>NC_064626.1:688515581-689144831 GCF_023864275.1 Schistocerca cancellata
GGCCATAAGCCGAAACTGGCCATTAACGTAATACAATGTGGTTATAATTGAACTTTCGTTACTTGAAAGGGCCCCCATGAAAAAGGACTGATCGTAAGACAATAACACTTTGTGGAAACATTTGTAAGGACATGCGGAAGAGAAAACGAATACACCATTGAAAGAACCGTGAGGCTGTAAAATTAGTTAACGGCATACCATTTTCACTTCCAGGCTACAAACGTTGCTCAGTGTGGCGACCATCTGCATCCATGACATCCTGGAGAAGTACTAGAGATACCATTTCACCGTTGCTCACTGTACATTTTCGAACAGTGTTCAGCCGTCGTGACGCAGCTCGTGCACTACTTAAGATTGCACCTTGCGTCCAGCATTCGCAGCCATGGCAACAGTAACTTCTTCGACAATTTGTGGCGCAATTGTCCGTCGTCCTCTCTCAGAAGCAGTTTCGAAATCGCTAGTTAATTCGAACTTCCGAATCATACTGTTCAATTCCGTTGTGGGAAAACACCCTCTCCGTATTCCTTTAACTCGTCGATACTCGCGCAGAGCAACAGCACTACTGCTGTTGTTTTGATGAAGCAGCTTTACGAATAAAGTCCTGCTTACGTTACCTAGACGCATGGTGACTGTCTGCAACTGTAATACACACTGATGCTGGTGTTTCAGCCCTACATCGCCGTAGTAGTACCGGTGCCTAAAGACAAGTCATGACACTAACACTGTCAACAGCGCAAATCCTGCAGCGCACAGTCGGAATATCAATCCCGTAAAGTTCGGTACACATACTGGAAACAGTTTTCCGACTCCACTGGCTCAAGTAGCGAAAGTTTAGTCATAAACAGCCTGTACATGACGCAGTAAAGTTTATCAGTATGTAATCCACCACTGGTTTTCTTACTATTCATTGAGTGGCTGCATATGGAGGGTTACTTACTTTCTCTAGCACGAGCTTCTTTCGATTATTATTATTTCTTTTGTTCCAGCCTGCTATGATAGCAGATCCTGTCCACATTCGCTGTTATTTTTCTTTGGCGACTTTGATAGTTTTGACCTTTATTTGAAATAGATTTAGGCCCATTTAACTGACTGAATTTATTAAGGCCGCAACGGATAACGCTATGGTATTCTATGGGGCAGTCAGAGAAAGCTACGTACCGTTAGCTAAACTTGAGCCAAGCACTTTGGATTTTAGGAGTGTAATCATCAATACTACAAATGAGACACTATTTTCAGATCTTATAATCATCATCTACATCTACATGTCTACTCTACATTTCACATTTAAGTGCTTGGCAGAGGGTTCATCGAACCACAATCATACTATCTCTCTACCATTCCACTCTCGAACAGCGCGCGGGAAAAACGAATACCTAAACCTTTCTGTTCGAGCTCTGATTTCTCTTATTTTATTTTGATGATCATTCCTACCTATGTAGGTTGGGCTCAACAAAATATTTTCGCATTCGAAAGAGAAAGTTGGTGACTGAAATTTCGTAAATAGATCTCGCCGCGACGAAAAACGTCTTTGCTTTAATGACTTCCATCCCAACTCGCATATCATATCTGCCACACTCTCTCCCCTATTACGTGATAATACAAAACGAGCTGCCCTTTTTTGCACCCTTTCGATGTCCTCCGTCAATCCCACTTGGTAAGGATCCCACACCGCGCAGCAATATTCTAACAGAGGACGAACGAGTGTAGTGTAAGCTGTCTCTTTAGTAGACTTGTTGCATCTTCTAAGTGTCCTGCCAATGAAACGCAACCTTTGGCTCGCCTTCCCCACAATATTATCTATATGGTCTTTCCAACTGAAGTTGTTCGTAATTTTAACACCCAGGTACTTAGTTGAATTGACAGCCTTGAGAATTGTACTATTTATCGAGTAATCGAATTCCAACGGATTTCTTTTGGAACTCATGTGGATCACCTCACACTTTTCGTTATTTAGCGTCAACTGCCACCTGCCACACCATACAGCAATCTTTTCTAAATCGCTTTGCAACTGATACTGGTCTTCGGATGACCTTACTGGACGGTAAATTACAGCATCATCTGCGGACAACCTTAGAGAACTGCACAGATTGTCACCCAGGTCATTTATATAGTTCAGGAACAGCAAAGGTCCCAGGACGCTTCCCTGGGGAACACCTGATACCACTTCAGTTTTACTCGATGATTTGCCGTCTATTACTACGAACTGCGACCTTCCTGACAGGAAATGACGAATCCAGTCGCACAACTGAGACGATACCCCACAGGCCCGCAGCTTGATTAGAAGTCGCTTGTGAGCAACGGTGTCAAACAGCTTTCCGGAAATCTAGAAGTACGGAATCAACTTGAGATCCCCTGTCGATAGCGGCCATTACTTCGTGCGTTGCACAAGAACGATGTTTTCTGAAACCATGCTGATTACGTATCAATAGATCGTTCCCTTCGAGGTGATTCATTATGTTTGAATACAGTATATGCTCCAAAACCCTACTGCAAACCGACGTCAATGATATAGGTCTGTAGTTCGATGGATTACTCCTACTACCCTTCTTAAACACTGGTGCGACCTGCGCAATTTTCCAATCTGTAGGTACAGATCTATCAGTGAGCGAGCGGTTGTATATGATTGCTAAGTAGGGTGCTATTGTATCAGCGTAATCTCAAAGGAACCTAATCGGTATACAATCTGGACCTGAAGACTTGCCCGTATCAAGCGATTTGAGTTGCTTCGCAACCCCTAAGGTATCTACTTCTAAGAAACTCATGCTAGCAGCTGTTCGTGTTTCAAATTCTGGAATATTCCATTCGTCTTCCCTGGTGAAGGAATTTCGGAAAACTGCGTTCAATAACTCCGCTTTAGCGGCACAGTCGTCGGTAACAGTACCACTGGCACTGCGCAGCGAAGGCATTGACTGCGTCTTGCCGCTTGTGTACTTTAGATACGACCAGAATTTCTTCGGATTTTCTACCAAATTTCGAGACAATGTTTCGTTGTGGAACCTATTAAAGGCATCTCGCATTGAAGTCCGTGCCAAATTTCGCGCGTATGTAAATTTTAGCCAATTTTCGGGATTTCGCGTTCTTCAGAACTTCGCATGCTTTTTCCGTTGCCTCTGCAACAGCGTTCGGACCTGTTTTGTGTACCATGCGGGATCAGTTCCATCTCTTACCAATTTATGAGGTATGAATCTCTCAATTGCTGTTGCTACTATATCTTTGAATTTGAGCCACATCTCGTCTACATTTGCATAGTCAGTTCGGAAGGAATGGAGATTGTCTCTTAGAAAGGCTTCTAGTGACACTTTATCCGCTTTTTTAAATAAAATTATTTTGCGTATGTTTCTGGTGGATTTGGAAGAAACGGTATTGAGCCTAGCTACAACGACCTTGTGATCACTAATCCCTGTATCATTCATGATGCTCTCTATCAGCTCTGGATTGTTTGTGGCTAAGAGGTCAAGTGTGTTTTTGTAACCATTTACAATTCGCGTGGGTTCGTGGACTAACTGCTCCAAATAATTTTCGCAGAAAGCAATTAGGACAATCTCGGAAGATGTTTTCTGCCTACCACCGGTTTTGAACAAGTATTTTTGCCAACATATTGAGGGAAGCTTGAAGTCCCCACCAACTATAACCGTATGAGTGGGGTATTTATTTGTTACGGGACTCTAATTTTCTCTGAACTGTTCAGCAACTATATCATCGGAGTCTGGGGGTCGGTAGAAGGAGCCAATTATTAACTTAGTTCGGGTGTTAAGTATAACCTCCACCCTTACCAATTCGCACGGAGTATCTACTTCGACTTCACTACAAGATAAACCACTACTGACAGACACAAACACTCTACCACGAATTCTGCCTAATCTATCTTTCCTGAACACCGTCTGAGACTTCGTAAAAATTTCTGCAGAACTTATTTCAGGCTTTAGCCAGCTTTCTGTACCTATAACGATTTCAGCTTCTGTACTTTCTATTAGCGCTTGAAGCTCAGGGACTTTCCCAGCACAACTACAACAATTTACAACCACAATTCCGACTGTTCCTTGATCCAAGCATGTCCTGTATTTGCCATGCACCCTTTGAGATTGCAGCCCACCCCGTACTTTCCCGAGGCCTTCTAACCTAAAAAAACTCACAGTCCACGCCACACTGCCTCCGCTACCAGTGTAGCCGCCAGCTGAGTGTAGTAAACTCCTGACCTGTTCAGCGGAGCCCGAAACCCCATCACCCTATGGCGCAAGTCAAGGAATCTGCAGCCAACACGGCCGCAAAACCGTCTGAGCCTCTGATTCAGACCCTCCACCCGGCTCTGCACCAAAGGTCTGCCGTCGGTTCTGTCAACGATGCTGCAGATGGTGAGCTCTGCCTTCATCTCGTAAGCAAGACCGGCAGCCTTCACCAAATCAGATAGCCGCTGGAATCCAGAGAGAATTTCCTCAGATCTAAAGCGACACACGTCATTAGTGCCGACATGTGCCACCACCTGCAGCTGGCTGCACCCTGCGCTCTTCATGGTATCCAGAAGGACCCTTTCCACATCAGGAATGACTCCACCCATACCAATTCGCATGGAGTATCTACTTCGACTTCACTACAAGATAAACCACTACTCCTTAGCCGTCATATCCTAAGGGGCCTCATTCCGCGCCTAACATTGGAGCTCCCAACTACCAATAAGCCCACCCTCTGTGATTGCCCGGACCTTGATGGCTGAGAATCATCCTCTGAAACAGGGCAGGCAGTTGCATCTGGCTCAGCCAGAGACAGTGCCTGAAACCTGTTTGTCAGATGCACCGGGGAGGCTTTCTGATCAGCCAGTTCAGTCATTAAATGATGTGGCCTCTTCGAGTCGTGGATTCAGGTAGGCTTTCAGCAGTCTTCTCCAAGTGGGACGGTCTTACCAGCGATCTTCTTGATGTGTTTGTCCAATCTGTCTGGTGGTCTTCCTCTAGGCCTCTGGTGCTCTCTCGGACTCCACTCCAGTACTAGCTTCGTCCATCTGTTGTCTTTTCTTCTTGCGATCACGGAAATAGCTTCAAATGATAAAATATTTATTTTTTACTATATTTCGCATGTTAACAGTAATCTTTTTGTATTTAATAGATGGACAAAACATTCCTGGTACATTTATTCACGATCCTATGGATTTCTCATACGAGAATAACAAGCCAGGTTGGCACTAATCTGCAGAGTCCTGTGGGGTGGGAAAATCTGGGGAGCACGTGGTCACTGCTCAAGTCTGTAACACAGACATTCACATACACTGATTCACACGGCAAACAAAATGTCGACAGCATTTATTAGTGGGAAGAATTGTATGCATCTCGTGGGGCACGATTTTGGTGGCTGCATATCCTTCCGTGAAGCGCTTGGAATCAAATCGATTCATCTTGCCGAGTATACGCTCGTTACAGTTTTATTGATGATTTAAAATGTCCGGCACACATAAAATAAAATGGCAGACAGTAACTTAAGGCTTGATCTGCGCGTTGAATCTATAGATCGCATGGTCGCGCCTAACGGAAATCGCACTATTATGACACTGATTAACTGAACCAAAAATTGCAGAACCTAAACCGTAATTCAAAAAATGGCTAGGAGAAGAAATTGTTGAGATTAACAAATTATTATTAACAGATTCAAATACCTTTTGTCCCTTGTTCGACACAGACGTTCTGAGGGAACGTCTGGTTTCTTACCTGTCTTCAGAACAACTTAACCTGTCTAGCGGTTCTGGCGCTGCAGTCTGGAACCGCGGGACTGCTACGGTCGCAGGTTCGACTCCTGCCTCGGGCATGGGTGTGTGTGACGTCCTTAGGTTGGTTAGGTTTAAGTAGTTCTAAGTTCTAGGGGACTTATGACCTAAGATGTTGAGTCCCATAGTGCTCAGAGCCATTTGAACTTAAGCTGTAACCGTCGCGCGGAGCTCTCTCCGAAACGCCCGAGGTCGTGGGGAAGGCCCATGACCAACCTCTGCTAGGAAAAAGTTTTGCTTTACTCATTTTTGGCCAAGCCCTCCTGTTCCTGCTCTCTGCCTTCCACCGACACCGTTTAGGTAGGTAGAAGATTAAGAAACCCACCACTTCTCTGGTTCGTCTGCTACTGCAGTCAAATCATTCACACTTGACCACACACTTTCTGAAAGGGTGAAAAATGGAAATCAGGACAAAGGACGCGCACATAAGAATGAAAAAAGAAACGTGTAAACCCATATTGCTACTACAGGCCTGCGGGTGTTGGGGCTGAGATAAATTAGTTGCATCACTCATTTATTTAATCATGCAACGACACCTATTGTGATGTTCCAAGTATTAAAATATTTGACAGCCAAAATTGGAGTTTAAAATCGTTTTACTATTCATACACCACCTGTGACTTAAATGAGCCAGTTTTTAGTAATTTTTGGGGTTCCATGCTCCAGTCCGTAAAAACGGAACCTGTATGGGATAGCTCTGCTGTCCGCCTCTGTGTCTGTGTGTTCGTCCGCCTTTTAATACCCCTTTTTCTCTGGAACAGTTTCGCCTATGAAGCTTAACTTTATCTTACATAGTAAAGTCTGTGGTCTCTTGGTAGTGGAAAAAATTTAAGCTTCTAAGTCAATGCAATCAAAAGATTCGGTCATTTATGTCACATATTTTGATGCAAACTCAGTCGTCAATATCTTTAGGGTACTTCCCGTTAACCTAGAAGCATGAAATTCGGCAACACAGGTGCCACAGTACAAGTAAAGTAAAACTCTGAAACTTGTTAAATTGTAATTATATCACATAAATACTATATTTTGCTATTCGTACGTACGTTGCATTCATCATCCGTCAAAAGCATAATAAACGAACATTACTGCACGAAAAAAATCAAATGTAAGTTTTATTCATATTTGACTAAGTACGTAAAAAATGTTTAATATTGTCTCTCTACATATATAAACTGCAGTCTCCTGCTCGCTTCTGATGTCGGGGCTAGTCTGAGGAACCACTGTAGAGATTTTGATACAGTCTTGGAATTCCCGGGACCAATATCTTGTCAGTACCAATATCGATAACAGGCAAATTCTTTGAGGTTATCGATTCCCAGGATGGGTGGACTACACCAGTGAAGTTTGTATGGAAGCCTCAGTGCGAGGGTCCTACAAGCACTTGGTCAATTTTTTACCCATAACGATATTTTCTTCCATGTGTTGCGATAGTTTTCTCTGTGCATTCATTCCGGTTTTCGGGCTCTAAATTCTGCTGCACCTTACATTAGATACGTGTCGGCATCTTCGACAGTCTGTCATGAACTGTAAAAAGTGGTGAATACCCCAGTTGTTAAAGCTCTTATATTTTGAAGTATATAAAGTTTCAAATTTCTTAAATAACTTTCCCAGAATAAATTATCATAACCTGACCACCTGCATAGAGTACCACAGCAAGTTAAAGCAACGCATTCGTAGTCAGACTGTAACTATTATCAATAAGAATTTCGACACGATTCGCGACGCCTTACTTAGAACTGGCAAAAGCACAGGCAGTTGAGTAAGTCAAGACAGAAAATGAAACATCTTACATAAAGGAAAACAGGAAGAGTGACTTTCTGAACGCAGGTGGAAACAACAGAAAAAACAGCACTCCCTCCATCTGGACGCCCGCATAGCGATAGACGACAGACATGGGTTCAGAATTGTAGTGCAAACAAAGGCACCACACGGCAGTCGGATTTTTCAAATTTTCTGTATTTATTGTGCGTCAAGTTCAGAACTCAAATTTAAATCCCCCGAAATAGTGTGAAGCAGCTCTCGAAAATTCTGGAGAAAATCGACTTTGGAATTCTCCGACAGTGTTTGTTATGTTAAAGCAAGATGAGTTGTCATCAACAGGTCGTGTGGCTGAATGGTAGAATTCTAGCCCACCACGTTCGCATCATGTTTTCGATTTCCAGCCCTATCAACATTTGTAACAGAGGTCCACGTCCCATGAACACTTCCATGAACCGCAAAATACCTAAGAGTGAAAAATACTTAAATTTTATTTTTCTAAAGTTAATCGTCTTTTATAAAAGATGTGTAATTACCCATTTTCGTGTCCAATAAAAACTGGATTTCTGTGGGTAATATGTAATTGAAAATAAGAAGAGGTGCAATTTTCATAGTAGTAGCAATTAGATATCTCTTAATTAGCATCTATTGGATGAATCTGATATTTAAATGACGTACGTGTTCGAACTGGTTGAAAAAAACGAAACAAATAGTGAGAAACGAGGCTCGAACCAACGATTATCAGTCTCGAGTGCTACTGATTTTTTCCACCTTTATGTGTCTTAAGCTTCACGAAATCGCTACTAGACCACGCACCTTTGTTTAAAAGTGTGCGTCAGCTGGAAATCGAACCTAAAACCCGAAAGTGGCAGGCGAGCATTCTCCCACAGTCACATGGCTTACCGCGAAAAATTTTCTTTGCCTTAGCATACTAATGACGGTCGGGAAAATTCAAAATCAATTTTCTCTAGAATTTTTATGAGTTCCATCGACATTGTTTTGGTTGTTTATATTTAAGTTTGATCTCCACGTACCATAAATATAAAAAAAATTCAAAAACCTAACTGCCTCTAGTCCCCTGATAAGTAAAAATACAGATAATGGTGAGTGTGCACTACGATCGTATATTATGTAAATTATGAAGCAAAATTGACACAGTTTGTTTCTATCATTTTAACTCAATCCGCTGCATGACACGAAATTATCAATTTTTTTTACGAATGCTGTTTTTCTTTGAGTTGCAATTTCTTGTTAATTACATTCAAATATTGTATACCAAGCACAGATTTAAACACCTAATTATAATTACTGTAATAAAACATTCTATATAATATATTATTACTATTAAAATAGTAGCAAAAAGTGAAGAGCACAGGGAATTACATTTTGGCCTCGCCCCCCCCCCCTCCCCCCGCACCGCCTCTGACCCCACATCCCCGTCCAGGATGTGAACCTTGAATCGGCACTTGGAGTGTGTATTCCGTTACAGCGTAACGCTGCAAGCGTCACAGCAGTAGGCAGTTATTTGTTGTCTACAAGCACGAGCCTCACTTGTAGACATTCTACCGCCTGAAACACTCATTCACGAGAAATGGTCACATATCTCAAAATTCTCGTTTATGATTGTAATGTACTCTTTTGTACACTAAAGTTTTGGGACACCTTGTACAGTTATTCCGCTTTCACAGCCGACACGCAATCCCGTTTTCTAGCAATAGCAAGCTGCCAATGCGCCCACTCACCTTAATCGCTTTATTGGATACCCTGTTACGGTCTAGAGTTGGAAAGAGACTGCTCGGCTCTGGCAGGAACCTGTCGGCTTTCTGCAGAAACAATTTCCTGCGCCAAATAGCATTTCTCCCGATAAGGGTTACCTCATAACATGGATACCACCAAACCGACGCCTGTGGAGATTAGTTTTCTGATACATTATCCCTCTCATTATCGACGTTAAGCACAGCTCACTCCACCGAGTAGTACGGGCTCTGGGCCTTCTTTTCGGCGGCAGGGGCGCGAAGTAGCAAGTCCGTGCAAAGTGTGGACCGACAGAGGGTTCTGCAGCCATGCGCATGCGCAGCTCGAAAGCCCTGGTGGGAGGGGGGGGGGGGGGGGGGCAGCGACTCGGGCAGGGCAGCGCCGCCTCGTCCAATTTTGTGCGAGGGCTCTGGGCCCTGAGCTCCGGCTGGTGGGCGCAGCTGCGGGTAATTGCCGCCGCACGCCGCGACAACGGCGCAGCCGCCGCCGGCTGGCCATGATGAATCGCTTTTTAATTACTTTGTTAATCAGGCTGAACGTCCCTTATTGTTATAATTAAAATATCGTACGGAAACAATTAACTGAACCGCAAATGTTGCTGGCCAGTAATTGTTTGCGGCGTAGGAGCGCTGCTTACCAGGCTGTAAACAAAAGAGCGTTACATCTCCAGTCGCCAGCAGTTTCCTTCATCTGCAGTTCGCTGATGTCATCTGTGACAAGTTGTACTTCAAAGTGAACAACGGAAAGGCTATAATGGGCGTGCAAAGCTGGTAAACGTACGACAATGTGAGGAATACACTAACGACGAAAGTGGTAATAAAGGTATTTATTGGTAGGTCTCTCTTTTTTCTTCCTTATTATTGGCATTTGGTTTCTGTACTATAACACACACACACACACACACACACACACACACACACTCCGTCTTCAGGCCACAAGTTGCCCATTGGGACCATCCGACCGCCGTGTCATCCTGAGATGAGGATGCAGATAGGAGGGGCGTGTGGTTAGCACACCCGCTCTGCCTGTCGTTATGATGGTTTTCTGTGACCGGAGCCGCTACTATTCGGTCGAGTAGCTCCTCAATTGGCATCACGAGGCTGAGTGCACCCCGAAAAATGGCAACAGCGCATGGCGGCCAGGATGGTCACCCATCCAAGTGACGGCCACGCCTGACAGCGCTTAACTTCGGTGATCTGACGGGAACCGGTGGATCCACTGCGGCAAGGCCGTTGCCTTCTTTACTATAAAGCCACCGATAATTTATTCATTTCAACAGTAGTCTAGATGAAAAGGCGTTCACTAATTGCTATAACTTTATTTCCTTCTGGATTCACTATTTCATTTAACACATTTCATCATTAGTGTATTGCTGTCTCACATTACAATATACTAACGAAGAGTCGCACAGAATATACTGTTGACAGATAACGTATTATTACTGTCTTCAGAAATTAGTTACAATGAGGAGATTTTCACTCTGCAGTGGAGTGTGCACTGATATGAAACTTCCTGGCAGATTAAAACTGTGTGCCTCGCCGAGACTCGAACTCGGGACCTTTGCCTTTTTTTATTTTATTTATTTTTTTAATCTCATTTTTGTTCCATACTGTTCGTTGAATTTGTTCGTGGCGGAAGTCCGATGACACTCGTTCAGGTTGTTCGTTGATCTGCTTACTCAGTTTTTTTATTACAGAGGGTAGCTAAACTCTCTGACCGAACACGCTGAGCTACTGTGCCGGCTGCCTTTCGTGGGCAAGTGCTCCACCAACTGAGCTACCCAAGCATGACACACGCCTCGTCCTCACAGCTTTACTTTTGCCAGTACCTCGACTCCTACCTTCCAAACTTTACAGAAGCTCTCCTGCGAAGGTAGGAGACGAGGTACTGGAAGAAGTAAAGCTGTCAGGACGGGTCGTCAGTCGTGCTTGGGTAGCTCAGTTGGTAGAGCACTTGCCCGCGAAAAGCAAAGGTCCCGAGTTCGAGTCTCGGCTCGGCACACGGTTTTAATCTGCCAGGAAGTTTCATATCAGAGCACACTCCGCTGGAGAGTGAAAATCTCTTTCTGGAAACATCCCCCAGGCTGTGGCTAAGCCATGTCTCCGCAATATCCTTTCTTTCGGGAATGCTACGAGGTGCATTCAAGTTCTAAGGCCTCCGATTTTTTTTCTAATTAACTACTCACCCGAAATCGATGAAACTGGCGTTACTTCTCGACGTAATCGCCCTGCAGTCGTACACATTTTTCACAACGTTGACGCCATGATTCCATGGCAGCGGCGAAGGCTTCTTTAGGAGTCTGTTTTGACCAATGGAAAATCGCTGAGGCAATAGCAGCACGGCTGGTGAATGTGCGGCCACGGAGAGTGTCTTTCATAGTTGGAAAAAGCCAAAAGTCACTAGGAGCCAGGTCAGGTGAGTAGGGAGCATGAGGAATCACTTCAAAGTTGTTATCACGAAGAAACAGTTGCGTAACGTTAGCTCCATGTGCGGGTGCGTTGTCTTGGTGAAACAGCACACACGCAGCCCTTCCTGGACGTTTTTGTTGCAGTGCAGGAAGGAATTTGTTCTTCAAAACATTTTCGTAGGATGCACCTGTTACCGTAGTGCCCTTTGGAACGCAATGGGTAAGGATTACGCCCTCGCTGTCCCAGAACATGGAACCATCATGTTTTCAGCACTGGCGGTTACCCGAAATTTTTTTGGTGGCAGTGAATCTGTGTGCTTCCATTGAGCTGACTGGCGCTTTGTCTCTGGATTGAAAAATGGCGTCCATGTCTCATCCATTGTCACAACCGACGAAAAGAAAGTCCCATTCATGCTGTCGTTGTGCGTCAACATTGCTTGGCAACATGCCACACAGGCAGCCATGTGGTCGTCCGTCAGCATTCGTGGCACCCATCTGGATGACACTTTTCGCATTTTCAGGTCGTTATGCAGGATTTTGTGCACAAAACCCACAGAAATGCCAACTCTGGAGGTGATCTGTTCAACAGTCATTCGGCGATCCCCCAAAACAATTCTCTCCACTTTCTCGATCATGTCGTCAGACCGGCTTGTGCGAGCCCGAGGTTGTTTCGGTTTGTTGTCACACGATGTTCTGCCTTCATTAAACTGTCGCATCCATGAACGCACTTTCGACACATCCATAACTCCATCACCACATGTCTCCTACAACTGTCGATGAATTTCAATTGGTTTCACACCACGCAAATTCAGAAAACGAATGATTGCACGCTGTTCAAGTAAGGAAAACGTCGCCATTTTAAGTATTTAAAACAGTTCTCATTCTCGCCACTGGCAGTAAAATTCCATCTGCCGTATGGTGCTGCCATCTCTGGGACGTATTGACAATGATCGCGGCCTTATTTTAAAACAATGTGCATGTTTCTATTTCTTTCCAGTCCGGAGAAAAAAAATCGGAGGCCTTAGAACTTGAATGCACCTCGTAGTTCTGCTAGGCTCACAAGAGAGCTTATGTAAAGTTTGGAAGGTAGGAGACGAGGTAATGGCAGAAGTAAAGCTGTGAGGGCGGGGCGTGAGTCGTGCTTGGGTAGCTCAGTTGGTAGAGCACTTTCCCGCGAAAGGCAAAGGTCCCGAGTTCGAGTCTTGGCCCAGCACAAGGTTTTAATCTGCCAGGAAGTTTCATTAGTTACAATGCATGTCAAGAAAATCGTATGCTTTATTTGACCACACAGGGATTGTCACGTTAACATCGCTTACATAGTTTGCACGATATGAAGTGGAAGTAACTTGTATGTTGTCAACAATATTAAAAACGGCCAAAAATAATTCTATGACATCATAACAAAAGTACACTTTTGTCAGTCAGGTCTTCAACTGCATTTCCTATTGCCGTCATTTAATAAGAGAACAGAGACCCTATTACCTGTTCATGTATGTGTGGCGATTAGGAAACTTGATACACCACATAATTTATTACTTATAAAACTAATGAAGATCTAATTATATTGTAACAAATATTTTTTTTTGACTAAAGTTCAGTCTTGATCACTCATGTATGTTTTAATGATATAGGTAACCGGTTTCGGTTCTTTCTACAGAACCATCATCAGACCCATGGCTCCCTTAGGATGGTAGGCGGAGCTCTCCTCGCTGCTACGCAGTCAACTGACTGCGTAGCAGCGAGGAGAGCTCCGCCTACCATCCTAAGGGAGCCATGGGTCTGATGATGGTTCTGTAGAAAGAACCGAAACCGGTTACCTATATCATTAAAACATACATGAGTGATCAAGACTGAACTTTAGTCAAAATATAACAATTAATTGATCACTGCTTTCCAAAAATGTTTACCAAAATTGTGTAACAAATAAGCCCTCGGTCACAAATATTAAGTAAAAATTGACCTGGTTTCGAAGCTACTATGAGCTACTATTTGTGACCGAGGGCTTATTTGTTACAATATAATTATGACACGGTCACTGAACCTTAGCAGTTATGTTCAAAGAAGATCTAATTGTCAAATACATGTGATGTTGTTATAGAATTACTCCTATCTTTGATTCTTGTTTATTGACCTGGTTTCGAAGCTACTATGAGCTACTATTTGTGACCGAGGGCTTATTTGTTACAATATAATTCTGACACGGTCACTGAACCTTAGCAGTTATGTTCAAAGAAGATCTAATTGTCAAATACATGTGATGTTGTTATAGAATTACTCATATCTTTGATTCTTGTTTAAAACTGCCGACAACCTACACGACGCTTTCGCTTCATGCTCTGACATACCACTTAAATGACGTTGTGTTGCTGTGGTCTTCAGTCCGAAGACTACTTTGGTGCAGCTCTCCATGCTACTCTATCCTGTGCAGGCCTCTTCATGTCCAAATAACTATGGCACCTTACATCCTTCTGAATCTGACAACTGTATTCATGTCTTGGCCTCCCACTATGCTTTTTACTCCCCACACTCCAATAATAAATTGGTGATCCCTTGATGTCTCAGAATGTGTGCTACCAACCGATCCCTTCTTCTAGTCATGTTGTTCCACAGACTTCTTTTCTCTCCACTTCAGTTCGGTACCTCCTCGTTAGTTACATGATCTGTCCAGCTAACCTTCAGCCTTCTTCTGTAGCATCAGATCTCAAAAGCTTATACTCCCTTCTTGACCAAACTACTTATCGCCCACGTTTCACTTCCGTACATAGCTACACTCCACACAAATATTTTCAGAAAAGACTCCCTGACACTTAAATCTATATTTGATGTTAAAAACATCTTTTCTTCACAGGTGCTTTTCTTGCCATTGCCGTTCTACATTTTACACCCTATCTACTTCGGCCATCAGTTATTTTGCTGGCCACGTAAAAAGCTTCTTTACTTCTTTAAGTGACTCATTTTCCTAATCTAATGCCCTCGTCATCACCTGATTTAACTCGACTACATTTCATTATTCTTGTTTCGCTTTTGTTGATGTTCATGTTATATCCTACTATCATGACACTGCCCATTCCACTGAACTGCTCTTCCATGTCCTTTACTGTCTCTGAGAGATTTACAGTGTCATAGGCATATCACAAAATTTTTATTTCTTCACCATGAGCTTTTATCCTTAATCCAACTTTTTCTTTGGTTTCCTTTACTGCTTCCTCAATGTACAAATTGAATAACATCGGGGATAGGCTACAACCCTGTCTCACTCTCTTCTCAACAACTGCTTCCATTTCATGCCCCTCGACTCTTGTAACAGCCACTTATAACATTTTAATAAAATACTGATGTCGAAGAGTGTAAATTGAACGTAGAATCACTACGAAATGGGTACAAAGATGATGTCGCTGCAGTGTATCCAGAAGGAAGTAACAGTCACATGGCGTTAGGTAGTTCTACGCGGCTGTTACTCCTCATACCCCGAATAATAGGAAAATTACTCCTGACGTGTATTGAAATAGGATGAAACGTGATTTGAAACCAAATTATTGATCTGTCTGCCGCTTATTCCCTGTTAGCTGGAAAATTAATCTCACCTGCCAATCTAATGTTCCCTCGACTGTGGTGACATCGGGATTTTTCTTGTCTAGCAAGGACTTCAATGGCGAAATAAAAATTTAGTGATGCAGGGCAATAGGGAAATGCTACAGACCTGCAAACTGACAATCCTAGTAATTATTTCAGATAGTAAATAATTCAGATGTTTTCACCATACAACACATGAAATGTGAGGTAGCTGTTACATTCTACGAGAGAGCGATCCACACACAATTAAGAAAATAATCTGTCACCACAACGTCTTGCTGCAGGTCAAGACGAAACAATTAAATTTCAATTAACATAAGAAATGAAAAATGAACAACTCTTCCACCCCTTTGCGAGAGTGTGCTAACAGGAAATAGCAAAGAAACTTGTAATCAAAATGGAAATAGCTAATAGCCATCATTTCTGTGTTTGAATTAGTGCCCAGACAAGGGCAGCATGAACTAGCTTATCGTGTCAGCATTGAAAAAGCCGTCACGTACGTCTGTCGAGATGGGAAGGTTGTATCGCTTGGAAATCGCGACCGAAATTTCTGTGAGCGCACTGCTAAGAAACTGTGGAACTAAAACGAACTGCTCAGTCTGTGGCTGTTACCAAGTAACGGAAGCAAGCAAACAGAAACAGAAACAGAAAATGACGGCAGCTCCCACAATGATGACGATTTGGCTCAGACTTACAATTGCAACGAAATCGGTTGCCGAGAGCATCTCTCGCCACTTCTACAGATTCGGAAGCCTCACCACAGTAGACGCTACTGCCGGCAGAAAGAGGGCCCCGCAGCCACAATAACAGGGGTGGCGGCTAAGATTTCTTGGTGCGAGTGACAGGCCGGCCTCCCAGCTCTGGAGCTGGAAAGACTGAAGTAGCGCCAATTCTGCTAACGCGGGAAAGTCTGGCATCCGTGTGCGCCGAAGTAGCTGTAGCTTGAAATTCAAAGTAGCGGCTCTACAGAATTTCGCGATCTTGGATATTGCTGGAAACAATCAATCCGCTGTCCTGAAAATTTCTCCACTCTCACCAGTCGATAGTTTTCTCTTCAGGCAAACCATCGGTGGTCTCACACTGCCAGGAAAAAGTGTTGTTTATTCATCAATTAATTTGATCAACTTTCGAGTTAATAACTTGTTCAATCTGTGACTAATATCATTAGATTCGTAATTTCACGAGCAAACCGAATCTGTGATCGGATATTGAATCGTTGCTCTTGGGGGGCGAAAAGAAAAAGAATTGTTATTTTATATTTTTTGAAAAATGTCGAAAAAGTGAATATTTTGGTGAGTCACTTGGCAACAGAATCAGGGAATGATTACACTATTATAATAACATACGTTGAGCATTAAATACCTGGTTGGATTATTTTGAACAAGAGTAGCAGATTGATTTATTTGAGATCGTTCGGAAGAAACATTATCATTTCTGTGCATTTTTATAGTCGCCATTTAGTCATACCCGGAAGAACACTAAGGGTCCAGAAGATTTATAGACTTTAAAAGAAATGCAACACTACACAAGTAAAGAAAAAAAAAGAGCTGATTCAGAAATAATATGAAAACGATAATGTTCCTTCTGCCTCATGCTGCGTTCGGCCCATCAGCGTGATCGTAATTTCTGGTGACGAACTAACACAAAATAATTAACATTCAAGTAAATGAGGAGATGGAAATCATCAAGGTTAATTTACTAAAATAAGCACACTTATCTTTAACAAACGTTTTTTAAATTCTACGTACCTTTTCACATTAAATTACAATAATGACTGTTGTGGTTAAATACTTTATATATAACAGTCAAAATGTCCTCTTGATGCTGTCTATTCGTAATCATTTACAAGAAACTACATTTTTCGGATTGGAAAAATAACAATTACCATATTTACTGAATATTTTCACATAAAATATAAAATACCGATGTGGAACGCAGCAAGTCCGCGTCCGCTTTTCATGTAATACAAACAGTAAAAGGCGAGGCGCCCAATGCCTCATTTGTCTTGAAACAACAGAATTCTTTTTTATATCATTAATCGATACATGTACATAGAGATTTACAGGCACCGCGCAACAATGGCAAAGATAAAAAATAATAGATTCTGTCGCTGCTATGCGATGGTTCATTTCTTTCACTTTACAATTGTTCAATAACTTTAGGCCATCAGGCGTTTACTATTGAGCGTATATTAATGCCTGTGAGGCGAAAATTACTAATATTACAATATTTAAACTAAATTTAATCAGTAGTCGTGGTTCCTCCATGCCTCTTTCATGTCGGAGAAAAATCTCTGAGTTACAGAATCATACCAATAATACTGCGTTTTGATTGAGCGTATATTAATGCCTGTGAGGCGAAAATTACTAATATTACAATATTTAAACTAAATTTAATCAGTAGTCGTGGTTCCTCCATGCCTCTTTCATGTCGGAGAAGAATCTCTGAGTTACAGAATCATACCAATAATACTGAGTTTTGATTGTGATCTACGATCACAAATATACACCCACTATTAAACAATGTTAGTGTAAATCTAATGTGTGTTGTTTCCAACAGAGTGGTAACGTAGTGAGAGCCTTGGACCCAATTTCACTCGAGCCTTTTAGTGTTCCCTCTTATCGGCACACCTTAAGAGTATGAGATTCATACCTTCGTCGCCTCCACATGTACGAGGAGGAGCGTCAGTCTGTCCCAGTCAATTCAGACGTCTTTGAAACCGACCATGGTTAAGTTTCATATGTGCTATGGTTGCATAAAATTCTCTTTACACCATTCACTTGGTATATACATGAGTTGTGACAACAGGCTGCATTTCTCAGTAACATTTTCTTTTGTGGTTAGCTCTTTTTCGTTCTCTCCCCGCCTTATTCTCATTGCCATTTTAAATGGTTGCAGAAAATCAGTGTGTATTACCAGAAGATGGCGTGGTGTGGCTAAATTTACATCTTGTTTAGCCAGATGAGCAGCCTGTTCATAGCCGCGGATGCCACTTCTGATTAATATGACTTCTTTATGATGATTTTGCAGACTACTAGCTTCCTTCATAATTCCTTAGAGAACAAAGTTGCTGAGTCGTTGTGTAGCTCTTCAGCACCTCCAGTTTTGTGACTGGCTGTTCACTGAAATAACAATAAATCGCTTGGACATGGATCAATTCTTTATGTCTGATGAAACCTGGTTTCACCTGAGTGGTTATGTCATCTCACAAAATCACAGGTTCTGGCCAGCGTAGAATCGACATAACTTCCATTGGTGTGTAATGTCTGCACGCCGCATTATTGGTCCCATCTTCTTTCATCAGACGCTGACCTCGACGAGTCACATTGCCAACATTTTGGGACCATTTGTGGCAGCATTAACGGAGGAGTAAAAGACGTACAGTCACTTCCAAGAGTATGGAGCAGCTGCACATACAGCCGATCGGATCTTGGAGCACAGTTACGCAATCTTCATGCGTGGCAGAGTTACCAGCAGAGGTCAGCCTGGGCGCAGCCTTAACTTGCCACCCAGGTCACCTGATCTGGGGACGTGCGATTGCTTTGTCCGGGGAGCCCTCAAATCTAAGGCGTATCGCAACAACCCTCATAGTCTTCAGGAACTGCAACAGAACTTTTCGGATGAAAGTGCAGCAATTCTTGCAGTCCAGCTTCGATGCCCGCTTCAGCAACTTAATGGCCAGGGCCCAAAAGCAGCAAGAGATGAATGGTGGTCACATTCGACATCTGCTATAGTCAGATTAGTACAGCTTCCTCTGCTGCGTTTCTTTGTACCCTGGGACTCTGTTTACCAGACCACTTTTATTTGCCCCACCCTATATGTCAATTATTATTTTAGTCCAAGTATTGAACTGTGTTTTGTCTTTCACAGGCGGAGATACGGAAAAACACTGGTAATCGTGTAGAAAATTTATTTCGCCTAAAAATCACAACAAAAGGAGTCAGTTTACCGAACCAACCATTCTAATCTACACTTTGGATTTTTCTAGCCTATATATGCTAGTGCCATACATGCCAGGTTAGTGCAGCAGAGCATCCACTGCTGTATAATAACATGCAAGCAGCCACACGATTCTTAAAGACGTGTGATAGACATGTAGAAGCTACGTCGAATAATTTAGATGAACTAACGAAAATGTAAATGAGAACGTGTGGTAAATATAATTATGCATCTGTGTCGTCATACATACCGAATAATTCTATTTACTGGTCAACACGCTAATCCCAGTCTAATTTATGTGTTACTGCCAGTCAAAATTAGCGCAGAGAGAAACACCAGTGAATAAATATCACATTTTGCTAGAAATTGCGGAAAAGGAGATATTGGTACAAGTACGGTCACATCCACATCAGTGTGACTTCACACTTGAATGACGTACTGCCTGTTGGCCTCTAACTCCAATATTTGGTTGACTTTTGTTTAACAATTATCCTCACTTATCGACAGCATGAGTGGCTGAAATTCTCGAAGTTCACCCTTCATTGCTGGGTATTGCGTGTTAGGATAAAACCTTCTCGGTTTTCAAGCCGCGTCAATTTGAATCAAATTCTCGAGCTTTCGATGGCTATCTTCACCATCGTCGTCAGGAGTAAGACCACTGACCGCTGGAGCTGGTTCGGTTTCCCACCTATATTGCCAGAGTTGCGGCCCCTGGCACCAATCAGAGAAGGCTGAAATGACACATGCACAAAAGGTGCGTTGGCCTGCTTGACGTTGTAAAGTTTCGTGTGTGTGGACGGGTTACTCACCTACCTAGGCCTGCTGTTGAGCAGAGATGAATTTACTGCACGGCTGAAGGCTAGCTGCCCCAGGCCAGAGGGCGAGCTGCGACCAGCCAGGCTCTCTGAAGGTTTCCGGCGAACCAAGCACAGAGACGAGCAGCGTCATCGGGACCGGGTCAACCCCAACGCTGGTAATTTGGGTAGCTGTCGCTCACAGTCTTTGAGCAACAGATGACGCGCCACGAAATGACCAGGTTTCACACAATCTTAAAGATAGGTAAGACAGAGCTCTTTGAACTTTGAAAATTAGTCACAATTACATGTTGAAGCAAATCTGAGCATATCAGCGAGCCTCGTGATGACTGGGTGTTTTGTGATGTCCTTAGGTTAGTTAGGTTTAAGTAGTTCTAAGTTCTAGGGGACTGATGACCTCAGACGTTAAGTCCCATAGTGTTCAGAGCCATTTGAACCACATCAGAGATCCCATAAAAATGAGGCAGATCCAGTCACACAACAGAAATTTCAATATCTTTAAAACCGCAAAGTTAATATTTCACGGTGAAAAAATATCTTCACAATGAACCTCTGAATTAACGACTTTTAATCGCTTCATGCGATATCAACAAACGATATCTCAGATGAGAACATTGAACTTTAGCTATCGTCCCTGAAAGCCATGTATCTACATCTATTTTATTTCTGCATTACTTACGTCTTTTCTATTCTTTTATGACGCAAATTGTTTTCAGAAAATCATAGTCTCCACATTTACACAATAAAAGAACACAGAATCAGTATTTCATATTCTGTGACACTTGTTTACTTATTTAATGAAGAGTTTGCTATTTTGCCAGTAACTTTATTCAAATGTTGACTGCAAGTGCTATTATAAAACTGCTGATTTATAAGTGGTCAATCGCAAGTGTTAGCGCAAACCATGATTGGAAAGAGAACCAAAAGGCGCTTCTGTCAAGAATGCATAAATGACTGTTTAAACAATACTTAAGGACAATCATTTGTTATTTATCATGAACATAGCTGTGCAATAATACCTGCTTATTTATTTATGAACCAACTATTACTTACAGTTATTGTAAATGAGCTGAGTGTAATCAAATTTTATGACATTTCTTTATTAAAATATTGTTTTAATATATTAACTAAGTCTGGGAAGTGGTCAATATGAGTCAAATCACGTATAGAATGGTGTAGTTTTGGTGGGGATGGCCTTCAAACAATGGAAAAGCAAACAGTAACAGAGGACTGTGGGAATCAAGTGGAGACTAGGACTTTTCGAGCGAAGATCTCAAGGTAGCACTTCTGGGCACTTTGTGGCGAGTTCTGGAAGAAGGCAGGCCTGTCGATTACCGTGCATGATTCACTCATATAGGAGATTGTTTCTGGCTGGTGATAGCCCACTACAATAGCCTAATTTTTGAAGGCACTTTATATTTCGAGAGGTCTGAATGTGCCGCTTGATTTACAGAACTGAGAATGGACAGAGTATGAGTTACTATTCATCGCATCTCGTGTGTTGATTTGTGAATCATCATGTTGAACTCTGAACTATTTTGAGCTGGTGAATCTTTCATGTATTGTGTATACGAAATGGACTTAGTTTTTGTGAGTCTTTGATGACTATTTAATTTGGGGATTTTTCTACCATTCTCGTATTGTTCTCGACGTAACTTTACTGCATTTGATAAGGGTATTTTCTGACTGCATTTTAACTGAATCATACAATCACTTCCGGTTTATATAAGATGTTCTTTCTTGGATAAACATTACTCAACACAATTCTTTGTCGTCCACATCAATTATAGATGTTAGAACAGAAGCTTTGTTATTAAATTAATCATATAACTTTTAATTTGTATTTGTGTGTATTTTATTAACTCGCAATCCTAGCCAATGCATAGACTATTTGACTACAAGATCACTGGTACAGGTTATTATTTGCAGCGAATTAGCTGCAAGGGATGTAAGCAGACACCCGCAGCTCTACACGATGACTACATGGAGCTATTATTTTTAAACATAGCTGTGCACAGCCCAAGCACCTAAGGTATTGTAGAAGCAATGTCAGGCAAAGTCACAACTAGCTTGCTCATGTGGGTTACTGTTGGGCAGAGAAACTACACAACAGTAACCAAAAGGTACCGTCACGTCAGGTGACACAAGGGGCCAGTCCCATGTTTGAAAATGCCCTCCCGCCTCCCTACAAAAATGAAGCATCCATTGCCTCCCTAGTAGGGAGCCAGTTTCAACCATGGCACCAGCCTCTCTCGTCATCTGACATCACGCGGTCCTGCAGTAGTCCAGAGCAGCTATGAACTGCCCAACTCATCATCTGCGCATACGTCGTTTCGGCCCTCTCTGATTGGTGACTAAGGTCGTAATCGTGGCTATACAAGCGGAATATCCTGCAGCCCCTGCCATAGCTACTCACAGTGACTGGATCGCTAGAAGCTATTCTTATAGATTTAGAATCTGTTAGTCAAAACCGCTCTGCTATTGCATTCGACTGTCACCGCCGCCACGACACTCATCGCTAGCAGTGTTCACAAAATCGTCACCGGGAAAGCAGCTTCTTCTCCCGCGGACAGACGCTACTTCCATCGGCGGATTACCTCACGACGACATAGGCTACAAAGTGAGGACATCGCCCGAAACTGGTGCCACAACCAACACAGCCGCAATCACGTGTGCGACAACAGCCTGTTAAACGTGTGCAAGACCTCTTAACTACAAGCACCCCAGCACCGCCATCTTCACCGTCGACCTCCCAGGACACAGCACCATCATCTTCACTGCCAGCCCTCTCACTGTCAGCCACATCATCGCCAGTAGCATCATCAGCCGCAGCCTCGTCAGCAACACCAGTTACACCACATACACCGATACCAGCAGGTAAACTTTCACTACTCCAGTCATCCCACATACTCAATCCGAAACTATCACTAAAACTAAGGCCGAGTACCCCTGATCGTCAGGGTGTAATTAAAGGGGCCCAGCTAAATTCCCCAGATACTGATGACAAGCAGGTCATCCCAGAACTCCTCCGAATTTCTCTCTTTTGGAGGAAACGCTATCATTACGATCCTTACAAACCCTCTGCTTAAACACCCCAATCCGAAGCCCAAAATTCACAGCAGTGATTAAAAAGGTCAACTTACTGTACACTGACTAAGAGATCGAAAGTGAACTCTACTCATAACCGGGATTCAATATGCGCAAGGTACTCCGCATTCAAAATGAGAATGGACTTCGCTTCTTGGTATGAGTCTTCTCAGAATCACTCGACACCACTGGCACGCTTATTAAATCTGAGGCCTTGATTTCCCACAGGAAGCGTCCTGTAGAAACATCTCGATTCACTATATAAGCATGTAGAAGCCAGTGATGCCTCCAATACAATGATCATGTGACAGAACATTGCAGGAACCGACCCATCTGTCCTCAATGCAAGCAAAACCACCTTCACAAACAATGCCCGAACCTGGACTCCCCACCTACCTGCAACATCTGCGACCGACTTCACACCACCTACTTCCACAAATGCATATCCATACCCTCTCCCACCATCTCCAAACAAGTAGTCGATCAACCATCCCATACAAACAACTTCCTTCAGCCTCCACCGACCGCTGAAGACATGTTCTGTTTCATAACATACATCCTTCTGAAAGACCCCACATCCTACAACAAATAATACTTGCCAGCCGTACCATCTTCCACCTCATTACCTATGTCACATATTCCCAAAATAAAGCCCATTTCATTTTCGATGGTCTCAAAATACTAGTCTACCCTACCCCTCATATTTCTTCTCATTTTATTGAAAATGGCGCAGCAAAACATATAACATCATCTACTAAAACAGCCATTCCCTCTACTCCAGTAAACATCTTCTTATCCACATCCTCCAACAATATGAAGTCCAAGCCTTCCTCCTCAATGAAAGCTTTCTCTAACCACACCATTCTATCTACATGCCTCCTTACATCCTACATCTCACTGATTTACCCCATCCTATAGCCAATGGTAAAGTGATCGCCCATCTCCGAAATATGTCCTACTTCCCAACCGCTCCTCAATGCTCCAAGTGAGTTCCTCATCCTCACCATCTTCCCCCAAAATTCACATTAACCCCTGCCACTATCTGCATCCACCCTAACCACCCCATCCCTTACGATTTCCTGACCCATGTAGACTGAACCTTTACCACATAAACCTTTACCACATACATAGTCGCAGCTGACTTAACCTTCACTCCTGCACACCCGCCGAAAAACAGCGATGGCTTCAGTCTATCAATATCCTAAATGGCCATGATATCAATATTCCGATCCTGAAATATATACCACCCTGATACCATTGTTGTCTCCCCAAACCTCTTAGGGTTAAGTGCAGTAAAAGTCCTATATCCAGCTGGGAGTGATCACCTGCTTGTCCTCCTCCAGATCTCGTACTGTGTACCAAATACAACCCGCACCATTCTTAATCATCCATCCTGGCAAGTCCAGGATTATTTCCATGCAGACTGGGTGCGTACCATGTCCTAACTCATATCGTAATCGAAAGCCATAATCCCAACGTTCGAAATCCTGATGGCATCCAAAGTGAGGCAGACCTCCTATAACACCCCATCTCGGACGCCATTTCCCACCATATCCCACTCTGAACTCTCTACTAGGATTGTCCTCTTCCTCCACGTTCTCTTGCCCTGCTCCAAGAACCCTGTTATGCATACAGTACGTGTTTAATCGTGACCGCGACTTGCTCACACGCCACCGACAGCTCTAGCGACATGTTCGCAGTTACTTACAAGCCAAACGACTTCGGAACTGACACATGACCTGCACCAAACTAAACGAAACACCTACAAATTCTACAAAGTATTGGAAAGCATTCCATAGGTTCTCTGGAAACAACATCAGTCCCACCTGTCCCATTTGGCACAACAACAGATCACTTCCAGACAACTTCACCAAAGCCAACCGCTTTGCGTCCTGCTGGAAAGCACATTCACTATCCCACGTGATCCCAGCTTTGATTACATGATGGACCGTTACTTGTATGAACGTCCACCTCTTGCTCCAAATTTCCAGTACTTACAGAGCACTCCACGAGCACGACTCAACGTACCAATAACAGCTGACGACATTACACAAATTCTCGCTAAAAAGCGAAACACTGCGCTTAGTCACGATACAATTACCTACCACCACCTCAAGGAATGACCCAGAACCTACCACGAAACCCTTGCTATCCTTTACGAAACTATCCTGTGTACAGGTTATTAACCAGAGCAGTGGAAAATGTCCAAAGCTCTTGTCTTCCTGAAAGCTAATAAACCACAATTGCAGACTTCATCATAGCGACCTATCAGCTGTACGTCAATTTTCTATAAACTCTTTGAAACCATTCTTACCCAACGAATCCATCAGCACATTGAAACCCACCCACCCATTCCCAATGTGGCTTTTATCCCACCTATTCCATCGACGACCAACTTCTTTAATTTACTCAATCTCCCATCAAATATAGTCATCAGCTGTTCAGGAAAGCTGATCCAGTTGCTGTGGAGACCTTTGTAAACCTTATAAAGGAACAAGAGTGACAAGATGTTTATAGCGCTGATACAGTAGACGATAAATATAATGCTTTTTTCAAGACTTGGCTGACTGCTTTTCGAGGAGCTCTTTGCGGTGTGGGGGAGTAGCCATGTATGTGAAAAACGGCATCGCATTTGAGTCAGTTGATGTTTCAAAGTACTGCACTGAAAAGGTGTTTGAATGCTGTGCAGGTGTGGTTAAATTTAACGGAGCTAAACTTGTAACTGTTGTTATTTATAGATCCCCAGACTCCGATTTCACAACATTTTTGCTAAAGCTAGAGGAGGTTCTTGGTTCACTTTATAGGAAATACAAAAAGTTAGTCATATGTGGTGACTTCAATATTAATTGTATAAGTGATTGTGCAAGGAAGAGGATGCTGGTAGACCTCTTTAATTCATATAATCTTATGCAAACCGTATTCTTTCCAACGAGAGTGCAAGGGAACAGTAGAACAACCATAGACAACATTTTTGTTCATTCCTCATTACTAGAAGGGCATTCTGTTAGCAAAAAGGTGAATGGCCTTTCAGATCATGATGCGCAAATTTTAACTTTAAAAGATTTTTATGCTGCAACACGTGTTAAATATAGTCATCAGCTGTTCAGGAAAGCTGATCCAGTTGCTGTAGAGACCTTTGTAAACCTTATAAAGGAACAAGAGTGGCAAGATGTTTATAGCGCTGATACAGTAGACGATAAATATAATGCTTTTCTCAAGACTTTTCTCATGCTCTTTGAAAGTTGCTTTCCGTTAGAACGTTTAAAACAGCAGTACTAGCACAAACAGGCAGCCTGGGTGGCTGACTAGAGGGATAAGAATATCTTGTAGAACAAAGTGGCAATTATATCAAAACGTTAGAAACAGTCAAAATCTAAATGCAGCAGCCAGTTACAAACAGTATTGTAAGGTGCTTAAAAATGTTATTAGGAAGGCAAAAAGTATGTGGTATGCAGAGAGAATAGCTAAGTCTCAGGATAAATTTAAAACCATATGGTCAGTCGTAAAGGAAGTTGCTGGTCTGCAGAGACAGGTCGAGGATATAGAATCAGTGCGTAGTGGGAATGTCCGTGTTACTGATAAGTCGCATATATGTACAGTATTTAATAATCACTTTCTGAATATAGCAGGTGAACTAAATAGAAACCTAGTCCCAACAGGGAATCATATAGCGCTCTTAGAAAAAAGTGTTCCGAGACTGGTACCTGAAATGCTCCTCCATGATACTGACAAGAGGGAGATTGAGTTAATAATTAAATCACTAAAGACCAAGAACTCTCATGGATATGACGGAGTATCTAGCAGAATACTGAAGTATTGTTCTATGTATGTTAGCCCAGTTCTCAGCCATATCTGTAACTTTTCTTTTAGGAGTGGTCGGTTTCCTGACCGATTAAAGTACTCGGTAGTGAAGCCACTTTATAAAAAGGGAGACATTGATAATGTTGACAATTTTAGACCTATTTCTATGCCATCGGTGTTTGCTAAAGTTATCGAAAAGGTTGTACATACAAGGTTACTGGAGCATTTAAATTCACATAATTTGCTGTCAAATGTTCAGTTTGGTTTTAGAAATGGTTTAACAACTGAAAATGCTATATTCTCTTTTCTCTGTGAGGTTTTGGATGGATTAAATAAAAGGTTGCGAACGCTAGGTGTTTTCTTTGATTTAACGAAGGCTTTTGACTGTGTTGACCACAAAATATTACTGCAGAAGTTGGACCATTATGGCGTAAGGGGAGTAGCTTACAATTGGTTCGCCTCTTACTTTAAGAACAGAAAGCAGAGGGTAATTCTCCGCAATATTGAGAGTGGTAGTGATGTTCAGTCCCAATGGGGCACTGTTAAGTGGGGCGTTCCCCAAGGATCGGTGCTGGGGCCACTGCTGTTTCTTATTTATATAAATGATATGCCTTCTAGTATTACAGGTGATTCAAAAATATTTCTGTTTGCTGATGACACCAGCTTGATAGTGAAGGATCTTGTGTGTAATACTGAAACAGTAACAAATAATGTAGTTCATGAAATAAGTTCGTGGCTTTTGGAAAATAATTTGATGCTAAATCACAGTAAGACTCAGTTTTTACAGTTTATAACTCACAATTCAACAAGAACCGATATTCTGATCAGACAGAATGGGCATATTATAAGCGAGACGGAACAGTTCAAATTCCTAGGCGTTCGGATAGATAGTAAGCTGTTGTGGAAAGCTCATGTCCAGGATCTTGTTCAAAAGCTAAATGCTGCTTTATTTACCATTAGAACAGTATCTGAAATAAGTGACACTTCAACACGAAAAGTAGTCTACTTCGCATATTTTCATACGCTTATGTCGTATGGTATTATTTTTTGGGGTAATTCTTCTGATTCAAAAAGGGTATTTTTGGCTCAAAAACGGGCTGTTCGAGCTATATGTGGTGTAAGTTCGAGAACCTCTTGTCGACCCCTATTCAAAATCTGGGAATTCTGACATTGCCCTCACAGTATATATTTTCTTGAATGTCGTTTGTTGTTAGCAATGTTAGCCTATTCCCAAGAGTTAGCAGCTTTCACTCAGTTAATACTAGGCAGAAATCAAATCTGCATGTAGAATGCACTTCCTTGACTCTTGTGCAGAAATGAGTGCAGTATTCTGCTGCATCCATTTTCAATAAGCTACCACAAGAACTCAAAAATCTTAGCAGTAGCCCAAACTCTTTTAAGTCTAAACTGAAGAGTTTCCTCATCGCTCACTCCTTCTATTCTGTCGAGGAGCTCCTGGAAGAGCTAAAAAATTAAGCAAATTCCAGTGTTACATTGTTGATTTTCTTCATTTAAACTTACGACTTGTCACCTGAATATGTTTCTTTTTTTTATATTTCATTTTATCTGTTTCTAATATCGTGTTATAATTTCATGTATTGACTCGTTCCATGACCATGGAGACTTCTCCTTAATTTGGTCCCACGGAACAATAAATAAATAAATAAATAAATTAACTGAATAAACTGAAGTCCACCATATTTGTCTCCCTTCATATCCAAAAATCCATCGACTGAATGTGGTATTATGAACTTTTTTTCACGCCACAAAAGCATGAACTCCCAGTTAACGATGTCCACCTTATAACATCCATCCTCCAACACCATCCTATGTACCCTCACAATAAACTGGGCCTGCTCCCACATCTTTTACCCCACTGCAGATGTGCCTCAAGGCTCTGTCGCTGCCTTACAGCCTGTTCGCTTCAGACATTCCCAAAACGTCACCCCCAGTGCACCTCTGGCAATATGCTGATGGCAGTGCCTACTTAAACATCCATCATACCCTTCAACACCCCATTGCTTCCCTCCAACTAAGCCTGAACCACCTAGACGAATGTTGTGATACATGGAAACTTCAAGTAAATCCAAGGAAAAGCCAAGCCACCAACTTCGTCCGCACAGCTTGGCGTTTCCTACGTCCAGATTTCCATCTCTCCATCCCACTAACTAACACAGTAAAGTATTTAGGAGTAACTGTCGATAGAAAACATCTCCTTACTGTCCAACACAGACTCCGAAACCAACTAAAATCACTAAAACAACTAACAGGCCTTCTGTCATTTTGCTCACCTGTAAATCCTTCATCCTCCCTTTCCTTACCTACGCCTGGATCTCCGCCTCACCTAAATTCTGTAAGTCCCTTGAAATCCTGAAAAGACATGCACCTCGTCTTCTGTACCCACCCACCTTCCCCAACTCACATCTTGTACAAACTCATCCGCTTCCCACACCTATTCTTCTTCCCAGAGCAATCAATCGAAAAATCCAGTCCCAGCACCCAATTTCCCATGTCCTAGTAAGCAAACCAGGCGCCCTGCTGCGTCACTATATCCATATTCCACCTTCCACGCTCCTCTCCCACCAAAATTTTAACCAACTCCCACTCCCCAAAGATGTTATCCACCCGAAATTTCTAGTCCTAATCAGAACCCTCCTCCTCAGACCATCTTCCAATTTTCTCTTTCCCATTCAACCATCCTGCTGACTTCTAGTCCCTAACAGCTGTTCTACACGGCCTGATTTACTCACCACCACACCCTCATCATTACAAAATTACTATATGTCTCTGGGCATGACCATTACACGATGGTATCCTTCATAACATCAGTGTTATATTTTAACTGTAATTCAAAATCGTCAAAAGAGTTTTAAATAACATAAATATTACCCATATATGTGTGTTTTACAAAATCCTCGCTCATTGTTACTACCTTTTTTGTAAAAATCGTCAATATCATCCACTTTTTTTTTTTTACAAATTCATCTGTTATTGTCGCCCTTTACATATTTTAACAATCTTTAAATACAATTTATGTAACGTTTGACTGAATAGCTGCTTTCATCCGCTGCCAGCCCGCCCCCATAGTGGTGAATAACAACAATTCAGAAAAAAATAGCAGCGGCAGTCAGTGGTTTTACTCCTGACGACGATGGTGGAGATGTCCATCGACAGCTCGAGAACTATATTTCAATTGACACAGCTTGAAAACCGAGAAGATTTAATTCCGATATGCCACCACGAAAGACTCCAAGGACACATACTTTTCCTCTGTGGTGTGGACGTAATGCATTGTGTGTGACTGCTGCAAAAACTGCGGAGAAAGAAATCACCTCTTTTGAGCTCCTTAGCATTGTTGCAACGCTGCCAGGACAAGGAGGTAATTCTTCGCTTTGCTGTAGTGAAGCACGACATATGTACTGCAGAAGTGAACAGAATTCTGAAGAGAACCAGAGACAGCGGATACTGCAGACTAGGTATGAGTTTGATCTTAATGCCAAAAACCTATTTAATTGTCATCAATTTTGGTCATCAACGTTGTCGGCATTCCATTCGAAGTGGGTGGACGTATTCTGGCAGCACAACAGTGTGAAAGTTTGTGCAAGACACTGTGTAAGAAATGTAACAAGTTTGACAACTTAATTCACGAAGGGATTGACTTGAAGAATGATAAGGCCGTAGAATAGTTGTTAATTTCTTTAACCAAGAAAAGGACGGCTGCTCTTTGCCGGCGCAGAGTACAGGCCTCAATTTTTCACCAGTCCCGCGACGCCTGCCAATTCTGATATTATTAGTGGAAAGGAGCAACGCAATTGGTACCTCTCGCACGACGCAGCTAAGGACGTCAGACTAACCACCAACCACATACTGGCGAAAGCTAAGCCCACAAAATCTAATGTTAGCCAGGAGGAACGATGTAGCTTACGCTTACTACGTGAGAACGAGGTCTTGATTGTCTTAGCACCCGACAAATCAAATGCCACTGTAGTTCTTAACACTAAAGACTACCATTTGAAGGTGCTAAATTTATTAGGAGATCATGCGTACTGAGAGCTTAATGCTATCCGACAAAGGCCGTCGTTAGGAAAACAGGGAAGTTATTAAAGAACTTTGGTTTGCCAGACGAAATGGTGAAGAAATAAATGCGCCATGCCGCCAGACATCCCAGGGTCTATGGATTGCCGGAGCTGCTATGAGCTGCCCAACTCACCTTCTGCGCACGCGTCGTATCGGTCCTTTCTTACTGGTGCCAGAGGCCTCAGTCGTAGCTATATAAGTCTAAAAACGTGCCAACCTCGGCAGTCGGTGGTTCTACTCCTGACGACGATGGTGGAAATAACCATCGAAAGCTCGAGAATTTTGTTCGAGTTGACGCGGCTTGAAAACCGAGAAGATTTTATTTAGACATACCGCCGCAAAAGGCTCTGAGGACACGATTATTGTATGTACCTGTCGACCAGAATCTGAGGGCTTTTACCCCGTCATTTACTCTGTGCTTCTCTCTTTGCTACCTCTAGCCACTCCAGCATGGAAATCTGGGACCCATTTACCTTGGAACTTCCTTCTTTCTTGTTGAAACTGTTGTTACGTTTGCGAATTTCCGTGGCTTTACTGAATAAGCGGGCGTGGGCGCTCTTCTCCTCAGTGATAATCTGCGTGTCGGCGAATTTTGTTATATGGCCCGTCTCGCAGGGGGCACGTATGGCCCATTTCTCCACCTGTCCCATCCTGCACTGCCGTTTATGTTCAGTGATTCAGGTACTGATGGATCGTCTTGTCATTCCGACACAGACTTTGCACATGTATAGGATATGAGGCAATCTGCCCATCTTAGAGACTCATTGATCTTGTTCGGTTCGTAAACAGTGTTTACACCACAAATAGCAAACTTCTGTTTTGTGTAATAAGAGGACGTGATGGCTGAGGACTCGTCTGAAAACAAAAAGCTTCCTATCAAATTGATGAGGTGTCTTCCAGTCTTGCATGGACAGTGGACCAGATATGCCCAGTGTAGTAAAAAATGGGAATTCACTGAAGGAAACGTAATTCTGGCCCCTGTAAACAATATACAGGGTGTTACAAAAAGGTACGGCCAAACTTTCAGGAAACATTCCTCACACACAAAGAAAGAAAATACGTTATGTGGACATGTGTCCGGAAACGCTTACTTTCCATGTTAAAGCTCTTTTTATTACTTCTCTTCAAATCACATTAATCATGGAATGGAAACACACAGCAACAGAACGTACCAGCGTGACTTCAAACACTTTGTTACAGGAAATGTTCAAAATGTCCTCTGTTAGCGAGGATACATGCATCCACCCTCCGTCGCATGGAATCCCTGATGCGCTGATGCAGCCCTGGAAAATGGCGTATTGTATCACAGCCGTCCACGATACGAACACGAAGAGTCTCTACATTTGGTACCGGGGTTGCGTACACAAGAGCTTTCAAATGCCCCCATAAATGAAAGTCAGGAGGGTTGAGGTCAGGAGAGCGTGGAGGCCATGGAATTGGTCCGCCTCTTCTAATCCATCGATCACCGAATCTGTTGTTGAGAAGCGTACGAACACTTCGACTGAAATGTGCAGGAGCTCCATCGTGCATGAACCACATGTTGTGTCGTACTTGTAAAGGCACATGTTCTAGCAGCACAGGTAGAGTATTCCGTATGAAATCATGGCGGTGAATCGAGGAAGTACAGTACATACTGACGAAACTAAAATGAGCTCTAACATGGAAATTAAGCGTTTCCGGACACATGTCCACATAACATCTTTTCTTTATTTGTGTGTGAGGAATGTTTCCTGAAAGTTTGGCCGTACTTTTTTGTAACACCCTGTATACAGAATCAGTTGCGAGTAAATTTTGAAAATGTTTCGTTAGCGTGTTTCTGGTTGATCATTAAAACGATAACGACCGTATTAGCATTGAAAATTTCACATTATTAACGTTAGTTACAGCAGTTTGTGTATAAGTCTAATGCATTATGTCGCACATTTGTGAAAATCGGTGCTAGATTTCAGCTGTAAACTAGAAAAACTGCGATTGTCATTTCCACTTAACCTAAAGGGTAATGACAGGGACTTGCCCTTATTCCACCGGTCAGATGACTAGTTGTTTGTTTAAAGTGGTAGGGACTCACATGGTCTACATGTATGTATGATGTAAGAAATGCACGCACAGTTCAAAGATACATTAAACGTATCGAACTTCAAAATAAATTTCTAATTGCTCGGCAAGGTGTGTATTTAAAAACCGTTTTAGGAATAAAATCTATATTTCAAGCGTTTGCCTCATTCTTTACTAATATTGAGTGTCCCACATAAAACCGGTGTGCCTAATGTACCTGTTAATCATCTCTAGTGAAGTAGCAACACTGTCCTGAAAGCTGGCTACACCCCATTTTATCGGCTAGTTGAGTTCAGCTGTGTGTTATTGCATCAATTGCTGTGAGAAGCTCTTGTTGTTACACTAAAGGGGCATTTTGCACTACAACAGCGAACTGGGCAAGGAATGTAAAGGAATGTTCCACGTGAAGTATGCTGATAGGAAACGCCCCACGACCAGCACTATTCAAGACCTGTACAAGAAATGAAGCGCTGTAGGATCTGCTCACAATGTGTAGAGGAATAGGCGACCGACAATGGGAGCCCCTGAAATTATAGACATAATTCGCATGGACATTACGAGAAGTCCCTGCATGCCGATAAGAAGCTTTTTGCAGCAGCCTGGTGTATCTCTCATGTCATGTACTAAAAGATATGAAAGCATATCGTGTGGTGCAACAGTTGAAATTTGAGGAAAAGGAAAAAAGGGTTCATTATTATACCTGGCTGTTAATATCAGGTGCTAACGGTTCCTTGTCAGGTCATCTAAACTCCCAGAATTGCAGATACTGCTCGTAGGACAGCCTACATATTCTGCATGAAGAACCTGTCCACTCAATGAAGACAGGTGCTTGATGTGCGTTCCTTGGCGTGCGCATTGTTGGTCCAATATTTTTCAATTACACCTTAAACTGCGCCAGATATAGACAGGTATTTGATTCTTTCTCTGGACAGTTAACAAATGCAGAGAAGCTCTATGCACTATACGAACAAGATGGAGCAACCGCTCACACACACACAACTAACGTTTGGCCCACATCACCGACAGGTTTGTTAGTAAAGGCCTCTGGCGTCAAGGTCACTGGACTTAAGATCATGTGATTTTTATTTATGGGACACACTAAATATCAGAGTGCATGCTGACGATCCTCGAACAATACACGATCTTAAATTAACATCACTCTGCAGAATTACAGCGTGTTGCTGGTAATCTCTTATAAATCGGAACTACAGTTTTTACACTTTTCTATTATCTACTCCTTTTTTTAGTGAGTCCGTTGTTTCCTGAATCTGGGGCGTGAGGCGTAACGGTTTCATATGGGACACCCTGTGTAATCTATGTCTTAACGAAGAGCATTTAGTTTATGACTATATCATTTTCGTGAAATGTGGTAAGATTTTCCAGCAATTTCAACATGTTTACGTTGGTTACATGAAAATTTTATAAACATTTTAGCTAATTTTCTCCACATAAAGCAAAACACTAATTATCAGTCATTACTGCGACTAACTGCTCACTGCGACGGTTGAAATAGTGTTGACTCATCGCCATTGTGGATAGTTTCATTGCGTTCCATGTTCGATGCCTGTTCAAAACGTTCGATTGATGATAATGATGTATAGCTTTTATAGCTTTACGGTCAGCGATGAAGAGCAGTCACCGGGATCTATAGCACTCGCCGATTAAATTTTACGCCCTATTTCCTCGCATATCAACACTACAGTACAATTTGAGGTAGGGATGGCAGTTAACAATGAAACAATCGGTTTTCGGTTATATTTTTTTTCAACGCCATTTTACCTCACTGTTACCACCGCTCGAAATAACGCTTTCTCAAATAATCGATTTTTTATTTCTACTATTTCCTATAATAAACATAGAAATCGAAAAAAGATTTTAAAATTTTGTTTCTTGAATTTCAAGATACATAGAATCAAAATAGGCAAATAAAAGAAAACAGGCCGTTCAACGTTCGCTGTTTTTCTCGAAAGGTGATAAGTGGTTGAATACTACAAAAAATAACTAGTACTCTCCCTCTGTTCGTAATTTTGGAAACTATAGTCAAAAATCACGCTGTACTCGAGGAACATACCAGTATTTGTGCATCACGAAAAGTCAGTACTAAAGGGCGAAAACTGAGGATGAAGAACACTATTTTTCGTGTTAATTTGTCCGTTTTCAAGCGCAACGAGCAGATAAAGGCATATTATGTAGACACAGGCAGCATATCAGCTACTTTCTATTCTTATCTTAAGCGATCAATGAACGGTTACGTTTTAAGTTTTCTCTTTGTATAGTGTCACAAGTTTGTTGTCGAGCCTCCGGTTCATAACATTTTATAGCAAATAGAGCATTGTACTTCACTGATACCGCACTTCGTAAAATACTTCCAGACGAGGGGTGGGGTCATTCTATAATAGAACTGATGTCTGATAATAGCGAGGAACTACCACATAAGCCACATGCGGCAACTCTTGCACACTGCATGTACACTCATACCATCTAATAAGCCACAGCACATGGTAACAGTTACAGCATTATCTCAGCAACGATGTACCAATTCTTATGCCCTGAGTAACATTAAACTATACCTTTCACAATTCACTTACCTCACAAAAATCTTCGTTACCAGCTAAATAAAAGATTCAAACTACGGAAGGCACTAACTACTGATAGGCATAGTTAGCAAATGAAAGATTTTTGTAGAGAACAAACAATGTATTTACCTTAATAGTCATAATATATATATCAGTTCATGCACAAATTTCAAATCTCCGCCATTTCTCTCCACACATCCACCACTGCTGGCGGCTCACCTCCAACTGCGCAACGCTACGTGCTGTTCACATCCAGCTGCCGCTGCCCAACACTACAATGGCAGACAACAATGCAAACTAGCCACAGACTGCACACAGCACAGTCAGTGATTTTCATATAGGGCGCTACGTAACGTTGCCAATAAGAAAACATAAACAGCCTACTTACAGTTTGTGTAATCGTTTATTAGTGAGTAATAAAAAATACTTGCTATAACCGAGGGCAAAAAAATACCGAAAAATACAGGTTATTCAGAACTAAAATATCGGTATGGGTTTTAACCGGTCGGTTTTTCCCAACCGTAATTTTAGTTGACTTTTCTGCTTACGAAAATGGAGGCTGGTGCTGTGAATTGATTTCAAAAAGAACAACGAATCTGATGATGCAATAGTTGTTCTTTATAGAGACAGTGCCCTAAATTGTGGCATTGTGACTGAGTAGGCGTTTGCCATGTGGATAAACGAATCTGAAACAACAATCACAATGGGACATCTATCACGTAGTTAAGAACAGTGTATTACCGAACATGCCAACCATGACTTCCAGACTGCCTCGTTTGTTGTAACGCAAATGCCGAGTCTGGAAACCTTCTCCCAATCCCATTTTGGACCTTCTGCCACACTAACAACTAGCCTAGTACTGACTGAAGCGAACTGGGCTCGTGAAGATCCTGAGATCAAACGCTGGGAGTACTCTTCATATCCACCACAGAAAATGACTTAAAGATTTTTCTCTTTTAGAGTTGCCGTAGTGTGATGTTGTCCGACTATGCTTGTAATTGGCATACAATTGCTGGAAAATATTACCAGGATATCGCGAGACTGCAGGAGTCTGAATGTGGTCGTTTGTCCCATTCTCAACACACCCGGGACACACACTGAGCTGAGCTTTTCTTTTTTTGCCATTCGTATACAAACATCAAAAAAAGTTTTGCATCACTCCATGTCCCAGAACTCCTGAAGATAGACATTGACTGTGGATATTGTATTACAGACGTAGTCCCTTTGACTGTTCAGAGATGTCACTTAACCCGTCCAAAGATGTAAACAACCAAGCATGAGCAGCGCTTATTTGACGGAGGGGGTCCGACAGCCGATTAGTTCCAGTCATTCCACCAGGAAGGAGGTACACGGCTCGTGTTGTCTGTAGTTCAACCACGCCTAGACGATCAATACCGCGGTTCGATCGCGTCCGCATTGTTACTTTGTGCCAGGAAGGGCTCTCAAAAAGACAAGTGTCCAGGCGTCACTGAGTTACCCAAAGTGATGTTGTTCGGACATGGAGGAGATACAGAGAGACAAGAACTCTCGATGACATGCCTCGCTCAGGCCGCCCAAGGGCCGCCACAGGACGTCGTGTTACGACTCAGACTGTGCGCAATAGGTTGTATGATGCGCAACTTCACTCCCGACATCCATGGCGAGGTCTATCTTTGCAACCACGACACCATGCAGCGCAGTACAGATGGGCCCAACATCATGCCGAATGGCTCGTTCAGGATTGCCATCACGTTCTCTTCACTGATGAGTGTCGCATATGCCTTCAACCAGACAATCGTCGGAGACGTGTTTGGAGGCAACCCGGTCAGGCTGAACGCCTTAGACACACTTCCCAGTGAGTGCAGCAAGGTGAAGGTTCCCTGCTGTTTTGGGGTGGCGTTATGTGGGGCCGAAGTACGTCGCTGGTGGTCATGGAAGGCGCCGTAACTGCTGTACGATACGTGAATGCCATCCTCCGACCGATAATGCATCCATATCGGCAGCGTATTGGCGAGACATTCGTCCTCATGAACGACAATTCGCGCCGCCATCGTGCACATCTTGTGAATGACTTCCTTCAGTATAATGACATCGCTCGACTAGAGTGGCCAGCATGTTCTCCAGACATGAACCCTATCGCATATGTCTAGGATAGATTGAAATGGGATGTTTATGGACGACGTGACCCACCAACCACTCTGGGAGATCTTCGCCGAATCGTCGTTGAGGAGTGGGACAATCTGGACCAACAGTGCGTTGATGAACTTGGGGATAGTATGCCACGACGAATACAGGCATGCATCAGTGCAAGAGGACGTGCTACTGGATATTAGAGTTACCGGTGTTTAGAGCAATCTATCACCATCTCTGAAGACCTCGCTGTATGGTGGTACAACATGCAATGTGTGGTTTTCATGAGCAATAAAAAGGGCGGCAGTGATGTTTATGTTGATCTGTATTCCAATTTTCCTTACAGGTTCCGGAACTCTCGGAACTGAGTTGATGCAAAACTTTATTTGATGTGTGTACTGACAACTGCGTGGGAGGCAATTTCAGGAATATTGCGAGGTTTAAAGAACTGTGGGCCATACTGCCTGTTGATTTCAGTCTCGGGTACTTTGACCAGCAGCAACGGAGCGTGAGGCTTTGACTATCCCAGCCCCTCGTGCTGGCGAAACGTCAAACAAATTATCAAATAAACGTCGGCCAAGAAACACGATACAGGAACCAACAGGCGGTTTGTCAACATGTGGCCACGAAAGCCGCAATGATTTTGAACTGTGGGTATGTTCTTATAAAAGCAAAGTGTGATTTTTTTTACCGTTTTAATGGCATTTGTTGTACATACCACGCATACGTGTCACAAGTGGGGGATGAAAAAATTCCAAGGACATATACAGCCGATAATATGTTTTAAACACCTCAAAGTTTTATGAGAGATGTTCTACAAACAGTGAATTAGGCATTTTTACTGTGAAAAGCAGTACTGCGTCTTGCATTAGCCACGGTTGGCAGATATGCACCGATGTAGGCAGAACATGTTACACTATGAAGCACCGGTCCGATATTTATCAGAGTTTATGTTTTTTGTCATTAGTATTCTGAAAGTTTTTGATGCGGACCGCCACGAATTTCTCTTCCGTTCTGTGCCAATCCCCATCTCAGAGTAGCTCTTGCACCCACCGCCCTTGGTTACTTGATGGATATTTTCCAATTTCTGTCTTATCCTACAGCTTTTAGCCCCTACAGCTCCCTCAGGTACCAGGGAGCTATTTCCTAACGTCTCAATAACACACGTACTATCGGCTTATACGTTCTTGTTTTCTGTGTTCTCCTTTTGTTGCTTCCTTGTAGAGAGAGATGATGATGATGTTTGGTTTGTGGGGCGCTCAACTGCGTGGTTATCAGCGCCCGTACAATTTCCCAACCTTTGCTCAGTCCAATTTCGTCACTTTCCTGGATGATGATGAAATGATGAGGACAACACAAACACCCAGTCATCTCGAGGCAGGTGAAAATCCCTGACCCCGCCGGGAATCGAACCCGGGACCCCGTGCTCGGGAAGCGAGAACGCTACCGCGAGACCACGAGCGGCGGACAAAGCCTTGTAGAGAACCTCCTAGTTCCTTTATTTATCAGTTCAACTAATTTTCAGTATCCTTCGGTGATTCACTTCTATGCAATGCCATGCCCCAAACGTAATACTCAAAAATGTGTTCCTCAAATATTAACCGATGTTTGGTGTTAGCAGACTTCTCTTGGCCAGGAATAACCCTTTTGCCTGTGCTAGTTTGTTTTTTATGTCCTCCTTGGATCTTCCGCCATTTTGCTTTCCACGTAGCATAATTGCTTCATTTAGTGTATTTCGTATCCCCAATTTTATGTTAAGTTTATCGCTTATCTTCTTTCTGCTGCTCCATGTAACATTCGTCTTTCTTCAGTTTTCCGTCAACTTAGAATGTGTGTTCGTTAAACTCTTCATTCCATTTAACAAGTCCTGCAATTCTTCCTCACCTTAATTGAGAATAGCGATATCATCAAAATGATTTTCATATTTTCATTAGTATCCTTTCAGCATGAATTTTAAGCATTCATTTGGACCTTCATTTTATTTACAACATTGATTTTTCGACGCATGGATTGAACAGTAGGGTCCAAAGAGTTCTTCCCTGTCATGCGCTTTCCAATCCGGTTACATCTTTCTTGATCTTAAAAGTCTTATTTTTCCATATTGGTCCAAGTAGATGGTGTACATCAGTCGTATTCTGCTGTAGCTTACACTAAATTTCCTGAGGCTTTCGAACATCTTGCAACATCTTACATTGTCAAATGCTTTTTTCAAAGTCGACAGATACTTTGAACGAATCTCCATTTTTCTTAAGTCTTGAATCTATTACCAAGCGAAACGTCAGAAATGCCCCTCTGATGTCTTTCCTATATGTATTAATCTTCTCAGCAACTTGAGCACATAAAGTATTACGCTTATCTGCTCTTGTTATCTACAGGAATTAGTGGATGTTATTTTTCCGAAAGACTGATGGTACGTCCCCAGGCGCATACTTACTATCAAAGAACTTGAATAGTCATGTTGTTCTCACTTCCCCTAATTATTTTAGAAATTCGGAAGGGATGGCACGGATGCCCTGCTCCTCATTTGGTACAAGTCTTTCAAAGCTCCGACTCTAATAGTGGATGACTCTGACATCCGTATCGACACTCTTTTCTTCTTCTATTCATTAATGCGCTTGTTTTCGTTGTGAAATGGCAGCAAACAGCCCCCAAAGGTCATGTTGAGGAATTTCTTCAGATGCTTGAAATACAATAAACTGAGCCGATACGCTGACGTTGCAACGTTCATGATAAAGGGAACAATTCAAACCTACGGTCTTATGACGAAGTGAATTATAGTAAATGTTTTCACTCACGTACTCTTAGCACATTGGAAACTCTTACACCATATATCGCGAGCTTGATTTTAATCAAACTTTGTTGAGATACTCATAACTGAAAGTGTGACTTCCCCAGCCAAGAATACACTCTTGTATTCATTCCGCCAAGAAAGAAAACAGCACCAAAATGGCATGTTTAGGAATCGCCAACCGTGCCTGAAACATGTTCTGCTTCAGTTAATGACAACTGCTGGATGGACGCTCTTGTTCAAGTATGCGTCTTCTCATTGCATCCCATACATGCTCTATGGGTGAAAAATCAGGGGAACAATCAGGCAAACGAAGGATCGGTACATTCATCAAGGCTTTTGGCGCTGTGAAGTGAAGTGTGGGATCTTGCATCATCCTGTTGGATATGGCACTGAGGTAACCTAATCATGAGGACTATGACAAGAGACTTACCATTCTTGCCGCATACTGGCGTGCATTCGTACTCTCTTCAACAGTTAACAAAAAATGGTTCAAATGGCTCTGAGCACTATGGGACTTAACTTCTGAGGTCATCTGTCCCCTAGAACTTAGAACTACTTAAACCTAACCAATCTAAGGACATCACACACATCCATGCCCGTGGCAGGATTCGAACCTACGACAGTAGCGATCGCGCGGTTCCAGACTGTAGCGCCTAGAACCGCTCGCGACAGTTAGCGAATCAACCCCGTTGTCATAACCAACAACTCCCAACACCATGATTCCAGTAGTCAGAGGTAATCGGACGCGTTGATGTCGATCTGAGCGCCAGAATAAGATTAGAGACCCACGTTAAAAATCATAGAATTCCACCCAAAGTCCAGGTTGACTCTGGTTCTGCCACCTAGTTTCTGTTGTCTGTGGTGTGGTGCTAGCGCTAAATGATGCACTGCGAGATCTCAAACCATCTTCCAGTAATCTTTTCACAATGGTTCGTATTGACATGCTGCCTATAACTGCTGTCCGGGTTTCAGATATTGTCATCTGCGTATTCGCCAGAGGTACTCAGGTAATCCTATGATCTGCTCATGGCTACTCTCCTCGACACACCAGTGTCTTGAGTCCATCTCGTCACCACACATTCTGCTGCCTTTGCACTACAACCCCTCGGTGATGCGATGTGTCAGTATGATGCTTCCATGTCTCCCATCCCAATAGTTTGAAAGATCTGAAAGATGGCCCAAGGCTGTACTTGCATGTCCTCTTGACATGCTGTATTGTGATAGACATGTTATACACGCCCGATATTCGTATGTAGGAACGGCCAGTTTCTGTACTGAAAGTAAGCTCACGCAACGATGAATCTTGATCAGTATATCGAGCAGGTATGAATACTGGAGTATCAGTTTGGTAGAGATCGGTGGATGTGATGGTGGTGTAGGATTTCCCATTTCCGTCGGTGTACATTGCTCCTACTTCTGAATACATGAAGTCGCAAACATTCTGCACCGATTTTTCCGGGTCTGTCACCCTCCGACAAGCACTTTTGCAGTTGCGATCCTTCGTCTGGCCGACGGTAATTCTGGAAAATTTCTGGCGGAGATTGTGCAGGCCGCTCATCTTGTAGCGGCGTTGACCGGCAGCCGGCAGATAGCGGCTGTTACGGCCCGGTGGCGGGCCGCGCGGCTTTACGGGCGACCTTCACCTCCGTCCACCCAGCGATAGCGGGACAGCGGCCCATCTCCGGCCGCCTCACCGCACCACTTATCGGCCGGAACCGGGCGCCGCTGCCAACGCGTGCTACCACGCCGCCACCACACCTGCCGAAGTAAACAGATTTCTACAGCCGCACTTGTCGAAATAGGCTGTCTTCTAAAAAATGTCCTCCTCTTTCTCTCACTCTCACTCTGTCTCTCTCTCTCTCTCTCTCTCTCTCTCTCTCTCTCTCTCTCTCTCTCAGTTGTTCTCTTACAGTGTCTGATAGTTTCTCAGGGAGGTTAGAGCAGGTAATACACTATTGGCCATTAAAATTGCTACACCAAGAAGAAATGCAGTTGATAAACAGGTATTCATTGGACAAATATACTAGAAGTGACATGTGATTGCATTTTCATGCAATTTGGGTGCATAGATCCTGAGAGATCAGTAACTAGAACAACCAACTCTGGCCATAATAACGGCCTTGATACGCCTGGGCATTGAGTCAAACAGAGCTTGGATGGCGTGTACAGGTACAGCTCCCCATTTAGCTTCAACACGATACCACAGTTCATCAAGAGTAGTGACTGGCGTATTGTGAGGAGTCAGTTGCTCGGCCACCACTGACCAGACGTTTTCAATTGGTGAGAGATCTGGAGAATGTGCTGGCCAGGGCAGCAATCGAACATTTTCTGTATCCAGAAAGACTCGTACAGGAGCTACATGTGGTCGTGCATTATCCTGCTGAAATGTAGGGTTTTGCAGGGATCGAATAAAGGGTAGAGCCACGCCTCGTAACACATCTGAAATGTAACGTCCACTGTTCAAAGTGCCGTCAATGCGAATAAGAGGTGATAGAGACGTGTAACCAATGGCACCCCATACCATCACGTTGGGTGATACGCTAGTATGGAGATGACGAATACACGCTTCCAATGTGCGTTCACCGCGATGACGCCAAACGCGGATGCGACCATCGTGATGCTGTAAACAGAACCTGGATTCATCCGAAAAAATGACGTTTTGCCATTCGTGCACCCAGGTTCGTCAGTGAGTACACCATCGCAGGCGCTCCTGTCTGTGATGCAGCGTCAAGGGTAACCGCAGCCACGGTCTCCGAGCTGATAGCCCATGCTGCTGCAAACGTCGTTGAACTGTTCGTCCAGATGGTTGTTGTCTTGCAAATGTCTCCATCTATTGACTCAGGGATCGAGACGTGCCTGTACGATCCGTTACAGCCATGCGGATAAGATGCCTGTCATCTCGACTGCTAGTGATACGAGGCCGTTGGGATCCAGATCGCCGTTCCGTATTACCCTCTTGAACACACCGATTCCATATTCTGCTAACAGTCATTGGATCTCGACCAACGCGAGCAGCAGTGTCGCGATACGATAAACCGCAATCGCGATAGGCTACAATCCGACCTTTATCAAAGTCGGAAACGTGATAGTAGGCGTTTCTCCTCCTTACACGAGGCATCACAACAACGTCTCACCAGGCAACGCCGGTCAACTGCTGTTTGTGTATGAGAAATCGGTTGGAAACTTTCCTCATGTGAGCACGTTGTAGGTGTCGCCACCGGTGCCAGCCTTGTGTGAATGTTCTGAAAAGCTAATCATTAGCATATCACAGCATCTCCTTCCTGTCGGTTAAATTTCGCGTCTGTAGCACGTCATCTTCGTGATGTAGCACTTTTAATCGCCAGTAATTCCCGGGAAATAAGTCTTTCGATAAAGGTTGCAGGCGTGTTGAAAAGACGACCGAGTTTCTTCGTTCGATAATCACTTTAAGAAGAAGTGAAACGTAACCACCTGTATGTAACAAAGTGACCATTCTGCATCCATCGAGCTAACAAATTCACTCCTTGGCACGAGTAACAGTCAACAGCACTCGTCTGGAATGTGTTTAAAATGGACAGATTTGAACACTACTCAAACCTTAAGGACCTGTCCAATTTGTTATCTAAGGGGTCTAATCGATGGAACTCTTAGTTTCCCAGACCGATATAGCTTTAAGTTCACCACACAATAAATCAAGCACCTTCATTTTAGCATCTCTTCAGGCTTAAGAAAAATCGATATTTCGTATGATATTGAAAAGAAAATGTCTTAGGCGTGAGAAGTGTCAATACCCATCCCATTAATGGCGTAACAACTTACATAGGTCCTTGAGGTTATACGACTGTTAGGCTTTTCGTTCTCGCACCGGTGTAGCCATTTCCAGAGACATTCAGTTGGTTCCAAATCTTGTATAAGTGAAACAGTCCATACTAACAAGACCTACACGACAAACACACGGAGTCCCACGGCTACCTAAGACCTCTAAGACCCCGTCAGAGTGCCTCTTCCCTCAGCTTCCCCACAGCTAACCTGATCGCAGCGTCTCTACTCACTTCTCGCTGCCGCTTCTAACCACCCAACTTCCCTCTGTCTCGGAGCGTACAGCTCATTTCCTCTTCGATGCCGCCGGCTATTGACATGACATAATGTCGAAAGGCTCTCGTCACCTTACTGCCTCTGCTTATGTTATTTCTTCAGCAGTTCTTCAGAGGCTGGATGCAGGGGAAGAGGTACACTCTTTGACATAAAACTCGACCGGTGGCCGGCCGCTGCAGAAGCTAAGTCCGCGCCGATCGCGACATGGGACAAATAAACTGGCCAACTCGTTAATTCTCCTCTGGACGTCACATGCAGCAAAGCTCCGGGATCCATTTGCTGGCTACTGGCAGCGGCCGTGGCGACAGCAGCGGCGCTGCACTCCCTCTTTCTTGATCGAAAGCGCCTGCTACCGCTCATCGCTTTTGATAATTTAAAACGCTTTATTATTATTGAATGTTGCTCCATAGAAGGTTTCTACGATTTCCATTCACGCTCGAAAGCAACATAGTGCGACGCCCTGATTACTAGATAAGTACTGTATTACATTCAAAAATGTTCAAATGTGTGTGAAATCTTATGGCACTTAACTGCTAAGATCATCAGTCCCTAATCTTACCTACTGCTTAACCTAAATTATCCTAAGGACAAACACACACACCCATACCCGAGGGAGGACTCGAACCTCTGCCAGGACAGCCACACAGTCCATGACTGTATTACATTAATCGGCAAGAGCTACATATGGTCCGAAAATAATTTGACAGATTTAGACGACATTAAACCACCTCACTACATTCGATGAATTTATAAATGCTTCATACCTCTTTCTTTTCCTTTCAAAGGCCGTTATTTGTGCAACTTTTGGTCAATATTCGGATGTTTTCGTCAAGCCAGAGTGAGCGTCTGTGGTGTAAAGTGTATTACAGTTTTTGTTTCATTCCTTATGGTAAGTCTATGAGATAAACTAGGTAAATACCTCCAATACATGCTCTGTAGCAGTGCAGGAACACTGCACATTTGGAGTTCCATGTATGGATTCAGGAAGTATTTAACGTTGATCAGAAGTGATAGTTAAGGTCATCAGATTTAAACCAGAAAGAGTTATCGATTTTGAGGTTTCATAGAATGGAAAGGAATTGCTAACTCCAGTGTCAGCAAACGTCTACAGTTAAATGCTATCGCAAAATTTAGAAGAGAGCAACTATATTTATCTACATGTTTACTTCATAAGCAATCTCCTGGCATGTTAGACATATATAACGAACAAAGCTCAAATTCGAATCGTTGACAGTAGGTTTGAATCTTTTGGGAAACTATTTTACAGTGAAGCAGCTTGGCATTTGCAAAACAGACATTCGTGATATTAACATAATTTACTAAGTCGAAATTGCAAGAAGATTTATGTGTAAAGGCATTCTTCAGATTTAGCAGTTTGCATCTCCATTAGTTAACATGGAATATAAAACATTGTGTTCAGTAGCCTTCGCCGAGATTGGAACTGCCATTTCATATAGCACCAGCATCGCAACGCATAAGGGAATCGCTGAGCAAACAACACACTGGCTGCAAGACGCGGACTATAGTCATTGCGATATTGCCTGAGCCTCAAAACACAACATTAAACACACAAACAGGTGTTACTTATGTGAAGAATGCCGTTCTTGGAGTCCAGAAATTAAATATAATTTCTAAGTGTCTCATCTTACAGTGGTTTATATCGTATGAGTCTTCGATGTGAAAAACGGATTCCAAGTGAATTTAGCGACGTAATGCCGGGCTACACCCGGAAGTAAATGCACTCTCACAGCGTTGACAAATACTTGCTACGACGCTGCCAATTCTCAGCTCTCTTACGAGACAGCTCCTTAGCGAAATGCTTGTCGTGATTGTCCGATACGCTTCTTCAGAGGGGAGACGTGCGCGCACGTTTGGTTTTTATACGGCGTTCTCCCCTGATAGTTTCTGATGTCGCCTTATGGGCTATGTATACATTTGAGGCATTCAATTATAATTAATCCAGAATGAATTACGTTTCAGCTTCCGGCGTGGAAGAAGGCTGTTGACGCCGACATTATATAATTACAACGCAGGGAAAGCAAAATGGATGATTCAGTGTTTCTCATTCCGCATAAAGCATATGAGATAATTTTCCGTAACGTTCATAATCATCTCAAAATACAAACGAAGTAAAAATACATCGAAAGCTTATTTTAATTGAATATAATGTAAGATATCAAACACTTTGCACCTGAATGTCGAATGTGTCCACGTGCAACCTTTTGCAGCATACATACAGAATGTCATGATTACTACGAGTCTTAATAAATATGTTAGTAGGGATGGAAGCAAGAAGAGACGCAGTCAACAAATATTCTATTCCACATGGCATTAATTTCATTTGAGATTTAAGAAGAAGTAAAGTGGGATATTACTTCCGTCAACACAAAAGATATGCCACACATATGGATAACGAGGCAGTCTGTGTCTTCACACGTTTCCTCCTTGAAATGGGTATGCTCTATTATATACTAAGTAACCTGATCATTGTTTTCGTGATGTTATCCTCTTGTTTGGCCCCTAAACGATGAACAGATTCAAAATGCATGTCTCTGCATGAAAGTAGTTGTTGGAACCCTTCCTGCATTGTTTTTTGTGTATTTGCTTGGAATTCATGATGCAGACTGCTGTGCCTCCCCCCCCCCCCCCTCGAGGGTTAGGTCTCCAAACTAAACCGTTTTTTATCCACTGGTATAATTTATTCAGACAGCATCAGCACAAGTCTATCAAACAAAGCCTTCGTTATCTTGCCGAATGTCGTTTCTTTCATAATAGTGATCCTTGACAAAGCATTTTAACGAAGTTTATATTTGTGTGTGACAGACAACTGAAAAAAGATATTCTTTTATTTTGTCAGTCTTCCTTTCTCCACTGAGTTGTAAATGGTTCTCTTTATAAAACGCGTAGTAGCGTCACAAGGGCAACTGTCGCAATGGAGCCAAAGTGGAATCGAGAGAGTAGGGTGCGTGTGGTTGCACTGATTGAGCATGGCAGCTATTCGGCATCAGAACCTGGAGAAAAGTGTGGAGTACCGGCAAGAACAGCTAGACGCTGGTGGAAAGGATACAAGGAATGGGGCTATATAGGGCGGAAAAGAGGAAGTGGACGGCTCCGTGTGTCTACCGCAGCAGATGATCAACGTGTTTTGGCGAATATACGTGCTAATCCATTCCTCAGTAGCCGTGCCCTGAAAGAGCTATCTCAGTTTCCCGGCAGCGGAAAGACTGTTACGAGGAGACTGATGAAACACGTCGGATTATATTGTCGGAGAGCTGTTATAAAGCAACAATTAACCGATTATCAGAGGGCTGACCGCATGGCTTCTTCAGCAGAATATATCGACTTTGACTGGAGTAGAGTAATCTTTTCGGGTGGTAAAATATTTTCTTCCTGTAGCGACGCCCCTGTTCAAGTCAGACACGAAATTTTCTCCGTAAAGTTATCAGTTTATGCTGTTAGTGACTTTACATTTGTAGTAGGCACAAAATAATAAATATAAACTGTTCTCTATATCATGATTTTAGTAGTTCATACCTCATCTGAAAAATAAATGTGACCCCTTGAATTTGTGAATATTTTAATTAACACGCAAATGTTTTTAGCTACTGGTATACCGCCCACGAGGACAATGCTTCTAGCTATTACATTTTCTCTTCTTAGGCTTCTCTCCACAGTTAATTCTTATACGACTCTGCGATTCGTTTCTATCTCCTTCTACCTTGTTTTGGCAATTTTCCGCTACATTCAGTATCCTGTGACTTGTAGGTGGACCATACTCTATTTTTTCAGATCCCATCTGTCACGTCCAAAGAAAAGCGTACTCCACATCATCCATTTTGCAGTGTGTTTCTATATTTCTATCACTTGTATGTTAACTTCAAAGAATATTATTCGTAAACATAAATGGTTTGCTATCGCTGTTCTTCGCTTTACTTTTGTTAAGCATCTATTTCTCTCTCATTCTGGTCCTGAAGTGCTGTACTTTTAATGCCATCAGTCTTTATTGCTGTGTTCATATGTTTATTACTTTTTCTCATTGCCATTACCATTTGTTGTTGTTCTCACATTCCAGTGTTATTCTTTTCTCGATTTTCAGATAATACCTGTAAAATGTTGTTTATTCTGTCTAAATCTAGAACTATTAGGAAATTGTTAACAAATGTGATGCAGCGTATCTTTTCACAATTGAATTTAAATGTTAATATTTCCTGTTCCGTTGCTTGTATTGCTTTTGTAATATATATATATATATATATATATATATATATATATATATATATATATATATATATATGTGTGTGTGTGTGTGTGTGTGTGTGTGTGTGTGTGTGTGTGTGTGTGTGTGTGTGTGTTAAGGAAAGTGGTATTCCATACTTTGCGAGTCGGTAGTATGGACTAAAAGAAGACAACCTGCACATTGTAGGAGCTACATTCAATTCTTCAGTACAAGAGAAGTGTTTTAAGCAGAACAATAGATGTGTTTCTCAGTAGTAAAAGTGAAGAAGTGCTCATTGCTCTTAAGATATTGATTTCAGACTCATTTCTCTTGTTTAGTGGATATGTTTGTCTTGTTTCTGTCCATCCTATCAGCTCTCGAAATGTGGATTACTTGTTTCTAATACCCTGTATTCGAAGCAGATATGTAGACAAAGGATGTCCATACTCCTTTCCAGACTTTATATTCCTATTTTATTCCATTTGTATTTGTTATTGGGCTCTAATGTATTCAAACATTGGAACCAATCAACTCAGTCCAGGGCAGTTTTTTATAATAGTAAAATTATACCTTTCATTTCGAACCATTCCTATATCAATGAAGGAATTATTTCTTTATAGGTTCATTTCTTCTCTTTTAACTAGAAGCACGTACAAACCTGTAACTGATTTAGTTATTCTTATTTTGTTCCCTAATAGGCCTGCCCCAATAAACCGATCTATATTTCCTTTTATTAAAATTGTACGATATTCGTGTTTCTTGGAGGCATGCTGTACTTTTCACTGTATAATGCCTTGGCTGATATTTCTTTTAAAGTTAAGCATAAGATAAAATATACTTTACAGTACTTTACTAACATTACAACCATGAACTATAACATATCCCCCAAGGTATGCACTCTTTTTCTCCGGGTCACTTCTCGAAACTTAGAATATAATTGCGCAGTATATCCACATGTAAAATTAAAATGTGTTCATCGTTTCGTAAGTGTATTTCCTCACCTCCTGGCATGGGTGAATGATAACACATCTGTCAAACAGGAGAGGCAAGGTCTGTATCACCTAATCCCAGGTCGTTCGCGCTCGTTTCTGCCATCCACTTTGACATGGGAAGTGCCTGATAACGGGGCTAGGAATCGGACAGTGACCGTACTGGTGACGTAGTTTGTGGTTCCTGGTGTCTCAACCTAAAGCCGTTAACTCTAGTGTGCTTTCTGTCAGGAAATATCGTCCTCGGAAAGTGGACAGGATGGTTTTCTCTTCCTTTGAAATTGTGAGATAGCCGCATCAGCACGTTTCCAAGATAGTACACAGTTGTTCACGAGATTTGTTTCTCGTAAATCTTTTTCTTTATTCCTCCTTTACATTCAATTTTGATAGCAGCTGACAACTGCCTGCATTGCCTTGATTAAAAATTATATGACAAAAAAACAAATTGTTTTCATGTTTAATATTTCGTAGGCGCATGCAAATATATGAATTGGTTTACGATTTACAAATTTTATGATCTTGGTCATAACAGCAGCGCTACATACACGAATTGTTCTTGAGCAATGAGCATTACATAAAGATACGTACTCGTAGTGGTATTTAGTTCTCACTAATATGAAGGGATGACTTATTTCACTAACATTCATGAAATCAGCTGTTTATCTCAACTGTAGGCGTTTACTCCGAGTGCGGGCCGCATTGACACGAGGTGTGAACAGGTGACGGCAGCGGCCACGGTCTCCTTCAGTAAATGCAACACATTGAGCGAACGAGCACGTGTTAAGTCCGTAGAGGATATCTCGCTATAAAACATATTTCTTTCTTCTATATATCTTTGCCATTGGAAAGATAGAAAAAATAATTGTATAGTGAAGGCTAGCAATCGTTTTGAATAAGCGAAGCAGATTAGCTTTACAGCCATGCAACTGAGTCCAACAGTGCAACAGACTGCTGCACTGTATTGAACAACTTACACCCCACCTCATCATTACCATAGAGTAAAAGGACGGCATATTCTGAAAGAAGTCCTACCTGCGTGTTATAACTGACGCCTTAAACTATATTCTGATCCCCGTCCCAGCACCCTCCCCTTGTCAATGTAGGTTTTTGTCAACACAAAGGATTTTGCAATATGGAATCCTCCGAATAATTTATTAACCTGTAGCTTAGACTACACAGCCAATGCAGTTTTCGAATATTTTCACGTATGGAAATTCATAGTATTAGTCAGAAGTATTTAATTTCTAAGTTAATGGATGATCATTTCTTTACAGGACCATAGCCCGATTCATAATAGCAGAGCCGTCCAGAACTGGTTCCAAGGTCAGCAGAGAATAAAATTCCTTCCCTTCGTGCCAAAATCACCAGACCTCAATCCCACTGAAAATATGTGGTTCAAAAATGGCTCTGAGCACTATGGGGCTTAACATCTGAGGTCATCAATCCCCTAGAACTTGGAACTACTTAAACCTAACTAACCTAAGGACATCACAAAGATCCATGCCCGAGGCAGGATTAGAACCTGCGACCGTAGCGGTCGCGTGGTTCCAGCCTGGAACCGCCTAGAACCGCTCGGCCGTGGAAATATGTGGGCGGAGGTTACGAGGTGCTTACACCTGGGTCAAGGAATTGAGAAAGTCTGTGGGAAAATATAGGGAATACATGGTGGGAGATAAACGATCATCACAATCTCTCGATGAATTTAGCCTTATTATTTCCCTGACGCCTTCGAGCAATCATAGACAACGAGATAGGATGGGTAGGGTACTGAAAGAAAAATAAAAGCCAAACCAGTTGCGAGTTCCTAAAGTGTTCCGGAAACCTACTAAAGCTAAATGGTCCATGTGTATTCTCATTAAATGTGTCACTACGTAATTCTTACACATAACAACTACTAATTAAATTCTTTACTCACAGAAATAAATAAACAAATGTACACGCAATGGATAAATGTTTAATTTTTAAGTATTAACCCCAAATTCGGTACACTGTTAATCATCCGACTGTGTTTAAAGAAAATACGTAACAGGAATCGTAACTAGGCCTGCGTAATAACTCCTCCTCCGTTCTGTAAGCTATTTCTTTTCATTCTGTCTTACTTTCATCTCTCAAAACATAATAGCGGTATTACCAGTAACATAGAGGATAAAATTTCCTAACAGCTGATCTTGTAACAGCACATATAAAGATATTTTACTTCCTATGGTTTCTCACCCACGGGAAGGAATGGAGGATAGCCCACAATGCTTGATTCATAACGTCACAGCAACACACAATCACTCTTATTACCATTGGGCAAAGCAATGATCGTATCTCCACGCGGACCAGTATTAGAAAAAGTCTAACTTCTTCAGTCAAACCTCTCATTTATTGTCGTGCCTCGATGTTACCTAAGTCCCGCGTGGCTGGAAAGTTCACGCGGTCGTGATTCCGAAATTTACTTTCCCCTCATATTCGTGCGCGGCACGTTATTTCAACTGAAAAAAATGCCCTCCACAAGTTACCTAGACTTATTTCCTAATTCTATGTCGGCACCATTAAATAATATACCACCCAAAGCCTACCCTCCAAAAGATACATAAATACACACACAAAACTTTTCACAGTACTTAACAGTTCGTGTATAGCGTGGATAGCATGGCAACACGAATTACTATTATGCTGTTTCCCCTTTTTTTTAATTCAGGAAAGCGATCTCAGTGATTCCCACGTATCTTTCAAATCCAGTTGTTCTAAAAATCAGCTTCACACGTAAATTTCTACTGACTCATTCCACAAAAGGTGACTTCTAATTCTTTCATATTAAATTAGCAACCTTGCCTTTATCCATGAATTTCAGAAACTCGTCAAATTACAAATTAAAACACACGCAAGCTACAAATGGCTTCTTCGAAAACTAATTCTTTCAGATCAAAATTAAGAACATTACTTTCTACCATGAATTTCTGTTAGCAGCTTGATTAGTTAAAGCCACGAGATAATATTTTCCTACACTTCCAGATCAGATTCTGAAACAAACTAACCAGAATCATCAATTTAAATTTACCATTACTAAAAAGAATTATGGTAAAACAACACATTCCTACTTATAAACTAATGGTTCCTAGCACTCAGTCATCTACTCTTCATCATTTTCCTCATCAGCCCCACGTGATGAGTGCCAGGTCTTTAGACTATAATAGCTCGTCACATGTATCTTTACAATTGAATTCTAAAACTATACTGTTCACCGAATTACTCAATCGAAATATCAAATTCCGTTAACTTTCAAGTTACTCTTCGCGGTCGCGACATAGTATTCTCACATTTGCCTATCTTTTACCTGTCTATAAACAATTTGGTTCCCTCAAAAATATTATATTAAATTAAATATACTCTGAAAGAGAATGTTACCACGTAAGGTGGAACATTACAGCCTTAAATAACTCATTTCCTTTCCCTTTGTGGAGAGCATGTTGCTCCGCCACTTCCTCAGTCCATCCGGCTGCTTCAGTCGTCCCCAGGCAAGTGCCTTTCTCTTACCACGCTACCGCTCTCCCCCTGCCTACGGCGAGGGTGGTGTGCACCCTGGTCAATCAAGGCTCCAGAATTTCAAGCATTTGAAACTCCCGGCAGTCTTCTTCCCAGCACACAATGAAATGTGCCCGCGGTTTTCTACTCAATGAGCTTAACGTAAGAATACAGACAAACCTAGCCCCCTTCTCTCCAATGTCAGGGACAGATCTTTACCTCAGAAAACTCTCATGTCGCTGCATATCGATACATCATTGCCTTCCCATGATTCTAATAATTTCGTTTCAATATTCACTCCCATTCTATCCACACTGCATATTATTTACCTTGGTCTCAACCCAATCGTGGACTATTTAGGGTAATATAAGTGGGAAAATTGGGTTTTCATACATTATACCAAAACAATAAACTCATCCAGTTGCTCTGATCAATTTCCTAGACACAGCAGGTTGGTTCAATAAAAATCAACAGCTCAGATCGAGCGTCTGATACCAGATACCTGATACCTGACGTAGCAAGATATTCTAGCAATTACATGTGAATAGTAATTCCCGTGCCAATAGGCTGATATTTTTGAAGTTCAGCGCCTTTGGGCTATCAGGAAGTAAATTCGGAGGAATATGGCCAAATTTACGGCGCTGCGTTGACGGTGCCCACGCTCTATATGATGAGCCTGCTCCTCTTATTGTTATTTTGTTTCTTTCGTTCTGAGGTGTACCACGAAATAAAATTCTCATCCGCTATACGATTTTCACTTCTATTCGAAAAGCTTCTTGAGTGATCCCGCAGTGAACATTACCTAGAGATGATACTTGCAGTTTTTGAAGTAAAGGCATATGTTTAAAGATAAAGAACTGTAGTCGAAGTTAAACCAGATGATACTGAAGGAATTGGGTTATGACATGCGACAGCGAGAGTGGTAGACATTGTTTGTTATGTGGGAAGCAAGAAACCTGAGGCCTTTAGTAGTAAAATGTAGGTAAAATTCAATAACAAGAACTCCTTTTTGATGGGGTAGGGGTGCTAATACCATGTATATCTGATGCTCAGGAAACCTTATCTGAAAGTATATGACAGGCTTCCTGCTATTATGTTATGTCGCTTGCTTTCAGTAGACATATAGATAACCCATGGTAGAGCTTTCTCGTCGTCCGAATCACATAAATGGGAATAACAGTCAGAGGGTTATTACTAAATTGTAGGCACATGGCCACACCACATATCTAAAATTTGGGGAGCAGACTCTCTCGTGATAGATTGGATGTCTGGATCCTATCATGAAATATTCAGGCTACGAAAACACGTTCTTCTTGCTGTCAGCATGGTCCAGACTGCAATGGTGCAGGCATCCTTTGGCAACCCTGTTGGCATAACAATGATTTGCATCTGTGGGACTGATTTATCCTGCTAAATTCGCCTGACATTTTCTTGTCATCTGTATGAAATACTGTGAGTATTCCCTCTGATAATATCTTATTGACTTAGTAATATTTTGTGAGTACAAGGTCATTTCATGCAGAATCTATCCCTTGTCTCATCCTTCACATTGTGAGTTATCAGTTATCTACTGCAGCCGCGATTATGGCAATGAGTGATTTTATGGAGGAATTCCTTGGCATCATAGTTGTAAAGTAGTGACTTTATAAAACGGTAGTTGCCTCCGAAAGCAGTTCCAGGTTTGCTGCAAAAGATATGTCTTATCAATTCCTTTCGGCAAGTTTTCAATCAGGTGCTACCTGTCACATGTAAGTGTGTCCTAGCAAACTGGCAGGAGTTGCCATGATCGTAGACCTCACTAATCTTAAGTCACATCAAAATTACTGATAAAATTACTGAACAGATTCGAAGCATCTATGAGGTCACGAATTTTACTTTTTTCAACAACTCGGTCTGAAATAAGAGGGCAAAAATTACAGGGACAAATGCCCAAGTTTGTTAGTATACATTATATGTGGTAGATCCGGAGGAGAAAACGTACGAAAATGCACAACTGCACTTTTGCGAAATTGTGTTTTATCTTTGCATCAATATTGTTGTGAACCCACCATCTGGTATCAACGTTTTACATTAGCAACCATTATATCTAATCATTTTGATAGTACACCTGATAATATAGATGAGTAGGACACAAGACAGAACGTAGATAATGTCAGTTTGACGTCAACAGTGTGTAACATTTTACTTTTTTGAATAGGACGATCATCTGAGGTTTAGTTAAAATAAGCTTACGCTGCAAGAGAATTCGCTTGTATTTTTCAATCTGTGGTCTGTTGTCGGTTTGAAGGCCTTCAATTACATCGGCAACTTAGTGCAGCTCCACCGAGGACTGTCTGGAGTGGGGTGGAGATAGCAATGTGAAAGTGGCGAGCTGTCGAAGACAATCTTCATATTATTAGTGCAATTGAGACTTCGTATATTCTTGACGACGTTTAGCACCTTTGCGGTCAGTCACCCAGTTTCAGAATTCATGTTTAGTAATCCTGCTAAATTGTCATAATATTGTCTTTTTATATTGATGAGCCATCTGGTTAGTCGTCATGTTCAAGTGCCATCTACAACGCAAATTTAATATTACGATCCTAGGAACCAACATGCAATATGTTTTATATTTCATAATCAGAAATATCTACACTGACTGTCATCAGAACAATGTCGGGGAGCAGCATGCAGCAGTGCCTTGGTAGCTACTTGGGGACCTGCTTGAGTCGTGTTCTAAGAAAAGCGTAGTTGCTGGTTCACATTATATTACACTAGCGAGAAGTACCGAATTTCCCTTTTTCTCTGCAAACATCCAGAACTAAATTCAGTAACAAAATCCTAAGAAGATATTTGCATTGTGTCACCTCAACGATCAGCCTATTTTTATAGATTTTTATTTTCACAGCTATTCTCGTTCTCCATTGCAATAAACTTCATTCATTACTAGCTTGTTCTTGTTACGATTATTAATGTCATTCTCTCACTCGCAGGAGTTTTCACATCCCTATTTGGTATCGATGCACATTAAGAGTGGCTATGAAAGAAGGGAATGTTACGTCATGCAGAACACTCATTTAATTCGGCACCTCGTGATCAGCGCTTCAGGATAAGTGCGATACATGAAGATGTCAATAGGAGGACAGATACGCTGGCACAACTCTGCAACTACTCCTGTTGATTTAACAGTGTTACCAGATAAACTGGTGCTGCAGAATCAAAAATGTAGTACAGACTATGCCATAGTAACAGAGAGTTGCTAATTTCGGACCATGACCGTGAATTACTCTTGGGTCAGCTGCTGGTTAGAGTGTTGCACCTGTAAATGGAAGGCTTGTTTGGTTTCTTGTGCTGATGCTGTCTGAATAAATTATTTCAGTGGATAAAAAACGGTTAAAATGGTTTAGGTTTGAGACCTAAGCCTCGAGAGGGCTACTTAGTATATAATAGAGCATACCCATTTCAAGGAGGAAACGTGTGAAGACACACACTTCCTCGTTGTCCATATGTGTGGCATATCTTTCGTGTTAACGGAAGTAATATCCCACTTTACTTCTTCTTAAATCTCAAATGAAATGAATGCCATGTGGAATAGAATATTTGTTGACTGCGTCTCTTCGTGCTTCCATCCCTACTAACATATTTATTAAGACTCGTGGTAATCATGACATTCTATACGTATGCTGCAAAAGATTGCACGTGGACACATTCGACATCCAGGTGCAAAGTGTTTGATATCTTACATTATATTCAATTAAAATAAGCTTTCGGTGTATTTTTACTTCGTTTGTATTTTGAGATGATTATGAACGTTACGGAAAATTATCTCATATGCTTTATGCTGAATGAGAAACACTGAATCATCCATTTTGCTTTCCCTGCGTTGTAATTATATAATGTCGGCGTCAACAGCCTTCTTCCACGCCGGAAGCTGAAACGTAATTCATTCTGGATTAATTATAATTGAATGCCTCAAATGTATACATAGCCCACAAGGCGACGTCAGAAACTATCAGGGGAGAACGCCGTATAAAAACCAAAAGTGCGCGCGCGTCTCCCCTCTGAAGAAGCGTATCGGACAATCACGACAAGCATTTCGCTAGAGATCGGTCTCGTAAGAGAGCTGAGAATTGGCAGCGTCGTAGCAAGTATTTGTCAACACTGTGAGAGTGCATTTACTTCCGGGTGTAGCCCGGCATTACCTCGCTAAATTCACTTGGAATCCGTTTTTCACATCGTAGACTCATACGATATAATCCACTGTAAGATGAGACACTTAAAAATTATATTTAATTTCTGGACTCCAAGAACGGCATTCTTCACATAAGTAACACCTGTTTGTATGTTTAATGTTGCGTTTTGAGGCTCAGGCAATATCGCAATAACTATAATCCGGGTTTTGCCGCCAGTGTGTCGTTAGCTCAGCGATTCCTTTATGCGTTGCGATGCTGGTGTTATATGAAATGGCAGTTCCAATCTCGGCGAAGGCCGTTGAACACAATGTTTTATTTTCCATTTTAACTAATGGAGATGCAAACTGCTAAATCTGAAGAATGCCTTTACACATGAATCTTCTTGCAATTTCGACTTAGTAAATTATGCTCATATCATGAATGTCTGTTTTGCAAATGCCAAGCTGCTTCACTGTAAAATAGTTCCGAAAATATTCAAACCTACTGTCAACGATTCGAATTTGAGCTTTGTTCGTCATATATGTCTAACATGGCAGGAGATTGTTTATGAAGTGAACATGTAGATAAATATAGTTGCTCTCTTCTAAATTTTGCGATATCATTTAACTGTAGACGTTTGCTGACACCGGAGTTAGCAATTCCTTTCCATTCTATGAAACCTCAAAATCGATAACTTTTTCTGGTTTAAATCTGATGACCTTAACTATCACTTCTGATCAACATTAAATACTTCCTGTATCCATACATGGAACTCCAAATGTGCAGTGTTCCTGCACTGCTACAGAGCATGTATTGGAAGGTATTTACCCAGTTTATCTCATAGATTTACCATAAGGAATGAAACAAAAACTGTAATACACTTTACACCACAGACGCTCACTCTGGCTTGACGAAAACATCCGAATATTGGCCAAATGTTGCACAAATAATGGCCTTTGAAAGGAAAAGAAAAGGTATGAAGCATTTATAAATTCATCGAATGTAGTGAGGTGGTTTAATTTCGTCTAAGTCTGTCAAATTATTTTCGGACCATACGTAGCTCTTGCCGAATAATGTAATACAGTCATGGACTGTTGTGGCTGTCCTGGCAGAGGTTCGAGTTCTCCCTCGGGCATGGGTGTGTGTGTTTGTCCTTAGGATAATTTAGGTTAAGTAGTAGGTAAGATTAGGGACTGATGACCTTAGCAGCTAAGTGCCATAAGACTTCACACACATTTGAACGTTTTTGAATGTAATCTAGTAATCAGGGCGTCGGTCAATGTTGCTTTCGAGCGTGAATGGAAATCGTAGAAATCTTCTATGGAGCAACATTCAATAATAATAAAGCGTTTTAAATTATCAAAAGCGATGAGCGGTAGCAGGCGCTTTCGATCAAGAACGGGGGAGTGCAGCGCCGCTGCTGTCGCCACGGCCGCTGCCAGTAGCCAGCAAATGGATCCCGGAGCTTTGCCGCATGTGACGTCCAGAGGAGGACACTCTGCAAGAAATCTGCCGCAAAATGGTTACTGGATAAAAGTTTGTTATCGGTGTGATAGAAAGTGAAATAGATTTAATCTGCATTAGCATTACATTCATGTCTTCAGCATTCAGTTTGAAGAGGCTACAAAAATTTTTTTGCGCCAGCTAGTTTCGATCCACAGACATTGTAGACAAAAACAACGCACGGTACCGCTATGCCAGGGACGTAAACAGTTTATCGTTTCTCTTATATGGGACAAGACTTCCTCCAGGAAGTGCCGCAGTCTACAGTGTTTCCAGATTGTGCAAATTACCGGACTTAGAGAATTAGCGAGTTGGCCAGTGTATTTGTCCCATGTCGCGATCGGCGCGGACTTAGTCTCTGCAGCGGCCGGCCGCCGGTCGAGTTTTATGTCAAAGAGTGTACCTCTCTTAATAAAGCCACATATTACGCCCTAAGCCCTTCATTGGCTTCTCATGACATAGTTTGTCCCAAAGGCCCTGTCTCTTCTTCCTCTCGTGCCACAGTCCTTTCTATTTAGCAAGAGCCGCTGGTCTCACCATTATACTATCGTTACAAGACTTTGGGTCCACGCCTACGAATGGAGCACTGTCCACTAATGCTCTTTGGAGTCTTTGTGTGCTCATGGCTTATCTTAAATGCTTCTGGTCGATCGCTTCACAGTGACCATCTGGCCATGTCTAAGAATTTGACTATATTCTTACTTTGTTAACAATGTTAATATGAGACCTGGTGGAAAAAGTGGACACAACACTTCACCCTGTATCAAAAGACTTATTTCTGCGGAATTAAAACATCGCCAGTACATATTACATCCTGTTCAAATGCTCAGAAACCTTTCGAACACTACTTCTACAAGTTACCTTAAGATCTACAATTAATACGACCCGTGAAAAAAATAGTCCAGTTCTGTCACCTGCACTGGTGATGCAGTACACACACAAAAGAGGAGTAACAAAGAAATGACATTTCGCGGGTGGAGAGAGTGTGTAATGGTATTTCGGAGATTACAAAATGGAGTTAAATTTTAAAAAGAAACTTGGTAGCATGAACCCACCTGTCAGTATGATGTTGCACCCTCTTTCAGCTGGATGCGTACACTGATTCTGCTGGGAAAGATGTAAAATAACCGTTGCATCCTCTCATGAACAAGTTGGCCTAGAACTTTTGTAACTTGCCCTTGTTGTCATGGATACTGGTACTTGGATGGGATTCAAGTATGAGCTGGTCCTACGCATGCCATATCGAATTGCAGGTCTTACTTGCCGCGGGAATACCTAAACATCATGCAGGCAGTTCGTAGCGACATATGCCGGATGTAGATGAGCGACGTCCTGTGGAAAAATGGCTTTAATATACGGTCACGTGAAAGATAGCACATGAGGACGTAGGTCCATGACTTACTGTTGAAATATAAAATGGGTTCAAATGGCTCTGAGCGCTATGGGACTTAACATCTGAGGTCATCAGTCCCCTAGAACTTAGAACTACTTAAACCTAAGGACATCACATACATTCATGCCCGAGGCAGGACTCGAACCTGCGACCGTAGCTGTCGTGCGGTTCCAGACTGAAGCGCCTAGAACCGCTCGGCCACACCGGCCGGCCTGTTGAAATATATTGTCACTTTAGAGTTAGAACTTCAGGAAGTAAGATGTCAGTGACGTACCACTGTGCCCTCAGAGTTCCCTTAGTCACTACCAGCCATGTCCTGAAGTCATTCCCGATGGCTCCACAGACCACGACGTCAGGAGTAACGTTAGGAGGCTAGGAACTCTCCCCAGGTCGCTCCCTTGCTTGCCGACAGTGGTCATCTGAGATAGTGCAGAATCGTGATTCATGGTTAAACACAATGTGACGGCATTCATCAGCAGTCCAAGCTTCCCAATCACAGCACCACTCCAAATGCGGCCGTTTGTGTCGTGGTGTTAACGGCAACCTGTTCAAGGAACTGGAATTCCCTAGTCCAGTTGCTGATGGTGTGTGGCCAATGGTAGGAAATAGGGGTGGGGGTGACACACAGTGTTTCAGGGAGTCCATTTCTTGTTCTCGGGTGGCAGGTGCAGATTTTAAAAGGTTACAACGTGCTTATAGGACAGTATAGCGATCGTCCTTGTGGTGGTAGATGTGGTGGTCTGAAACAATGAGTAGGGTCACAGTGAATGTTCTGACCGAAACCACTGACTCAATATCTGCCAGCATCTTTTTATCAAGATGTCATATTACGGCTGAGACAGTTCCACATGTCATATTTTGCTGACATCAGCATCAGGAGTTCCATGTCGCCAAGGTTATTCCAGGTATAACGACAACTTGCTATGTGCCAAGGTCAGCGAGGGGAGGGATGGGATGGGATGTGAGGGCCCCACCAATTCCTGCAACCCTGTCTCGAGCGCCTCCAGCATCCGTGGGAGTGAGACTCGACTGCATGGCATATTTCACTGACATCAGCACTTTCACCCTGTACTTCTGCAAATTATGCTTGAAGCACTCCCTTACTCCATACCCCCACACTGCCACGCGACTTGTGTTTCTGCTATGTAGCTATGTTTACTTTACTGACTTTCAAAACATTCCTTTGAGGACTGCTTCGAGTCCTCACATTGGTAATTGTTATTTGGAGCTATGTATCATTCGCCACGGAATATACACTGAAACACCAAAGAAACTGGTATAGGCATGCTTATTCAAACACAGAGATATGTAAATAGGCAGAATATGGCGCCGCTGTCGGCAACGCCTATATAAGACATCAAGTGTCTAACGCAATTGTTAGAACTGTTCCTGACGCCACAATGACAGGTTAGCAAGATTTAAGTGAGTTTGAATGTGGTGTTAGAGGTGGCGCACGAGCGATTAGACACAGCATCTCTGAGGTAGCGATGAATTCGGGATTTTCCCGTACCACCATTTCACGAATGTACCGTGAATGTCAGAAATCAGGTAAAACATCGAATCTCCGACATCGCTGTGGCCGGAAATAGTTCCTGCAAGAATGGGAAAGAATGGTTCAAATGGCTCTAAGCACTATGGGACTTAACATCTGAGGTCATCATTCCCCTAGACTTAGATCTACTTAAACATAACTAACCTAAGAAAATCACACACATCCATGCCCGAGGCAGGATTCGAACCTGTGACCGTAGCAACAGTGCGGTTCCGGATTGAATCGCCTAGAGCCGCTCGGCCACAGCGGCCGGCTCAAGAATGAGACCAACGAGGACTGAAGAGAATCGTTGACTTTCACAGAAGTGCAACCCTTCCACAAATTGCTGCAAATTTCAGTGCTGAGCCATCAATAAGTGTCAGCGTGAGAACCTTTCAACGAAACATGATCGATATCGGCTTTCAGAGCCGAAGGCCCACTCGTGTACCCTTGATGACCGCACGACACAGTTTTACACCTCGCCTGGGCCCGTCCACACCGACTTTGGACTGTTGATGACTGGAAACATGTTGCCTATTCGGACGAGTCTCGTTTCAAACTGTATCGAGCGGATGGACATGGGGACACCAGAGACAACCTCATGAATCCATGGACCCTGCATGTCAGCAGAGGACTGTTGAAGCTGGTGGAGGCTCTGTAATGGTGTGGGGCGCGTGCAGTTTGAGTGAGGTGGGACCCCTGATACTTTTAGATACGACACTGACAGGTGACACGTACGTAAGCATACTGTCTGATCACCTGCATCCATACATTTCCACTGTGCATTCCGGTGGACTTAAGCAATTCCAGCAGGATAATGCGACACCCCACACGTCCAGAATTGCTACAGAGTGGCCTTAGGAACACTCTTCTCAGTTTAAACACTTCCGTGTGCCACCTAACTCCCCAGACATGAACATTATTGAGCATATCTGGGGTGCCTTGCAACGTGCAGTTCAGAAGAAGGGATCTTCACACCGCCATACTCTTATGGATTTATGGATAGCCCTGCAGGATTCATGGTGTCAATTCCCGCCAACACTAGGAAGGACATAGTCGGGTCCATGCCACGTCGTGAAGCGGCACTTCTGCGTGCTCGCGGGAGTCCTACACGATATTAGGCAGAGGTTAGGTTAGGCTAGGTTAGGCTACAGTTTCTTTGGCTCTTCAGTGTATGAATGAGTAGATAGTATATTTCCATGTAAATAATTAAAAATCAACAGTTGCTTACCAAATGTAAATAATGAAACAGGAGAAAGAAGGAAGAAGAGGAGGGGGGGAGGGGAAGGAGAAGGAGATTATTGTTTAATGTCCTATCGACAAGAAGATCGTTAGAGACAGAAAACAAGCTATATTAAGTGATTTAAAGAAATCACGAACAACCTAAGTCAGAATGGCCGGACGCTGCTTTGCTCCTTCCCAATTCGAGTTCAGTGTCTGCACTACCCACCTCGGTAATGAAGTATGAATTCTTATTTGTTAATAATGAGTTTTTTACCGCAAATACTATCCAACAAGCTCTGAAAATGTGGATAAGGGCAAATCCATTTTCACATCCTACTTGTCCCTGTCGCCAGCAGATGGTTGAACTGAAAAATCGCGACATATGTTGAAATAATTAAAAACCAGTATTTGTTTGAAAAATAAAAATAACAAGTTAAGAATTTGTATTTTTTGAAGATGAGTTTTATCTTAACTGTTATCCCATAAACCCAGAAAAAGCGAAATAAATCCCATTTCCTCCAGTCACCAGTTGGTGCTTGCAGTGCAGAATTGCGACTGTAGCTCGGTCTTTGTACCACACCAATAGATGACTCCATCATCAATGAAAAAAGACAACAGAACAAAAATTTTTCTGCATTTAAGATGTTGCAAATATTCTAAAATGTCTGCAGAATTTGCCAGCAGCGTGAAAAATGCGAAATTTACATAATTAGTTAAGGGGAAGTTTGATTTTTACAGCATGATTTCGTACTGCCACGAAAAGAATTCTGTACGGTTTGGAGAAAAAACACAGTAAAGCTGTAAATCAAATATTTTCCTCCTCTGAGATGTTGAAAAACTAAAATATCTGCAAAATACGACAGTAGTATCAAAAAGTTCTGTGTTTATATTACTAGTGAGGTTCATACTTCAAAGATTGGTGTTTGATGTCACAAAAAAATGCTGCAGAGCACGAGTTAATTTCAACATATACCATGTTCGTCAAATTAATGAAAAAAATTCTCAAGTATGTGCACCAATTCAACTGTTGGCATTTGAGAATCTTGCGCTGAAATTTGATGTAGTAAAGTTATCCTGATCAGGCTTTTTTTGTGTCATCAGTCTTATGACTAGTTTTATGTCGGCTGCAATGAATTCCTCTCCTCTGACAATCTTTTTACGTCAGAGAAGCACTTGCAACCTATGTCCTCGATTATTTGCTGGATGGCTTCCAATCTCTATTTCACTCTACAATTTTTACCCCTTTGTACCATGGAAGTCATTCCCTGCTGTCTTAATAGCTCCCACCATCCTGTCCCTTCTCCTTGTCAGTACACAAAGTAGCTACGACGTTGTAATCACTAATCTCTGTCTCTGTAACTGACACTGTCCATTAGGTTGTGCCTGTTTGTAGTTATAAAGTCTGAAGCATTTCAATTGCGTGTGGATTGTCGAAGTGACTCTTCAAGACAGTTTTCGGAAAATGTGTTCAGAACTACTTCACAAGAGTGACTGTCCTTACCTCTTTCAGTGAATCCAAAGACGTCGAAGTCCATACTCGGGAGGCTAAAGTAGCGATCTGATATCACTCTACGAATATCGATTGGCGACCGTTCATCACAGGTCCTCGAGCTAAAAAAAAAAAAAAAAAAACTGTTTCACAAGTACTTTGCTGCCTAGTCAGCTGCTTATCGAGAGGAATCCTACAATTCTCCACCACCAGTGCATCCCTTGATTATCAAGAGGAGTCCTACAGTTCTTTATCCCCACAATACAAGTCCCATAATCTGCAGCCAAAATCGTCACAGAATCGATACAGCATCGGGTTCAGAGCCTCCAAACCAAAGGACCCCTATCAATTCTGTATATGATAATGTAAATTGTGATGCTTGCACCCTATGTGCACCACCAGCTGTCTTCCCCATTTCCGCCATCTACCTACAGGTACTGATGATGGCCTCAGAAACAAAGTTATAGGCTTCACTGATTCCGACGTCAACAACGACAACTTGCAAATCACTGCACCCTGCACTGTCCATAGCTACCTGCAGAGCCTTCTCCACGTATCGGATGAGGCACGAAGCGAGGCGACGCAATTGTCAGTACACTGGCCTCGCATTCTGGAGGACAACGGTTGAAAAATCCGCCAGGCCATTCAAATTTAGGTTTTCCGTGATGACTCTAAACCGCTTAAGGCAAATGCCAGAATGGTTGCCTTTGAAAGGGAACGGGCGATTCCTTCTCCAATTCGAGCTTGTGCTACGTCTTTAATGACCTCGATGACCGTTCTGCTCAGAATAGCACTTGCAATCTACGCCCTCAATTATTTGCTGGATGTATCCCATCTCTATCTTCCTCTACACTTTTACCTCTATAGCTCCCTCTCGTACCATAGAAGTTAATGTCTTAATAGATGTCCTACCATCTTGTCAGTGTTTTACATATATTCCTTCGTCGCCGATTCTAGATTCACTACTTATTTTATCCGTCCATCTATTTCTCAACATTCTTTTGTAGCACCCCATCTCAAATGCTTCTGTTCTCTTCGGTTCCGGTTTCTCAACAGTCCACGTGTCATCAACATACAACGCTGTGCTCCAAACGTAGATTGCCGATATTTCTTCCTCAAATTAAGGCCTACACTGATGACACAAAACATTATGACCACCTGCTTAACAGTTTGCTTGTCCGTCTTTGGAAAAAAATATATCACTGATTCTTTGTAGCAGGGATCCGAGAGTTAGTTGGTAGGTTTGTGGAGGTATGAGGCAGTAGCTGTCTGCGCACAGGTCATGTAATTCGCGTAAATAAAGGGGTGCTGATTTGCGTACGATATGCTGGCGCCGATAGCGATGCAGATAAAAAATGGTACAAATGGCTCTGACCACTATGGTACTTAACATCTGAGGTCATCAGTCCCCTAGACTTAGAACTACTTAAACCTAACTAACCTAAGGACATCACACACATCCATGCCCGAGGCAGGATTCGAACCTGCGACCGTAGCAGCAGCGAGGTTCCGGACTGAAGCGCCTAGAACCGCTCAGTCACAGCGACCGGCAACGCAGATGAGTTCCACAGGATTTTCATCAGACGAATTTGGTCGCCGAGATATAAACGTTAGTTCACTACAATGCTCCTAAAAGCACTGTAGCACGGTTCTGGAGCCGAGACATGGACAATTATACTGCTGGAAGAGGACATCGCCGTCGGGGAAGACATCAAGGATGAAGAGATGAAGGTGGTTCGCAGTTGTCAGCGTGTTTTCTATAAGTACCATAGGTTCCATGCTAACGCCGGAGAATGTCTCCCACAACATAATATTGCTCCCACAAGCCTACTTCCGTGGCGCACTGCACGTTTCGAACTGCTGTTGACTTCGATGACGGCGTTTGTGGAGACGACCGTCGACCTAGAGTAGCAAAAATGTGATTCACCCGAAGAGCCGACACATTTCGATTGAACGACGGTCGAATCCCGATCGCCCCAGACCCACTGCAATCGTAACTGACGATGTCGTTGGATCAATATGTGCGGAGCTCCGTAATCAGCAATGTACGATGAATAGTATGCTCTGAAACACTTATGCGTACACCAGCACTGTGATCTTTCAGCAGAGGTACCACAGTCACCATCTATCCTACTTCACAGAGGGGACAAGCCTCTTAACTCCCCGTTCTGTGAAGAGTCGTAGACATCCAACCACTTAGCCCCTTGTAGTAGTTTCAAAGTCGTCCTACCGCTTTTGGTATCTTCGCTAGGGTAATCCTCCGTCCGTGTCTGCTCCGCTTACATAGCTTTGTTACCTCGTCATATACCCGCAACGCCACAAGGCGGCATCATTCGTCACAGTGGGTAGTGGTTATAATGTTTTGATTTATGAGTGTATGTTTGATATTAGTAGACTTCTTTTGCCCAGAAATGCCCTTCTTACGAGTGCTAGCCTGCTTTCGATGTCCTCTTTGCTCCATCAACATGGGTTACTTTGCAGACTATGTAGCATAATTCCTTAACGTCATCTACATCGTTATCCCCAGTTATGATGTTAAGTTTCTTGCTGTTCTCGTTTCCGCTACTCCTCATTACTTTCGTCTTTCTTCATATTATTCTCATTCCATATTCTGTATTCTATTGACTGTTCATTCCATTCAACAGACCCCATAATTCTTCTTCACTTTCACTGAGGATAGCAATGTCATCAGTGCATCTTAACATTGATATCCTTTCACCTTGAATTTTAATCTCACTCTTGAATCATTCTTTTATTTCCGTCATTGCTTCATCGTCATATAGATTGAATAGTAGGAGAGAAAGACTACATCCCTTCCTTACACGCTTTTCAATCTGTGCACTTCGTTCTTGGATTTCCACTCTTACTGTTCCCTCTTGGTTCTTGTACACGTTGTATATTACTCGTCTTTCCCTACAGCTTACCCATATTTTCCTAAGGATTTCGAACATCTGACACCATTTGACACTGTCGACCGCTTTTTCCAGGTCGACAACTCATATGAACGTATCTTTATTTTTCTTCAGTCTTGCTTCCATTATCAACCTTTCCTGAATCCAAACTAATCTCCATCTAAAAGATCCTCAGTTTTCTTTTCAATTTTCTCTACATTATTCTTGTCATCAACTTGGATGCATGAACTGTTAAGCTAACTGTGCGATAGTTGACGCAGTTCTCAGCTCTTGCAGTCTTGGGAATTGTGTGAATGAGGTGTTTGCCGAAAGTCTGATGGTATATCGCCAGTCTCACAAATGTGAATAATCATTTTATTGCCACCACTCCAATAATTTTAGATATTTCGGAGAAATTTTATCTATCCCTTCTGCCTTATTTAAAGTCTTCCAAAGCTCATCTAAATACTGATTCTAATAATGGATCTCCTACCTCTTCACTATCGACTCCTGTTTTTTCTTCTATCACGCCTTCCTCTCTCCCCCCCCCCCCCCCCCCCACAGAGACCTTCAATGCACTCTTTTCACCTATACGCTCGCTCCACTGCATTTAACACTGGACTTCCAATTGCCACCATTAATGTTACTGCCCTTGCTTTTAGTTTCACCGGAGGTTGTTTCCACTTTTGTATGTGGCGAGTCAGTCCTTCCGACTATCATTTCTTTTTCGATTTCTTCACATTTTTCATGCAGCCATTTCGCTATAGCTTCCCTGCACTACCTATTTATTTCATTCCTAAATGACATATTTCTGTATTCCTGAATTTCCCTGAACACTTCTGTACTTCCTTCTTTCGTCGATCAATTGAAGTATTACCCATGGTTTCTGTACAGTTGCCTTCCATGTACCTACGTTACCCTTCCAACTTCTGTAATTGCTCTTTTTGGAGATTTCCATTCCTCTTCAGCAGAACTACCTACTAATCTATTCACTATCGCAGTGTCTATAGCATGAGTTGCCTCATGCCTCATACCGTTGGTGATTGCTGATTCGTCCGCGTTTATGGGCAGTTTCCAACTCCAAAGTCAAAAAAGTGGCCTGAGCCTCTGTCCCCTCCTCCGACCTCTTTGACAAGGCCGTTAGCAGAATGGTGGTGACTTCTTATAGTGATTTTTAATCAAAATTTAAGCGGTGGCGGGATTAGAAACCGGGACCAAGAACGTTTAGATTACTAATCGGCGACACTACCCTTTTTTTTATTAAAAAGAAAACAAATACTCCAATTATACTGGTTTCTCCTTCCAGTAAACAAAAATTAGTGTCCTTCGTCTTGATGGCGAAGAAGCAGTCTTTTGGAACAAAAAAACAAAAAAACAAAAAAAACTTTTCTCAAAGCCAAAATCAAATTTCTTTTTTCTTTAAGAACAAATTATGAGGAATAAATAAGGAAAAGTTTATATATATAAAGTCGTCGTGCGACTTGTAGTTAAAGACCAGTTCTTACAAGAGCTCCTGAAGCGTCCCCGCCTACAGCAGGCCAGCTCGTCCAAACGTGTCTTCTCACTGCGTAGGCGTGGGTTCTGGGTAGCAGATCTATTCAGTTCGGTTCGGTTAATACAGTTTTCAGCTTCTCAGGGCTTGGACGTTCCAGCTACAAGGTGGGTCATCGAAGGTGCTCCGTAAGAAATCGGAAAAATATTGCTTATAGCGTGGGTTGCGTATCAGGACGCAGTGTCGTTCGTTGAGATAAGTCCAATATCCTAGCGTAGACTTGTCGCCAGAAGTAGAAAGATAGCGGATCGTGTGGCCACAGATCCAATTCACAGAGTGAGTTTTGGCGGAGGGGTAGAAAGTCTTATCGGGGTACAAAAGCATGCGGACGTCGATCTGAGCTGGTGTCTGTCGAGTAAGAAATGCCAAAATTCGCCGCGCAAGCGTCCAGACGTCGAACGCTATGCCACAGTGGAACCGGTGGACATCCGTGTCATCCACTCCACAGTGGGTGCACAGGGATGAATCGGCGAGATGGATGCGGTGCAGACAATCTCGGTTAACTTGTTTGCCATTCGTGGTGATGTACCACGCTGATTGAACGTCTGATTCGAAAAAACGCGCATGGATCACTTTCCATATGTGTCGCCACACGTACTGTGGATATTTACGTTCGATGGGGTTGGACGGGCGGCACTGTTGTAACAATTCGTGAGGTACAAACGCATAAGCGGTAAGGACCGGTAGACATAACTGAACTCCAGGAAAAATCGTTGGATGTAATAAAAGGGGGTTGGAATGGTCGGTACCAGTACTGGGGCGGACAAGGAGGCCGGCGCAAAGTTGTGAAGCAGGAGGATAGTAAGGCTCTGCGGGCAACGATGCCAAAGTTTTAGTTGGGAGCTGACGTAAAGTGCCTTGACGCTAGTCAGCACATGGATGAGTCCCACCCCGCCACGATCTCGTGGCAGTGCAAGGGATTCATATTGCACCTTGAATGACATTCCCGTGCTGACGAAGGAGCCGAAAGCCATTAACAGTCATCGGGCCAGGAGATTTGGGACTGGTAGTACTTGAGCCACGTGTGGTATACGGGAAGCATGATACATGTTCACGTGTTGCGCGCGTTGGATAACGTCGAGAGCTCGTAGCCGGTGATCTGCGAGATCTGCTCTGATTGTCTGTAGCAAGCGTCTACCATTGATAGTCGCTGAGCGGCGCAGATCTGCTGGGCAGCCTCGTCGTACAGATCGTGCGATGACCAGGGGCGGTGTGAGGCGAACATTGTACATGATTTTAGAGGTTGCACTACTCAACAGGCGCATAACCACTGTGACAATACCGCCAGGAAAACCCATATGCTGAAGAACTGTCCGTAAATAGAAGTGGTCAACACGGTCGAAAGCCTGGCTAAAGTCCAGTGAAGCCAAGGCGCCAGGGAGACTTTGATAATGCGCTAATGCTATCATGTCTCTAACGGCAAAGGGCCGTACGGATGTTGTTGTCGCCTCCTAGGGAAGTCTGGTCGCAGGATGGGACGTAACGTGCGACCTTCTTGAGTCGCGATGCCAGTAGCCATGTGAATATTTTCATGCCGCTGGTGAGCAAAGTAATTGGTCGATAGTCCTGGACCCTTGATAACACGTGCGGTTTATGTACGTGGATATTAATTCCATCTAGAAAGGCGCTCGGGACCACTGTCATCGGTGACATCAGCTCTTGTGCGATTGCCGTCCACGTAAAAGCCAACAAATAGTGAAAACTTTTATAAAATTCGATGGGTATACCGTCAGGTGCAGGAGATCTGTTATCGGAACCCGCCTTGATAGCATCTACCACTTCATCATGCACTGCATCCTCCGAAAGAGTGTTCGTAGTAAGCTGAACGACTTCTGTGATCATTGCTGCAGAATGCGATACGGCTGCAAAATGAGCATGGAGAGCACGACCGATGCTTTGTTGGGTGTCGTGCCGGCGCCCTTCCACATCAGTGAATACTTGGATCAGAACTCGTCGTCGTCGTTGTCGTTCCTGAAGGAGGTGGTACATCGACGGACGTTCTTGAGGGATACGATTAGAAGCACGAATTCGATGGGTATACCGTCAGGTGCAGGAAATCTGTTATCGGAACCCGCCTTGATAGCATCTACCACTTCATCATGCACTGCATCCTCCGAAAGAGTGTTCGTAGTAAGCTGAACGACTTCTGTGATCATTGCTGCAGAATGCGATACGGCTGCAAAATGAGCATGGAGAGCACGACCGATGCTTTGTTGGGTGTCGTGCCGGCGCCCTTCCACATCAGTGAATACTTCGATCAGAGCTCGTCGTCGTCGTTGTCGTTCCTGAAGGAGGTGGTACATCGACGGACGTTCTTGAGGGATACGATTAGAAGCACGAGAACGGACTACAGTTCCTTCCAAGTGACGCCGCATGATCAAGGAGATCTGCGCCTTCGTACGATGGACCATCGACTGCCGGGCTAGCGAGAAAGGCATCGTCGCACAGTCACGTAGTATGGTGTAGTAGAAGTGCAGGGTATTAGTTTGTCACACCTTAAATTCCTTCCCATAACTCATCAGTGTCTTCCTGAGGGTCGGCTTTGCACAGAAGAGCCACCATGATAAGGTGGAGTCATAGGCTTCTCGACGATGGTGGCAGTGTGCCCACGCTTCTTCGACCATACGGCGACAGTCTGAGGAGGTCAGGTGAGTGACATTGAGTTTCCACAGACCACGACTATGCCACACTCGCTGTCGGGCAAGAGTGACGTCACAGAGGTACGCATCATGGTCTGAAAAGGCCAAGGGCCAGACTTCCGCATGACGTGTGCCATCAGCAAGGGAGCGGGTAACGTAGATAGTATCTATGCGGCTTGACGAGTGAGAGGTGTAGAATGTATAGCCCAGTAGAATTCCGTGGAGCTTCTTCCAAGTGTCAACAAGTCGTAGACGGTCGATGACCACTGAGAGAGATGCACAAGGCGAATGTCGCGGGAGTTGGTCCGCGGGCTCTTGTGTCGAGTTAAAATCCCCACCGAGTACCAAATCGTCCTGCGGACCGGTGAAGAGGGGTGTGACGCTTTCGGCAAAAAAAGTTTGTCGGTCATGAAGGCGGCCAATGCCGGACGGAGAGTAGATGTTAACAATAAGCAAGCCGAACAGTGTGAGGGTCATACCTCGCGCAGTGGGGAGGTAGATGACGTTCTCTGCAGGGAGTCCGTCGCGTAGCAGGATGGCGACGCCGCTACCGGTGTCGGATGCGGGGGAAACATGGGCGTTGTATCCGGTGGGAACTAGGAAGTCAGCCACAAACACCTCTTGTAAGAGTGCTATATCAACATCCGCAGAGCAAATAGTGTCTCGGAACATGGCCAGTTTATGGGGGGCACGAATGGTGGCGAGATTCATCGTGGCGATACGATATTGCTGTGTACGGCCATCCTCAGTATTGGCAGAACGTGCGGTAGAAGTAGCCGGCAGGTGGAGACCCGCCGGTGGTGCCGCAGTGGTGATAATTACTGGCGGGGCGCCAGCCCCAGTGTAGCCGTGGTGGACTCCTGTGCAGACACGCTGGCAGTCTGTTCCACTTCTTCTTCAACGTCATCGGCCCAGGAAGCTGACGACGTGGACATGTGACGGTCACGTACTTCCGGAACGGGTGTTGTGGATTCCGCAACATGAGTGGCAGGGGGACCGCCGTCATCATTCGTTGACAACGGCGAGGACACGTCCCAGGCTGGGAGAGGAGGCGTCACAGGAGGGGCGCCTGTTGTTGCCACATCGCGTGACTGGACGCAATGTGGGAGATCACCGTCAGACATCAGGTCGACATCTCGCGGGGCCGTCTGAGAAAGAGCGTCATCGGAAGGCGTTCGTCGTCGTTTCCTGTGTTTGCGAGGCGACCGCTGTTTTCTGATGTGGCCTTCTGAATCAGAATGTGGTCGCCCGTCGTCTGACGCCGAACCTGTCTGGACAAAGGCAGGCATCGGCACGACACCGAGGTCGACGTCCATGGTTCCAACAGGAACATCGGTTTCGGTCTGCAACCCGTACGGTCTGGAAGCTAGCACTGGAGGCGACGCCGAGCTTGTGTCGTCGGCGCGTTGTGCTGCGGCGGGTGGTGGTGACGATGCTGCTGGCGCAATCGGGAGTGGCACGACGGGGTTCTGTGCAACCTGTGGGTCTCTTCACGTAACGGCGTCTGTATTAAACGGCGGTGTAAGCATTCGGAACGTACATGTCCCTCCTGGCCACATCCTGCGCACGTTCGTGGTTGTCCATCGTACATGACGATGGCCGTCACGCCGCCAATCAGCAGCTACGATGGGACATGTTTCGTCAGCTCAATTTTTATTTGCCGGGCGCCATTTAATACGGGGTAGGTCGTAAATGTTTGCCACTTCTCCGCGATGTGACCCAAGACGGTGCCATATGGTTGGAAAGCGGCAATGACCACATCCTGAGACACATCGAACGGGAGCTCAAACACCCGCAATGTCCGAAGACCGAATCCAGCATGGGCGACTGTCACAGCACCCATATGTCCATCAGAGTGCTTAAATTTTAGTCCGGTGGCATGACGGTGAATTATGTCAGTGCAAATTTCCTCCGTCGACATCTTGATGTAGACAACACTTCCAGTGATGGAAAAATGTATGCCGATTACGTCCTGGGGGTTCAAACGTAGATTCTCTCGTATGAACTGTTCGACTTCGAAAGCTCTGGGTCGTGGATGTTCGGCCTGAAACGTTACTTTGATCGTTTCACGGCGATACGAGTGCGCCATGGAGTACTGGACTCGATAGACACAAACACCGCGACGCGGAAGTAAACACCACCGAGAGCGGAGCGTCGGACGGCGCGTGGAGCAGCTCCGCATTCTAACACGGCTGTGAGCCGACTGAAACCGCGTGCTGGTCTGGCGCTATTTCCCTAAGGGACTTCATACCACACCTAACATTAGAACTCCTATTAACTATGAAACCCCTCCCCCCCCCCCTTCATGTGCCTACTCTGATTCTACTGAAGGAATAGCTAAGGTGTACAGAAGAGACCAGACAGGCAGTCCCAGCATCCACTCTCCGGTGAGTGCAGTTCACCTGCGTAGGGCGTATTGGAAGGTGCCTTGGCAGCAGTGCCCATAAACGAAACTACCTGCACCTGAGGTATGCCACGTGATGTGGCAGTTTCCCTGCCGTTGCTACACCCTGAGGCTAAGCCTGCACACACCTGACCATGGCCAGCAGTGTCTTCAGCTATTAGCAAACTGCAGCCAGGTGCTCCAGTGTCCAGACGCAGTATACACGCTCCGTATCCTTTCTACTGCTAAAATTCTAATTCAGTAGGTAAAGAGATAAATAAATAGAAATGACAAGGATTTACTCAACCACAGTTGTAAAAATATGAAGTCAAGCTACTACACGGACACTAGCTCACTGCTTTCTGGCAGACAAGCAAATACGAGTACGGATAGTTAATTACTGTGTTCAAAACTACATGTCTGTGGCGCTACAGGTGGCACTAAAGTATTGTAGAAAAACTATAAATAATTAAATATCAAAAAACGAGCCCTGCTGCCTTTTAGACGATGATTTGACTCCCAAACGTATTAAGAACTCAAACGCAAGATGCTAGAAACCTTTGAGCGTTCCAATATTTCTGTTATTGTTAAAATGACCTGAACGAGCCTGAAAATCCCTACAAAATAATGCCCTGATGAAAATGATCTCTATTCTCCAAGTACGTTGGCCTTAAAATAGTTTTACAATGCAGTCTCACTTTAGGAGAAATGTTAACGCAGGACCACTTATTTAGCACAATCGTTAATTAGGAACTACAATTATTTGTAATTTAATAGTTCACAGATTCCACATCCCAGAACCTAACACAGGATCCTCTAACAATTTCTTACGTTACCACACACAGGCCAAACGAGTGTAAGGAGCATACTAGGCTCCTTTTTATGACCCAGAACTCCTTTTTTCACAGCGATATTTAGAACACTAGCTTTCTACAAAATTTCCATTGAACATGATATCACCACTGTGGCTATGAAATTCTTGACGTTAACTTATCTTCTGAAAACTGTAATAAATATACGAGAATACTACAGGCATATATTCGCTTTTGAGAAACCTGTGTAGTTTCAGAAGCATTCTCGTGCTGATGGTACAGAATGCTAATTGGCCATTGTTACTGTTGACAGAAGTGCACCTAGCCTCATATCTTTGAAAGGCAAAATTTAGAAAAAGTCTACTTCATATTTTATTTACGAAGGGAATTATGAGAATTTTAATAATGAATGATTATTGAAAAGTCATGAGATAGAAATACTTTCACTGGTAACATCATAGCTAATAACACGAAAACCAAAAGTAGGGGTTCCTATTTAAAAAAACGCAGTTGATATCCGTTTGACCCTATGGCAGCGCCATCTAGCGGGCCAACGATAGCGCCATCTGGTTTCCCGCTCCAAGCTAGACAAGTTTCGTTCTTTGTAGTTTTTATGTCTGATGCTCATTTCGTGAGATATTTGGCCCAGTCACGATCAATGGACCACCCTGTATATATATATCATTGAGTACACTGCAACGTGCTGCACTGCAACATGCACACAAACAATAAATGTTTTATAGCCTACCACTTCTTCATTCTTTTATTAGTTATCATTTATTGTTTGTGTGCATGTTGCAGTGTAGCATGTTGCAGTGTACTCAATGATAAAAGAAGATTGTTAGTTTGTTTTGTATCTCTTTCTTTCTCTTAATTAATGTGTTAATTTGTTGATTATTTAATTATCTTTTATTTAGTGATTAGTATAAGATATAAGACTTCTTTTGCCCCTTTGTATCTTTCCTTTTCTTTTACTGTTCTTTTCATTTGCATGCTTTTAAATGACTCACGTAGTAGATGCCAATGCACTTACTTGTTTTTTGGTTCGTTAGCTCTACAGCATTTTCGTGAGCGATTCTGGAAACTATTATCGGCCCTTTATAGACTGCAGAAAATTTATGGCATTTATTTTGGCTCTTGTGTCAAAGGTAATGAGTCTTTAAAAATACTTTCTGGCCCAAGGTTAAGCGTTTCTTTGAGGCAGACTTGTCTTGGATGATCTTACGTCTCATTGCTGCTGAGCGAATGTTCCGTAAGTCAGAAGCGACGATTTGCCTGTGTTGCTTTCGGGGAGTCATTGGAAATTTAACGATTTTTTTTATTTTTTCTGGTGGATCTATATTTTTTTAATACTGTTATTGGTGGATAGGTTGTGGTACTATGTGGTGTCTCATTAATTACATCTTGAAAGTCTCGTAGATATAAGTCCCAAGTACAATGGTTCTTTCCACAAAATAGTCAACAAAGTGTTCCCAAATCTTTCATGGTACGTCCAGCAGGATTCCCACTTGGATCGTATTTAGCAATAAAGATAGGTTTAATTTTTAATTTGTCTAACGTGTTTTTCCAGTGCACTGATCTGGATTGAGGTCCATTATCTGAAATGATTCTTTTCACTCTCCCAACCTGTCGTATGAAATCTTTTCGAAGTGCTTTAGTAATTGTAAATCCTGGCAGGATGCATTGATCGTGGGAGGCGATTTCAACTCCACCCCGGCTCCCGAAGTCCAACCACCATGTCACTCTCCAGTGCGAAGCTAGCGACAATTCTCCAGCATCTCAACCTTCGTGATTCTTGGAAGCATATTCATGGTGATCGTCTGGGGCTTGCATATTTCACTAGTCATTCTTCCAGCCGCCTCGATCGTGTTTACGTCTCCAAGGATATTGTCAGTGGGATGCACGCTGCTGAAGTCAGGCCTGTTGCATTCTCTGACCTTGATGCATATATCTGTGCCATCAGTTTCTGCCGCCAAGGGTCTGGTGAGGCCGTGAACCATGGAAACTGAACATGATCCACGTTACTTCAACAGACTGCCGGCAGCTCATTGAGAACACATGGACAGCTTGCCGTCGACGCAGTGTTGCATATCAGTTTGCCCTGTCATGGTGGGTGCTCTACGCAAATCCTGCCCTCTGCAAAGCCTTGATTGGTTACTGAAGGGAGTTGCGGCGTAGTGGCAACAAACCCAGGACTTCCATTTCATGACTCTCTGAGACTATAGTGCCGTATTCTCCAGAGCACCAGACGATACTGAATAATGCCATGGCACAACTCACATCCCTCTTTCGCCTTCACCTTGAAGGAGCTATGGTCAGGGCGCCCGCACACTACGGGTTACTGCAGGAGTGTCCGTCTATGTATCATGTGACAGCAGAACCGCGCCACCATCAGAAAACTTTGGTTAATGTTTTTATGAGGGTGATGGGCAGTGCTTAGATACCCAACGCTATAAACGGTCTGCCCTCCATGTGCATTATGTTATACTCTACTCTCAACAAAGTCACCACTCACCAACATTACGGCGATCTCCAGACTCTCTTTTGGCTCGGTTTCTGAGGATTCAACAATGGATCTACTTGCCGACGTCATGGAGGACGAAGCCCATGATGCCATCCAGGCAGGTCGTATGAAAACGTTGCCTGGCCCTGACAGCCTTCCACTGGAATTTTATCCAACATTTCATTCCCTATTGGCACTGGTGTAGATGGAAATTTTTCGGGACATTATGTCACCTCTCGTGCAGATCCCAATCGGGTTCTTCAATGGTCTCCTCATTCCCATCCACAAGCCTCAAGGTACCTCATAGTTATGCAGTTACCACCCCTTGAAGTTGCTTAACAGCAACACGGACATCCTTAGCTGGCTGTTGGTTGGATGGCTTAAACGGTCGGCCAAATACGTGGTTTCCCCCCATCAAACTTCTTTGGGAGGTACCAATAATATCCGAACTGCTCAGTGTCGCTAACGAAACATAGTCGCTCTTGCTCACGCTCGTCGTATGCCTCGACTTTTGGCAGTACTTCAGCCAGGTGTTCTATAGGATCGATCACTACTACCTCGAGGGGGTGAGCGCAATTTGCGATACCCCGATACTACCGTCGACGTCGTAATGCGTCTTCGCGGAGCTACATCCAGTAAACTCCACAATCGCCGTCTCACCCCTTCCATCTTGATCCGCACCAACACCGACCATTCTCTGCATTGTTGTATGCTTTCGCCATGGAATCATAGCTCTACAGCCTCCATCATCGCCTGTCTGGCCATGTATTCAGCTGCGCTGCTTATGCGGACCATCTGGTCATCATTCTTGGTAGCGGTGCTGAGGAAGTCATTGGCATGGGTTACCAGCTGAAGCGAAGCTTCTTTTAGCTGCCTTAACATCCGAAAACCGACAGTGATGGCTACAGGTGCGGGGCTTCCTACGGATAGTGCTGCTCCATTCCTTGTAGTTGCTATTACTCGATGCTTAGGACTTTATTTCATAAGTGATCTCAGGCGTACAACTGCCCTCAACTGCCAGCGCCTATTGTCCAACTACGAGCTGGGCTCCTTGATCATCGCTTACGAGCCCTTGATCTTCTGTAGTGGTCACAGTACGTGACTATATGTGGCGTCACATATCTCCCATGTGGCGCAGACAGCGCCGCGTGCAAGTGGCATTGGGTTCATTTTTTTGCCACAGCATGGTGTTAAAGTATGAGCCCATCACTCTCACGCTGTACAGGGGCGGTTTAGGTCTGTATCATTTGCCAGACAGAGCGATAGCCCTTTGCTTCAGTTCTCAATGGCGCTGTAGCGCCGTTGCCCTATGTCCTATGGCCTATCGCTGGAGGCCCTTGAATCACATTCTCTCGGTACCTATCCAGCTTCCGGACGTCGCGCCGTTTTTTTTTTTTTTTTTACTTGCGCCACTTTTCCATCGAATTGACCTACGTCTATACTGCGGAACTACCAACGCGCTTGACATCCATGAAGGTGATCTATGTCTTTCTTCAGTAGCATAGTTCACTGAATGTGGTTGACGGGAAGCATCCCAACGTCGACCGTGCCGTTTGGCAATCGGTGTGCACTCCTTATCTTGACACTGACGTCCAGTCTGCATGGTACGTTACTGTCAATGGGAAGCAAGTATTCACCTTGCACACGACCCGCTGTGTGTCGCCTGTGATGTTTTGGACATAGCCTGGTGTGCGCATCGGCGAAGGATGTCTGGTTCTTGGTGGCACACAAGCTGGCCCTAATTACCCGTACGACTCTTTCTTTATATGATGCCTACTCACCTGGCCCTCTTTCTGGACGCGAAATACTTCCCGAAAGCGAAGGCGAACTTTGTGAAGTGGATTTGTGGACACACAGATCGCGTTGTTTGCTGAAAGCGAGAAAAACACACTTGATTTTGGGCACTTCCTTAATTAGTGCCATTATACAGTTGTCCGCAGTACCAAATGCATGCGATTTTTCTCAATTTTCCTTTGTAGTGTATTTCTTACCCCACCCCAGAGTTGTGTTACTGCAACGAGGAGTTGATCCGCGCCTTTTCCACAATTGAACTGGTTATTCTCCGTTCGTCGGCATGCTCTTCTCTGCAAAACTAGGCGTCGATAGTCTTATCGAATCTGCAAATTGCCGCTCCTTCCTGCTCGCGACACCGGCTTCCTGGTATTTTCGGTGGTACTAATTTATTAGTAACAACAGAAAACGAAATAAGCAAATAAATCGTTCTTTGTTTTCTCTACTCCACGTTCCCTACACTTTTCTATGTTCCTGGGCTGGGGGAGTGGACATAGTGGCCAGGCCTCGGGTTGCGACCGCTGCCTCCTTTTCCTCCACCTCTCTCTTTGGGCGCCAGGGAGGTAAGATTCCTTTTCAAAAATGGTGAGGTGATCACACGCGATAAGTGGGAAACCGGGGTTCAAGTTCAGATCCGATCCGACACAAATTTTCATTATCATCATTCCATTATAAAGCTGATGGCTGTCCATATTCGCAGCGGCGAATACATTTCTTGCACATTATGCATCTTCAAACGAGATTCGATGTCGCTAAAATAAACATGCAACATTTTTATGTAGTATATGTGATCTCGTACAAAATATTATTTCAGTTCATGAAACAAGATAGTAGTTTAGAGTATCTTGGAAAAACTGTTCAATTGTAGGAAAGTTTTGCAAGTATAATTATCTGTGTGTTTAAATTTATGTACCGGACATCGGCCCTGCACATACCTTAATAAATATTTCCACATTTCCTTCAACCCTCATTTACACGACATAGATAACACATGCAATTCTGTATTTAAAGTGTGCCTCATTTGACAGAGCTTTGTGTACGTAAATGAGATTTTGTCGTTCCGCTATTCGAAGCCCACGTCGAATTGCAGGTTCTCTTGCAGTTGACTTAGTGAGCAGATTCACAGACTGACTGCAGCATATCGCTGCAGTCCGAGCACGCACAGTAAAGCTCTGCCGTGTTTAACGAAGGGCTGCTCATCGGTTCTGTTACACTGATTACACTTGGGGAGGAAGGCGCTTAGCTTCCTAAGGTCTACGTGAAACACATTTCCCAACTTGAGATAGGAACACAAGTCTCTATTGGCAGCTAATAGCCTTCGCAATTAGTGGTGGTCGCCAAGGTTGGGTTAGTCGCACTTCTTGTCTCCTATTCGTTCCTCCGTATGTTTACTCTACAGGAGACGTTAAGGAGCCAGATGGTGGTGACCCTTGACATTACCGTAAGTCTGCCAAAGCCCAGTATCAGGTCGGCTCACCCGTACATCGAGCAACTCGAGCGTTCGGCAGAGAGCTTAGCGCACACGCGAGTTTGTCCTGAGCTACGCGCTGCCCGCCACCGGCCTGCACGAAGTTCCCCGGCAGTGCAGAACACGCCCAAGTCTGCCCGACATACATCGCTGACATAGATGTACCATGATACGTTCATGACTTGTTGTCTACGGTATCCCACTACCAGATTGATACACAAACACTCGTCTTGCTATGGTCGAAAATGTTTAAACACTACGAACCACCATGTGGTCTCTATGTTGCCTCTTTCTTGTAGCATCACGGACCATTCTTCACAAATACTTATGTCACTCAGTGATTTACTTCGATTTGCGCACGGCGATTGAAAATTTTAATCATGATCAGTTGGGAAAATCGCATTCTACCTCTACCTCTAATAGTACATGCAAGAGAACAATCGGATAAAATTCTGAGAATTGCATGCAGTTAAGAAATTTCGTTTTGACTCATTTTCACATCAAAACTATTTTCGAAAAGCAAATGATTATTTGTGTAGAATTTCGATCGACGTTTATTGTTACATACAGAAATATTTTTACCAACATATTCTACATCTTTGTGGTATAATTCCACAATTCATAACTCTGCGCACCAGTTACGAAATTATGCATGATTCTTTCAAGACTTACATCGCATTGCTATACTGCCAGCTGAGGAAATACGTTATTATTACTTATTGCCGTATAAATGAAGTCATAATCAGTTGCTTTTCATCAGTTGTAGCATAATGCCTAATTTCAGACTTACTCGTATACAAGCTTTAGATACCCAAGATTGCCCAAAATATTACCTAGTGTCATCTAAGTGGCTTCCATTAGACTACAATGAAACAATTCTTTTGTCCATCTTCCATTGTTTCATATGTGTACACGCCGGTCGTGACTGTTGCAATCTCACTATATTTTTAATACTCATTATTATTCATCCTCTTTTCTCGATTTTTCCGCGTAGTTGGTCTTCGTTGCCCGTTTATGGCTTGCTCATATAGCTTCCGGCTTTCAGTGTCAGCTCAGAGCAGATAGCACTCATGGGCTCTGAGGAGTACTTTCGAAACGAGCCGTCCGGAGTGGCCGAGCGGATCTAGACGCTTCAATCTCGAACCGCGCGACCGCTACGGTCGCAGGTTCGAATCTTCCCTCGGGCGTAGATGTGTGTGATGTCCTTAGGTTAGTTAGGTTTAAGTATTTCTAAGTTCTAGGGGACTGATGACCTCAGAATTTGAGTCCCATAGTGCTCAGAGCCATTTGAACCACTTTCGAAACGAATATTCAGCTTCCAAAATGAGTTAAAGACCATATTTCTTGTTCATTTCCTTCACAATAAAACTACACGTTCATCTTCATCTGATCTGAGTACAAAAATTCGCCGACTGATTCAGTGCTGCCATTGTAAATCTTGATTATTTCGCTTTGGGAATCAGATAATGCATCATTTTACTGCTGTTTCTATCAGCTATGCCTACTTGATCCGCTCATTTCATCAGTTCTTACCTGAACCATGAAAATCATTGGCTGTTGCTTGCTATTCCCACAGTCAGAGACCTAAATTAAATAGATCGAATCTGTGGGATTGCCTTAAGTATCATTTAATAAATTTATGTATTTGATTTTGACTGTTTTTTCTCAATGATTCTCAGCCAAAACAACTCTACATGTAATCAATATTTTTCTCATAAGCAATGAACCTAACATGTAGGGTACGGTGGGACTTTCTGAATCATGGGTCTAAGTGGACAGAAATAAGAAAACATTCTACTGCGTAGCCCGTGTGCTCAGGGTTGAGGCAACATTGCAGGAAGAATGAAATTCACTGCCTATGGAAATCATAAACACCATCGTTAATTGCTCCACTCATTGCTGAGCTTATTGAATTGATGTTACACTGTATTGCATCAATCTCTATTTTCCTTCATTTGAATCGTCTTCTCGTTTCTAACACAAATTCTTCATTCAAATATTATGTTTCCTTATTTTTTTAAGTAAACATACCTAGCCGGATATATAGCGAATGTGCGTCAGAGTTACGACGTAACAATCATACGACAGTCGGACAAACTTCGACTGTTAACAGTAGAGCCTGCAGCAGTGTCTGGAAATGGCGGCTTATTCTGTCACCCGCAGACTGAGAGTTCCGTAACGCATAAAACATTGCGCCGATCGAAACTGATTGTCAGCTGTTTCAAGTGTAAGGGCCGAAGGTCATGAGTAAAGAGGTGACACATCGTTGGTGACATTTTTTTCCGTATGTCGTCGACGTGTCCATACTGAGGAGTGCCGATGACTACCTTCCCTCATGAGCGACGACATGTGGAGCTGGTGCGGCAGCGCATTATAGAGAACAGTTGCTCCGCGATTAGCGATCTAGTAGACATTTGCCGCAGATAGCGCGATCCTTGTTGCATGAAACTGTCACTAATCACCTGCAGTTCATAAAAGTGTGCCTCAGACGGGTGCCGAAAAATCTGACAGGTTAACACCGAGTTGCTTAAGAACAGCATTGACATTTCTGCTGCGGTGCCATGACGACAACGAAGAATGTTGCGCGGCCGCTGTGGCCGAGCGGTTCTAGGCGCTTCAGTTCGGAACCGCGCTGTTGCTACGGTCGCAGGTTCGAATCCTGCCTCGGGCATGGATGTGTCCTTCGGTTAGTTAAGTTTAAATAGTTCTAAGTCTAGGGGACTGATGACCTCAGATGCTAAGTGCCATAGTGCTCAGAGCCATTTGAACCATTTTTTGAAGAATGTTGAAGGAGTTCGTCTGTGAACAGTTTGATCTCCAGTCGTAGCATACTGAGATTTGCACATTTTTTGGCACTTCCAGAAATTTTTCCATTCGATTAGCATTTTTAAAATGATGAATAGCTGCAGATTACTGTCACGCTCTGGTTTCATTCCCAGGAACCACACTTCTACGACACAGCAATACGAATGTGTCTCCCTGCAGTCTCAGCTCTGGTGGTGATTATGTCGGATAGTAGCTCAAATATTGCACTCTTTGTTGCCAATAAAGCATTTCATAAAAGTATTATTCCTTTTTTAATACCTTTCTTAATTGGAGGTCTAATTTACAGACGTCCCACGGGGAACTATGTTTGCATATTTTATAATATGCTAGATCATGTGTTGTTCTCTTGGGCTAAATTTAATCAATTTAATCAGATCGATATACGCTGCCGGAAAGAAATTAGTACATCCTTTAGAGGTTCCAGTTCACTCAAGATTTACTCTTGCAACAGTGCATGTGGAATACATGAAATAATTATATTTACGGATAAATAGCGTAAGCGCTTCTGAAATACCAGATATCGACACGTGCTGAAATACCCACTTTAGTACGTGGTGCAGACTCCACAGACGGCAATGCAGGAGCTGAGTCTGGCATCCAGTAGATTGCACGGAAGGCGAATGGAAATACTCTCCTGGGATACGTTATGCCACGCCTGCTCAACCTGTTCACGTTTTGTAAGAGTTATTGGTTTGTGAGTCACACGAGTCACTCCTTGCTCCATCATATCCCACACGTGATCGATTGGAGGCAAGTCCGAAGATCTTGCTGGCCAGGAAAGTCGCTGCACGTCTTGAAGAGCACATTGAGTTTCACCGGTGTGAGTTGAAGGGCACATTGTGTGGCCCAGCATTATCCTGCTGGAACAACACATCGGCTTCCTGTAGCAGGAACAGAAAAAAAAATAGTTTAAATGGATCTAAGCATTATGGGACTTAACATCTGAGGTCATCAGTCCCCTAGACTTACAACTACTTAAACCCAACTAACCCAAGGGCATCACACACATCCATGCCCGAGGCAGGATTCGAATCTGCGACCGTAGCAGCAGCGCGGTTCCCGATTGAAGCCGCTCGGCCATAGCGGCCGGCCAGGAGCAGCAAACTAACGTTGAAACGTCCCCTTAGAAAAATTATAAATGTCTACACTTAAACTGGCACACAATATTTTTACCGCAACGCAATCTGACTTTCAATAATCCCTACAAAAGAATGGCCCTGACTAACAATAACCTATACCCTTCACAAATCACTTACCTCACAAAAATCTTCGTTACTCGAACTACTGCAATACAGCGAGCGCCACTACTGCCAGCTAAATAAAAGGTTCAAACTACTGAAGGCACTAACTACTGATAGGCATAGTTAGAAAATGAAAGATTTTGATAGAGAACAAACATTGTATTTACCTTAATAATGTTCAAAAGTCATTATATATATATCCGCTCTCAAAACTCCGCCATCTGTCTCCCCACATCCACCACTGCTGGCAGCTCACCTCCGACTGCGCAACGCTACTCGCTGTTAACAGCCAACTGCACAACACTACAGTGGCAAATTCCAACAATGCAAACCAGCCACAGACTGCACACAGCACAGTCAGTGATTTTCATGTAGAGCGCTACATGGCGTTACCAACATAAAAACCTAAACAGCCTACTTACAACTTGCCCGACTAGCGTCCCCTCCAGAAACACCAAAGGTGAACGAGAGTTGTAGCGTGTATCAATCCAGACTATAAGGCCTGGAGTGGGGCCAGTGTGTCTAGGATGAATATACTCTACGAGACAGCGCTCACTAGGTTTACGTCGCATGCGCAGACGCCCATCACTTGCGTGCAGGAATAATCTGCTTTCATCGCTGAAGACCACGGCTCCCCATTCCAAGTCATCGTCTGACGTCGCCAGTCGAGCCGTGCAAGTCGATGCTGTGGCATCCCCGTAGTCCCACTGTTAATAACTCGTTCGCAACTGTTTGTGCTGAAACGTCTGTCCTCACAAGTCGTCTTACCTGTGGAGTGGTGGCTGTACGATGTGCCACTGCCGCCCTCACAATACGACGAACCTGGCCGGCGTCTGTGCTGCGTGGGTGTCTACGGGTGTCAGAATGTTGACATGACCACTGATATCAGCATCGTTGCGCATCTGACCCAGCACGTCCTACTTGTGTGCCAATTCTCCCACAAGACTATCCCGCCACTCAGAAGGCCATAATTTCTCCCTTTCAAACTCTCTTAGTTGGCTATAGGAACAAGAAGTGCTTCTCCGAGGCACGGTGGCCTGCTCGATTCACACGTTTACACCACACTGAGCCTTCTGACTGCCAGCATTCCCTATTAAAGTGTAGACACCGACGGTGCTCTGGTACCTGTGCCACTACGCTATCTGTTGACGGACGACGTTGACACTATTATCAGTACATCTACTATCCTCCAGGTGGCATATGTCATCATGGGATCAAAATCGACGCCATCTTTCCAGATGTACTTTTTTCCGGCAGTGTAGAAAATTATAGTGGCTCTACTTTTGTTTTTTCCTTAGATTTACGGAAACCATTGAACATCGACATTCTGGTTGCACGCGAACCTGGTATCGTCTGTCAGTACGTGAAACAAACACCGCAACGAGCAGTAAATTCTGAAACGACATTCTGCACGAAATTTCATCAGCGCTCAGACACAGCAGATCCCGGTCGTGATTCCTAACGCAAAGTGATTCCAATTGAATAACAGATGCTGCGCCGCCGAAAGAATGAATATCAAGCCGGGCGGTAGGGATGCGGGAAGAGGCAGCGCGGAGGTTTATTCGCGGCGCGTGCCGCGGGGCCCGCGGCAGGGAGGCGGCCGTGTTTGCCGGCAGGAATTGACAGCCGCCGCGGTCGCAATTTGCATGGAAAGTGGCGCAGGCGCGCCTCCAGAAGCTTCCCAGCCATTCGTCTTGCCCGCGCTTCCTCTTGCCCTCCGCAGCCAGCGAGCCGAGATCGTGTCCTGCGTTTCCTGCGGACACGAGCTCCCGCCGCCAGGTTTGCCCAGACTGCGCTACTTGCACAAACGTTCCTCCGTACTGACAGCGCGGCTGCTCCGGCCGCTTCAGCTGCAGTAGTGGCAAGCGAGAAAGGGGATAAGGGCGTCCTGTCACACTATTCCGGGTACCTCACAAGTACACATATACCTCATATACGACGTGACGTGTATAAAAGAGTGCGCTCTTTACGTGAAAAGAAATATCTGTATATCCAAAGAAAAAAATACCGACCCATAGGAAAAAAGAAAAAGAAATACGGTCATTGTCACAACTAACAAGGGGAGGCCGCCAATTATGAAATTCAGATTCGATTCATACCGCGCATAACAAAAGCTCATGGCCAGAGGTGTACTGTGGCAAAGCACCAAGATGCACTTCTCAGCCGTTGTCGAGAAAATCGACAGTTAAAAGAAACCGTTGCGGTGAAATACTCTCTACGATTAGTAGCTTTCTACAGCGTCGTGGTGCAGCCGTAAGCGCTCGGGTTCGTAATCCGAAGGTCGCCGGATCGTATCTCGCGCCATTCAATCTTTTTTTTTATTAGTATTTGTTTTTTGTAATTCAAATACACTCCTGGAAATGGAAAAAAGAACACATTGACACCGGTGTGTCAGACCCACCATACTTGCTCCGGACACTGCGAGAGGGCTGTACAAGCAATGATCACACGCACGGCACAGCGGACACACCAGGAACCGCGGTGTTGGCCGTCGAATGGCGCTAGCTGCGCAGCATTTGTGCACCGCCGCCGTCAGTGTCAGCCAGTTTGGCGTGGCATACGGAGCTCCATCGCAGTCTTTAACACTGGTAGCATGCCGCGACAGCGTGGACGTGAACCGTATGTGCAGTTGACGGACTTTGAGCGAGGGCGTATAGTGGGCATGCGGGAGGCCGGGTGGACGTACCGCCGAATTGCTCAACACGTGGGGCGTGAGGTCTCTACAGTACATCGATGTTGTCGCCAGTGGTCGGCGGAAGGTGCACGTGCCCGTCGACCTGGGACCGGATCGCAGCGACGCACGGATGCACGCCAAGACCGTAGGATCCTACGCAGTGCCGTAGGGGACCGCACCGCCACTTCCCAGCAAATTAGGGACACTGTTGCTCCTGGGGTATCGGCGAGGACCATTCGCAACCGTCTCCATGAAGCTGGGCTACGGTCCCGCACACCGTTAGGCCGTCTTCCGCTCACGCCCCAACATCGTGCAGCCCGCCTCCAGTGGTGTCGCGACAGGCGTGAATGGAGGGACGAATGGAGACGTGTCGTCTTCAGCGATGAGAGTCGCTTCTGCCTTCGTGCCAATGATGGTCGTATGCGTGTTTGGCGCCGTGCAGGTGAGCGCCACAATCAGGACTGCATACGACCGAGGCACACAGGGCCAACACCCGGCATCATGGTGTGGGGAGCGATCTCCTACACTGGCCGTACACCACTGGTGATCGTCGAGGGGACACTGAATAGTGCACGGTACATCCAAACCGTCATCGAACCCATCGTTCTACCATTCCTAGACCGGCAAGGGAACTTGCTGTTCCAACAGGACAATGCACGTCTGCATGTATCCCGTGCCACCCAACGTGCTCTAGAAGGTGTAAGTCAACTACCCTGGCCAGCAAGATCTCCGGATCTGTCCCCCATTGAGCATGTTTGGGATTGGATGAAGCGTCGTCTCACGCGGTCTGCACGTCCAGCACGAACGCTGGTCCAACTGAGGCGCCAGGTGGAAATGGCATGGCAAGCCGTTCCACAGGACTACATCCAGCATCTCTACGATCGTCTCCATGGGAGAATAGCAGCCTGCATTGCTGCGAAAGGTGGATATACACTGTACTAGTGCCGGCATTGTGCATGCTCTGTTGCCTGTGTCTATGTGCCTGTGGTTCTGTCAGTGTGATCATGTGATGTATCTGACCCCAGGAATGTGTCAATAAAGTTTCCCCTTCCTGGGACAATGAATTCACGGTGTTCTTATTTCAATTTCCAGGAGTGTATTATTTCACCAGATCTACCACAGATTGCCGCCTATCCCGCTTTCCAGATCAGATAAGCCTCCGACGTCCACGTTTTGTGATGAGACTTGGAGGCCTAGAACGTTGTCGCCTTTTGGTGGTTTCATCGCCCTTAAGCTACTTTCCATCGATGTTCACGATATCAGCACGTGAACAGTCGACTATCTTCGCCCTTTCCGAGATGTTCGTTTTCAGGGCCGGGACACAAAAATCTAACCTTTGTCAAGGTCGCCTGTGTCAGTAGATTCGCCTATTTGCTTCCCATATCGTCGCTAGAATGGTTCTCCATTCGTCTCTGCTCCGCTTATATAAACTCCAAAAAATCTGAACACCTTTAATTACTAGAGATAGAACGTCCATATTCACAGGACATGTACATTAGTATATTCTGCAGAAATGATTAGCGTTTCAGGCACCTCGCTTCAGCATGTGTCCTGCTGCCCAGTAGGCACGGTGGCCGCCATGGGCCCTGATAACTTATTCCGTGCGTGATGGCATCGACGCATATAAAGTGCATATGGCGTTCTGTGGTATAGCCATCCATACTGCATTCATCTGTGATGGTTGGCATTGGGTCACAGCACCGCACTCGTCGTTTCACCATAACCCACAAATTTTGGATTGGAGGCAACGAGGTGATCTGACGGGCCAGCGCAAACGGCTGACATTCTGTGACACCGAGAAGCACGTGTTCGTGCAGTGCCATGTGGTCGTGCAGTGTCTTGCTGGAAAATGGCGTCTGGGGTGTTGTGCAGAAAGGGTATGGCTATGGGTCACAGGATGTCATTCACCTAGGTCACACTGGTCACAGTGCCCTGAACTCGCACCTACTGCTATTTATGGTTGTACGCAATAGCCCCCCCACACAATAAGACCTTGAGTGGGTGGTGTATGTCTTGTGCGAATACAATCACTGTGATGGCGCTGCCCCTGTCTGCGGCGAACCAAAATGCGGGCATCATTTTCAAATAAACAGAACCTGGATATCTGATGCTATTCCTGTCCCCAGTTACGCTGTTCCATATACTATTACCGTCTAGCATGTTTCTGCACGTTCGTCAAAGGTAGGCGGGGAAGTGGACTGCGTCTACGTAACCCATGCCATAGTAAACGGCGAAGGACTGCCACGGTTATACAGTTCCGCCAGAGGCCAGGAGGACGCAGATCTGTCCGGCAATACCATTCGGTTGAGGTATGGACCTTCTTGTGTGGTTGGTGTGGGTGGTGCGACCTCACCCGTCCCATGAACCATTCTGCACATACCCGTTGCGCTACCAAAGACTTCGTCCATACGAGCAGCTACTTCTCAGATGGATGCATCACTTTCTCTCATGCCAACAATGCGCCCTCTTTCAAACTCACTGTTATGACGGTACTGTTTTCGCAAACGGCATCCTGCACGTCTGTGCAAGTCACACTGAGCAGTTGCCTTCGGTTTGTAGCGACAAGAGCTGCAGGCAGATTTTACCAGTAGGTGGTGTGGCGCCGCGATAACGATGTTTGAGCCAAGCTGCGGCTTGCGTTGATTCTGTTTGTAGGTCCCCGCCCTCTATTGGAGGCGACGGTATCGTTTAGTTGGCATGGTTGCGGTTGTTTGCCTTCTTCTCGTGTTAAATGGCGCCACTCGGTTTCTCAAGTGTTGCCTGTTCGCTAGTGGCAGCAGCGGCGGTTATCGATATGTAGTAACTGTTGCCCTATCTTTGCGGCGACGTCGTTGTTTTTCCAGGTCGTGTGAGTGGGCTAGTTCAGTTGGGGACTCAGGAGGAGCCAGGTCTGCGCAATACGCCAAGACCGCTGGCGGCACGCATGGACTGCTGGATGGAAAGGCTGAGGTCACGAGGGTGCATGACCTCGTCGTAAACCGGATCCAGCAAGCTTTAAGATGAGTGCATTTCAATCCCAGTAGATAAACCTCCACCATTGTGATATCTCGCGATTCTCCAGTGTCTTGGGTTCGTGTTGTTGCTCGTAGCGTTGCCGAGGCGAAGAGCAGGGGTGATTCTTCTACTCTGGTGATAGTGGTCCTTTCTCGTTCCGGGCGCTCTAAACACAGTATTCTGGGGACGTAGTGCAGACCGCCGGTTCTGACTTTGTTCCATCGTTACATTTGGTTTATGGGACATCAGGTAGCTTCAGCAAGAATATCATTAGTCATTCGTTAGACTGCCACTAGTCTGAGTTACCATCTTGTGAAGTGAATGCAACTCTTGGCTGCCTATCTCAGCGCTCGCGAAAGTGTTTGTTGCCGGACCTTCTCAGAGGTCGATTCCTGGAGCACCGCCTGTGGCCCCTTGTAAGACACGTGTGTTCACCCGTTTGGTGATCAGTTGCTTGTTTTTTTAATTAACCTTTGCTAATGCATTTGCTTTTTTACAAAAGGTTTCCAAATTTTTTTATATTATTGCCGTTCCTGGCGTGCAAGGCCTTCAGCTGTGATTGTGGTCATTTGCCTTGAAATTGTAATTTGGTATTTGTATTTTAGCAGTAAGCCTTAAAACCTTACTTACTGCCATTCCTGACGTCTGATGCCTTCTGCTGTGTTGGTGGCGACTTGCCTTTAATATTTCAACACCTGTAATTGTAAGCTGCAGCGAGTTTTAAACAATTCTTCTGCCCAGATCACAGTGGTTTGTTTTTAAAACATTATCTGCTGTGTCTGTATTTAATGGTGATTTGCTAAATTGTAACTCACTGAAAACACTATTAGTTACACAGGTGTTTATTCCCTCGTTAGTAACGTGTGGTATTTTTATTTATTGTTGAGTCTGGAATTACTGGTTTAAAAAATGTTGTGTGTGACTGTAATAGGCAACCAATAGCAACTGATTACGGCCCCGTCCACAATCGTAACCGAATCCTGCCTTCCTTGACTGTTTCAGTGTTTATCTTGAACCCACGGGCCGGCGTGGTTCAAATGCTAACCATTTCTGCAGAACGTACTAATTTAGATGTCCTGTGAATATCAACGTCTTGTCTCGAGTCGTCCAAAATGTTCTGTGTTTTCTGAACATTAGTGTACTTTTGTTACTGCGTCACGCGCTCACAACACCACAAGACGGCATTTAACCTCGCAGTGAGTAGTGGTCCTAACGTTTTGGCTCATCAGGGTATGTTCCTCCACAACAATTACTGCTTCAACATTGAATTCCATAATTAATCCCACAAGCCTTCCCGCGAAAAAACTGACTTACTGAAACTCTTTTCTTTCACGGTGCGAACTGATACTTAACTCATAATTCCACCACTTTCAACCAAATTCTTCATACTATCTATCAGCAATGCGGATGCGAGCGATCTCTCCGAGCGAGATCTCAACACCGACCTGCTCGCACCAAGACGACGCTTGACCATTAGTGCTGGGACATTGTTTGTGTTATACAGCAAGATAGTATCCCCTCAGGCAAAAGGTGCACTCAGCTTCGGAAGTTCCAGAAACCAGCGATAAGTAAACAATACAATACATTATCTCATCAAAGATAGCAGTATTACCGACATCCCCCCCCCCCCCCCACTACAATTATTTTCAAAAACGTGAAATTTTTTTTGAAAACCCAAAAGAAATGAAAATAGAAGTCCCATAGAAATTTTGACCAAGCAACAAGATTCCCCCAGAAACAAATAACAAATGAAGAGCCCAGCAATGATTCTTTCCTCAGTTAAAATAACGCGATACCATAAAACGTTTTATACACACTTCACATTTTCTCGCCCTAGACTGAAAGTTTGTTACTGTTAATATTTTAGTTAATATATTTGACGAGTGGTCAGTCAGCATGTAACAATAATGTACCTATAATAATTTTTTTTCTTCATGCATTTAGATAAATGTTTCTTTCTGAATTTATGTAAAATAATGTAAATATTATCTTTGGATTTTTTTTCTTTTTGTGTCATGTTAAAGAAACTGTAAACAACTTTTGAAATGAATGTTATTACTTATGTTAGATTTCAAGCAATTTGATAACCAAAGGAAAATGTATTTAACGTTAAAACTATTGTAAAATGTGAAAATTGTAATTTAAACACTTGGTCCATACGTAGGTAATGCATTAGAATATGTGTAATAGAAAACCTGTGGTGAATACCCTACCTGTAGGGGCGCGGGAAAAGGTGGATGCAGGCGAGCGCGGGAAAACGCACACTGGCGCGGTTCGGCACAACGGGCTCAGTATTACAGTTGGAGTTGAGCATCGGTCAGAGGAACATGTACTGTACCGAGGAGGCTATCTAGTAAAAGTGGATTCCATTGAGCCTCGGATGGGCCGATTCCGACGACTACTTGGCATGGCTATATTCTCAGGCACAAAATTGGAAAGATTACGACGCTAAGAAGAATGAAAGTGCCGATACTGTGAGAGCCTTAGCCGTGCTTGTATGTGTGCTGTGCTGCCCGCTATCTCGCTGCCCGCCATCCGCCGCACCGACGTGCACAGGTCAAACATTTATTTCATCTTTAGAAGTGTATTTGTGTGGACCAGTGTCGAAACTGTTTTGACTGTTCAATAATAACGTGACTTTTACCAGAATTGCCTTAGCCATCACTGACCCTTATCATTGACCTAGACAGGGTCCTTACCACATATTGTGCAACCCGAGTATCCCGAATTGAAAGTTTACAGTTAGTAATAAATCATCTGCAGACTAATCTATGCTATAAAGACGTTTAAATTCATGTTTGTTAACGCAGATGTTAGTAAAGAACAACAGTGTGATTAAATTGAAAGATAAATTTTGAATTGAGCTAGCAATGTTATTTAATTCATTTGAGGCTGAAAGAATGATAACTAATCGATTCCGTAAAAATAAGACGAAAGATTAATTCTTCACAGATTGATAACTTTGAGTGTTAATTTACCTTCAGAACTTGCTAGTTTCATGATAACTACCATAACAGTTTCAGGGCCCCCCCATTCTCTTGCCTAGTCTTGCACATTTTGAAGTGTACTGATCAGGGTTGAACAGTAAAATTAATTTCTATGTTAAACCTAAGTGTATCAGTGTTTTTTTCCAAATTTAATAGTGACATTGTATGTGTGTTTTCAAAATTGCTGATTCTAGGGTAATCTATGCCCGATTTCAGTCTGATCAATATACAAAGTGCAGCTCGTAGTAATCATTGCTGTGTGGTGTTGTGTAAGTTTAGCTCGTACCAATGAGTACAAAAGAAGAAAACCTTAGTTCAGTAGATTCTTTCTGGTTCTAAATTTTGCCATAAAACGCAACATTACTACGTGTCATTATGCTTGTACATGCTACCACTTGTACAGGGAAAAACTCACTCAATGCCTAATTAGGCTGGCGACCGTATTATTAATCATTGGTAGTATCTACTGTGTGTACTTCTTGTCCATGCGAACGCGTGATTGTACTTTACATTTGCTTGACGTATCACTGTAGTTACTGACTGAATAAGTTCGATATTGCTTCCATTAGGTACACGCGGTCAACTTATGTACTAAATCCTTGTTTACAAGGTGAAGCCCGTGAACTTATTACAGAACAGGCTTTATTGAGCTAACGCACGTCCGACAGGGCGGTAGTGTTACAAGCACACATAGAAATGAAATTTGTAGAACGAAACAAAAATATCCTAATTCCTTTGCATATTAATTAATTCTCTATAGCACACAACACAACCCAATCATCAATGTTTCTCATTAAAAAAGATACTTTTTCTTTCCTTTATTTCAGCATCACTGGAAACATTTTGTAACTGTCCATGACTTTTTGCATAAACTCAGTAGTTACTATACCTCAACTGTCCTTCACATTCAAACACTGATCAGGCTATATAAAAGGAATATTATTATATGTACAACTGCTGCTCAGTACATAACAGAAATCAAAAAACATGCAAACTTTCATTAAACTGGAACCTAATTGCTAAGTGAGTAGTTACGTACTGTGATATAGCATTTTACTAGTGTACATCAGTAGAGCATTATTTCTCATGTAATAAACTGGAAAGATGAAACATGAATCTATACATCCGCGACAAACTACTTGACCTCAGATTCAATCATATTCATTATCAAGAAATTAAAGCTAAATGAAACCTTGTTTTTGCGTGAGCAATGTAAGACAGATAAAAAAACCTGATATTTAAAGTTGAAAAAAATTGACACAAAGAAATACAATGTACAGTCACATTAATGTGATCACCTGTCAAAAGCCTGAATAACCAAGTCTAGCTATTTTAAAAAATGCATAACGCTGTGCTGTCTGTAATAATTTCATTTTAATTTGCTACCAGTTTCATTTCTAAACCACCATCAACGGCAGCAAAATTATCACCAGCTTCGTTTCTAAACCACCATCAACGGCAGCAAAATTATCACAGATGTATCACATGTCATATCGGCTTTAACGTAAGTTACCACCGGAAACCATATTTGCCAAGATAATGTAAAATCAAAAATTTTGACAAGATAAAAATATGATGGCTCATATATTTTTGTCTTGTAACAATTTCTGATTTTATATTATCTTGGAAAATATCGTTTCCTGAGGTAGCTTACGTTAAAGCCTGTATGACATGTGATACATCTGTGATAATTTTCCTACCGTTCATGATGGTTCAGAACCAAAACCAGTACGAAAATAAAATATTACAGATAACACAGTGTTAGACATTTTTTAAAATTTGTGCATGCCGTTGACCATCGCCTAAGCAAGATGTTTATCTCCAGCTAACTTCCTCCACACAAAATGCGGCACACGCCACATAAATCAAAAGCTTCACCTACAGCAGCAATTTCAAAATACGCTCAATTCTCATTACTGCAACACTTACGTTTATTACTGGGACATTGTTTGGTGTGTAAAGGTATGATGCTGCAAACTGCGTCATTCGTGTTGTGATGGTCGCCGCAAACCTCAGCAATCAAAGATGGTATAAAATTTCTTATTTTTTGTCCAGAACCACTGCAATTCGAGACACCATAGATTTCCGATTGACTTACAATTTTGTTGCCGATGAGGCACTCTTATTACTCACTCCACATGTAGATTCGTATCTCTATTGTCATTTCTCATTACTGGGTTACGACTTCCTGTTCTTCACCAAAACCAGTTATGTTCACAAGTGTTCCAGTTGATGTTAAACTGGTAACCTCGGTGTAGCAAAGCAGCTTAAATCACTTAACAAAGTCAAGGCATCCAGTCCAGAGTGCACAGCAGTCAGGTTGCTTACAGAGTATTCTGATACAATAGCTCCATATTTAGCAATTATATACAACCTCACGCTCATAGAAAGATCTGTACCTAAAGACTGGATTGCTCAAGTTACACCAATACCTAAAAGGAAAATAGAAATAATACGCTGAATTACAGGCCCGTATAACTAACGTCGATTTGCAGTAGGGTTTTGGAACATATACAGTATTCGAACATTATGCAGTACCTCGAAGAAAACGATTTACTGACACATAGCCAGCACGGATTCAGAAAATATCGTTCTTGTGACGCACAACTAGCTCTTTATACTCACGTCCGCCGCTCGTGGTCTCGCGGTAGCGTTCTCGCTGCCCGAGCACGGGGTCCCGTGTTCGATTCCCGGCGGGGTCAGGGATTTTCACCTGCCTCGAGATGACTGGGTGTTTGTGTTGTCCTCATCATTTTCATCATCATCCAGGAAAGTGGCGAAATTGGACTGAGCAAAGATTGGGTAATTGTACGGGCGCTGATAACCACGCAGTTGAGCGCCCCACAAACCAAACATCATCATCATCTCTTTATACTCATGAAGTAATGAGTGCTATCGACAGGGGATGTCAAGTTGATTCCATATTTTTAGATTTAACCCTGAATAAAGAAAGTGTGAAGTTGTTCACTTGAGTACTAAAAGAAATCCGCTAAATTTTGATTACGCGATAAGTCACACAAATCTTAAGGCTGTAAATTCAGCGAAATACTTAGGGATTACAATTAAAAATAACCTAAATTGGAACGATCACATAGGTAATGTTGGGGGTAGACCAAACTAAAGACTGTGACTCATTGGCAGAACACTAAGAAGATGCAACAGGTCTACTAAAGAGACTGCTTACACTACGTTTGTCCGCCCTATTCTGGAGTACTGCTGTGCGATGTGGGATCCGCATCAGGTGGAACTGAGGATGACATCGAAAAAGTTCAAAGAAGAGCAGTTCGTTTTGTATTATTGCGAAATAGGGGAGATAGTGCCACAGACACGATACGTGAATTGGAGTGGCAATCATTAAAACAAAAGCGTTTTTCGTAGCGACGGAATCTTCTCATGAAATTTCAATCACCAGTTTTCTCCTCCAATTGCGAAAACATTCTGTTGGCATCCACCAACATAGGAAAAAATGATCATCAAGATAAGAGAAATCAGGGCTCGCACAGAAAAATTTAAGTGCTCGTTTTTCCCGGGCGCCGTTCTAGAGTGGAACGGTAGAGAGACAGCTTGAAGGTGGTTCATTGAACCCTCTGCCAGGCAGTTCATTGTGAATAGCAGAGTAATCACGTAGATGTAGATATAGACTCTGCATGTCAGCAGGAAACTGTTCAAGCTGGTGGAGGCTCTGTAATGGTGTGGGGCGTGTGCAGTTGGAGTGATATGCGACCCCTGATACGTCTAAATACGACTCTGACAAGTGACATGTACGTAAGCATCCTGTCCAATCACCTGCATCCATTCCTGTCCATTGTGCATTCCTCCGGACTTGGACAATTCCAGCAGGACAATGCAACAACCCACACGTCCAGAATTGCTACAGAGTGGCTCCAGGAACAGTCTTCTGAGTTTAAACGCTTCCACTGGCCACCAAACTCCCCAGATATGAACATTATTGAGCATATCTGGGATCCTTGCAACGTGCTGTTCAGAATACATCTCCACGCCTTCGTACTCTTACGGTTATGGACAGACCTGCAGTTCCCTCCAGCATTACTTCTGACTTTAGCCGAACCCATGCCACGTGGTGTTGCGGCACTTCTGCGTGCTCGCGGGGGCCTACACGGTATTATGCAGGTTTACCAGTTTCTTTGTCTCTTCAGAGTATAAAGCTACTTCTACAATAAACTAAAGAACACTACAACACATTCAAACTATAATAAAGTAACAATCAGTAAAAACAACTTTCGATGAGCTGTGCAGCTAAAGTTTAGGGGCAAGCCGAAGTTAGCAACTCTAAAATGTAAAGAGCACACACGTGTTCACTGAACGTAAGTTTTTGTAACATAAGACACGAAGTGAATGAAAACTAAAACGCAGGACATTTTCTAGCAACAATCTTAAATCGACGCTCTCAAGAAATTATGTAACGCATTGTAATGAATCGATAACAGTACGTTAACTACTAGACGGCGGGCAGACGTTATGCTACAGAACGTAAGTTCTACATCATAGAAGACACTAAAACTAACGAAAATTCTAAAAAAAAACGGTATATGTAACAACAGCATTAAAAGACACCATCCGGAAATTATGGAACACACTGTAATGTACCAAAAACAACATGCTGCATTCAGTAACTACTGATGTTGATCCAAAAGCATTTGGAGTACGACATTCCGCCACGATACCGACTGACCAAAGTAGAAAAAAAAAAGTCTTCTTCTATAACTGTAACTGACCTTACTTGAATTCTGGGAATATAGTGTTCGAATTCGTCTGGTCCTTTTTAATTTGGATCTCGGTGTTCAGTGTATCTTTTCTGTAAATATTGGGCTTGTTTCTCGAACAGATCGCCATGAAGTCGTTCGTGAGATATAAACTGCTAATATATCATGTTCGTGTGGTATCACGAAGTCTTAAAGAAAGGTAATTCACTTCGAAAACAGTAGGAAAGGAGAGGCACAAATATTGTCATTTACAGTGAAAATAATATTCCGTCCCCGGTAGCTGGGTGGTCAACGCGACAGAATGTCAATCTTATGGGCCCGGGTTCAATTCCCGGCTGAGTCAGAGATATTCTCCGCTCAGGGACTGGGTGTTGTGTTGTCTTAATCATCGTCATTTCATGTCCATCGACGCGGAAGTCGCCGAAGTGGGGTCAAATCGAAAAACTTGCACCCGGCGAACGGTCTACCCGACGGGAGACCCTAGTCACACGACAGTTAAAGTTATCATAAATGCTGATTATTTAAATTCCGGACAAAACCAGACTTATTGAATTTATCGGCTAAAACAGAAAATTAATTTCAGACCTCAATGGTCATTGTTGGTTAATGACGCGCTTGGTGAAGAATAACCGTGTACGTTGTTACTATTCATGCAAGGTAAATTGCTTTGTAATAACGTGTTCTGACTTCGTGTAAGGATACAGGTTCGACAGTCAAAAGATTAAATAACCAATGAAGGGGAACTTATGACTCTCAAATATTGCTTCCAACTTAAATTAAATGGCCAAAAATCACATTCTTCATACCATTAACACAAGACAACAGAAAGGTTGATGACTTCACAGAATAAAACGCATGTTTGTAACAAAATGATCCAGTTACTGTTGGCAAAATGTTTGCTACGAACGTACGTATAGAGAAAATTACAACTTCATAGAGGCCACGCGGTTAAAGGCGCTTCAGTCTGGAACCTCGCGACCTCTACGGTCGCAGGTTCGAATCCTGCCTCGGGCATGGATGTGTGTGATGTCCTTAGGTTAGTTAGGTTTAAGTAGTTCTAAGTTCTAGGGGACTGATGACCTCAGATGTTTAGTCCCATAGTGCTCAGAGCCAACTTCATAGAATAAAAGCACTCCGTCTTCAGGCCACAAGTGACCCAACGGGACCATCCGACCGCCGTGTCATCCTCAGTTGAGGATGCGGATAGGAGGGGCGTGTGGTCAGCACACCGCTCTCCCGGTCGTTACGATGGTTTTCTATGACCGGAACCGCTACTATTCGGTCGAGTAGCTCCTCAATTGGCATCACGAGGCTGAGTGCACCCCGAAAAATGGCAACAGCGCATGGCGGCCGGATGGTCACCCATCCAAGTTCCGGCCACGCCCGACAGCGCTGAACTTCGGTGATCTGACGGGAACCGATGTATCCACTGCGGCAAGGCCGTTGCCTTCATAGAATAAAGAGTAGTATTAATTAAGAGGATTACAGAGATTAATCTATTTACTGCAGAGTCCCGCTAATCCGAACCTCGATAATCCGAACATTCGGTTAATCCGAACATGCAAAATGTTAGTCTAAGTATGGAAAATTGTGCAGTAAACTGCTGTGCATACACACTATTCTAATTAAGGCAGTACAGTTAGCATGTGTTAGAAAAATGGGTAAGAAAACATTAGGTTTAAACTATACATAACAATGGAAGAAAAGCTGTCAAACTTACTAAAATACGGCGGACGTTTTATCTCTACTTTTTGGATGACAAAAACTCAGTCATCGTTTTTTGGCCTAATGAAGACAGTCTGTTAAATGACGCATAGTTGCGCCATCGTCTTATAAACATCAGATCAGCAGGTGTAGCAGTGGGCTGTTGCTCCAAAGAAAGTAGCGCGAGGTCAAGCGCTTCTGCTGCGTCGCTGTGTGGCACCAGCTCTCCGTTGTCGCTTTGAGGCTCATTGTCACTTCCGTGACAGCAGTCCACTTCTTCCTGGTCTGGAGTCACAGCAGCAACTAAATCAGCGTCAGTAAGGTTCTCCACACGTGCCCCACCCGCTGCCATCCACTCATCTACTTCTCCTTCAATTGCTTCTTCACATCCAGGAATTGCCTGTATCATTTGTAGTAGATTTTCCTCTTCATTTTCAACTAGGTTGTCCTGAAATTCAAGGGATGTTTTCTGCACGATTTTCTCAGAGTATTTTCTGAAATATTCTGCCATGCCTCAGCGGCTCAATAAACCCCATCCTTCACATTGGTCTTTTTTATTTTGTCCACTAAAGGAAAGCTATCATCTTGCATCAGCATTTTCAAAAAATATTTTCTGTAAATCAGTTTCAAAGTTTGCAGTACAGCCTGGTCCATCGGGTGTAGAAGTGGTGTAACATTTGGCGGGAAAAACTTCGCCACTATTTCTCTATCACATAATTCCTCAGAGCTGGGGTGAGATGGCACGGTATCAAATGGCTCTGAGCACTATGGGACTTAACTTCTAAGGTCATCAGTCCTCTAGAACTTAGAACTACTTAAACCTAACTAGCCTAAGGACATCACACACGTCCATGCTCGAGGCAGGATTCGAACCTGCGACCGTAGCGGCCGGGCACGGTATCAATCAAAAGGATTGCACTGGGAGACAAATGATTTTCCTTAGAAAAACGTCGAACAGAGGGAACAAACTGGCCGTGAAACCATGCCTTGGACAGCTTGTAAATCCATCCATGCTTGTTTCTGGTTGCGATAATATACGGGCAGGGACTTCATGTTGCAGTTCTTAAAAGCTCTACGCCTAGCAGATTTTCTGATCAGCATTTAAGGCAGCTTGTGATTACAGCAATGTTGATGCACGCTAACAAAGTCACACGATCTTTGCACATTTAAAAACCAGGAGCATGGTCTTTTGCTTTTGATGCCAGGCTTTTTGTTGGCAATGCCCTAAAATTAAGGCCAGACTCTTCAGTGTTATGGATTTGTTTGGGAGAATACTTTCCTTCTCTTATCATTTTTTCAAGCTCACCCAAATATTCCTTTGCTGCATTACGGCCAGAAGAAAGCTTCTCTCCAGTAACGAATACAATACAACCGTTAAGGATGCCAGCGAGCCCGCATCTCGTGGTCGTGCGGTAGCGTTTTCGCTTCACACGCCCGGGTTCCCGGGTTCGATTCCCGGCGGGGTCAGGGATTTTCTCTGCCTCGTGATGACTGGGTGTTGTGTGCTGTCCTTAGGTTAGTTAGGTTTAAGTAGTTCTAAGTTCTAGGGGACTGATGACCATAGATGTTAAGACCCATAGTGCTCAGAGCCATTTGAACCCTTTTTGATGCCAGCGATCGATAACTAACATCACCAAGCGCTTTGCTAAACAACTGGCAGTGCACTGACTTCCTACACGACAAAGGTCTCAACAATGCACAACAACAAGGACAGGGAGTGAGAGTGAGCCATTGTTCCCACACTTGTTCACATTTGTTTCCATGGTGTACGTACTTATCTGCTTAGTATAGTTCATTCTAGAAACTCGTCACCGTAATTCCGGCTAATCCGAACAAATCGGTAATCCGAACAAGATCCGGTCCCAATTAGTTCGGATTAACGGGACTCTACTGCATAGCTAAAGCTTTTTAATGTTCATTTAGCGTAACTATCGTACGTCTGCAAAAATATTAAGTGCTTTGCGCCATGCTATCAGAAGTTATTACACAAAAGTCCGTAAACAGAAATATTACTTTGCGGTTTCATGAAAAGACCCACTGCAACGATCAGTTCCCTCCGCCCGTTCTTTTTCCACGGAAAGCTGTAATCGGCTTGCGGTCTAGCTCATTAAGTGGTAAGACTGCTTCTTTTTGTTACTTCGAAACTTTTCTTTATCAATTCGCTGGCCACACCTCGTTAATTTTTTTTACTGACGTTCCGGTACTCAGTTAGGAAAGCTTGGGAATGGGATCAATAACTTGGATTGCTGTGTAATATAATTTACCCTCGTTCTACCCATTTCTGTGGCAAGAAAATTGTAAGTTAAGTTTCTGGGAGAAGTGTACCTCAGAAAAAACGATAATTTTCGGTCGGTACTTCAGTCTAATGACTTCCTTTAGAATCACATGAAAGAATGCGCACTATAGACCGCCGTAAGCAGTTTCCACCATTTTCTACAGTTTCTGTTGTTGCTAGACGTGAGGTCGTGTTTTGTGCAGCATTTATAAGTATTTAGAGTTCTACATATTTGAGTAACGTGTAATATGTTGAAGCTATTTGGAATATATGGTTAATTCTTCAGTTACAGCGTATTATGGCAAAAAAATTCTATATCTTCTAAAACTAGTTATTTAACGTGTAGACAATGAAGCCATAAGGCGTCGGTGGTGCTCCACCTCCTACCTTCAGACAGAAGAAAGTGAAACGTCCCCTTAGAACAATTTATACACGACTGTGCTGATAAACCTCTTACACTATTTGCTTTTCAAACAGCTGAGCAAAACTGAACGTACTCAAACATTCACTAAAGTGACACACAATATTTTTAGCGCAACGCAATCTGACTTTCAATAATCCCTACAAAACAATGGCCCTGACTAACTTTAACCTATACCTTTCACAAATCACTTACCTCACAAAAATCTTCGTTACTGGAACTACTGCAATACAGCGAGCGCCACTACTGCCAGCTAAATAGAAGATTCAAACTACTGAAGGCACTAACTACTGATAGGGATAGTTAGCAAATGAAAGATTTTAATAGAGAACAAACACTGTATTTACCTTAATAATCATAATATATATAGCAGTTCAATTTCAAAACTTCCGCCATCTCTCTCCCCACATCCACCACTGCTGGCGGCTCACCTCCAACTGCGCAACGCTACGTGCTGTTCACATCCAGCTGCCCCTCTACAATGGCAGACAACAATGCAAACTAGCCACAGACAGCACACAGCACAGCCAGTGATTTTCATACAGAGCGCTACGTGGCATTACCCATATAAAAATCTATACAGCCTACTTACATAGCCCCCATGCTCCCCACAAAAAATTTTTACAAATGGTGTTGGGCACTGGCCAATACAGATTTGAAAAAATTTTTCATAATTACAATCACAAAGATATCAAATGCACACACTTATTAATACAATGTTGGTCAACAGCTAAAATTTTCTCACAGTCAATAAAGACAGTCCTGATCATTCATCAGAGTAAAACTGCCATTTCTTTTCTCAAAGTCTGAGCAGTAAAAGACAATGCACACGGAAGTAGTGGATTTCCATGCAGTCTTGAAGAAGTAGTGTTGTCCTTCCAACGCAAAGACAGTGCTGACTCTTGACATGCTGACAGGTAATGGGCCACAACAGAGCAAACCCACAGCAGAGTCAGTCGACGTTTTGAAGAAGATTGGTAGGTAGGTCATCACAGAGCAGACCCACTGCAGTCCTGGTAGAGAGTATTGGTGAGGCAGCAAAGGTGTAGACCCACTGTAGTCCTTGTAGAGATGGCCAGCAGCCATCTGCTGCGACTGTGCAGGTGCACAATCACCATCGAAGAATCTTGCAGAGAAGATAGCAAGTCCATAAACCATCACTTGTGCACGCACAAAGTTTTAGGAATTGTCTTTAGAACCATCAATGCTGTTATCCAGTCCCTTGCTGAATTATCAACACACGTGCAAACACTAACAGTCCCTACTTCTCACATATTGTCCATATACTATGACCAACAGAAACGTGTGCAGTGAAATGTAACGTACAAGTTGCTTAATTTGATTAACTGGCGTCAATTACAATTTTATAACATAAGAATACAATTACAAAGATACAAAATACATCATTAAAGAACATAACAATACAGATAACATTTGTAGTACAGGCTTTACAAAAGAATAGAAATAAACATGTACATCAGTGTTACAGGAATGATGACATGAGTACAAAAATAAAAGATCATAATCACTTTTGAAACGTCAACTTCACACATGAGCATTAAAACAAAACAGAATAAATAATGTCTAAACATCTTTACAAAGTAAATAACAGAGTATTAGAAAAATTCTACCATATAGCTCTCATCAGCTAAACACATAAAGACAGGAAAAACACAAATACACAAGGGTACACAAACATATAGAGGGATGACACAAAAGGAAAGGACAGGGTTTGTTTTACTGCAGTATTTTGCATGGAGATCTCCCTTCGTTCATCATTATTCCCAAAAGTCCTATTTAAGCTTGCTTTCTGTATTCTGTTCACATCCTCTGTCAAAAATACTTTTTCTCCACTGTACAGTATCCTGTTTTTTTGCCCAAACCATTTTCAAATAGCTTCTCAATACATTTCTTCCAAGTCATCATAGTTAGTTTCTTATATAATCTACCCCCTCTTAAGCTAACTTAAATCTACTGAGCTCAGATATATACACCAAGGGACGAGGCAATGCAGCATCACATAAAACAGTTAATATAAACAGCAATGAAAAAAACGCAGATTTGCGAAGCAAGCAGCATTAAGAAATTAGCAAAAGTCAAATTCAATAACACTATGCCTGGCAAACAGCAGCAACTTATACCTAAACATGACATAGCTCAAGCAGAAAAAATATTACACTAAAGACAATAACGCAGACAAGGGAAATGTATATTCACATCTTAATGTCTATGTAAGTAAAGTGGTGCACCACAACAACTTATTGTAAAAAGAAATATTACCATGTACTTGAAAAGAAAATTATGTGTTACTGTTACTAGTTCCTTCTTATTGTTCTTTCCTTTCCAAGTGCTCCTTTTTTTAAAGAATGTGGATCATAAAATAATTATTTAATAGATCTGTTGACAGAAAGAGTTCACATTAGCAAATGCATATAAGTTTATTTTATAAAACTAATGCTGCAACACAGCTGGAAACCAGATATTAAATGAAATAAGCAACTATGAAAAGCAAAGCATAAAAATATCATTCAATAGTCATGTGGCATTTCGTAAGTCAGTAGCACTCAACTCTCGGAGAAAGACACTTGTCATAATCAGGTGTGCAGATGTACGAATATTTCCCATCAATTCATAAGCATTTCAATAATTAGCACAAAGTGCGAGTAATCATATGTTTTTAAGTAACGAGGGTGTCGCATTAGCGATGAAAGGCACACCCTAATGGCTTGTTCTCCAGGTGTTTGACACAGCTGTGTGCCCACAACGCATTACAGAAATCATATGTTTTCAAGTAACGAGCGTGTCGCATTAGCGATGCCCTCTACAAAGGAATGTCATTAGCGGGAGTATAGGCTTCCGGAAAGGCACACCCTACTGGCTAGTTCTCCAGGTGTCTGACACAGCTGTGTGCCGACGACGCACGTGCAGGTGGTCACTTTCTTACGGAAATATTTACGACACCAGTTTCCGCTACAGTGACAGTCTCATATGAAAATTTCACAGGTCGAAAATTTACGTCACAAGTGTGTAGAAACAAAATCCTATGAATATAACAGAGTCCAAAAAATTTTCGCCGGCATTGTGATACATTCACGCATTTACACACATTTCATAACTCTTAAAGTACGATTCTCGGTTTCCAACATCCTTTTTCACAAGTCAAGAGTCCCTATAATGTGCTGAAATTACATATGGTCTAACACAAAATTTAGTATGCTCACGAACACGAAATTGATATTGAAATCCCTTGATTGTTCCTGTTTTGTGAGTAAAAACTGTGGAATGTGCTTGTAAAATCTCAAAAAGGTCCTGCCTATCAGTGTCATTACAATTCTCAATTGTTTGAATTTTATTCTGAATTAACACATTAATTTCAAATATGCCGTCGATGTCATCCCTGTCAGTACTTGCAGAGTGATTGTTAGTGTCTAGTTCCGTAGAAAATTCCGAACTGTTATCTAACAGAAGGTAAAGCCGATTAATTTCCTCATCATGGTTTGAGAGCCTGTCTTCAAATTTCAAAGCTATTGACTTACCTTCTTTCTCTAAACTTATTTCAGCATCGTGAAAGCTTAAAATTGCTTTGTATTCATTCAAAAAGTCTACTCCCAGTATAATTTCCGTCGACAATAATGGAACAATAAGAAAGTTCATAGAGAAGCTGTGGCTTTGGCAAAAGAATTCTAAATTGGTTTGTTGGCGTACATCTACACTTTTTCCAAAGATTGCACCTTGTAATTTAATCTTACGTAACGGAAGTGTGGGGCAATCGTTCGATTTGTTGCATTTGCTAAAAGCTGTTTCACTAATTACTGAAATGGGACTGCCAGAGTCAAGTACTGCCATAAATTTTACGTCATTTACAGTAATGTGAATCTCAGGATATGCAATGTTGTTATGTTTTACGTCGTGTTCCTGGAGTAAGATGTCCCTAATGTCTTCCATTTTTACGTAATTACTAGCTATGGCAGCTGCGTCGTCAGTTTCATAAGTACGTATTGTGACTGCCAGCGGAGTGAGTCATTGCCTATTGTCTCTTTGTTGGCGCGCGTCGTTATTGGGATTTGGAGACCTAACTTCTACAAATTCATCGTGACGAGAGTGCTCTGCTCTGTTTAAATCTCGCCAGTTCTGATGCAATTCAGGTCTGTCATTACGATCATATCGTCTGTCGTCATGTCGGTAGATTCCATAGTTCCTTTCTTGTCAGTCACGTGGTGGAGAATTTCTCCCTGAATCGTAACTACATGCTGGACCGTTGCGTCTAAAGTTATTCTGTCTCCCTTGATAATAGTTATTTTGGTTCCCATATTGTCTGTTTCTCTGATTGTCTCTGCGATAGTCATTATTGCGGAGAGGTGATCTTTCCCTGTAATTATTACTACTCTGCCAACGGTTGTCATATGGGTGGTGTCTATTTTGGTCACGATTTATGTGGTGAGAATAGCCTTGTCGCGTCCAGTTATCGTTTCTGTCGTCACAGAATTGTGACGGATGTGACCTGTAGTGATTGTTTTCCTGTTTTCGCATCCCGCGACTGTCTGTGTCAATTTCTAATTCTTGTAACAGTCCCTGAAAAGCTTCAATGTCGTCTTTGCAACGTCCTGCTAAAATAATATGTCTCAAATGTTCGGGCAGTTTGATTAAGCAAATGCGGATGAGTTCTGAGGGGCTGTATGGGTTTGACAGGTATTGATTCTTGTGCAACATGTCTTCAAAATATTTCACAAGACTGAAAAATTCAGATTGTTCGAAGTGTTTCATCATTATGATGCTATGTTTTACGCGGTCTTGTGTGGCTTGAGACCAATATCCTGAGAGGAAGGCATGGTAAAATTCTCCTTCACTGTGGCAATCGTGAATGACCGATCACATTCTTACAGCTGGTTCATTCTCCAAGTAGCCACACATAAATTCTAATCTGTGTTCTAATGACCAGTTGGGAGGAAAACAATGAGAGAATTGATGGAGCCACGCTTGTGGATGAATGTCGTTGGCAGAATTCTTAAATGTTTTAAATTTACGTGTAGTAATGAACAGCTTATAGTCAAAGTCATCGTGTCGGCGAGTAGCATATCAGTCATTGTTACGTCGTGTCGGCGGTTCCATCTCAAAATTCGGTGTACCTTGCCAATTTCTTTCATAATTACCGAAATGCCCTGTGTTATTATTTTGTGGCTGTTCCGTATTTCTATGTCCCTCTTCCCTTATTGGGGCGCGAGTGTCCTCTGAAATACGTAATTCTTGTATTACCTGTGTCAGCTGATCTTGTACTTCCCGGATTTCTCTTTGGTGTTGCGTATTAATTTGATTCTGATTTTGTTTGAATTTCCTAATTTGTTCGCACTCTTCTGTGTCATTGAAGGCTACGGGTCTTGTGTCATTCAGATCATCATCTACCTTTGTAGATAAGTTAGTGACCTGATCCGAAAGTTCGGCTACTTTCTCTGATAATGAACTTATTTCCTCCATGTGTCTTTCTACTGTGTCCTTTAAGTTTTCCTGAGTTTTTGCAAGTTGCGTAACCGAATCGGTAGATGCAACTGAGTCCATTTTAGCTTGCAAGGTCTCATGATTTTCATGAACAATAGTTTGCAGTTCTTTTATGGCTGCTTCGTGATTCTGTAATGCATTTTCATGCCGCGAAAAAATAGGTTGAAAATGTTCACAAATTTGTGTTTTTACGTCATTACAGACCTTTTGACATTTCGATTCGATGTTATGTAACTCAGTAGTTAAATCTTCACGTGTTTGTTCAAGTGTGGTGTCTAACTTCTGAAGCTTTTGCTGTGTTTGTCTCTGATTTTGTTCCATTGTGTCTAACTTTTGCAGCTTTTGCTGTGTTTGTCTCTGATTTTGTTCCATTGTGTCTAACTTTTGCAGCTTTTGCTGTGTTTGTCTCTGATTTTGTTCCATTGTGTCTAACTGTTGCTGTGTTTGTCTCTGATTTTGTTCCATTTGTTGCATTAGTTGTAATAACAATGCATTAGTGTCTGGAATCTGTTCCTCTACTCTTTTCGGCAGTGCATTTGCACCAGCAACATTCACATTTTGACAAGCTGAAAATGTGTCTTGACTTATTTGAGAAAACGGTGAGGACGCAAAACCTGAATCTACAGTATTTGCAAAATTGTGTCCTATCATTTCGGATATTGAGGCGAGCTGTTGCCGACCGATCGATCGATAATGCTTCCCTGTTCACTACCTGTTTGACTGTCTACGCCATTGTTTGACGCCCGCTCCATTTCCCTATGCACAGTTACCAAATTACTACTTTGAACATTAGTTAACTCATTACACAGTGGCGCTAACACATTGCTTTCGTCTTCGCTGTCGTTTCTCAGTTTACTTTGGAGCCGAGTGTTACGTTTTTCACACGCCATTATTGTCACAATATTTCACACGATAACACAGAAAAGCACAATTTGAATAGCAAAAATAAGAAAACACATTAACATAGCACTGAAAATAATATCTAGTTAATTGCAGCTGCGAAATACTTGGTGCAAATCTACATGCATGCCACAACTGTTTTACAGTACAACAATGAAAGACTGCAACTACAAAGGAGATTCTCTCTACAATTACGCGCTAGCAATAAACAAAAGCTACACTAAATGCACAAACTACAAGAAAAAATCAGAAGATTCCAGTGAGGTATCCTAGGCTAAGGGTCGACATATGAAACGTCCCCTTAGAACAATTTATACACGACTGTGCTGATAAACCTCTTACACTATTTGCTTTTCAAACAGCTGAGCAAAACTGAACGTACTCAAACATTCACTAAAGTGACACACAATATTTTTAGCGCAACGCAATCTGACTTTCAATAATCCCTACAAAACAATGGCCCTGACTAACTTTAACCTATACCTTTCACAAATCACTTACCTCACAAAAATCTTCGTTACTGGAACTACTGCAATACAGCGAGCGCCACTACTGCCAGCTAAATAGAAGATTCAAACTACTGAAGGCACTAACTACTGATAGGGATAGTTAGCAAATGAAAGATTTTAATAGAGAACAAACACTGTATTTACCTTAATAATCATAATATATATAGCAGTTCAATTTCAAAACTTCCGCCATCTCTCTCCCCACATCCACCACTGCTGGCGGCTCACCTCCAACTGCGCAACGCTACGTGCTGTTCACATCCAGCTGCCCCTCTACAATGGCAGACAACAATGCAAACTAGCCACAGACAGCACACAGCACAGCCAGTGATTTTCATACAGAGCGCTACGTGGCATTACCCATATAAAAATCTATACAGCCTACTTACAAAAGTCACTTACCAGGAAACATGGGATGTCTGCAAACTAACTGAGTTTCGTTACTATCTTAACAATTTTACCTCTTTTGGAATTATAAATCTGTGTTAGTTTCCAGTAGCTTCAGTTTCAAACTCTATGTCATTTGTAACCGGTTTTTGATCATATTTCTGCTTAACGTGATTTCACTTATTGGTTAGTGATGTGACAGATATAGAAGTAAACACATTACTGACAAGATCTTATCGACTGAAATGCTTTTAAATTTTAGAGAATATTACGTTCTAGGTAATTAACCCTGCCGTACCTTGGAACATGGTTTTACATTTGGAAAAATCTTTACTTTATGGAGTAACTTTTGTAATTTAAGGAAAAGACTGCAATACATAAGAAGTGAAGGCCATAATCTGAAAATGGAGTAAGAAAAGATAGATTGAATGACCTAAAAAATTCACTACAAATATTGTAAAAATGTAAAATGCTAGTGCTGTGTGGCTTTCACAAAATGAATTGGTAGTCAGGGGTTGTACTGTTGCCAATCAACAGATTGCAATAATACCACTTAAAAATGTATTTTTATGCAAACATACATTTTATTAAATGAAACAATGCCTATTGACATTAACAAAGTAAAAGTAGGTAAATTAGAATGTCAGTGGTATTTGCTGCAGGATTCTAGTGCCACTCGTTTACGAGATATCGTACCTTGAAAAGTTTCCACACCGATTCTTATAACAATGCCTGTCGTAGCACACACTACAGAACAACGCAAGTGCATGCACTAGCTATGTGGATTCTGAACAGTAACGAGACAATAGACCACCACAGGTTGTGTACAAAATGACCACCAGCAACGTCAATACACGCTTCCAATCTGGTACGGAACGACTGTGGCAACCCTGCTAGCATTTCAGCGGAGATTTGCGAGCAGGCTGCAGAAATACACTCCTGGAAACTGAAATAAGAACACCGTGAATTCATTGTCCCAGGAAGGGGAAACTTTATTGACACATTCCTGGGGTCAGATACATCACATGATCACACTGACAGAACCACAGGCACATAGACACAGGCAACAGAGCATGCACAATGTCGGCACAAGTACAGTGTATATCCACCTTTCGCAGCAATGCAGGCTGCTATTCTCCCATGGAGACGATCGTAGAGATGCTGGATGTAGTCCTGTGGAACGGCTTGCCATGCCATTTCCACCTGGCGCCTCAGTTGGACCAGCGTTCGTGCTGGACGTGCAGACCGCGTGAGACGACGCTTCATCCAGTCCCAAACATGCTCAATGGGGGACAGATCCGGAGATCTTGCTGGCCAGGGTAGTTGACTTACACCTTCTAGAGCACGTTGGGTGGCACGGGATACATGCGGACGTGCATTGTCCTGTTGGAACAGCAAGTTCCCTTGCCGGTCTAGGAATGGTAGAACGATGGGTTCGATGACGGTTTGGATGTACCGTGCACTATTCAGTGTCCCCTCGACGATCACCAGTGGTGTACGGGCAGTGTAGGAGATCGCTCCCCACACCATGATGCCGGGTGTTGGCCCTGTGTGCCTCAGTCGTATGCAGTCCTGATTGTGGCGCTCACCTGCACGGCGCCAAACACGCATACGACCATCATTGGCACCAAGGCAGAAGCGACTCTCATCGCTGAAGACGACACGTCTCCATTCGTCCCTCCATTCACGCCTGTCGCGACACCACTGGAGGCGGGCTGCACGATGTTGGGGCGTGAGCGGAAGACGGCCTAACGGTGTGCGGGACCGTAGCCCAGCTTCATGGAGACGGTTGCGAATGGTCCTCGCCGATACCCCAGGAACAACAGTGTCCCTAATTTGCTGGGAAGTGGCGGTGCGGTCCCCTACGGCACTGCGTAGGATCCTACGGTCTTGGCGTACATCCGTGCGTCGCTGCGGTCCGGTCCCAGGTCGACGGGCACGTGCACCTTCCGCCGACCACTGGCGACAACATCGATGTACTGTGGAGACCTCACGCCCCACGTGTTGAGCAATTCGGCGGTACGTCCACCCGGCCTCCCGCATGCCCACTATACGCCCTCGCTCAAAGTCCGTCAACTGCACATACGGTTCACGTCCACGCTGTCGCGGCATGCTACCAGTGTTAAAGACTGCGATGGAGCTCCGTATGCCACGGCAAACTGGCTGACACTGACGGCGGCGGTGCACAAATGCTGCGCAGCTAGCGCCATTCGACGGCCAACACCGCGGTTCCTGGTGTGTCCGCTGTGCCGTGCGTGTGATCATTGCTTGTACAGCCCTCTCGCAGTGTCCGGAGCAAGTATGGTGGGTCTGACACACCGGTGTCAATGTGTTCTTTTTTCCATTTCCAGGAGTGTTCGTCTTGCACATCATCGGGTGTAGTTGGTATATTCTTGTAGACAGCGTCTTTCAGCTTTCCCCAGAGAAAGAAGTCTACAGGCATGAAATCGGGGAACGGGCTGTCCAAGGTATAGTCCTCTGCATCCAATCCAATGATATGGAAGCAAATCGTCAAGACATGCTATGGTACTACAGGTTCCTTCTAGTCTGCAGACGAACGTCTTCAGCACCTGGTAGATGGTCTGTTGAAAGACTGCGATACTTGTGCGCGTTCAGTGTTTCGTCTATGAGAAACGGGTCTATGAGCTGATGGTTCACTATCCCACATCAAACTTTGACACTCCATGGACGCTGACGTCCCTATGGGGATTGTTAACAGAACAAAAGTGCCTGTTTTGGTGGTTTACCTGTCCATGAGTGCTAAACGTGATTTCATCACTAAACAAGATACCTGGTACATCTGGAGTATCCTGACTTAATGACCATGTGCAAATAACACGATTCTCGTAATGGTTTCTATGCAGCTCTTGATCGAGAGAGATGTGATAGGGATGGAACCTATGTCGGTGGAGAATGCTTAGGACACTTTCCTGACACATGCCACTTCCTGGTACGATTCCGCGGGAGCTAAAGTGCGGATCAACTGCAACAGCAGCAAGAACATTAATTATCTCCTCATCTGTTGTCACTTCTTTCCTTCTTTTACGTTTTCTAGGTGCTACACTACTACTTTCACGTAAACGGTTGAAGAGGTTGACACATAATTGCTGAGATAGTTGACGTCTGTTGGGACATCTTGCCGCATACGCCGTAGAAGAACGAACTGCATTCTTCCTACATTCTCCACACAGCAAGAGCGTTTGGTTTTTTCTGCGTTGGTAAATCCCATCGTCGACTCACAACCTACTGTTTGCACTGTCACACACTAACTAACTAGCAAGCTGCAATGCACTCATGGAACACACAAGTACACTGTAAGCAAACATAACAACATCGTACCTAGCAACTACGCGGGTTGAATGGCACAAATAAGTGTCGATGTGGAAGCTTTTCAAGCCAGCCGGGGTGGTCGAGCGGTTATAGGGGCTACAGTGTGGAACCGCGCGACCGCTACGGTCGCAGGCTCGAATCCTGCCTCGGGCATGTGTGTGTGATGTCCTTAGGTTAGTTAGGTTTAAGTAGTTCTAAGTTCTAGGGGACTGATGACCTCAGAAATCAAGTCCCATAGTGCTCAGAGCCATTTGAACCATTTGTTTTAAGCTTTTCAAAATACGATATCTCGTAAATGACTCACACTAGAATCCTGCAACAAACATCATTGACATTCTAATTTACCCTACAACAGGCGTCGTTTCATTTAAAAAGTGTATGTTTGCACAAAAAATACACTTTGTAGGTATTATTACAGTCTGTTGATTAGCTAACAATACGAGCCCCTGACTATCAAGCCTTACTGCGAAAACGACACATCAACAACACTCTCCATGTCTGCAATATTAGAGGTACAAATTTTAGTCTATTCACCCTGTATATAGGAGTTGGCTAGAGACGAAACTCCGAAAAGTGCTCTAAAGCGGAAGATTCTTTCCTGCTATATAGAAAAGACACAGGAACAATCTTTTTTTTGCTTCTAAAACTAACCAGTACTTTCCCACAATTAGTAAGAAGTCTCTAAGAGAAGGGGGAGATAAATACTGGCTCACCATTTCATGATAAAATAATATTGCTTTTACCATGACCGATGTATAAAGCTCGTACGTGGTAATGCCTACTCTGTTCAATGTATTACGAATCGAAGACAAATCTAACTGGATTTCAGCAGTGTCTGGAGCAAACACGAGCAGCGTGCAGCAGTCCTGCAAGTAACGGCCTCGTCCTTGTCTTCGTTGTGTGCTAAAAAAAAAACTCCGGACATCGTAAATTCGGGGGGACTCCGTCGGTAAGCGAGCCAGACGCCCGAGGTGATATTCTAACTGCAGCGCGGGTCCGGGGGTGAAATACGCGCGCGCCTTTGTTCTACCGCGGCGCGCGGGGAGGCGGAGGGATTTCCGATGAAATGCAGCTGCCGCCTGAGCATTAATGCCATATTTCGATTCGGAGCCAGTAGCACACGTGAGCTGTGAAATATTGTTCTCGCCGCGTTTGAGGCCAACAAAGGAAAGTTGGAGCCATATTTTTTGGAGGGCGCGGCGCGGAGCCCAACTTCGCGGCCCGCACAGACCCCAGGGCTGGGAGAGCGAGCGAGGGCCCGGAGTACTATAGGGCCCGCCCTTATAATGGAGAGCAGAGCGGCGCGCGCCAGTCCTCCGCCGGTAATGACCGCTCACGGCCCTTTCTAAAGCTCTCTGGAATTTGGGAAACCTGAAGGTCAGAAGCTTATCACAAGCAGGAAATTAAAACTGAGGCCCAGATTAAGGCTACCTAAAGCGGAACTGTTGTCAGACGTTAATTGTAAAGTTTGTGCAAGTGTAATGGACTATAAAAATGCAAAAATAAAATATTTAAATTCTTTTCATTAGGTTACCCTAAGAGGCGTGGAGCGCATTTAGTCTGGTGTTTCAACAGATAAGCAGTGTGTAGTTCGAGCCATCCCAAATAAACATAGCTCATCACGTCTTTCCTCCCTTCCTGCAGCCTCTTGCCCCCGCCCCCCTTCCCCCCACATGATCACCCAATTTAGCACCTAACTAAACTGTAGAATGAAAGACTATTCTTGGAATACCTTTATTATTTAGATGATGAAAGATGTGAAAGATGGATGATATTTTGTGTGTGTGTGTGTGTGTGTGTGTTTGTGTGTGTGTGTCTGTGTGTGCGCATTCGTGTGTGTCAGAATGAATGATGAAGTGTGTGTGTGAAATCTTATGGGACTCAACTGCTAAGGTCATCAGTCCCTAAGCTTACACACTACTTAACCTAAATTATCCTAAGGACAAACACACACACCCATTCCCGAGGGAGGACTCGAACCTCCGCCGGGATCAGCCACACAGTACATGAATGCAGCGCCTTACACCGCTCGGCTAATCCAGCGCGGCGAATGATGAAGGAAATTGCTGTTTATCGCAAGGGTTACCCACAACTCCTTCTCGGATAAGAAAGCTAACTATCCACAGTGAGGGTAGGTACGTGCTAAAAAACGTATTTCCCCTGCATTATTCTTCTTCATTGCAGCGTTTCCTTGAACTTCACACTGCTGTCCCATTTAAAATCAAACAAGTTCAGATGTGTGCACTACACTTACTGTTTGTGAATCACTTGATTACTGGACTCGTTCTGTACTGGCACAAATTGGACGACTTCAGGCTGTAAATGCTTTGTGTCCAATCAGTCTAACAATGATAATAATAATAATAATAATAATAATAATAATAATAATAAACCCCGTGGAGGCCCCGGAATAGGCCTCCAGTATGTTCTGCCAGTCGTAAAAGGCGACGAAAAGAACAAACCACTAATAGGGCTAACCCCCCTTTTAGTGTGATTAGTTGGTTCAGGACAGAACTAATGAAGCCTCGGACAAGCGCTGTCATGGTCGGGGACGACGCTTAAACCCTATGCCCGTCCACAATGATAACGACTCTGCTAGCCACACGGAAAATGATTTAAATCCAAATAGAGGTGTTTTGCAGGATATGCTTCCTGCAACCACTCTAGAAGGAAACCAGAGACAGAGGATGAGATGGTCAGATAAAGTTAACCGACACCTCACGTTCTGTTATTACCGAGCAACAAACTTAGGAACCAACACAACTGGATACAGATCACAAGTATACACAACATTTATTACCAGATACCCAGAATTACAATTTTTAACAGAACAACGACTAGCTGATCAGATCCATGTAATAATCAAAAATAATAGGATACCCCAGTCAGAATTAGAATACATCAAACAACAAGTACAACAAATACTGGAACAAAATAATGTGCAATCAGAAGAAGAAGAAAATACAGTAATGGTCTCAAACATCCCAGAGCAAACAAACAAAGAACAACACACATCAATTAAAACAATCAGAGGAAAACGAAATCTTAAGACAGCCACCAGAACAAGCACAAATAGAACACGAAGGGACATATATGTTAGATATAGAAGAAAAATTTCAGCTGACATATATAGAATACAAAGACACAAATACAGACATTAGACCATTCTTGCATAGACCCCCAAATAACCCACAAGTCGAAACAACAATAACAACCTTCAACACAATCATACAAAACAAAATAAATGAAAATACAACTATGGAAGAGGTACTACTACTGGTTTATATAGGAGCACTCACTACACTAAATATACACACTAGGCAGAGATCAGAACCAACCAATACACAGAAGAAACCCACAAAACCAGCATGGCAACACAGGCTACAGATCAGAATAAAAAAACATCGGACAACTAACACAATTTATAAGAAATGAAATATCAGACAAAAAGCGAAAACGGTTAGGTAAAATCTCACAACAAGAAGCGATAGAGCAATTAGATGAAAAGAAGCAGAAATTATAATCATTGGCCAAACGACTTAGAAGATATAAAAAAAGTGAAAATAGAAGGAAAAAAACCAAACATTCATCATAAACCAAAAGAAATTTTATCAGACAATAGATAATACACACATTAAAATAGACAATCCACCAAACATAACAGACATGGAACACTTCTGGAGCAACATATGGTCAAACCTGGTAGAATATAACACACATGCACGGTTGATACAAGCAGAAACAAACACATACAAGACGAGACCACAAATGCCTCAAGTGATAATTTTGCAACATGAAGTCACCCGAGCAATTAATTCTACGCATAATTGGAAAGCCCCTGGAAAAGATAAAATAGCAAGTTTCTTGCTAAAGAAGTTCACCTCAACACATTCACATCTAACTAAAATATTTAACAGTTACATTGCAGACCCATGCACAGTCCCTGATACACTTACACAAGGAATAACTTATCTTATGAAACGTCCCCTTTGAACAATTATACAAGACTGTGCTTAAACTGACATACAATATTTTTAGCGCAACGCAATCTGACTTTCAAAAATCCCTACAAAAGAATGGCCCTGACTAACATTAATCCATACCTTTCACAAATCACTTACCTTACCAAAAATCTCCGTTACTCGAACTACTGCAATACAGCGAGCGCCACTACTGCCAGCTAAATAAAAGATTCAAACTACGGAAGGGACTGACTACTGATAGGCATAGTTAGCAAATGAAAGATTTTAATAGAGAACAATATTTACCTTAATAGTGTTGAAAAATCATAATATACATAGTAGTTCATAATTTCCAGTATTACAAATTTCAAAACTCCGCCATCTCTCTCCCCACATCCACCACTGCTGGCGGCTCACCTCCCACTGCGCAACGCTACGCGCTGTTCACATCCAGCTGCCGCTGCCCAACACTACAATGGCAGACAACAATGCAAACCAGCCACAGACTGCACACAGCACAGCCAGTGACCTTCATACAGAGCGCTATGTAACGTTGCCAATAAGAAAACATAAACAGCCTACTTACATAGCCCCCATGCTCCCCACAAAAAATTTTACAAATTGTTTTGGGCAGTGGCCAATAATGAGTTAAAAAATTTTTTCATGATTACAATAACGAAGATATCAAATGCACACACTTATTTATACAATGTTGGTCAAAAGCTAAAATTTTCTCACAGTCCATAAAGACAGTCCAGATTGTTCATCACAGTAAAATTCCATTTCTTTTCTCAAAGTCTGAGCAGAAAAAGACAATGCACACGGAAGTAGTGGAATTTCATGCAGTCTTGAAGAAGTAGTGTTGTCCTTCCAACAGAAAGACAGTGCTGACTCTCGACATGCAGGCAGGTAATGGGCCACAACAGAGTAAACCCACAGCAGAGTCATTCGAAGTTTTGAAGAATATTGGTAGGTAGGTCATCACAGAACAGACCCACTGTAGTCCTGGTAGAGAGTATGGTATTGGTGTTGGTGGGCCACCAGAGGTGCAGACCCACTGTAGTCCATGTAGAGACGGCCAGCAGCCATCTACTGTAACTGTGCAGGTGCACAATCACCATCGAAGAGTCTTTCAGAGAAGATAGCAAGTCCATAAACCACCACTTGTGCACGCACAAAGTTTTTGGAATTGTCCTTAGAAGTCTTGCAGACAATATAGCAAGTCCATAAACCATCACTTGTGCACTCACAAAGTTTTTGGAATTGTCCTTAGAACCAGCAATGCTGTTATCCAGTCCCTTGCTGAATTATTAACACACGTGCCAACACTATCAGTCCCTACTTCTCACATATTGTCCATATACTATGACCAACAGAAACGTGTGCAGTGAAATGTAACTTACAAGTTAATAATATGATGAACTGGTGTCAATTACAATTTTATAACATGAGAATACAGTTTCAAAGGTACAAAATACATCATTAAAGATTATAACAATACAGATAACATTTGTAGTACAGGCTTTACAAAAGAATCGAAATAACATATACATCAGTGTTACAGGAATTATTACATGAGTACATACATAAAAGATCAGAATAATTATTGAAACATCAACTTCACACATGAGCATTAAAACAAAACAGAATAAATAATGTCTAAGCATATTTACAAGGTAAATAACATATTATTAATGCCAATTATAATGGAGGATAACAGTATTCCTCATCATAGTGAATGTAGATTAGTATTAGAAGAAGAAAAATTCTATTAAACTACACATAGACAGGAAGAAAACAAATACACAAGGGTACACAAACACATAGTGGGATAACACCAAAAGGAAAGGACAGGGTTTGTTTTCAGTGTAACATTTGGTACTGCAGTCCAACCCAAAACTTCATTCCATTTGTCTTATTTCAACCTTTGCTTCCACCAAAAAAATCCTATCCAAACATGCTTTCTGTATTTTTCTCGTATAACCTCTCAGTGCATTTCTTCAAATTCATCGCAACTCATTCTCTTATATAGTCTACCCCTTCTTAAGCTAACTTAAATCTACTGAGCTCAGATGCTAAACTAAGGGACGAGGCAATGCAGCAGAACAAAACAATTAACACGAACAGCAATGAAAAAAAATTCTAATTAGCAAAGTAAGCAACAATATTACAACTAATATAAGGCACTGTGCAGCAAACAAGAAAAATAAATCAGTAGTAAAACTAGCTTAGAAGAGTAAGACAAATTAAAATTCAGTAGCACTATGCCTGGCAAACAGCAGTAACTTATACCTAAACATGACATAGCTCAAGCAGAAAAAATATTACAGTAAAAACAACAATGCAGATAAGGGAAATGTATATTCATATCTTAATGTCTATGTAATTAAAGTGGTGCACCACAAAAACTAATTCTACAAAAAATTACCAAGTACTTGAAAAGAAAATTATATATGCAGTTATTGTTATCAGTCCCTTCTTATTGTTCTTTCCTTTCCAAGAGCTCCTTTTATGAAGAATATGGATCATAAAATAATTATTTAATAGATCTGTTGACAGAAAGTGTTCACATTAGCAAATGCATCTAAGTTTATTTTATAAAATTAATGCTCAACACAGCTGGAAACCAGATATTAAACAAAATGAGCAATCTCTCAACTACAAAGGCAATAGATGTAAAATGTTTCTAATCATTTCATTAGGCATTTTAGTAAATATCATAAATTACGAGCTCCACAGTATGCTTTCAACAAGGAAATGTCAATAGCGAGGACAATGGCCTCCCCTTTCTTTTTTTCTACCTGTGCCTCTGATGAGGCACTCACTAATGACTTTTTCTCCCGGCGTCTGACACAGCTGGGTGCCCACGATGCATTACGTGCAGGTGGTCACTTAACTTTCTTACGGAAATATTTACGACAGCAGTTTCCGCTACAGTGACAGTCTCATATACAAAATTTCATGGGTCGAGAATTTGAGTTGCAAATGTGTAGAAACAAAATCTTATGAATATAACAGTGTCCAAAAAATTGTTGCCGGCATTGTGATACATTTATGCATTTACACACATTACATAACTCTTACAAGTACGATTCTTGGTTTCCAACAACCTTTTTCACAAATCAGAGTGCCTAACCACTACTCCTTATACCTTACCTTGTTACACATGTACATATTCGTTGACATTCTTCAATATTTCATCATTATAAATATGTAGCATAATCAAATTTCTCATATAGCCTCAGCTTATTAATCATAAACATACCGCAACAGCATAATACACATAGTCATCGTAATAATATCATAACACCTCAGTCAAATCTCAAAAACGTCGTAGCTTTCTGCAATAATTTCAAAACCTAAAGAAAATTCTCTGCTCATTTCAGTAGTGTCATCTACCTCAAACGTACTTTAAAAATCATGATCTCATACCATATACATCATTCAAAGCTTTCATAGTATCACAATGGTTCCGAAAAAATATGAACAGTTCACAAAGTACAGACAAAATACAATTTCGTAAGTGTGAAGTTATCCAACGGTGTAATTACGTAAACATCTGTCACTGCCGTAGTAAAAAAGTTTGTCTCTCTCAGTTAAATGATCAGATAGCTGTGTAATTATGTGTTAAAGAAATATGGTACTGATGTGTAAAGTTGTATAAGCAAATACCATATTAGCTAGGGCTCCTTGTGCTTGCCAAACACATGGTACACAAAGTAAGCGTGTACCCCCCTGAGGATTAATGTAATTATACCCTCAGGTGTTACAGATTACAGCAATGGAATGAAATGTATCACGGAAAACTTTCTTTGTAATTCAAAAATCTTTAAAAATAAATGTTTTAAGTACAAAATTAATCACTCAAATACATGTCCTGTAGCGCTAAATGTGCGTCTTGCTGTAAGATAATCTCTGTGGAAGTGTTGTAGTTATTGTCCTCCGAAAGCTAAGTTCTGCAGAAGTCCATGTACTTACCTCATGATAAACAAAAGTGAAATGCTTTGCGTATAGATATCTTACTTATTACGCTTATTGCCGTGATGATGAAAGTACTGTGCTGTAACGTATTGTTGTGCTACGGAAAAGGCTGTCTCCTTGTAGCTATACCACAAAAGTTACTACTAAAACATGTTTTACTTTCCAGAATAATACAGAAAAACTGTGCAGATATAAAACAGATACACCGCAAAAGCAACATTGTAAATTGTCACTCATTAGTAGCGTTGTGATAAAATCGTGTAGCTGTCACATAAACTAACCATTGTCTCATCTGGTATCTCACAGAAAGTACCTTAAATCCAGAATGTATTTTCAAGTAAACCAAAATGTGGCATTAGAATCTCATTAGCAGTACTGGTAAATGTTCTAAGTATGTGAGCCTTACGTAATCGTGCAACTAACAAGCAAGAATGCACATACACAATAACACTGTGAGGTCTGTTCACAATAACAATGCATTAGTAATTTCTATTTAAATAAGTTCTCTTGGTTCTTGACTGGATATTTAACTTCAAACATTGTTGCATGGTAACAGTTTCTAAAGCATACTAGTAACGTGAAGTGTAACGTTTAATGGCAAAGACAAAGTTAGAAAGAAGATTATCTTTCAATAAACGGTTTTACATGTGAAATGTGGTGTAAACCTTTACTCTTCCTAGTATGCAGAGTTTCAACTTTAATGCAATTATCATGTGGTATACGTCGGTAAAGAATACTGGAATTTTTCTCAAGGTTAGCATCTATGTTATTTTTCTCTGAGCCAGCCGGCGCACGCGACAGCCTGCGGTGCGAGTCATTCTCTGTTCCTTTGTTGGCGCGCGTCGTTATTGGGATTAGGAGGCCTAATTTCTACAAATTCGCCATGCCGAGAGGGCCCAGCTCTGTTAGAAACCCGCCAGTTCTGATGAAATTCACGTCTGTCGTTTTGTCGTTAGTTTACATAGTTTCTTTCTTGTCTGTCACGTGGTGGAGAATTTCTCCCTGAGTCATAACTGCGCGCTGGACCGTTGTGTCTAAAGTTATTCTGTCTCCCTTGATAATAATTATTTTGGTTCCCATATTGTCTGTTTCTCTGATTGTCACTGTGATAGTCATTACTGCGGAGAGGTGATCTTTCTCTGTAACTATTATTACTCCGCCATGGTTGTCATATGGGTGGTGTCTGTTTTGGTCACGATTTGTGTTGTGAGAATAGCCTTGTCGCGTCCAGTTATTATTTCTTTCATCGCGGAATTGCGACGGATGTGACCTGTAAATGTTGTGTTCCTGTTTCCGCGTTCTGCGATTGTCAGTGTCAATTTCCAATTCTTGTAAGAGTCCCTGAAAAGCTTCAATGTCGTCTTTGCAACGTCCTGCCAAAATAATATGTCGTAAATGTTCAGGCAATTTGATTAATCAAATGCGGATGAGCTTTGAGGGGCTGTATGGGTTAGACAGGTCTTCAAAATATTTCACAAGACTGGAAAATTTAGATTGTTCGAAATGTTTCATCATTATGATGCTATGTTTTACTCGGTCTTGTGTAGCTTGAGACCAATATGCTGAGAGGAACGCATGGTAAAATTCTCCTTCACTGTGACAATCGTGAATGACCGATTGCATTCTTACAGCTGGTTCATTCTCTAAATAGCCACACATAAATTCTAACCTGTGCTCCAATGACCAGTAGGGAGGAAAACAATGAGAAAATTGATGAAGCCATGCTTGTGGATGAATGTCGTTGCCAGAATTCTTAAATGTTTTGAATTTACGTGTAGTAATTGTAAGTAGGCTGTTTATATTTTCTTATTGGCAACGTTACGTAGCGCTCTGTATGAAAATCACTGGCTGTGCTGTGTGCAGCCTGTGGCTAGTTTGCATTGTTGTCTGCCATTGTAGTGTTGGGCAGCGGCAGCTGGATGTGAACAGCGCATAGCGTTGCGCAGTTGGAGGTGAGCCGCCAGCAGTGGTGGATGTGGGGAGAGAGATGGCGGAGTTCTGTAATTTGTCATGAACTGCTATATATATATTATGACTATTAAGGTAAATACATTGTTTGTTCTCTATTAATATCTTTCATTTGCTAACTATCCCTATCAGTAGTTAGTGCCTTCTGTAGTTTGAATCTTTTATTTAGCTGGCAATAGTGGCGCTCGCTGTATTGCAGTAGTTCGAGTAATGAAGATTTTTGTGAGGTAAGTTATTTGTGAAAGGTATAGTTTAATGTTAGTCAGGGCCATTCTTTTGTAGGGATTTTTGAAAGTCAGATTGCGTTGCGCTAAATAATATTGTGTGTCAGGTTAAGCACAGTCGTGTATAAATTGTTCTAAGGGGACGTTTCATACGTCGACCCTTAGCCGAGGATACCTCACTGGAATCTTCTGATTTTTTCCTTGTAGTTTGTGTATTAAGTGTAGCTTTTGTTTATTGCTAGCGCGTAATTATAGAGAGAATTTCCTTGGTAGTTGTGGTTTTTCATTGTTGCACAGTAAAACATTTGTGGCATGCATGTAGATTTGCACCAAGTATTTCGCAGCTGCGCTTGCAATTAACTAGATATTATTTTCAGTTCTATGTTAATGTGTTCTTTTATTTTTGCTATTCAAATTGTGTTTTTTCTGTATTGTCGTGTGAAATATTGTGACAATAATGGCATGTGAAAAACGTAATACTAGGCTTCAAAGTAAACTGAGAAATGACAGTGAAGACGAAACCAGTGTGTTAGCGCCACCGAGTAATGAATTAACTAATGTTGAAAGTAGTAATTTGGTAATTGTACATAGGGAAATGGAGCGGGCTGCAAACAATGGTGTAGACAGTGAAACAATTAGTGAACAGGGATGCATTATCGATCGATGGGTCGGCAACAGCTCCCCTCAGGAATCCAAAACAGAACACACTATTGCAAATACTGTAGACATAGGTTTTGGGTCCTCACCGTTTTCTCAAATGAGTCAAGACACATTTTCTGCTTGTCAAAATGTGAATGTTGCTGGTGCAAATGCACTGCCGAAAAGCGTAGAGGAACAGATTCCAGACACTAATGCATTGTTATTACAATTAATGCAACAAATGTGACAAAAGCTTCAAAAGTTAGACACAATGGAACAATACCAGAGACAAACACAGCAATAGTTAGACACAGTGGAACAAAATCTTAAAAAGTTAGACACAGTGGAACAAAATCTTAAAAAGTTAGACACAATGGAACAAAATCTTCAAAGTTAGACACCACACTTGAACAAACACGTGAAGATTTAACTACTGAGTTACATAACATCGAATCGAAATGTCAAAAGGTCTGTAATGACGTAAAAACACAAATTTGTGAGCATTTCCAACCTATTTTTTCGCGTCATGAAAATGCATTACAGAATCACGAAGCAGCCATAAAAGAACTGCAAACTATTGTTCATGAAAATCATGAGACCTTGCAAGCTAAAATTGACTCAGTTGCATCTACCGATTCGGTTACGCAACTTACAAAAACTCAGGAAAATTTAAAGGACACAGTAGATACCCTGAAAATTGGTTCAGAAAGACACATGGAGGAAATAAGTACACTATCGGAGAAAGTAGCCGAACTTTCAGATCAGGTCACTAACTTATCTACAAAGGTAGATGATGGTCTGAATGACACAAGACCCGTAGCCTTCACTGACACAGAAGAGTATGAACAAATAAAAAAATTCAAACAAAGTCAAAATCAAATCAATACACAGTACAAAAGAGAAATCCAGGAAGAACAAGATCAGTTGACGCAGGTAATACAAGAATTACATATTTCAGAAGACACTCGCGCTCCAACATGAGAAGAGGAACTTAGAAATACGGAAAAGCCACAAAATAATAACACAGGGCATTTCGGTAATTATGAAAGAAATTGGCAAGGTACATCGAATTTTGAGATGGAACCGCCGACACGACGTAACAATGACCGATATGCTACTCGCCGATACCATGATTTTGACTATAAGCTGTTCATTACTACACGTAAATTCAAAACGTTTAAGAATTCTGCCAATGACATTCATCCACAAGCGTGGCTCCATCAATTCTCTCATTGTTTCCCTCCCAACTGGTCATTGGAGCACAGGTTAGAATATATGTGTGGCTACTTAGAGAATGAACCAGCTGTAAGAATGCGATCGGTCATTCACGATTGCCACAGTGAAGGAGAATTTTACCATGCCTTCCTCTCAGCATATTGGTCTCAAGTCACCCAAGACCGAGTAAAACATGGCATCATAATGATGAAACATTTCGAACAATCTGAATTTTCCAGTCTTGAGAAATATTTTGAAGACATGTTGCATAAGAATCAGTACCTGTCAAACCCATACAGCCCCTCAGAACTCATCCGCATTTGCTTAATCAAACTGCCTTAACATTTACGACATATTATTTTAGCAGGACGTTGCAAAGACGACATTGAAGCTTTTCAGGGACTGTTACAAGAACTAGAAATTGACACTGACAATCGCGTAACGCGAAAACAGGAACACAACAACTACAGGTCACATCCGTCGCAATTCCGCGATGAAAGAAATAATAACTGCACACGACAAGGCTATTCTCACAACACAAATCGTGACCAAAACAGACACCACCCGTATGACAACCGTTGGCAGAGTAGTAATAATTACAGGGAAAGATCACCTCTCCGCAGTAATGACTATCACAGAGACAATCAGAGAAACAGACAATATGGGAACCAAAACAATTATTATCAAGGGAGACAGAATAACTTTAGACGCAACGGTCCAGCGCGCAGTTACGACTCAGGGAGAAATTCTCCACCACGTGACCGACAAGAAAGAAACTATGGAATCTACCGACATGACGACAGACGATATGATCGTAACGACAGACCTGAACTGCATCAGAACTGGCGGGATTCTCGTCACGGTGAATTTGTAGAAGTTAGGTCTCCAAATCCCAATAACGACGCGCGCCAACAAAGAGACAATAGGCAATGACTCACACCGCTGGCAGCCACAAGACGTACTTATGAAACTGAGGACACAGCTGCCGTAGCTAGTAATTACGTAAAAATGGAAGACATTAGGGACATCTTACTCCAGGAACACGATGTAAAACATAACAACATTGCATATCCTGTGATTCACATTACTGTAAATGACGTAAAATTTACGGCAGTACTTGACTCTGGCAGTCCCATTTCTGTAATTAGTGAAACAGCTTTTAGCAAATGCAACAAATCGAACGATTGCCCCACACTTCCGTTACGTAAGATTAAACTACAAGGTGCAATCTTTGGAAAAAGTGTAGATGTACGCCAACAAACCAATTTAGAATTCTTTCGCCAAAGCCACAGCTTCTCTATGAACCTTCTTATTGTGCCATTATTGTCGACGGAAATTATACTGGGAGTAGACTTTTTGAATGAATACAAAGCAATCTTAAGCTTTCACGATGCTGAAATAAGTTTAGAGAAAGAAGGTAAGTCAATAGCTTTGAAATTTGAAGACTGGCTCTCAAACCATGATGAGGAAATTAATCGGCTTACGTTCTGTTAGACAATAGTTCGGAATTTTCGACGGAACTTGACACTAACAATCACTCTGCAGGTACTGACAGGGATGATATCGACGGCATATTTGAAATTAATGAGTTAATTCAGAATAAAATTCAAACAATTGAGAATTGTAATGACACTGATAGGCAGGACCTTTTTCAGATTTTACAAACACATTTCACTGTTTTTACTCACAAAACAGGAACAATCAAGGGATTTCAATACCAATTTCGTGTTCGTGAGCATACTAAATTTTGTGTTAGACCATACGTAATTCCAGCACATTATAGGGACCGTGTTAGAACAGAAATACAATCTATGCTTGACGAGGGCATTATTGAGCCTGCAGTAAGCCCATACGACAATCTGTTACATGTTGTTGAGAAGAAAAATGGATCGATCAGGCTTGTCTTAGATTCGAGACAAAACAATACTATAATTATTCCTGAAACAGACAGGCCGCAGACGATGGAAGAACTTCTTCAAAATTTTAATGGTGTAAAAGTGTTGTCTTCCATTGATCTCAGATCCAGCTTTTATCAGATCGAACTTCATCCAGAATGCAGAAAATACACAGCTTTCCTTTGTTTCGGCGTTTGTTATCAGTTTCGGAAACTTTGGTTTGAACATTTCTTCGGCAGCATTCATTCGCGGGTTAAATTCCATATTACCTGAGTTCTTAAAACGTCACATCACCTTATATGTGGACAAAATTCTAATAGCAGAAACTTCATGGGAACAACATAACCGCATCCTCAACAGTTTGTTACGTATTTTTGCAGAATCTGGAATTACAGTTAATTTGGAAAAGTCTGAATTCGGTAGGTCAAAGGTGAAGTTTTTGGGACATATTATTTCTTCTGAAGGCATTCAGCCGGATCCTGAAAAGTTAGAAGCAATCAGAGCCATTCCAGTTCCATCCACAAAAAGACAAGTCCGCAGTTTTCTAGGTCTCGTAAATTTTTACCGTCGTTTTCTGAATATGCAAATTCTAGTTACACCAAAACTTTGTTCTCTCACTGGAAAAAATACTATTTGGAACTGGGACGAACAAGCACAGTTGGAATTCAATTCTTTGAAAGAATCGCTACTTAACGCGCCAATACTAGCTCATCCAGATCTGTCACAAGATTTCTGCCTTAGCACGGATTCTTCCAAAGTCGGTCTTGGTGCCCATTTATTTCAAGAAGCCATAGAAGATGACATTACTGTTCAGAAAACCATTGCTTTTGCTAGCCGAGTGCTAACAAAATCTGAAAAAAATTATTCCGTTACTGAATTAGAAGCTTTAGCTATCGTTTGGGCATTTAACAAATTCCGTTTCTTTCTTTCTGGTAAGCACGTAAAAGTATACAGTGATCATCGTGCATTACAATTTCTTATGTCTTCAAAATTAAATCATGACAGGTTAAAACGTTGGGCATTGTTTCTGCAAGAATTCCGCTTCACAATAGTCTACATTCCCGGCAAGGAGAACATTGTTGCGGACGCACTGTCACGCGCACCGGCTGGGCTTGAGAAAAGTAACACAGAAGGCAACCTCGAGAAAAATTTCAGTATTCTTTACATTCAGAAAGTCGCCTTTGAAGACTTCATCACCACATCTTTAAAGGACATTGCTCATGAACAAGATAAAGATCCGATTTGGAAAGACATCAAAAGTAAATGGCATGAAAAGACACACACTCAGATTCGGCATTATTACCTGGTTAGAAACAACATACTCTTCAAACGCTGCACTGTTGATGACAAGCTATGGGTACTTTGCATTCCAGACGATTTTGTTAATAAGCTCATTTGGTATATTCATTTCAGCTACGCACATTTTGGTCCACGAAAATGTTATCATATTCTTCGAACGACTTGTTATTTTAATAATATGGAAAAGAGAATTCGAAGAGTCTTGTCTATTTGTAAACTTTGTCAAAAGGCGAAACCATCTGCTATCTCACATCGTGCTCCGTTGTTTCCTATTATTCCTTCTAAATTAAAAGAATTTGCTGCTGTTGATCTCTCTGGACCCCTTGTCAGAACATCGAATGGATTTTCGTACGTTCTAGTCGCTGTTGAACTTACTTCAAAATTTGTTTCTTTCACACCGTTACGTAATGCCACTGGACGGTCTGTATCCAACGCCTTTGTTAAAAATTTCTTACATGAAGTTGGACACGTTGCTAAAGTCATTTCAGATAACGGCCGGCAATTCAGATCTGCTGGTTGGTCACGCATGCTTCGGAACCACAAAATCAAACCTGTTTTTATTTCATTGTACTCACCACATTGTAACCCGTCTGCACGGATTATGAAAGAAATCAATAAGCTTTGCAGACTTTAATGTCACAGAAAGCATCAGCATTGGGACAGATAATTACACTTATTTCAAAATGTGCTGAATGAAATGCCTCATGATTCCACTGCCTTACCACCTACTCTTGTACTGAAGAATGAAGAACCACCGAACAGAATCAGAGAGCTTGTACCTTTCCCGAATACACGTAAACTTCGACACAAAGACATAATTGATTTGGCTCTTAAAAATATAAAATCTGCAGCAGACAAAAGGAGAAAACTACACGGTAAAGCAAATGCAAAGAAATTATATATTGGTCAGAAAGTTCTCATTAAAGCTCATTCATTGTCACATAAGAAGAAACACTTGAGTCACAAATTCTTTCTAGTTTACAATGGACCTTACAGAATCCAACGTATACCACATGATAATTGCGTTGAAGTTGAAACTCTGCGTACTAGGAAGAGTAAAGGTTTACACCACATTTCACATGTAAAACCGTTTATTGAAAGATAATCTGCTTTTTAACTTTGTCTTTGCGATAAAACGTTTCACTTCACGTTACTAGTATGCTTTAGAAACTGTTACCATACAACAATGTTTAAAGTTAAATATCCAGTCAAGAACCAAGAGAACTTATTCAAACAGAAATTACGAATGCATTGTTATTGAGAACAGATGACACAGGCGTTAGTCAATGTGACAGCTACACGATTTTATCAAGACGCTACTAATGAGTGACAATTTACAATGTTGCTTTAGCGGTGTTTCTGTTTCATATCTGCACAGTTTTTCTGAATCCTTCTGTAAAGTAAAACATGTTTAATAGTAACTTTTGTGGTACAGCTACAATAAGACAGCCTTTTCCGTAGCACAACAATACGTTACAGCACAGTACTTTCATCATCACAACAATAAACGTAATAACTAAGATATCTATACGCAAAGCATTTCACATTTGTTTATCATGAGGTCAGTACATTGACTTCTGCAGAACTTAGCTTTTGGAGGACGATAACTACGACACTTCCACAGAGATTATCTTACAACAAGACGCACAGTTTAGCGCTACAGTACATGTATTTGAGTGATTAATTTTATACTTAGAACATTTATTTTTAAAGAAATTTGAAGTACAATGACACGAAGGTTTTCTGTTATACATTTCATTCCATTGCTGTAATCAGTAACACCTGAGGGTATAATTACATTAATCCTCAGGGGGGTACACGCTTACTTTGTGTACCATGTGTTTGGCAAGCACAAGGAGCCCTAGCTAATATCGTATTTGCTTATACAACTTAACACATCGGTACCATATTTCTCTAACACATAAATTACACAGCTATCTGATCATTTAACAGAGAAACAAACATCTTTTTACTACGTCAGTGACACATGTTTACTCCATTACACCGTTGGATAACTTCACACTTACGGAATTGTATTTTGTCTGTACTTTGTGCACTGTTCATATTTTTTTGGAATCATTGTGATACTATGAGAGCTTTGAATGATGTATTTGGTATGGGATCATGATTTTTAAAGAACGTTTGATTTAGATGACGCTTTTGACATGGGCAGAGAATTTTCTTTAGGTTTTGAAATTATTGCAGAAAGCTACGACGTTTTTGAGATTTGACTGAGGTCTTATGATGTTATTTTTACGACGACGATGTGTATGATGCTGTTGAGGTATGTTTATGATCAATAAGCCGATGTTATATGAGGAATTTGATTATGCTACATATTTATTAAGATGAAATATTGAAGAAGTGTCGACGAATAAGGTAAGGAGTAATGAATAGTGGTTAGGGACTCTGACTTGTGAAAAAGGATGTTGCAAACCAAGAATCGTACTTTAAGAGTTATGAAATGTGTATGTAAATGCGTGAATGTATTACAATGCCGATGAAAGTTTTTTGGACATTGTTATATCAATAGCATTTTGTTTCTACAGATTTGTAACGCAAATTCTTGACCTGTGAAATATTTTTATATGAGACTGTCACTGTAGCGGAAACTGCTGTAGTAAATATTTCCATAAGAAAGTTAAGTGACCACCTGCACGTAATGCGTCGTGGGCACCCAGCTGAGAGGTAGTCGTCTGACAAAAGAAAGCCGTTAGGTGGAGAAAAAAAGAGGCCATTAACCTCGCTGTTGACATTCCTTTGTAGAAAGCATCGCAAAAACGACATGGTCGAACTTGAAAACATATGATTACACTGTGGAGCTCTTAATTTATGATATTTACTGAAATGCCTAATGAAATGACGAGAAATATTTTTATGTCTATACACCTGATTAATTCTACTGTCTTTCTAGTTGAGAGATTTTTCTACTAACTTGTGAAATGCCTCATGACTACTGAATGATGTTCTTATGCTTTACTTTGTACATATTTGCTCATTTTCTTTAATATCTAGTTTCTAGCTGCACTGCAGCATTGGTTAAAATAAAATTTAATATATGTACTAATATAGTTATTTTATGCCTACAGATCCAGTCAATAAAAATTTATGATTTACTTCCAAGAAAATGAGGGCACATAAATAGACATTTCCCTTCACAGGAATTGCATAAATAATTTCTTTACGATTTAGTAACTTATCTGCTAGTGTAAGTTCTTGTGATGCATCACTCTAGTGTTAAGATGTGACATAGGTATTAGACATGGCCATTTTAGTGTAATATCTTTTCTGCTTGAGCTATGTCATGTTTAGATATAAGTTTTGTTATTTGGTGCTGCTGTTTGCCAGGCATAATGTTACAGAATTTGACCTTGTATTACGCTGTTAAGCCAGTTTTACTACGGATTTAGTTTTCTTGTTTGCTGCACAGTGCCTTATATTAGTTGTAATATTGCAATTACTTTGCCAATTTGAATTTTTTGTCATTGATGTTTGTGTTAATTGTTTGGTGCTGCTGCATTGCCTCGTCCCTTAGTTTAGCATCTGAGCTCAGTAGATTTAAGTTAGCTTAAGAGGGGGTAGACTATATAAGAGAATGAGTTGCGGTGAATTGGAAGAAATGCATTGAGAAGTTATACAAAAAAAGTACAGAAAACAGGTTTAGGTAGGATTTTCTTGAAAATAAATGATGAGGTAAGAAATGTGTGAACATATAAATACAGAAGGCATGCTTAGATAGAATTTTTTTGGTGGAAACAAAGGAGGAAATAAGAGTAAAGATATATGGAATGAAGTTTTGGGGTGGACTGCAGTACCAAATGTTACACTGAAAACAAACCCTGTCCTTTCCTTTTGTGTTATCCCACTATGTGTTTGTGTACCCTTGTGTAGTTGTTTTCTTCCTGTCTCTGTGTAGTTTCATAGAATTTTTTTTCTTCTAATACTAAGCTATATTCACTATGATGAGGAATACTGTTATCCTCAAATATAATTGACATTAATAATATGTTATTTACCTTGTAAAGATGCTTAGACATTATTTATTCTGTTTTGTTTTAATGCTCATGTGTAAAGTTGATGTTTCAAAAGTTATTCTGATCGTTTATGTATTTACTTATGTCATAATTCCTGTAACACTGATGTATATGTTTATTTCTATTCTGTTGTAAAGCCTGTACTACAAATGTTATCTGTATTGTTATGTTCTTTAATGATGTATTTTGTACCTTTGTAATTGTATTCTCATGTTATAAAATGGTAATTGACACCAGTTCATCATATTAGTAACTTGTAAGTTACATTTCACTGCACACGTTTCTGTTGGTCATAGTATATGGACAATATGTGAGAAGTAGGGATGTTAGTGTTTGCACGTGTGATGATAATTCAGCAAGGGACTGGATAACAGCATTGCTGGTTCTAAGGACAATTCCAAAAACTTTGTGAGTGCACAAGTGGTGGTTATGGACTTGCTATATTATCTGCAAGACTCTTCAATGGTGATTGTGCACCTGCACAGTCACAACAGATGGCTGCTGGCCATCTCTAGAAGGACTACAGTGGGTCTGCATCTTTGATGGCCCACCAATACCATTATTTCTACAAGGACTGCAGTGGGTCTGCGCCTCTGGTGGCCCACCAAAACCATACTCTCTACCAGGACTACAGTGGGTCTGCTCTGTGACGACCTACCTAACAGTCTTCTTCAAAACGTCGAATGACTCTGCTGTGGGTTTGCTCTGTTGTGGCCCATTACCTGTCAGCATGTCAAGATTCAGCACTGTCTTTCAGTTGGAAGGACAACACTACTTCTTCAAGACTGCATGGAAATCCACTACTTCCGTGTGCATTGTCTTTTACTGCTCAGACTTAGAAAAAAAAAACTGAAATTTTACTGTGATGAACAATCTGGACTGTCTTTATGGACCGTGAGAAAATTTTAGCTTTTGACCAACATTGTATAAATAAGTGTGTGCATTTGATATCTTTGTTATTGTAATTATGAAAAAATTTTTCAAATCATTATTGGCCACTGCCCAAAACGATTTGCAAATTTTTTTGTGGGGAGCATGGGGGCTATGTAAGTAGGCTGTTTATATTTTCTTATTGGCAACGTTACGTAGCGCTCTGTATGAAAATCACTGGCTGTGCTGTGTGCAGCCTGTGGCTAGTATGCATTGTTGTCTGCCATTGTATAAATTGTTCTAAGGGGGCGTTTCATAATGAACAGCTTATAGTCGAAATCATCCTGTCGGCGAGTCGCACATAGCTCATTGTTACTTCGTTTCGGCGGTTCCATCTCAAAATCCAATGCGCCTTGCCAATTTCTTTCATAATTTCCGAAGTGTCCTGTGTTATTATTTTGTGGTTGTTCCGTATTTCTATGTCCCTCTTCCCGTACTGGAGCGCGAGTGTCCTCTGAAATATGTAATTCTTGTATTACCTGCGTCAACTGATCTTGTACATCCCGGATTTGTCTTTTGTACTGTGTATTGATTTGATTTTGATTTTGTTTGAATTTTCTAATTTGTTCATACTCTTCTGTGTCAGTAAAGACTACCGGTTTTGTGTCATTCAGATTATCATCTACCTTCGTAGATAAATTATTTAGCTGATCCGAAAGTTCAACTACTTTCTCTGATAATGAACTAATTTCCTCCATGTGTCTTTCTGAACCAATTTTCAGAGTATCTGCTGTGTCCTTTAAGTTTTCTTGAGTTTTTGCAAGTTGCGTAACCGAATCGGTAGATGCAACTGAGTCAATTTTAGCCCACATGGTCACATGATTTTCATGAACAATGGTTTGCAGTTCTTTTATGGCTGCTTCGTGATTCTGTAATGCATTTTCATGCCGCGAAAAAATATGTTGAAAATGCTCACAAATTTGTGTTTTTACGTCATTACAGACTTTTTGACATTTCGATTCAATGTTATGTAACTCAGTAGTTAAATCTTCACGTGTTTGTTCAAGTGTGGTGTCTAACTTTTGAAGCTTTTGCTGTGTTTGTCTCTGATTTTGTTCCATTGTGTCTAACTGTTGCTGTGTTTGTCTCTGATTTTGTTCCATTGTGTTTAACTTTTGAAGGTTTTGTTCCATTGTGTCTAACTTTTGAAGCTTTTGCTGTGTTTGTCTCTGATTTTGTTCCATTGTGTCTAACTTCTGAAAATTTTGTCCCATTTGTTTCTGATTTTGTTCAAGCGTTGTGTCTAACTTTTGTAACCTTTGTCTCATTTGTTGCATTAACTGTAATAACAGTGCACTGGTGTCTGAAACATGTTCCTCAGTGCTTTTCGGCAGTGAATTTGCACCGGTAACATTCGCATTCTGACAAGCGGAAAATGTGTCTTGACTCATTTGAGAAAACGGTGAGAACCCAAAACCTGAGTCTACAGTATTTGCAATATTGTGTTCTGTCATTCCCGATTCCTGAGGCGAGCTGTTGCCGACCGATCGATCGATAATGCTTCCCTTTTCACTACCTGTTTCACTGTCTACTCCATTATTTGACACCCGCTCCAATTCCCTATGCACAGTTACCAAATTACTACTTTGAGTATTTATTAATCCATTACATGGTGGCGTTAACACACTGCTTTCGTCTTCACTGTTATTTCTCAGTTTACTTTGGAGCCTAGTATTACGTTTTTCACACGCCATTATTGTCACAATATTTCACACGACAACACAGAAAAGCACAATTTGAAGAGCAAAAATAGGGTAATACATTAACATAGCACTGAAAATAATATCTAGTTAATTGCAAGCGCAGCTGCGAAATACTTGGTGCAAATCTACATGCATGCCACAACTGTTTTACTGTACAACAATGAAAGACTGCAACTACAAAGGAGATTCTCAATACAATTATGCACTAGCAATAAACAAAAGCTACACTAAATACACAAACTACAAGAAAAAATCAGAAGATTCCAGTGAGGCATCCTCGGCTAAGGGTCGACATATGAATCGTCCCCTTTGAACAATTATACAAGACTGTGCTTAAACTGACATACAATATTTTTAGCGCAACGCAATCTGACTTTCAAAATTCCCTACAAAAGAATGGCCCTGACTAACATTAATCTATACCTTTCACAAATCACTTACTCACCAAAAATCTCCGTTACTCGAACTACTGCAATACAGCGAGCGCCACTACTGCCAGCTAAATAAAAGATTCAAACTACGGAAGGCACTAACTACTGATAGGCATAGTTAGCAAATGAAAGATTTTAATAGAGAACAAACAATGTATTTACCTTAATAGTGTTGAAAAATCATAATATACATAGTAGTTCATAATATCCAGTATTACAAATTTCAAAACTCCGCCATCTCTCCCCACGTCCACCACTGCTAGCGGCTCACCTCCCACTGCGCAACGCTATGCGCTGTTCACATCCAGCTGCCGCTGCCCAACACTACAATGGCTGACAACAATGCAAACCTGCCACAGACTGCACACAGCAAAGCCAGTGACCTTCATACAGAGCACTACGTAACGTTGCCAATAAGAAACCATAAACAGCCTACTTACAATCTGAAACCTAAAGATCTAGCAGACACAGCAAACCCAGCAAAATAACGCCCCATAACATGCCTACCAACAATATACAAAATATTAACTTCAATCATTACACAGAAATTAATGACACATACAACACAGAACAAAATTATAAACGAAGAACAAAAAGGCTGCTGCAAAGGAGCAACTGATAATGGATGCAGAGGTGACATATCGAGCTAAAACTAAATAAAGGTCGCTACACCACTCATACACTGATTACCAAAAAGCTTTTGATAGTGTACCCCACTCATGGTTACTACAGATATTGGAAATATACAAAGTAGATCCTAAATTGATACAGTTCCTAAACACAGTAATGAAAAATTGGAAAACCACACTTAATATCCAAACAAATTCAAATAATATCACATTATAGCCAATACAGAATAAGTGTGGAATATACCAAGGAGACTCATTAAGTCCTTTCTGGTTCTGCCTTGCTCTGAACCTACTATCCAACATACTAAATAATACAAATTATGGATATAATATTACTGGAACATACAACACAAAATCACACATTTGCTATACATGGATGATCTAAAACTGAAACGTCCCCTTAGAAAAATTATACTTGACTGTGCTTAAACTGACACACAATATTTTTTAGCGCTACGCAATCTGACTTTCAATACTCCCTACAAGAGAATGGCCCTGACTAAATTAACCTATACGATTCACAAATCACTTACCTCACAAAAATCTTCATTACTCAAACTACTGCAATACAGCGAGCGCCAATACTGGTAGCTAAATAAAAGATTCAAATTACTGAAGGCACTAACTACTGATGGGCATAGTTAGCAAATGAAAGATTTTGATAGAGAACAAACAATGTATTTACGTTAATAGTGTTCAAAAGTCATAATATATATAGCAGTTCATGACATCCCTTCTTACAAATGTACTGTTTCTGGTGGACACACGTCCAGATCACCTGCTCTCAAAAATCCGCCATCTCACTTCCCACATCCACCACTGTTGGCGGCTCACCTCCAACTGCACAACGTTACGTGCTGTTAACATCCAGCTGCCCAACACTACAATGGCAGACAACAATTCAAACTAGCCACAGACTGCACACAGCACAGCCAGTGATTTTCATACAGAGCGCTACGTGGCGTTACCAATAAGAAAACCTAAACAGCCTACTTACATAGCCCCCATGCTCCCCACAAAAAATTTTACAAATTGTTTTGGGTATGGCCAATACAGATTTGAAAAAGTTATCATAATTACAATAACAAAGATATCAAATGCACACACTGTTGATACACTGTTGGTCAAAAACAAAGATTTTCTCACACTCCATAAAGACCGTCCTGATCATTCATCACAGTATTAGTAACAATTTTATGCACAAAGTCTGAGCAGTAAAAGAAAACGCACATGGAAGTAGTGGATTTCCATGCAGTCTTGAATAAGTAGTGTTGTCTTTCCAACAGAAAGATAATGCTGACTCTTGACATGCAGACAGGTAATGGGCCACAACAGAGCAAACCCATAGCAGAGTCAGTCGAAGTTTTGAAGAATATTGGTAGGTAGGCCATCACAGAGCAGACACACTGTAGTCCTGGTAGAGATTATGGTAGTGGTGGGCCAGCTGAGGTGCAGACCCACTGCGGTCCTTGTAGAAATAATGGTATTGGTGGGCCATCAGAGGTGCAGACCCACTGCGGTCCTTGTAGAAATAATGGTATTGGTGGGCCATCAAAGATGCAGACCCACTGTAGTCCTTGTAGAGACGGCCAGCAACCATCTGTTGCGACTGTGCAGGTGCACAATCACCATCGAAGAGTCTTGCGGACAATGTAGCAAGTCCATAAACCACCACTTGTGCACTCAAAAAATTTTTTTTGAAATGTCCTTAGAACCAGCAATGCTGTTATCCAGTCCCTTGCTGAATTATCAACACACGTGCAAGCACTAACAGTCCCAACTCCACACATATTGTGCATATATTATGACCAACAGAAATGTGTGCAGTGAAATGATACTTAATTTGAAGAACTGGTGTCTCTACAATTATAATTTTACAATATAAGAATACAATTGCAAAAGTACAAAATACATCATTAAAGAACATAACAGTACAGATAACATTTGTAGTAACACAGGCTTTACAAATGAATAGAAATAAACATATACATCAGTGTTACAGGAATTATGACATAAGTAAATACATAAAAGATCAGAATAGCTTTTGAAACAGCAACTTCACATATGAGCATTAAAACAGAACAGAATAAATAATGTCTAAACATCTTTACAAAGAAAATAACATATTATTAGAAAAATTCCACAACATAACTCATATCAGCTAAACGCATAAAGACACAAATATACAAGAGTACACAAACACATAGCACAAGAGGAAAGGGCAGGGTTTGTTTTCACTGTAACATTTGGCACTGCAGTCCAACCCAAAACTTCATTCCATAGATCTTTCGTCTTATTTCAACATTTGTTTCTACCAAAAACATCAATCCAAGCATGCTTTCTGTATTTATATGTTCACATATTTCTTTCCTCGTTATTTATTTTCCATGATCTTAACTCATCATTTATTTCAAAGAAAATCCTACCTAAACCTGTTGTCCCTAAACCCTACTTTTTTGTTCATATCCTCTTTCAAAAATCTTTTTTGGCCAAACCATTTTCTTATAGCTTCTCAATGAATTTCTTCCAATTCATCACAACTCGTTCTTTCATATAGCCTACCCCATATTAAGCTAACTTAAATCTACTGAGCTCAGATATATATACCAAGGGACGAGGCAATGCAGCAGCACATAACAAATTTACACAAACAGCAAGACCAAAAAAATGCAAATTGGCAAAGCAAGCAACAGTAAATCTAAATTAACAGAGCAAATGCAACATTACAACTAATATGAGCCAATGTGCAGCAACAAGAAAAATAAATCAGTAGTAAACTGGCTTAACAGAGTTATACAAAGTGAAATTCAGTAGCACTATGCCTGGCAAACAGCAGCAGCAAGTGCATTAACTTATATCTAAACATGACAAACCCACATGCAGGAAAAATAGTACACTAAAGACAACAATGCAGATAAGGGAAATGTATATTCACATCTTAATGTCTATGTAATTAAAGTGGTGCACCACAAAAACTAATTCTACAAAAAATTACCAAGTACTTGAAAAGAAAATTATATATGCAGTTACTGTTATTAGTCCCTTCTTACTGTTCTTTCCATTGCAAGAGCTCCTTTTTCGAAGAATGTGGACCATAAAATAATTATTTAATAGATCTGTTGACAGAAAGTGTTCACATTAGCAAATGCATTTACAGGGTGTTTCAAAAATGACCGGTATATTTGAAACGGCAATAAAAACTAAACGAGCAGCGATAGAAATACACCGTTTGTTGCAATATGCTTGGGACAACAGTACATTTTCAGGCAGACAAACTTTCGAAATTACAGTAGTTACAATTTTCAACAACAGATGGCACTGCGGTCTGGGAAACTCTATAGTACGATATTTTCCACATATCCACCATGCGTAGCAATAATATGGCGTAGTCTCTGAATGAAATTACCCGAAACCTTTGACAACATGTCTGGCGGAATGGCTTCACATGCAGATGAGATGTACTCCTTCAGCTGTTCAATTGTTTCCGGATTCTGGCGGTACACCTGGTCTTTCAAGTGTCCCCACAGAAAGAAGTCACAGGGGTTCATGTCTGGCGAATAGGGAGGCCAATCCACGCCGCCTCCTGTATGTTTCGGATAGCCAAAGCAATCACACGATCATCGAAATATTCATTCAGGAAATTAAAGACGTCGGCCGTGCGATGTGGCCGGGCACCATCTTGCATAAACCACGAGATGTTCGCAATGTCGTCTAAGGCAGTTTGTACCGCCACAAATTCACGAAGAATGTCCAGATAGCGTGATGCAGTAATCGTTTCGGATCTGAAAAATGGGCCAATGATTCCTTTGGAAGAAATGGCGGCCCAGACCAGTACTTTTTGAGGATGCAGGGACGATGGGACTGCAACATGGGGCTTTTCGGTTCCCCATATGCGCCAGTTCTGTTTATTGACGAAGCCGTCCAGGTAAAAATAAGCTTCGTCAGTAAACCAAATGCTGCCCACATGCACATCGCCGTCATCAATTCTGTGCACTATATCATTAGCGAATGTCTCTCATGCAGCAATGGCAGCGGCGCTGAGGGGTTGCCGCGTTTGAATTTTGTATGGATAGAGGTGTAAACTCTGGCGCATGAGACGATATGTGGACGTTGGCGTCATTTGGACCACAGCTGCAACACGGCGAACGGAAACCCGAGGCCGCTGTTGGATCACCTGCTGCACTAGCTGCGCGTTGCCCTCTGTGGTTGCCGTACGCGGTCGCCCTACCTTTCCAGCACGTTCATCCGTCACGTTCCCAGTCCGTTGAAATTTTTAAAACAGATCCTTTATTGTATCGCTTTTCGGTCCTTTGGTTACATTAAACCTCCGTTGAAAACTTCGTCTTGTTGCAACAACACTGTGTTCTAGGCGGTGGAATTCCAACACCAGAAAAATCCTCTGTTCTAAGGAATAAACCATGTTGTCTACAGCACACTTGCACGTTGTGAACAGCACACGCTTACAGCAGAAAGACGACGTACAGAATGGGGCACCCACAGACTGCGTTGTCTTCTATATCCTTCACATCACTTGCAGTGCCATCTGTTGTTGAAAATTGTAACTATTGTAATTTCGAAAGTTTGTCCGCCTGAAAATGTACTGTTGTCCCAAGCATATTGCAACAAACGGTGTATTTCTGTCACTGCTCATTTAGTTTTTATTGCCGTTTCAAATATACCGGTCATTTTTGAAACACCCTGTAAGTTTATTTTATAAAACCAATGCTGCAACACAGCTGGAAAACAGATATCAAATGAAATAAGCAATTACGCAAACCAAAGCATAGAAACATCATTCAGTAGCTATGTGGCATTTCGTAAGTCAGTAGCTCTCAACTCTCATAGAAAGACACTTGTCATAATCAGGTTTGCAGATGTAAGAATATTTCCCATCAACTCATAAGCATTTCAGTAAGTAGCACAAAGTACAATATGTTTCCAAGTAATGAGTGTGTCGTATTTGCGATGCTTTCTACAATGGAATGTCAATAGCGAGGTTAATGGTCTCTTTGTTTTTCACCTAATGGATTTTTCTCCAGGCGACTCGCACAGCTGGTCACCCATAATGCATTACGTCAAGGTCACTTAGCTTTCTTACCGAAATATTTACGACACCAGTTTGCACTACAGTGACAGTCTCATATACAAAATTTCACAGGTCAAGAATTTGCGTTACAAATTTGTAGAAACAAAATCCTATAAATATAAGTGTCCAAAAAATTTTCGTCGGCGTTGTGATACATTTACGCATATACATACATTTCATAACTCTTAAAGTACGATTCTTGGTTTCCAACATCCCTTTTCACAAATCAGAGTCCCTAACCACTACTCATTATGCCTTACCTTATTACACATATACATATTCGTCGACATTCTTCAATATTTCATCATTATAAATATGTAGCATAATCAAATTCCTCATATAGCACCAGCTTATTGATCATAAACATACCTCAACAGCATAATACACATCGTCATCGTAATAATATCATAACACCTCAGCCAAATCTCAAAAACGTCGTAGCTTCTTTCAATAATTTCAAGACCTAAGAAAAATTTTCTGCTCATTTCAATAGTGTCATCTACCTCAAACACACTTTAAAAATCATGATCCAATATCAAATGCGACATTCAAAGCTCTCATATTATCACAATGGTTCCAAAAAAATATGAACAGATCACAAAGTATAGACAAAATACAATTTCATAAGTGTGAAGTTATCCAACTGTGTAATTACTTAAACATCTGTCACTGACATAAAAAAGTTTTTGTTTCTCTGTTAAATAATCAGATAGCTGTGTAATTCTGTGTTACCGATGTGTAAAGTTGTATAAACAAATACCATATTAGCTAGGGCTCCTTGTGCTTGCCAAACATGTGGTACACAAAGTAGGCGTGTACACCCACGAGGATTAATGTAATTATACCCTCAGGTGTTACAGATTGCAACAATGGAATGAAATGTATCAGGGAAAACCCTTGTATCATTGTTATTCAAAAATCTTAAAAAATAAATGTTTAGGTACAATATTAATCACTCAGACACGTGTCCTTTAGTGCTAAATGTGCGTCTTGCTATAAAATAATTCTGTGGAAGTGTCGTAGTTATGGTCCTCCGAAAACTAAGTTCTGCAGAAGTCAGTGTACTTACCTCATGATAAACAAAAGTGAAATGCTATGCGTATAGATATCGTAGTTATTACATACATTACCGTGATCAAGAAAGTACTATACTGTAACGTATTGTTGTGCTACGAAAAAGGCTGTCACATTGTAGCTATATCACAAATGTTACTACTAAAACATGTTTTACTTACCAGAATAATACAGAAAAACTGTGCAGATATAAAACAGATACACTGCAAAAGCAACAATGTAAATTGTGTCACATATTAGTAGCATCATGATTAGCATCATGATATAATCGTGTAGCTATCAAAGAAACCAAATGCTAAGTCATCTTTCATCTCACCGAATGTACTTCAAATAAAGAGTATCTTTTCAAGTAAACAAAGATGTTGCAGTAAAATCTCATTAGCAGTATATGTTCTAAGTATGTAAGCCTGATAGTCGTTACGTAATCATGCCACTAACAAGCAAGAATGTACAAATAACAACACTGTGTAGCCTGTTCACTATAAGAATGCATTCGTAATTTCTGTTTAAATAAGTTCTCTTGGTTCTTGACTGGATATTTAGCTTCAAACATTGTTGCATGTTAACAGATTCTAAGTCTGACAAAGCATACTAGTAATGTAAAGTGAAAAATTTCATAGCAAAGACTAAGTTAAAAAGCAGATTATCTTTCAATAAACGGTTTTACATCTGAAAAATGGTGTAAACCTTTACTCTTCCTAGTACGCAGAGTTTCAGCTTCAACGCAATTATCATGTGGTATACGTCGGTAAGGAATGTTAAAAATTTTCTCAAGGTTAGCGTCTACGTTATTTTTCTTGGAGCCAGCCGGCGCACGTGTCTGTCTGTGGTATGAGTCATTGCCTATTGTCTCTTTGATGGCGCGCGTCGATATTTGGATTTGGAGACCTAAGTTCTACAAATTCACCTTGTCGAGAGGGCCCTGCCCTGTTTGAATCCCGCCAGTTCTGATGCAATTCAGGTCTGTCGTTACGATCATATCGTCTGTCATCATGTCGGTAGATTCCATAATTTCTTTCTTGTCGGTCACGTGGTGGAGAATTTCTCCGTGAATCGTAACTGCGCACTGGACCGTTGCGTCTACAGTTATTCTGCCGCCCTTGATAATAATTATTTTAGTTCCCATATTGTCTGTTTCTCTGATTGTCTCTGTGATAGTAACTACCACGGAGAGGTGATCTTTCCCTGTAATTATTACTACTCTGCCAACGGTTGTCATACGGGTGGTGTCTGTTTTGGTCACGATTTGTATTGTGAGAATAGCCTTGTCGTGCCCAGTTATTATTTCTTTCATCATGGAATTGCGACAGATGTGACCTGTAATTGTTGTGTTCCTGTTTTCGCGTTCCGCGACTGTCAGTGTCAATTTCTAATTCTTGTAAGAGTCCCTGAAAAGCTTCAATGTCGTCTTTGTAACGTCCTGCCAAAATAATATGTCGTAAATGTTCAGGTAATTTGATTAAGCAAATGCGGATGAGTCCTGAGGGGCTGTATGGGTTTGACAAGTACTGATTCTTGTGCAACATGTCTTCAAAATATTTCACTAGACTGGAGAATTCAGATTGTTCGAAATGTTTCATCATTATGATGCTATGTTTTACTCGGTCTTGGGTAGCTTGAGACCAATATGCTGAGAGGAAGGCATGATAAAATTCTCCTTCACTGTGGCAATCGTGAATGACCGATCGCATTCTTACAGCTGGTTCATTCTCTAAATAGCCACACACAAATTCTAATCTGTGCTCTAATGACCAGTTGGGAGGAAAACAATATTAGAATTGATGAAGCCACGCTTGTGGATGAACGTCGTTGCCGGAATTCTTAAATGTTTTGAATTTACGTGTAGTAATAAACAGCTTATAGTCAAAATTATCATGTCGGCGAGTCGCATATCGGTCATTGTTACTTCGTTTCGGCGGTTCGATCTCAAAATTCGGTGTACCTTGCCAATTTCTTTCATAATTCCCGAAGTACCGCGTGTTATTATTTTGTGGCTGTTCCGTATTTCTATGTCCCTCTTCCCCGTAATTCTTGTATTACCTGTGTCAGCTGATCTTGTACTTCCCGGATTTCTCTTTAGTGTTGCCTATTAATTTGATTCTGATTTTGTTTGAATTTCCTAATTTGTTCCCACTCTTCTGTGTCATTAAAGACTACCGGTTTTGTGTCATTCAGATTATCATCTACCTTCGTAGATAAATTATTTAGCTGATCCGAAAGTTCAACTACTTTCTCTGATAATGAACTAATTTCCTCCATGTGTCTTTCTGAACCAATTTTCAGAGTATCTACTGTGTCCTTAAGTTTTCCTGAGTTTTTGCAAGTTGCGTAACTGAATCGGTAGATGCAACTGAGTCAATTTTAGCTTGCAAGGTCTCGTGATTTTCATGAACAATAGTTTGCAGTTCTTTTATGACTGCTTCGTGATTCTGTAATGCATTTTCATGCCGCGAAAAAATAGGTTGAAAATGCTCACAAATTTGTGTTTTTACGTCATTGCAGACTTTTTTACATTTCGATTCAATTTTAAGTAACTCAGCAGTTAAACCTTCGCGTGTTTGTTCAAGCTTTTGTTCCAGTGAGTCTAACTTTTGAAGCTGTTGCTGTGTTTGTCTCTGATTTTGTTCCATGGTGTCTAACTTTTGAAGATTTTGCTCCATTGTGTCTAACTTTTGAAGCTTTTGTCCCATTTGTTGTATTAATTGTAACAACATTGTACTGGTGTCTGAAACATGTTCCCAGTGCTTTTCGGCAACGAATTTGATCCGGCAACATTCACATTTTGACAAGCAGAAACTGTGTCTTGACTTATTTCAGAAAACTGTGAGCACCCAAAACCTGAATCTACAGTATTTGCGAGATTGTGTCCTGTCATTTCGGATTCCTGAGGCGAGCTGTTGCCGACCGATCGATCGATAATGCTTCCCTGTTCACTAATTGTTTCACTGTCTACACCATTATTTGCCGACCGCTCCATTTCCCTATGCACAATTACCAAATTTCTACTTCGAATGTCTGTTAATTCATTACACAGTGGTGCCGATAAGCTACGCTCGTCGTCACTATTATTTCTCAGCTTACTTTGGAGCCTAGTGTTACGTTTTTCACACGCCATTATTGTCACAATATTTCACATGATAACACAGTAAAGCACAATTTGAAGAGCAAAAATAAGAGAACACATTAACATAGCACTGAAAATAATATCTAGTTAATTGCAAGCCCAGCTGCGCAATACTTGGTGCAAATCTACATGCATGCCACAACTGTTTTATTGTACAACAGTGAAAGACTGCAACTACAAAGGAGATTCTCTCTACAATTCGCGCTAGCAATAAACAAAAGCTAATTACACAAACTACAAGAAAAAATCAGAAGATTCCAGTAAGGTATCCTCGGCTAAGGGTCGACATATGAAACGTCCCCTTACAAAAATTATACATGACTGTGCTTAAATTGACACACAATATTTTTTAGCACAACGCAATCTGACTTTCAATAATCCCTACAAGAGAATGGCCCTGACTAAATTAACCTATACGTTTCACAAATCACTTACCTCACAAAAATCTTCGTTACTCAAACTACTGCAATACAGCGGGCGCCAATACTGGTAGCTAAATAAAAGATTCAAACTACTGAAGGCACTAATTACTGATAGCCGGCCTATGTGGCCGAGATGTTCTAGGCACTTCAGTCCGGAACCGCGCGACCTCTACGGTCGCAGATTCGAGTCCTGCCTCGGGCATGGATGTGTGTGGTGTCATTGGGTTGGTTAGGTTTAAGTAGTTCTAAGTTCTAGGGGACTGATGACCCCAGATGTTAAGTCCCATAGTGCTCAGAGCCATTTGAACCATTTTTTGAACTACTGATAGGCATAGTTAGCAAATGAAAGATTTTGATAGAGAACAAACAATGTATTTACCTTAATAGTGTTCAAAAGTCATAATATATATAGCAGTTCATGACATCCCTTCTTACAAATGTACTGTTTCTGGTGGACACACGTCCAGATCACCAGCTCTCAAAAATCCGCCATCTCACTTCCCACATCCACCACTGCTGGCAGCTCACCTCCAACTGCGCAACGCTACGCGCTGTTAACATCCAGCTGCCCAACACGGCAATGGCAGACAACAATGCAAACTAACCACAGACTGCACACAGCACAGCCAGTGATTTTCATACAGAGCGCTACGTGGCGTTACCAATAAGAAAACTTAAACAGCCTACTTACAAAACTACTGGCAGCAACAAATCAATAACTCAACCAATGACTAAAGATAACAGAAGTATTCAGCAATGATATAAATATGGCTTTCGGAATAGACAAATGTAAGAAAAATATCATAGTCAAGGGGAAACACACTAAACAAGAAGATTAGTTATTGGATAACCACAGCGACTGCATAGAAGCGATGGAAAAAACAGATGTCTATAAATATCTAGGATACAGGCAAAAAATAGGAATAGATAATACAAATATTAAAGAAGAACTAAAAGAAAAATATAGGCAAATACTAACAAAAATACTGAAAACAGAATTGACAGCAAGAAACAAGACAAAAGCTATAAATACTTATGCTATACCAGTATTGACCTATTCATTTGGAGTAGTGAAATGGAGTAACACAGAACTAGAAGCACTCAATACACTTACACGATCACAATGCCACAAATATATAATACATCACTTACAGTCAGCAACAGAAAGATTCACATTAAGGAGAAAGGAAGGAGGAAGAAGATTTATCGACATAAAAACCCTACATTATGTACAGGTAGACAATTTAAGAAAATTCTTTATAGAACGAGCAGAAACTAGCAAAATACACAAAGCAATCACTCATATAAATACATCGGCTACACCACTGCAATTTCATAACCACGTCTACAACCCTGTAGATCACATAACATCAACAGACACTAAGAAAGTAAATTGGAAAAAGAAAACACTATATGGGAAGCACCCGTATCATCTAACACAGCCACACGTCGATCAAGACGCAACCAACACATTGCTAAGAAAAGGCAATATATACAGTGAGACGGAAGGATTCATGATTGCAATACAGGATCAAACAATATACACCAGATATTACAGCAAGCATATTATTAAAGATCCCAATACCACAACAGATAAATGCAGACTTTGCAAACAACAAATAGAAACAGTAGATCACATCACAAGCGGATGTACAATACTAGCAAATCGAGAAATCACCAGAAGACATGACAATGTAGCAAAAATAATACATCAACAACTTGCCATACAACGTAAACTAATAAAACAACACGTTCCCACATACAAGTATGCACCACAAAATGTACTGTAGAATGATAAATACGAATTATACTGGAATAGAACCAATATAACAGATAAAACAACACCACATAACAGACCTGACATCATACTCACCAATGAAAAGAAGAAATTAACACAACTAATCGAAATATCCATACTCAATACAACAAATATGCAGAAGAAAATAGGAGAAAAAATTGAAAAATACATCCAACTGGCCGAGGAAGTCAAGGACATGTGGCATCAGGATAAAGTTGACATTATAGCAATTATACTATCAACTACAGGAGTCATACCACACGATATCCACCAGTACATCAACGCAATACAGCTACATCCAACGTATGTATACAACTACAGAAATCTGTAATTATTGATACATGTTCAATTACCCGAAAGTTCCTAAATGCAAAGTAACATATACCGTACAGTTAAAAGGAAGTCACGCTTGATCAAGGTCCGCGTCACTTTCCATTTTTAATCAGAGATAACGTCTGAGAAATGAAAGAAACAATAATAATAATTATTATGTGTACAGCCTTATGTAATACTGTTTTGTGCTGTCAATTAATTCATTTATTTGTTTCGAATTGAGAAATGAAGCAATTTCTGAACGACTGCAGATACTATCTACAACTTGGAGAAGTCATTTTTTTGTGATATTTAGCATTTGTTACGTATACGTCTCACTTTTATCACCGACAATGTACGGGACAAAAAACAAACAAAAACCGTCTGAACAGGCCCTGATGGCCCAAAGGTATCGACCGGCTGCCGTGTCATCCACAGCCCTAAGGCGTCATCGGATGCGGATGTGGAGGATCACGTGGTGCATGGGGTCAACATACCGGTCTCCCAGCCGTTCTCAGTTTTGATTCACGGGACGAAGCACAGCATATGTGAGTAGCGGGTGAACGATGTGAGGAACCTGTGACCTTCACCGGATTAATGCTGTTGATTGAGAAAAAGTAATTATTGACAACTTACATAATCAGTATTAGAGTCTTACAAAACTGTGATAACAATAATTATAATTTAGTTTCGTGGCTGAAACAGAATCTAATCGTTTGGTGTTTACCCGTCAGAAAATTTCATTTTACCCCTCAACACTCCAAGAGTGGCGGAGCAGCGCTGCTGCGTGGGGATAGCAAAAAACGCGTGGCGTGGCAGCACACGAGACGGCAAAGGAAGACTTGCCGAACAAAAAAAAAAAAAAAATGGTTCAAATGGCTCTAAGCACTATGGGAGTTGACACCTGAGGTCATAAGTCCCTTAGACTTAAAACTACATAAACCTAACTAACCTAAGAAAATCACAGGATTCGAATCTTCGACCGTAGCAGCTGCGTGGTTCTGGCCTGAAGCACTTAGAACCGCTCGACCACGGCAGCCGGCGTGCCGAACATCGGTTGACCGGCATGACATGCGCTGCAGGACACGTGAGCCGATAGTGGATGCGGCTCAGTCTTCCCGCCACGCTTCATAGCAGAGCACAGCATGTGACAACCTTCAGAAGCAACAGACATGGTTTTCATAATTGATAAATTCTGCCAAGCATTTCTTATACAAACATTCTGTTTAGTTGTTACTGTAATGGATCTCACAGACAAGATTCTGTATTAAGAATTGTACTCATTTTGCACGTGTATTGAGGTTGCCAGGGGGGCAGCTCGCATGTTCGCAGAAAGGTATCCAGAACAACAAGGGAGGCGTTCTTGAGCAGGTACGTTTTCGGGGTTGTAGCCCAATGAGTTGTACACCCATGTTATCAGCGGACTGTGAAACGTCAGCGGAGGAGACCTGTGCGAAATAATAGGAACAGTGTCACTTCGTTGGATATGGTACACACTAATCAAGATAGCAGTACAAGGACGCTAGCTAGGGAGTTGCAGATCTCACGCTGCACGGTGTATCGCATGCTCAAAGACTTAAACATTCATCCATACCGCCGGCACGTTGAAGTAACCGATTTGTAAAAGTCCGTCGCGTCACTGCGGTGCCAACTGCTGCTCAAATTGCTGCTGGAGATGCATTACGATGCGTCAGAGCCATACGCCGAAAATGATGGTCTTCCTTCTCGGCCGTGCGGGATAGTCGCGCGGTCTCAGACGCTATGCACGGTCCGCGCGGCTCCCCCCGTCGAAGGTTCGACTCCTCCCTCGGGTATGCGTGTGTGTGTGTGTTATCCTTAGCGTAAGTTAGTTTAAGTTATATTACGTAGTGCGTAAGCTTAGAGACAGTTTGATCCCATAAGACCTTACCACGAATTTAAAAAGTTCTTCCTTCTCGTTAAAAAAAAAAAAAAAAAAAAAAAGAAGAAGAAGAGAGAGGCGATGAAGCTAAATGATTAAATCTTGCAAGGGAAGCAAGGCCATAGAAAAGAAACTAGCAAGATTATTAAATTATTTACCAAATGTCTGGGTTACCGATTGCTTGTATATGCCTCTTCATCTCCGAATAACTACTCCAAACTACATCCTTCTGCATCTGCTTACTGTATTCTTCCCTTGGTCTCCCTCTCCAATTTTTACCCCCCACATTTCCCTGCAGTATTAAATTTGTGATCCCTTGATGTCTGAGGATGCTTCCTGCCAACAGATCTTTTCTTCTAATCAGGTTGTCCCACAAATTTCTTCTCACTCCATTTCTCTTCAATGCTTCCTCATTAGTTACGTTATGTAACCATCAAATCTTCAACATTCTTAGTAGATCTCATTTCGAACGCTTCTATTATCTTTTTTGTCTGAACTGTTAATCGTCCGTGTTTCACTTCCATCCATGGCTAAACCTTACGTAAATACTTCCGTGACCGACTTCCTAACACTTAAATATATATTCGATGTCAGGAAAGCTATTCTTACCATTGCCAGTCTACATTTTACATCCTCTCTACTTCGGCCGTCATCAGTTATTTTTCTGCCCAAATAACAAATCTTAATCTGCCACATTCAGTCTACTACTTTAAGTGTCTCGTTTCCTAACATAATTCCCTCAGCATCATCTGATTTAATTCGACTACATTCCATTATCCTTGTTCCGCTTTTCTTAATGTTCATCTTAGCTCCTCCTTTCAAGACATTGTATATTCCGTTCAACTGGTCTTCCAAGTCCGTTGCTGACTCTGACAGAATTACAGTGTCATCGGCATACCTCACTGTTTTAATTTCTTGCCCCTGGAATTTAATTTCTGCCTCAAATTTTTCTTTGGTTTCCTTTACTGCTTCCTCAGTGTACAGATTGAATAGCATCGAGGATAGACTACAACCCTGTCTCACTCCCTTCTTAACCACTGTTCCCCTTTAATGCCCATGATCCTTATAATTGCCGGCTGGTTTCTGAACAAGATGTAAGTGGTACCTCGTCTCCTACCTTCCAAACTTCAGAGAAGCACTTCTGTGAACCTTTCAGAACTAGCACTCGTGGAAGAAAGGATATTGCGGAGACACGGCTTAGCCACAGCCTGGGGGATCTTTCCAAAATGAGATTTTCACTCTGCAGCGGAATGTGTGCTGATATGAAACTTCCTGGCAGGTTAAAACTGTGTGCCGGTCCGGGACTCGAACTCGGGACCTTTGCCTTTCGCGGGCAAGTGCTCTAGCGACATTTTTTTTTTTATCTCATTTTGCTCGTTTTCGTTCGTTGTATCTGCTCTAGGCGGGCGTCGAAAGACATCCGTTTCAGTTCGTTGTTGATCCATAAACTCATTTTTTTTTTATTACAGAGGGCAGCTGGCCCTCTGACCGAACACGCTGAGCTACCGTGCCGGCATACTGAGCTACCCCGTACGCATAGCAACAACGTTGGCAGAAGAGCTTCTGTGAAGTTTGGAAGGTGGGAGACGAGGTACTGGCAGAATTGAAGCTGCACGTCAAATGATGGAGAGATTAGCATAGCCGTAGTAATAGCGGACGCCCAAAGCGAGACTGACTAGTCCCTGTATACGTTGATAGACAAGAGGGGAAAGAGTACTTCGAAAATCACGAGGCTTGTCAATAGTGTACCTTTCTGGCAGGTTGTGCTCGTATTCCACTGTACATGATAATTACACAGTAGAGGCACTGTGGAACGCCACCTCAGATCCATTTGGCGTCATCTCTCATAAGAAAACGATACAGCAACCTATTGTCCAATCATGAAATCAGCTTATTCACAGACACACCTAGCAATTTACGTTGCACTTCAACAGGATAATGTAACCTCCACTAGCTCCTCAATCCGTCGCAGTGATTCCATGTATCAACGGAAACTTGTGTGGCACCTAGGTCAGCTGTTCTCAGCTCCACTCAGCATACGTGGGACATCATCGGTAGAAAATTTCGCACTTTGAGTCCACCGACTAATCTTCGTTACCAGCAGGCGGCGGTAAGTGGTCGTAGAACATACTGTCTCCCCTGTCTACGTGTTTTGTATAGTCAGTGGAGGTCATCAAGGTGAGGTGCTTCCCTCTAGATTGCAGTTCTCTTTCTAAAGGTTTTCTTGGCTTCCTCTAAAGCTTCTTCAATCTACAGACTGAACATCGGCGATAGGGTGCAATCATGTATAACTCCCTTTTTAACTACTGTTTCACTATGATGTCCCTCTACCCATAATTGCAGTCTGTTTTCTGCATAAGCTGGATATAATTCTCGCTCCATCCTTTGTATCTCTGCTACTGTCAGAATATCAAAGCGTATATTGCTGAATAGTTGAGGTATGTAAGTCATCCCATCGCGGAAAGTACCATGGTTCGTGGAGAGAGCTGAAGGAGTCTCATGTAGAGGAAGATGTATGTGCAGTGTATTTTTGTCGACGTATTGCTACTACACAGTAAGTCTTGCTTGCAAAAGGAAACGTGGCAGTGCTTTGCGAAACGTCGATACAGCCGGTGCGTGAAACGGGCTTCTGTGAACCTTCCGTTCCACGAAAACCCACATACGCTTCGTAGTAATGAGACCTGTTGGATTTAATGAGCTCTGTGGAACGTTGTTGTCACATAACGGGTGCGCTGACTTGAGAGGTCCGCATTATAGGGACTCCCTTTGCAGAGAATGTATTAATCTCATCCACTCATCTATCACTCACTAATTCCGACATATAACAGAGCTCAATTTAGGTTGAAATATAAATGAATGCACAGAGTTTTCTGATTGACGGATGTTGCAGACTAATATTCTACGAACAGTTAAAAATTATCAGAATAATTCAACATACCTTTTAGGTCAGCACTCATTCTGCTTTTTGTAACAAAGTCTTTATTCCTTAAAATCTATTATCGTCAAAACATCGTCACCAGGAAAGTGTCACATTACTTAACTGGTGGCAATAAGCACAGCAATGAGACCCATTAAAGTAGCGCTTGGATTATAGCAAATTTACCTCTCAGAATGTCGGTTAAGTCCCTAAAGGTTATTTAGTCATTCTTAGCGTTATAGGCTGCAGTGAAACGCTAGACCCAACGCAAAGAAATTACACTTCATGAAACAAGGTTCCTGACCAGAATGAGACTTTCACTCTGCAGCGGAGTGTGCGCTGATATGAAACTTCCTGGCAGATTAAAACTGTGCGCTGGACCGAGACTCGAACTCGGGACCTTTGCCTTTCGCGGGCAAGTGCTCTACAATCAGTAGAGCACTTGCCCGCGAAATGCAAATGTCCCGAGTTCGAGTCTCGGTCCGGCACACAGTTTTAATGTCCCAGGAAGTTTCAATGTTCCTGACGTCGCCACGTGTATGTATGCGTGCATGTATGCATGAGTGCGTGTTGGTCCACTTACGGAGCGCGGCGTAGCAGCAGTTCCGTATAGTATGTATTCGATAAGTCGTTGGTATGTTTCCGGAGTTACAAGGCACCAGGTATTCACACAGCTCATGCTTACCCGTAAATTACGGGTCGGTGGTTTGGGAGCTCGCCAGCACCCGATAGGGTCCCAGTTGTGTTGCATCTGATGCAGATCAGGAGAATTTGATGGTTAAGACACCAACGTGAATTCACTGTTATGATACTTAAACAATTGTGGCCCCATTCTGGCCTTGTAACAAGAACAGCTATCCTGCTTAAAGATGCCATTGCCGTTGTAGACATCTAGCATTAAGGTAAGCAGGTGGCTCACAATGATGTCCACGCAGTTCACAGCCACCATTAGACTACTGGTTACTACCACAGGTTCCATCAAAGGCCGATTGAATGTCCCCCATAGCACAATTCTTACCCCACAGACATGCATCAGTGGCAAGGTTCATGTTTCGACCAGCAATTCGCCTGGATGATGGCTTATCTGGACACGACCATCGACCTGGTGAAACAAGAAACGTGATTCTCTCAACAGCTGACACGTTTCCTTCGCCCCATGGTCCAACCTCGATGGCCCCGTGTTCACTACAATCATAACTGACGATGTCAGTGAGTCAATATGGGAACACATACGGTCGTCTACTGTGGAGTCTCATGTTCAACAATGTGTTCTGAATGGTGTGTTCCAAAGGTATTTGCCTGCGCCAAAACTGGACTCTGTCATCAGATCTGCCACAGATCACTACTTATTCTGTTTTACAGAGTGGGCTTTGTAGATGAGGCGCAGATATTCAGCATCTTGTCAGCTTTACATGGCAGCATATCCTCAAATTGTCACATATTATATTTTACAATGTAATATTCACATCCTAGTAGTCGATGTAGTCGTCTGTTTAAAGCTGAATCTTAACTGCAAACAGTGTTCTGTACTGCTAGTGATGGCTCAGCTACTTACTTCTTTTCTTCCATTCCTTTTATTACGTTGAAAGGGACCTGCTATTCTTTGCAACCTTCAAAGCTCTTTCTGGCTGGCTGCGTTAACTAGAGGTCTACTTAGAAAGACCAAAGAGAGTCATAAACGTATTCAGAGCTGAAAGTTGTCAACCCGAGAAACCAGGAGGTGCGTTATTTGCTACGTTCTAGCAGTGCATACCAGGCGGCTATGGACAGCCTGTGTACTGTAAAATTCTATTTTACGAGATGCTAGAAGAAATTGTATCGGAAAGACAGCATGTGAATCCAGGTGTAGCTGCTGGAGTAAGGGAGGCATGGGACCGGCTGTTCCTTTGCAATCACACCATGAAAGAATGTTTATTGAAAATATTAATAACTGGCACTCTGATTGGCTCACAACAATTAATTCTACAAAAGGCACACCTTCCTACACTCCCATGCGCGTCCACATGTACTCCCTTTTGTTAACCGCAGTTAGAAACCTGTCATGGAGTGGGAGAGATTTTCTGCCGTTTTTCCCTTGCCAGATCATCACTGGTTAACAATCTGAAAGAGTAAGAGTTCGTAATCTTATTTACAAAATTATTGGTGGTTGGAATCCCAAGCCGGCCGGAGTGGCCGTGCGGTTCTAGGCGCTATAGTCTGGAGCCGAGAGACCGCTACGGTCGCAGGTTCGAATCCTGCCTCGGGCATGGATGTGTGTGATGTCCTTAGGTTAGTTAGGTTTAATTAGTTCTAAGTTCTCGGCGACGGATGACCTCAGAAGTTAAGTCGCATAGTGCTCAGAGCCATTTGGAATCCCAAGGATAGGTGCACTTGGCCGGCAAGATTCCTGCACTAGCAGAAGCAGCCTATTTTCGATGAGTTAAGTAAGACACACTCGCTGCCAGGCAACAGAAGAGGAAAGATTTGCTGCCAGGAGACTGATGAGCATACGCCTCCTGCCGAGGCATCACACAGAAGGAGGTATCCATATTAGAACTGTGTACAGACAGCGACCTGGACACAGAATTTCCAGCCGTCGCTGCCGCTGTTATTCACATTCACACTGTATAGGAATGGTAAGAACGAGGTGTCGATGCCATCAGCGAATCGTGGGGGACACAAGGCTACTTACATCAAGGTTTACTGGGACAGTTTGAACGTTCCCAACCAGCTAGTTGCTTCCGTCATGCACTTAGGTTATTCTATTGGTCTTCATACTTACTTTATGGGTTCTTTCCTTAAACAACTAACCATTCACGTATTCATTGGCTGTATCCACGATATAGTTTCACTTTATGCAATCATGTGTCCACCCATCCATGCCAAGGCTAGATTTCATAACTGCAATGATTCATCCACTTATTAAATATTTACGTACTTTTCTCCGTGGGTAATTCACTGATTCGTTGCTTTATTGTAATAAACCAAACTGTTGTAGTGACTGCTAATTTCTTTTGTAGTTTAGATGAGACCCTTCATTAATATATCCATATGTGGTATTGCACCCGTACTTCCATGCTCGATTCGGCCCCCTCTAGTAGTTTTCCTTCAATAAGACGTTCCTGTCGCGTGACATTATTTTTCATCAATTTGCATCATCTTATAGGAGCTTTCCTTCCATGTAGGTCACCAGGGATCGAACTTGTATCATCTTAAGGGTATCTAAAAAGCCCAGCCAACACCTGAAACTGCGTGTTCATGGATTCATCATCCTTCAAGCACTTTGTGTAGATGCGAATGGTTGATGAGCTTTGGCTTTGCCGATATTCTAGTTCTCCTGCGCCTGGCCACTACAATCTGTCCTTTATCAAATTCGCTTTTGTCAGTGGATTTTTCCATTTGTGAAGTTACTAGACTGCTTCCCCACTACTTTTTTCAGTGTGTGCTACGTCCCATCGGACAATGTTCATTTCCTGTTTACATGTAAGTGGTGAGGAATTTTGTTCATCACTTTACTATGGAGAACGATTTTAGGATCCGTAATGGTCCATAAGTACACCTTACGCAGTTCTTAAATTTCTTTAGACTATTTGCGATAACGTCTTGGTACTTTGCCAGTTGAGCCAGGGTGTTCCAGCTGGTGGACAGTTTCATGGACCTAGTTTATCTCGTTCAGCAGTTATGTTGACGGCTTCTGAGTCACCGTCTCTAACATGTACGAATGACGGTCGTGGTGGATTAGCCGCGATTATCGAGTATCTCTTAAGATCCGTATAATTCATCTATTTTGAACGATTTGCATTTCGTGAACACAGATTTTAGGTTTTACTCGTGAGGTCCATAGAATATTTTTGATAGTATCGAACAAGTGTGTAATCGAAATTTTGTAGACGCCTTGACTGAACACACAGGACAACGGGGGATGCGAATCTCCGCTAGCGTTTTCGTTCGTAGATCCTCCACACGCCTGTGGAAGAAAAAATGTTAGTCTCCTTTGACCACCAAGTACAGGTCATAAGAACTGCAAGGTATGTTCCTGTTGTGTAGTGTTAATGTTTCCCATAATACAGCCATTTGCTAAAGCAGACCACGTGTCCCATCTCGATGTTCAATTTGACCTCATGTCTTTGCACCACTTGCTAGTAAGGTGTAGTTGACGTTGCAGTCGGCGAATGTTAGCAACATGATTTCTTCCAATCGTAAAATACGTCGTGTTATCAGCGTGTCATGCACGTGTGGAGCGCTGGGAATGTCGTTAATATATATTGTCAATAGAACAGGAGACTTCATTGATTCTCATGGCAAGTCGGCACTTGAAGTTTTGAGCTCTGGCCGTTTCCCTTCGGTGTGAACCAAAAAACATTTGTTTTTGAGGAAGCTGGCAATGATTCGATTACAATAGCCCCGAATATAGTGGTCTCTTGAGCATTTGTGATGAGATTCGTCTTCCAGACCTTATCATAGGCACATTACTTTTCTAGAAAGACAGCTGCTGTTGAATTCGTGAGGTTAAAGTTGTTTGTGATGTGCTCAGTCTTAGTATTTGTATCCCTGTGGAAACCTTAAACTCAAAATTGTTCTGGGCGTTTCACCTCCTCTAATGGGGTCGGGAGGGGGGCGACTCTTCAGTTCTCTTCTCTCTTCTGTGTTAACCGTTCGAATATTTTACTGAGGCTAGGAAGCAGTCTAACAAGGCGGTGGTTTGCTGCGCTCGTAAAGTCCTCAGTCCTCTTAGGTGTTGGAATTACCTTGGCTTCTTTCCATTTGTCGGAGAAGTACTGCGTTAGCAAAAGAACCTTATACATCTGAGATAGAAGTATTTGTATCTTCCTTGGAAGGTCTTTATCCGCTTCCTATGAAATTTTATTTGGGTCTGCTGCTTGGCATTTTTTTAATTTTCTGAGGATATTTCTCACTTCTGATGTGGTTTATTGTGGCGGTGCAAGCCCTTCCCCGCTGTGAAATCGTTTTGCCCATTTGTTTGCGATGTATTCGTCATAACTTTCAACAAGATCCAGGGGTTACTGCAAGAGTGATGTCTACCCCTCAGATCTTGCAGTAAAAATCTGAAAGTCCTTGTGGAGTCTTCAGTGGGTTTTTTGGTGCCTGTCTTCACCAGTCGCCTGTTATCCTTTGTTTGCAGTAGGAAGCTGTACCGAACCTGTTCTCTATTTTCTCCCAATATCATGAACTTTTGTCATCTACTTTACGAGTGCCTAATTGTTTCAGTTAATTCGCGTTATTTTACAACCTTGAAGTGTTGTTGTTGTGTAAACTACCCACCCGAAAATATTAATAAAAATTATACTTCGACATCTTTGAGAAATGCGTGGCCGAAGTTGTATTTTTTAATAAAAGTTAAAAGTGTTGAAAACCTGTCTGAGTGTTGCAAATGCTATCGTTATTTTTTGTATCGCTTTCGTGATTTTTTTTGTGGTGGGGGTGGGGATGGGCCGTTTCGTTCTACACAGAAACAAACATTTATCACTTCAGTTAGTTATTGTTTTGATAAATCAGTAATTATTACCGGCTAAACCACAGAAAAAGTGCCCGATCTCGGTGAGGTACAAACTCACCTTGATTATTTTGTTACGCATGTAGATAATACTGCACTCAGAAAGTTTTTGTCAGACCTGTAGCGAGAAGCTCTTGTAATTGAACTTATCGTTATGGAACTTGCCCTGAAAAATGTAACTTTATTTTTAGTACGAGAACGAAACTCGCAAAACATTTAGTGTCAGTTACCTGTAACATGCCCGGAGGATTAAACATCTCAGATACGTAACTGGTATTCCTCACTTCGAATACTGCACAAGACACGTAAACACAGGTACGACCGCGTGCCTAAGAACCCCACAACGCACCTGGCTTCCTCACGGCAGATGTTCTACCCACTGCCAGCTAAAAGCGCGATCCCGTAATGCTTATCATTTAACAGGCTGGGGAGACATTCACACGATGAGATGTGACAAGATTCAGATAAATTCTATTGGACTGCACTGTTCACAAGTAATATATCAACTATAGTCAATATAATCACTCATTGGCATTTCAGCCACGCAGTCCGCTGGAATGTATTGACACAACGTTCACTTCAAATGCCTGGGGCACAAACACATGAAATCCACTATTCAAACAGGCTGTCGTAAGTTTAGAGGATTGACATAGTTCTTGTAAATAACATTAATCCGTTATTGTTACGTTATCATTCTCACGAGCGTAAGCGTGACCGATCACGACGCGTCTGTTTGATCATTTAGCGGCACGATGTCCGGACGAAAAGTATCTACGCAAGTGATATTCGAACACACCGATTACATGTTCCTCTCTCTCTCTGTCCCTTTCTCTTTCTCTGTCCCTTTCTCTCTCTATCTCTCTCAATTTTAATGTCCACAACGACACAAGTGCTGACTTTTGAAAATCTTGGGGTATGTTCATCATGTTAAACTTTAAAACTCGTAATTACCCCCTATATAATTATAGCGAATGTAAATGCTACAAAAGTAACTTAAAATGCATAATAACTCATCTAAATAGGGAGAGACTAGAACGTGCTCCTCCTGACAGCTGTTTTGCTGATGAGTTCGTTGATTAGAGGTTCCACTTTCAGTTCCCTTGCAACCTCGGAATGCATATTCAATAGTGCTACAGGACATGTTATAATTTCATTAATTATGTCATGTTACATCCACCTGTAACAGTTACGGTACATCCTCGGAACGTAATTTCAGAAGACAGACAAAATTAGAAGACTCATCCACATGACCACGTAAGGCCAACCAACCCTTGGCAAACCAAGAATAATACTGAAGCAAAAATTTTCGTTACACAAACAGTAGCGGCTTGCACTTCTTTTACTTTAGAATGACTAACTGGTGACATAATATTTATTCCGTTTTTCATATAATTAGCCGGCCGCATTGGCAGAGCGGTTCTAGGCGCTTCAGTCCGGAACCGCGCTGCTGCTGCGGTCGTAGGTTCTAATCCTGCCTGGGGCATGGATGTGTGTGATGGCCTTAGGTGAGTTAGGTTTATTTCTAAGTCTATGGGACTTATGACCTCAGATGTTAAGTCCCATAGCGCTTAGGGCCATTTTTTTCATATAATTCTTGGTACTAACTGAACACATATGCAAAATACTTTTTTCATGAGATATACATCGTTTTAATACAACGGACCAGTTCTTGAAGCCGTACTTAACGAGTGCATTATTGGAGTTATTTTCCTCAGTATCAGTTTTTGGAAGCAACCTCTTGTTTTCACACATAGACGTACACAGAAAACAGTAAACTCTGTCATCTTTTTCGTCATACTGAATCCAGGTAAACGTTTTTACCCAATGTTTTTGAGAATTTCTGCGCCTGCGGCTGCCACGTTCAGTACCGGTATCATTTTTCGTGGAATTACCAGAAGTAGTAACAGGGATTTCTTTGTCACAAGCTGCCGAAGATGGATCGCTTTTATTGCTACACGCTGTCGATTAGATATCACAATCACTATCAAGATTATCAATCGAAGTTCTTTTGTAGTTCATCTTATTGTTATCCATTTTAACGATTTTGACAAGCAAGACATGAAGACGTGATATAATTTGAAGCACTGCTGACACAGGTCAAACAGAACGCAAACAAACGTCTAGCCCTCTACACGTTCTGCCTTCTGACTGCTTTGTTGTTCGTTCAGTTGCTGAAGTCTGGAAATTCAAATCCACCATAAGTTACGCTACATCCAACATGATTTCACAAGGAAAAAATCTCTCGCTGGCTGATGCGTTTCCTGACTGTTGCCAATTGAGGCACAAAGAACTTCGCCAAGTTGTCGTAAGTACTGTCCATCTACCGAAAGTTTTTGCTAGGAGGGATGGAGCATTCTTCGCAGCAGGCACGTCGGCTCACTGGCAACGTATGTAGTTGTGTCAAAAGATTATCTTAAAAGAAACCGCTACGTAAATTCATACTTCATGGTATAAATGTTTTCATCGTATCGTACCAAACCGGCTTCATTTCTAGTTATTTAATACAGTAATAATAATTAAAGATTGCCGCCTTCAGTTTACGTTATTGACTTAACAAGCGGCATTCGGACTTTTTAGAAAACGGCCACTTCGCTTTTATGTCAACGTCGATTTTAATTCCTGCGAATTTAATGAGCCGTTTGTTTTAAGATAACCTTTTTACAGCGGTGTATCACAAAAGCCAACCGCTCATCAACGCCATGAATGAGTCTATTTTAATTAGAGATCAACAAGCAAAACTTTATACCGCCAGTTGGGTACGATGAAAACGTTAATATTTTTTTTAATTTTTTTAACAGAATAGTAAAGTAAAGCAAAAATAATACTACAGTTTTCAATGAGGTATGCTGTGCATACTCCCTTAAATTTTTGGGTTTGCTTGAGCGACCGAGCATATCAGTAGTGAGCGTCTGTGCACAAAGATAGGACACGTCACTTGTCCCGTATTCAACACAACGTCGTTTATCGTTGTTCTGGTGATACGACACAAGATTTCGGAATTATCATTCTCAAATACATTGACGGAAAAAATCGCAGGTTTTAACAATAATTAATTAGAGTAATGGAGTTTCAGGAAAACATTTGTCTAAGTAACATATTTAAGTGAGTAACACGGAAACACCACAGGTTAATGCAATCGTCAGATAAGCCATTGCAAAGATGAAATGCTGGTACATTAATAACCTTTTTTAATCACCAGAACGTCGAATGCCAGCACGCAAACGTGCGTGCGATGTGTTGTACAGGTGCCGGATGTCCGTTTGTGGAATGGAGTTTCAGATCTGTTGCTCTTGTTCCGCCAGTACAGGGATGGTTATGTGCCGTTTGTGGATTACGCTGAGCGGTCGTCCGATGATGTTCATTATGTGCTCGACTGGAGACAGATATGGTGATTGAGCAGGCCAAGTCAGTATGTCGACACTCTGTAGGGCATGTTTGGTTACAACAGAGGTCTGTGGGCGAGCGTTATCCTGTTGGAAAATATCCCCTGGCAGAGGGTTGCCAGAATTTGCTGCTATCAAACCGGGACGTGTTTCTAAATTAACTAAAAACGGCCATAATTTGTGAATCATAAACAGGGACATTTCGGGAAACTTTTCTTACGTTAAAAAAGTGAAATATTTGTGCAAATTACTGCTGTATTCAATTTATTTAATAAAATAAATAAAAAATGCACACGTTATACTGAATTAATTTAATAAAACCGAAGGGAGGGCATTCAAATGGTAATAACATTTTACAACGTTAGTACTGGTAACACAAGAATTTTTTATTTTGAAACATTAGTACGAGATACGAAATTGCGACTTCAATGGTGTTAAAGGCAAAGTTCACATAATTTGTTATCCTACGCCTCATATTTATCTGAATTCTGAGCTTTGGAGAGAAGATTTTTTCCGCTGTATGATGTATTCATAAAACTTAGAGCAACTCAATTCATAATTAAAAAAACATTTTATTGTTGCTTCGACCGTTGGTACTTGTAACCTGTTTCGTTCCCCAGTCCACTGCATATTCACGAGAGATAATACTTGTTCCACGTTTGCGTTATGCCCTGGAACACTGAAGACGGATTCACACAGATTCAGCAACTTAGAATGCTGTTCTTCGCATCCAATCTGTCGAAAGAAATAGGTCCATTTCTCCTTAAATGATTTACTACCACAGTTATCGCTACTTTTGTTGCTTTCTGATTCAGTGAACTGCTTGAGTAAAGAAAACTTGTCGAGCAATGAACTATCATCTATTGACAATCTTTTACCCTGTACAAATATTATTGTCCTTGTCACATTGCTCCATTCAGATTCTGCGTCCTGTAACATCCATTTAAAAGTGGAAAACTCACTGAGACTTTCAGACCATTTTTCTAAATAAGGTACACACGTTTCATAAAACTGTTCTACATCAACATGAAATTTTTGAATGTCACTAGTTAATGTAACCACGCTGGTCTGCAAGAGGGATGTCACTTTGAATGGAATAAAACATTCTATGATTCTGCTAGTATTTTCCAAAATCGCAGCCACGTCTAAAACACTGGTGCCTGCTTTCTCAAGTTTAAGTATTTGTCTACGAAATACGCTCAACTGACTACACTGGAAAGACAAACATGCTTCCGTTAACGGAATCTGGAAGAGAGTTGTCAGAAATGTAGGTGCCTTTTCTTCCAAGAGAAAGAATGGTTTAAGAACATCGTACAACATCAGTACTCTCTCTACAGCAGCAAACAAAGATAACCACCCTGTTTTTGTATGTGACAACAATACGTGATACTGTATGTCCACAAACTCACAGAACTCCTTTGGACGCTCCGTTCGTAGTGTGTATATGGAGAAGTAATAGAAAAGTTTAGTTATAGACGTTTCTACCTCAACACTCATCAGGTCAGCGGCTGTTCTTGGCAGTATTTTGTAGTATGTGAGCAGGGCAGCCAACTCCTAAAAGATTTTCGTTTACTTCACTTTTCAGTCTAGCAAATACATTGTCTGTACCTGCTCGTCGCACTCCTCCAAAATTTGTGTTAGCATTGTCATCGCAAAATGCATTACACTTATCAATTTATTTTCTTCTAAAGCAGTAATGCAGTAGGTACTTATTTTAGAGGTGGTTTCATTTGGCAGCGAAACTAATTTAAGCAGTTTCAGTTGAATGTCATACTGAGGTGTAAAATATTGAACAATTAATGGAAATATTTTTTCAGCATTGTGATTACTCGCATCTGTAGCTATTGCATAATAGCGGACCAGTGAAAGGTCGTCGCATATTTGTTTGACAGAGTCAACTGACAAAACTGCTTTCAAAAGTGCTGTTGTTTTCGTTCTGCCCAACGTCATGCTCTTCGTTGTGACAGAATCGTTAAAAAGATTAGAGCTTAGCCTAGAAGTACAGTCTACAGATTTCAAAGATATACAGGGTGATTCAAAAAGAATACCACAGCTTTAGGAAATTAAAACTCTGCAACGACAAAAGGCAGAGCTAAGCACTATCTGTCGGCGAATTAAGGGAGCTATAAAGTTTCATTTAGTTGTACATTTGTTCGCTTGAGGCGCTGTTGACTAGGCGTCAGCGTCAGTTGATACTAAGATGGCGACCGCTCAACAGAAAGCTTTTTGTGTTATTGAGTATGGCAGAAGTGAATCGACGACAGTTGTTCAGCGTGCATTTCGAACGACGTTCCAGCCATCCTGATTTAGGTTTTCCGTGATTTCCCTAAATCGTTTCAGGCAAATGCCGGGATGGTTCCTTTGAAAGGGCACGGCCGATTTCCTTCCCCATCCTTCCCTAACCCGAGCTTGCGCTCCGTCTCTAATGACCTCGTTGTCGACGGGACGTTAAACAACACTAACCTAACCTCGAACGACGTATGGTGTTAAACCTCCTGATAGGTGGTGTATTAAACGTTGGTATAAACAGTCAACTACCCGAGGCGATGGATCGGCCGCCAGGCAGCCCGTGACAGAGCACTTCATCACTGGCCTCCAAGAAGCCCTGATCTTACCCCCTGCGATTTTTTCTTATGGGGGTATGTTAAGGATATGGTGTTTCGGCCACCTCTCCCATCCACCATTGATGATTTGAAACGAGAAATAACAGCAGCTATCCAAACTGTTACGCCTGATATGCTACAGAGAGAGTGGAACGAGTTGGAGTATCGGGTTGATATTGCTCGAGTGTCTGGAGGGGGCCATATTGAACATCTCTGAACTTGTTTTTGAGTGAAAAAAAAACCTTTTTAAATACTCTTTGTAATGATGTATAAAAGAAGGTTATATTATGTTTCTTTCATTAAATACACATTTTTAAAGTTGTGGTATTCTTTTTGAATCACCCTGTATAATGTTTAGCGGTATGATAACACATTGTTAATTCCGCGGCTTCTACTGATTGGCTCTGTTTTAATGATTTGAAATAAAAAATCAGTAGATTTTTTTTTAAGGGGACCCGGAACGATCGATCTCCTCCATGTTAATTTTAGCAAATAGAAAGAACATTTTTTTTCTAAAACCATTAAACATATTGCTCTGAAATTTGGACTACATGTTCAGTGAATATTTCTCTACAAGGTTATATGCCACGTTAAGAAATATTTTTTTTTGTTTTACAATTTTTTAAAATAGATGCTTATTTTTCTCTAAAATTTTGCACTTTTCCTTCTATAATTCTTGAAATCTGCAATATTTTTTTACAATTTGTTATAAAAATTAAGGAAAAGAAGTTGACAATATTGTGTATAAATTTCATTGATATATTGTTAGCAGTTTTTGAGAAAATGTTCCTCAAAGATGAAAATTTTAAAGTTACGTGAAATGGCTTCCAAAGTTTTTTAATACATTCCTGCTCCATATGATAGATTATCAGCATTCTCTTATTTTACCAGTGTTAGTTTCCTTTTCACTGGTCTTTTCTTCCCTTTTGCTGCATGTTGTAGGCTTTTGTCTCTTCTTCCTGTACCTCTTAGTCTTTCTTCATCAATTAGGCGCATTGCGGAAATGGTGTTGTGTCCTGGTTGGAAACCTAAACGTTTCAGCACATCACATTTGATAACGTTTCCTTCATTGTATGTTGCCACTGCATCATACACTCCAAAATGCAATATTTTTATCTGTACAAACACTCTTTCGCGAATCCTAATCCAAATTAAAGTATTTACACTTTCATTTGGATTTGGTGTTTTCCCATGTGAACACATTTCCAATAAACTTGGCTGTGATAAATCTCTGAATATGGGCTTAATTACATGTTACAGCATTTGGCAAACTGTTTTTATGTGCATATTCCTTTCCTGATTGATACTTACACCATGAGTTATCACCTGTGGGGCACAGTGCATGTTGTGAGCACTCATTTGTTGATGCAGCATGAAAAAATAACGCCCATACTGCTCTCCTCATATGCTCAATGCTTCTTGTATTTTGCTTAAGTGCGCACCCATAATACCTCTGCAATCTATCAATTGCTTCATCTGTCAGTCGTTCTCTTCGTATAAGAGTCTTACCATCACTAAGCTTCTGGGATCCTAATGTCTGCTTTAGTTTGCGCAAGCGAGCCCCCATGTCCAGTGCAATCCTGTTTTTTAATCTGAATTTCATTACCATAAGGTTTGAGTTCCTCTATAGCTTTATATCTCTTAGAATCACCATCTCCTAGATAGTTAGTGCATCGTACATTATACCACTCCTGTGATCTGGAAAAAATTGCTTTCACTCCCTCTACTTCCATCGCTCCACTCGTGCCATGAAAAACTTTCACTATGTTCGTCCATGGTATTGCCCTTACACCTACAATGTTTTGAGAGAATAGCAACACCAATTACTTTGCAACTGTCTCTACTGGTAGCTGTCACAACTCCATTTAGAGATTTGTGACCTCTATGTTGCAATGATCCATCTAAAGCAATAGTTAAATCTCTACAATTCCCATTATCTGTCACAGCTTCTTCACCTGCTTTCTTCATTGTTGCTTGAACAATATCTTCAGCAGAAGATCCCACCATAAAATCCAAACTTGGATGGTGGTTTAGGCAAGTTCATAATTCTACTTAACATTGCCCCTGCGGCACTGCCCTTGCCAATGCAATGCAAGACATACACTAGCCTAACATTTATATCACATATTTATATCATACACCTTCTTTCCATTACTACCACTACGAGGAATAGTGTTAGAATTAGAAAATGAAACTTCTGCAGCACATTTGTTACACTTCAATAACATTTTACGTGTCAAACCAATGTGTGAAGTTATTTTCAATTCCATTCCTCTTTCTTTCCAAACTTGGCATAATACGTTATGTTTCAAAATATTAGAGAGCAAGGAAATGTTAATTATTTCATTCATATCATTCTGTAACTTTCATAGTTTTCAAATTTTTCTTTGCTGTCACAAAGTTTCTTGCTGGAAGAAGATCTATCACATTCATTTGGAGTAGTCGGTGAAGCAGTCTGAGCAGCATCTCCCTTCGAAACAACAAAAGGAGAAGGTTCTTCCACTCAGTGTGCCTTTTCATAAACACTCGATTGCTGAAACGGGTCATATTGATATCCTCAAACCAAATACGTAAATCAGGTACGAGCAAAATTCGTCGAATACGCACAATTGAACAGCTAAAACAACACAAAGCAAACTCCACAAGTCAACATGCACGGTATAGCATTTATGTTTACCGATATGAACAGTCATTTGTCACAGAGATAAAGAAAGACAACGTTGGAAAACAAAACACTGTCTAATTCTGCTAAGATACCCTGCTTGCAGCCAGCGAGCGGTGCCGTCAGAGGGGACACACCAAGTCGCTACAACCGTTTACTTTGCAGCGATAAAAAAAAACACACACACACACTTAGAATCCATTTAGAAGGGTGAAACTTGATTTGTTTTATTCATAAAACTCCAAATAATTTCATAATGAAAAGTACGAAAAAACGTTAATTTTGTCCTTTTCATCGTTCCGGCTCCCCTTAAGTGCTAGCAGAGCACATGCTTGATTTATGCTCTTGGCTGCCTAAATGATCAGTAATATCTGCCCTTCCTCCACGTATTTTGGTTAATAGTGACAGTTAAAATGGAGTTCCACGCCAGCATTTGGGAAAAAAATAGATAGTATGAGAGTATTTCTTTGGCATCACAAAACCGGGTACGCTCATTTTTTTAATCGGAAACCGGGACTGTCCCGGAAACCCGGGACGTCTGGCAACCCTACCCTGGAATGCTGTTCATGAATGCCATCACGACGGGTCTACCCACCAGACTATGCGCAAATTTGCAATCAGCGTGCGTGGGATGACCATCTGAGTGCTCCTGTTATCACACAAAATCGCACCCCAGACGATAACTACAGATGTGGATCCAGTGTGTCTAGCACGCAGACAGGGTGGTCGCAGGCCCTCAGCTGGCCTCCTTCAGATCAACACACAGCCTGCACTAGCATCGAGGCAGAACCAGCTTTCATCAGAAACACAACAGGTCCCCACCCTGTGCCCCAGTGAGCTCTCGCTTAACACCATTGAAGTCGCAACTGGTGGGTGTTTGGTGTCAGTGGAATGTCTGGCTCGGTGCTGTCCTTTAAGAAACTGATTTGTAACAGTTCGTTGTGTCACTGTGGTGCCAGCTGCTGCTCAGATTGCTGCTACAGATGCAGTACGACGTGCCAGAGTAATACGCCTAACACGTTGGTCTTCCCTCTCGGTACTGCCACGTGGCCGTCCAGAGTCCAATCTTCTTGCGACCGTACGTTTTTGTGGCCACGGCTGCCAGCAGTCATGTACATTGGCTACATTCCTCCCAATCGTACAGTATCGCAGAAGGAACATCAGCTTCTCGTAGTACTATTACGCAGCCTCTTTTAAACTCAATGAGACGATGATAACGGTGTGTTTCTCACCTTAAAGACATTCTTGACTAACATCAACTCACTACGCCCAATCTTAAAGATAACTAAAGTTCATGATCGATACAGCGTGTATTTAAAGCAAACCTGATTTGCATCCTCATAGTGGCGTTGAATAACATGATCTTTCAGATGTGGAAACACTCCTACCAATTTTCGTTTATACCGCACAACTCATGCTTGTGTTGGAATCGTTTTTCCGTCAGTGTGTGTCGGCAATACTCTACTGTCAACACCGATAATAAATACGCAACTTTCGTGGTAAGAATTTTAATTAGATCGGTAACTCTTCTGCAAACTGCGTTCTGCAGCCGCAGCATAGCCACTGTGGTATACACTCACCACAGAAGCTAAGCCAACACTCTGACGTCGATAGAGGGGTAACTCTCGATATTCGCATGCGGTACAACACTACACTTGAACGCCTTTGCAGTCAAATTAATGAAGCTTTTCAAGTAAAAATGAAGTTAATCGTATTATCTTATTAACTTTAGTTTAAGTTTGACAAACTCAATAGGACAGATTAACCAATGAATATTGCAATATGGCATCTCAGTTATAAGTTACCATTTTCCTATTACATTTCACATACAAAACCTAACGCATACAGAGATACCTTTTTACTTAACAAACAGTACCTTAAAAACATTCAGAGAAATGGACGTAAGATACCTGTAAAAGATGGTTATAAGACAGGTAACTTAAATCATTACTATACTATTTCTGAACATGTATCACTCTCTCTGTAACATGCCTATCTCCATCGTAACATTTCTAGATATAAAAGTGAAAGCCAGCATCTTGCCTTTAAGCTGCAGTGCAGTTGTGAGTATTGTGAAGATTAGCTTCCGCAGTATCTTCACATCTCCCTTTATACTGTGGCGTATAGCGAGCGGTCTAGAAGCTCACTGGAGACTGGAGAAGCTCTTTCGAGTCGGCTAACGTGGAGATGGCTAACTGGAAGTCTGAAAGAGTTATGGAACTCGGTCGGGAAATAATCGATCAAAGATGAGATATGAATATCTACAATCTTTAACAGGTTGTCTGAGCAAGAGATGCATAGTGACTTGCTACAACTAATTGCAAAGTCTCATGGAGGGAGGTACGTGGCTAAGTATGATGGCGAGCAGGGCCAGACCCCCACGCCTGACCTACATACACATCCCTCCTGGACCGCTGTCTGTACTGAAACTCCCCCTCGGACGCCGCCGGCCCCGCCTTTATACTGTGCAGTGGGGCCATGCCGCCCCTTCCACATTAGCGCTTCCGGCCTGCGCCTGGTGGGGTCTTGTGTGACCACATATGGTCACCGCCAACGCACTGACGAGCTCTGGTGATACCTCGTGAGTCTACGTAACATTTCTGGCCAATGTCCAAAACCAACGCCCTTCCGGTGGCGTCTCCTTTGTACTCTGAGTACTTTCTAGAAAACTTATTCGTTCTGGCTGCTGTTCTGTTGCCTTTCAGGCGTTGTATTTTGTAAATAAGTGTCCCCCCCCCCCTATGGAAAAATTTGTAGGCGCTGTCCTCAGTCACTACAAATTTTTATACAAGGTTTTTCATAAATTTTATTCCATTAATGGGGTAACATTCACATTTGCTTTACAATAATGTACAAAAGACACACATTATTAGTTTACAGCTGTCCACGACATAAATACATACATATAAATCAATCTTTTCCTGTAAGAGAAACATTTACATTTTCACGTTTCACACTTAATATTACATATTGTAATACTTGGAATAAGATAAATTCTAGATGTGCTTCTCATAGGACGGTGCCTGGCTATATCCCTCTGTGGGTACTGATCTATTATCGACAATATCAGACTTTCGTATTATCCTACCAATTCTCTTTCTACATTCAACTTTACAGTCAATTACACTTGATGTATTGATGTACACTTCATAATTACAGTTCAGTAATTGAAAGAGAAAACACTTTACACTAATTTTAACACTTTCTACTAGTGTTATCATTCTTCTGCGTTTGTCCGTTTTTAACCTAACACCACTTCTAACTTCAGTTCTAATGTGTCTAGCAGGCACTAGAGGTCTGTCAAAAACTCTCTTCACTATCTCTAGGTGTGCTTCTTTTAGGACGGTGCCTGACTATTTTGCTCTCTGGGTACTGATCTACGATAGTGTTGCCCATTGTTTCGCACGCAAAATTAAAACAGTCTTCGCAACATTTACTGTATCTACATAGACAACATACTATAATTACTGTACCAGAGCCCTTGAAACTCCGGAACGAGAAATGACTTAACGAGAAGTTGCTAAAGGTACTTCTCTCCTGGTATTCAATCTTTGTAGTTCATCCAGATTATGTCCTGCAGCTGCTAGGTCATCTAACTGTCTAATTGCAGGCTGTATTGTCAGTTCCAGCTTACGTCCACTTATATTTTTTCTCTCATTATTCACTAAGCAGCAATCTACACTCCTGGAAATTGAAATAAGAACACCATGAATTCATTGTCCCAGGAAGGGGAAACTTTATTGACACATTCCTGGGGTCAGATACATCACATGATCACACTGACAGAACCACAGGCACATAGACACAGGCAACAGAGCATGCACAATGTCGGCACTAGTACAGTGTATATCCACCTTTCGCAGCAATGCAGGCTGCTATTCTCCCATGGAGACGATCGTAGAGATGCTGGATGTAGTCCTGTGGATCGGCTTGCCATGCCATTTCCACCTGGCGCCTCAGATGGACCAGCGTTCGTGCTGGACGTGCAGACCGCGTGAGACGACGCTTCATCCAGTCCCAAACATGCTCAATGGGGGACAGATCCGGAGATCTTGCTGGCCAGGGTAGTTGACTTACACCTTCTAGAGCACGTTGGGTGGCACGGGATACATGCGGACGTGCATTGTCCTGTTGGAACAGCAAGTTCCCTTGCCGGTCTAGGAATGGTAGAACGATGGGTTCGATGATGGTTTGGATGTACCGTGCACTATTCAGTGTCCCCTCGACGATCACCAGTGGTGTACGGCCAGTGTAGGAGATCGCTCCCAACACCATGACGCCGGGTGTTGGCCCTGTGTGCCTCGGTCGTATGCAGTCCTGATTGTGGCGCTCACCTGCACGGCGCCAAACACGCATACGACCATCATTGGCACCAAGGCAGAAGCGACTCTCATCGCTGAAGACGACACGTCTCCATTCGTCCCTCCATTCACGCCTGTCGCGACACCACTGGAGGCGGGCTGCACGATGTTGGGGCGTGAGCGGAAGACGGCCTAACGGTGTGCGGGACCGTAGCCCAGCTTCATGGAGACGGTTGCGAATGGTCCTCGCCGATACCCCAGGAGCAACAGTGTCCCTAATTTACTGAGAAGTGGCGGTGTGGTCCCCCTACGGCACTGCGTAGGATCCTACGGTCTTGGCGTGCATCCGTGCGTTGCTGCGGTCCGGTCCCAGGTCGACGGGCACGTGCACCTTCCGCCGACCACTGGCGACAACATCGATGTACTGTGGAGACCTCACGCCCCACGTGTTGAGCAATTCGGCGGTACGTCCACCCGGCCTCCCGCATGCCCACTATACGCCCTCGCTCAAAGTCCGTCAACTGCACATACGGTTCACGTCCACGCTGTCGCGGCATGCTACCAGTGTTAAAGACTGCGATGGAGCTCCGTATGCCACGGCAAACTGGCTGACACTGACGGCGGCGGTGCACAAATGCTGCGCAGCTAGCGCCATTCGACGGCCAACACCGCTGTTCCTGGTGTGTCCGCTGTGCCGTGCGTGTGATCATTGCTTGTACAGCCCTCTCGCAGTGTCCGGAGCAGGTATGGTGGGTCTGACACACCGGTGTCAATGTGTTCTTTTTTCCGTTTCCAGGAGTGTATTTCCGCATGGAAAAGTTTGATGGATAAGCTTGGCACTATATCACTATTGACTGAATCACCGTCTGATCAGAGCATGATATCTGTGGAATTTCCGTCATGCCATGTGACGGTAATACTTTCGCTAACCGAGGTAACGAAGAGCCGTTCATTATTACGTAATGCTGTCCACAGACTTTCATTTAACACTATTAGCTTCTGCACACAATCCTTCGGAATTTCTCGCACTGGTTGCAGCAGCTTAGCTTCGCACTTCAAGGTTGCTTTTACCTCATGATCATAGCCTACGTGAACAAAAGTATAAATACCTACTTGCATTTTCTGAGGTTCTGATCTACCGTCGTACACTGTAACTGCTCGTTATTTAATTTCGCATACTGAAGTTTCGCGTCATCACTTAGGAATAATTCTTTCTGTGAGCAATACACGTCGATAAATGTCTCGTTCCGTGCACTTCTTACGGTAACGGCAGTATTTTGTAGAGGTTATACACGCTGTCCTCTACTAGCTGGACATTTAAGATGTTTCCAGCAATTAAAACATCCAGATCAGCTCTTCTGATTCACTGGTATTCTCTGTCTACCGTAAGGCAGGCAGGGACAGGCTTGTCTTTGATGTCGTCTCTTTCTCTCTCTTAGAAGGAGAGTGTCTGTCTTCGCCTCGTAGTACATAGCGTCATCTTCGTCTAGCATTCCGAACAAAGCCTTACTGACCTGTCCGCAGGGTTTAACATCCTTCGTTTCTTTGTACTTCATTCAAGCCATTCTAATTGCCCAATTAGACCTTGTACCATCTCAGTTTTTCCTACTTAAAGTGGCACGTATATTCTGCAATTATGCAACTAGAAAATTCACGGTAAATGATAACAGCCAACCAGCTGCAGAATAAAGATTTATTGAAATCCTTGACCACGGTTTCAGTATATACCTTCATCAGAAGCAAAAATACACTAAAATCGTGCCAAAGGCGTCGTCAGTAGTTAAAATGAACTACTGATGACGCCTTTTTGCACGATTGTTTTACGCATCTCCACCGCAGGGTGTGATTTTAGTGTGTATTTGCTTCTGATGAAGGTATATTTAGATATACCGAAATCGCGGTCAAGGATTTCAATAAATCTTTATTCTGCAACTGGTTGGTTGTTATCATTTACCGTGAAGATTTTCAACAGTTGCTGCTTCAGCCATGTTTCAAATGTTCAACTAGAAAAACTCTTTCAGACTGTTGGCATGAACTGTGAGACATTTATTTCGTTTCAGACATATTACACAATTAGGCCCCTTTGTTCGTACCGCCGCGTCCGTGTATCTAACTTACGTGATCTGCCTCGCCGTACACTTTCATCAAACAACAGAACCTTATCCCCACAACAGAATTTCTTTGCAATCTGGGTCCTATCATAACAATCCTTATTTCTTATCTTACATTGCGCATTCTGCGTTCTTGCCCATTGGTGCATATCTAGCATATTCTCCTTTAGCTTTGACACATAATCATCAAAATTATAACTCACTCCAGCAGGGTCTTTCTGTAGTATCCCTGGAATGTTACATGTTCTTCCAGAAAATAATTCATGTGGCATCTAACCTGTCATACTATGCGGTGTTGTATTATGCACAAAAATCGCGAATGGAATCCAGCTGTCCCAGTTTGTCTGTGTTCTACGTGCATAGTGTCGCAACATCGCCGTTAATTCCACGCGGGGTAGCCGCGAGGTCTCAGGCGCCTTGTCACGGTCCGTGCAGCTCCCCCCCTCCCCCCCCCCCCCCCCCGTCGAAGGTTCTAGTCCTCCATCTGGCATGGCATGGATGTGTCTGTTGTCATTAGCGTAAGTTAGTTTAAGCTAGATTAAGTAGTGCGTAAGTTTAGGGACCGACGACCTCAGCAGTTTGGTCCTATAAGACCTTACCATAAATTTCCAAATTTTCCATAAATGTTCGATACGACCTCTCAACGCCCCGTTCGTTTGAGGCTGGTACCTTGTTGTGTCTGTCTTCTCGATAGGCACTAGTTTACATACTCGTTTCATAGTCGTACTCACGACATTACTTACCAAATTAGTTAACAATACTGTCGGTATTCCTCACCTCAGTGTAATGTTCTTTACAAGCACCCTCGCTAGTGTGTCGGCATCTTGCCTTTCAGTGGGTTCGGCTACCATAAACTTCGTCAGAGCAGCCTGTAACCCTAAGGATATACTTCTTTCCTCTGTCTCTCTGGTTTAATGGACCTACTATGTCAATGTCACACCTTTCGAAAACGTGCTCAGGCGTCTTCGTGGTCTCTAGAAGCATGTTTATGTGATTCCTAGCGAGCTTACTCTATTGACAACTATCGCATTTCTCGATATATTCTTCCATATCTTCCTTCATACTGTTACATACTCGGTTCTTCTTTATTCGCTCATAGGTTCTTCCTACGCCTTGGTGTTCTTCAGTGGGAGAATCGTAAAACTGTTTCCAACTGCGGATTTTTCAGTCTCCCTTGTTTCTTTCCTGACTCAGCTGTCTCTTGTTTGCTTTTCCATATCCTTGATGCAGTTTTCACATTCCTGAATAATATCTTTTACTGTTTTCGGATGAGCTGTTTTGTGTCCTGTGTCCATGTTGGGCGCGCCTGCCGGCTCCTCGCGTGCGCCGACAGCCTCCGCTGCCGTCACCTGCCGGAGGCTCCCAGACCTGCGTCATGGTTTCTGTTTCCGCCGTGTCTTGACCCAGGCTACTGTCATCTTCCGGTCACGCACCAGCCTCCCTGACCTCTCCCACTCGCAAGAGTCGCGACTTGATTTCGTTTGCCACCCTCGTACAGTATCTGATAATCGTGCTCGTGTTCCTCCAGCTTTAAACTAAATTTCATCAATCTGGACGACGGACGTGATACATTACCTATCATTGTTAGGAGTTTATGGTCAGTACATATCAGAATCTTTCTTCAAACCACCTACACCTACACAAACCACAACATTTCGCTGCCCAACAAATGGCACACATTATAACCTCCCCCTCACTTATCGACCTTAATGACAGTGAAAAATTAAACCGCGTGTACCTAATGGAAATTTGGGAAAAGCAATCGTCACCAAGGTTAATTTGTCGGTAAAGAGGGAGGAAAGGGTTACATCTAAATGAAAGGAAAAATGCTAATGAAACTGGTGGAAATTAATTTTGAAATAGGGGTAAAGTTAATAAAGGAAGTAAATGTGCGGCCGTTACGTTAACAATCAACTAGTGGTAATTAGATATTTGAGATTTGGGGGAAATTACGGTCGCCAGTCCTAAGGACAATTACTATAGTAACTGAAAAAGAAAGATTATTACACATATAATTAGCACTAGAAGCGTGGCAACTGAAGGTTGACAAGTGTAGTGTGAAAACTGAAAGTTTGTCAGAAGTAATAAATTTCGCTACACTCTGACTTAATTTAGCAAAAGAATTAATAAAACTGGAAAATCGAAAGTTAATTCAGTGACTGAAGTTAATAGTGAGCTTTCTTTCTGAAGCACATCGAAATTCAGTAAAATACTGTTAGTCTTGGACTACCTCAATAATCATTTCAAAAGCTACTTGAATCTACGCAATTTAGAAATAAGAGATTTAACTTTGAACTTGAATTAAATGATTCTGAACAATTAACAATAGTAAAATTTAGTACGTACCAAGCTGAGCTGCAGTCACAGGTAAGCTAAAATATGGTAACAAAACTCGCACTCTTAAGTTGTGCTTGTGTAATCTAAGTATCGTAGCCAGCTATGAATACTTTAACTGAACTTTGAAATTAAAACAGTGAAATAAAATGATGCTGGCGTTTGAATTTCAACGACATTCGGGCTCATTTCGGAAAAGGAAGGGACCCTGCTTGGCAAAGCAATTGGGACAATGAGCAACAAAGGTTCATGCTAAGTTGCTGTAATTATAGTTACGAAAATGGTACAGTTTGAAAAGCTGAGGTCTGCCATACAGTTCTAAAACTTTACGTGCTTCCAGTCTTCCTTGTTGGTTGATTGAAGGTTTGAAGCCGTCGATCGAGGATGTGGCGACAGTCACTCATTGTCGGCCGTCGCAGTTGCAGAAGCTGGATGTTGGCGCGCCTTCTTCCCGACACGGTCACCAGACGAAACGGGCTCTTGATGTGCGCCAGATTATGCTCCCCGTCCGCGACACCATGTCAGAAACTATCATCGCAAGTCGAGCGCAATTACATGCTGCCAAACCCCGAAAGCGCGGCAACTCGCGGGAGCGTCACACAACACACCTGCTCCACTCGCTACTCCAGCCAGACTCCCTCTCTGCCCGCGCTCCACGCGCCAGAGTTAACACTACCAAAGATCCTACACACTTTGATTCTTCACACGACCTATCGATGTAATCGTTCGATAGCAGTTTTCCCTAGGCAAGACCCAGCGTAAAAATACAAATAATATTTACGAAACAAACCAATTATACATAGACATAAATGCATAAATATATATATACAAATAGTAAAACAATTACAATATGTAAAGACACAGAAATGTCATATATTCAGGTAACAAAAATAAGGAAAATAAATTTATAGTACAATAGATGGAAATAGGAGGATATGCATTTCCGGCGTTACAACATCTCCCTCTCATAATATTTACGAAACAAACCAATTATACATAGACATAAATGCATAAATATATATATACAAATAGTAAAACAATTACAATATGTAAAGACACAGAAATGTCATATATTCAGGTAACAAAAATAAGGAAAATAAATTTATAGTACAATAGATGGAAATAGGAGGATATGCATTTCCGGCGTTACAACATCTCCCTCTCAATCGTACTATACCCTCTTTCTGCGTTGTTCAGCGTCCTTGAGTCGTACGTGACAGGTAAGTGACTTTCGATTTTTCCCTGACTTAAAACCGCTCCAATACTTGACTGGCTATCGTTCGTGGTAATGATGACTTCCTGTTCAAAGTCCGGGTACGGTAATAAAGAGGGAATGATTACCTTCTCTTTCAAATGATGAAAAGTGTTTTCTTGTTCGATAACCCAAGTATAAAGCACTTCTTTCTTTAATAATTCATGTAGCGAGTTTGCGATTTTTCTTAAGTTACTTATAAAACGCTGGTAGTTTTCCATAAGGACTAAACGCTGGTAGTTTTCCATAAGGACTAAATAAGCCTTTAATTGCTTCGTTGTTTGGGTCTGTGGATACTCCTTTATCACTTTGACCTTCTATGGATCCGGCCTCAAGCCCTGAGCCTATAAAATATGAGCCAAATAGCACACTTCCTTTCGCAAAAACTCGCACTGGTCCATTTGTGGCTTTAAATTGCTAAGTTGAAGTCTTTCGAATACTTCCATCAGCCATGCATTATGTTCTTCTAAGGAGGAGCCAAATATTACCACGCCATCCAAACAGACGAACAGTTTGTCACCTTGTAGCCCTGTCAAAATGGAGTTAATTAACTTCTGAAATGTACAAGGACCTGCTTTAAGATCCACGGGCATTCGTTTGTACTCATAGTGCTCATACGGTGGACTGAAAGGCGTTTTTTCTCGATCGTGTACGTCTAGTAAGATTCGATAATAGCCCTTCGCTAAATCGAGTGTCGAGAAGTACTTTGTCTTTCCTAGATCGTCAAGAATTTCGTCAATTCTTGCCAATGGATATACTAAATTTAGGGAGATCTCATTAAGTGTCCTATAGTCCGCAACTATTCGCCACATTTGTTTTCCACTGGCATCTACCTTTTTCGGAATTAAAAACAAGGTAAAATTCCAACAGCTTTCACTTCGTACTAGAATGTCATCCTCTAACAAAGTTTCTATTTTCTCCTTGAGCACCTCTTTTTGTGCTTGCAGTACTCTGTAGGGTCGCAAAAAAATCAACAAACCTTCTGTTTCTGGTAGCAGATTAACGTCGTGCCCGACACTATCCGTGTAAGATAATATGTCTCCAGGCAAATGGAAAACATCGCTGTACACGGTGTACAACTCTGATTGCTTCCTTCTATGTGGCAATCAAACGACCCGTACAGATGTTCTCGTTTAGCACACTTATTCTTAATTTCAGCTGTGGCTTAGTTTTACCAACACGGTTCACACTGAGCGATTGTCACATCAATGTCCGCTCGGGAACTGCTTCTGCTACCACCCGTGGGCAGCCTACTGATACACTCTGATCTGTAGTGTTCAGCACACTCGTTATACCTTCTCCTGTTTCTACATTTACTGACACTTCAGCTAAATACGTGCCCGTGATGATTCCTGTTTAGATATGATAGCCTGTTTCATTCGCCTCTATTTTTATTCGACACACTCTTCCTTCCCGGGGCCCTACAGTTAATGCGGAAGCAATTTGTTTGCGCTCTTTTTGCGTCTCTCCGGCATTATCTGTTGGCTGTCTCTGTTTGCGCTCCGACAGTTAATGAGTTTCGTCACTATTCTCTCTCGCATTTCCATATGTTTCTAGCTTTGTGCTTAAGCGTCTCTCGGAAGAGCCTTCTGTTTTCTTTCGTACTATGCAGAGCTCACCCTGTGATTCCGTCTTCCTTACCTTACATGCCTTTCGCTCAATGTCTGAGGTTTCTCTGAAACAGCCATCTCCTTCTTGTACCTTCACAACCGTATTACCAAATTTCCAACTTCTAATACCAATCTGCACAGGGTGAACCTCATACTCTTACATCGTCTTGATTCTATTCCGTTCCCCGCAGATCCATAGGCTTCCGGTGGCATAATTATTACGACCCGACGTTCTTTGAAAAAGTCCTAGCCCACAGGCCCGTCAAATGGAAGATCCACATCCTCCCGAGTTACTGGCAAATGATACCTCACTTGCATTCCGTCTCTCGTTCGAAATATGAGGGTTATAGTTGCCTCTGTCCTCACAAACATATTAGCGATTCCCCGAATCCTAATACATTCTGACGGATTATGCTTCCCGACGTTTCTCTAACTAATTCTCCTAATTAGTCTTGAGTTTTAGGTTAGTTAGGTTTAAGTAGTTCTAAGTTGTAGGGAACTGATGACCTCAGATATTAAGTCCCATAGTGCTTAGAGCCATTTGATATGAGTAATTTATTTATTTATTTATTTAGCGTATGGCTCATAACATCACAGTAAAAATTACAGAAACAACACGATTAAAAAAAAATCACATATGTATAAACAGAGCAATAAATAACAGTTTGTATATAAGGACACCGCCAATTGTAAATTTACACTCACAGAAGAGCAATCACAAGCAGACGTCCAGCTTAGATAATAAATAGTCGATTGCCTCTTGGGTCGCCATTAGGAAATCCTGTGGGTCACCATCGTATGCCCTTAGTGGGCATTCCTGCACGATGTGTTTGACTGTCTGTCTCTCACCGCCACAGTCGCAAGCGGCCGAAGGAAGTTTACCCCATCTGTGTAAGGAGTCGGCACATCTCCCACAGTTAGTTCTGATGCGATTAAGAGTTGACCAAACTTTGCGAGGGCAATCAAATCCTTTTGGTTTACTAAAGATGCATGGCATACTGTGCAGTTTACTGCTGTTCTGCTCTCCCATTCCTCTTTCCATCGGTCATTTATTTTAAAGTTGGTTTGGTGCAGAGCCTGTGCGGTCTTTAGTGGAGGATGCCTGGACCGGAGTCGGTTTCCTTGGATGTCGTGAGTATCTTCATGGATTTGTAATTGAGGGTTGTTCATGATTTTTTGAAATTCTCTAACCAGAGCGTGTTCACGGCGCAGGTTAGGAGGGGCTATGTTACTGAGAACGGGCAGCCACACTGTAGGAGTTGGCCTGATTGTGCCTGATATAATACGCATTGTTGCATTAAGTTGGCTATCTACCATGTGTGTGTGTTTGCTGTTGAGCCACACTGGGGCACAGTATTCTGCCACTGGATACACCAAGCCAAGTGCGGATATTCTTAAGGTAGATGCTGTGGAGCCCCAAGTGGTGCCACAGAGCTTCTGCAACATGTTGTTGCGTGTTTTAAGTTTCGCTGCAGTTTTCGTCAGGTGTTCTTTGAATGTTAGTGTCCTATCTAGGGTAACCCCAAGGTACTTTGGGTGTTTGTTGTGATTTAGTAATTTCCCGTCTAGATAGACTTGTAGTTCTCTGTTGGCCATTTTGTTGTTCAAATGGAAGGCACATACTTCCGTCTTTGTAGCACTAGGTTGTAGCCTCCATTTTCTAAAGTACTCGCTGAGAATCCCTAGGTCACTCGTAAGGATATCTTCGGCAGTTTCTATATTTCTGTGGGCTGTTGCTAGAGCCCAGTCGTCAGCATAACCAAATTCGCGCGATCTGGTTGCAGGCATGTCAGCGAGGTAAAGGCTGAAAAGAAGGGGCGCAAGGAGAGAGCCTTGTGGGAGTCCATTATTGAGTTTCATCTGTTTACTTCTCTCATTCCCCATTATTACTTGGAAGGTTCTATTTGACAACATATCATCAATGAGGTTGGTTATCTTCTTGCAGGGGACAGGACAGATTAATTTGTACATGAGCCCCTGTTTCCAAACTGTATCATAGGCTGCTGTTAGGTCTACGAATGCTGCAGCTACTTTATGTTTCTTCTGGAACCCCGCCTCCATATATGTTGTCAGTGATAGGACTTGATCTGTACAGCAGCGATATGGACGGAATCCTGCTTGTTCGATAGGGATTTTTTTGAGTATAGTCTGGCCTATTCTGTTGAGGATCAGTCTTTCTAGTAATTTATAGACCATACTGAGAAGGGCAATGGGGCGGTAACTCTCTGGTCTATCGCCTGGTTTACCAGGTTTCAGAACTGCGATGATCTTTGCTCGTTTAAGTGAGGGAGGAATGTTACCCACTTGGAGAATGTCCGTAAAGAACTTAGCCTGCCATTGTTTTGTGTAGGCTCCGACATGTATGAGGAACTCAGGGTGGATACCATCGAAACCCAGAGCTTTGCCTGATTTAACTTTCTTCAGGGCATTGGTAACCTCCTCGATGCGAATATCTGATGAATATTCTGAGTCCATTGCACGGGTCCTTTTTAATGTTTTTACGTCTTTCTTCACTTTTGTTGTGTGCTTTCTATTTCGTGGGGCTCTAGACGCAGAAACTATGCGGGATGCAACCTTGTTGGGAGATATTTCGTCCTTTCTATGTTCAGGTGGATTTGCGCCTCCAAGTTTACGCAGTAGGGACCAGGCTTGTCGGCTTGACTTTGCAAAGTCTAGATTTTCAACAGTATTCTCCCATTTTTGCCGTCTAATAAAGTCGATGTTATGTATTAGTTCATCCGCTATTTCCCGGTAATATCCTTCTAGGTAAGAGGTAAGGCGACTGCTTTCTTACACCGTTACTTAGTTTCCCTAGTTTTTACTTCCTCTATGTGCATTCTGTGCAAGGCTAAAGCTTTCCAGTCTTTCATTTAATGACCGTTTCGTTGGCACTGAAAACACGTTACAGGCTTCAGGTGCACACATCGGTCTCTGTGACTCGGGGATTTATATTATGAGCACCTCACTGCTCGTGATTGGTCAGTTTCCCTGCCTTTTCTTGGTACAACCGGCCCCACCTTTCCTATTTTTTTATCTGAACGACACTCTCGCACCATATAGCCTGCCTTCCCACACGAGGTAACATTTGGTGGCTTTCTTCTCAGTCTGCGGCGCTACACCACCACCTCGGGCGATCATCTCTTATCAGGCAAACACTATTGCACTCTGCTTTGTCAGAGCTGTCTCTATAGCCTCGGCTAGTGTTAGCTGCTCACCTCGCACTCGCACTGCTTTCTTTATCGTGTCATCGTAAATCTCATGGATTAACACTGCTCGGACTAATTTCCAAATGAGAACAAGGCTGCCTTCTAGCTCTGATTCTCACATGGTATCTCGACTGCTTCCCTGAAATGGTGCTGCACGGTATCAGATCTCGAGCCCCACCGAGGTACACTTTTCCTATGTTCTTACCGACTTGCAAATATCTGATATGCTTAGAAGTCAAGCGTCCGTATACTAGCATAGTTTTCTACTACAGGGTGGCACACGGGAGACGGACGGTTTTGAACTGATTAGTACTGAGGGCGCGGTGGTGGGAGGTGGTCGTAGTGGGGATAGTTCTGATCAGCACAAGGCGCCATTTCATTTACTCAGTCACTATGGAGCAGTGGGACTTGCAATGTCGAGTGTTTGTCTATGACAGTTTCGTGAAAAGTTGTGAGTCTATTATTGCTAAGCTGCGATTGTTTCGTGCGCGGTTTAATGTCGGTCGACATGGAGCTGTTCCGAGCCGTAACACAATCCTCAGGTGAGTGAAAAACTTCAGATCAGCTGGAAACATACTGCAAAAGAAGCATCCTGAACCGAGACGCAGAGTAACGACACCAGAAAATGTTGAAAGGGTAAGGCAAGCCAGCCGAGCGGTTCTAGCCGCTTCAGTTTGGAACAGCACGACCGCTACAGTCGCAGGTTCGAATCCTGCCTCGGGCATGGATGTGTGTGTGTTGTACTTAGGTTAGTTAGGTTTAAGTAGTTCTAAGTTCTAGGGGACTGGTAACCTCAGATGTTAAGTCCGATAGTGCTCAGAGCCATTTGGATTTGGTAAGGCAAGCGGCAGTCAGAAGCCCAGGGCGGTCACCTAGACTTCATGCTAGGAGTTACGAATCAATCGTGAATTGGTTAGACGAATTTTGCAGAAAGAATTAAAATTGCATCCCTACAAAATGCTTATTGTCCAACAACTTCAGGAAACTGATTTTGCTGTACGAGAAGACTTCGCTTACAGAATGCAAGTGATTTTGGGATCGAATGAAAATGAAATTTTATTGATGAGAGATGAAGCTCATTTTCATTTAAACGGGACTATGAATAAGCAAAGCCTACGTTACTGGGCTCCAGAGCATCTACACCTTATCCAGAAGAAGTAACAGTCTGGTGTGCTCTTGGCTCTGTTGGCATTATTGGACCTTATTTTTTTTTTAAGAGAATGGGGCCACAAACTGTTAATTCGGTTCGTTACATTCGTATGCTTGAAACATTCTTGAAACCAGAACTAAGAAGACGACGAATCCCTTTAAAACGCGTTTGGTTCAAGCAGGATGGGGCAACATCGCACACCGCAAACACTTCAATGACAGTTCTTACACGCATGTTTCCTGGCCGGATTATCTCACGTTTTGGCAATGTTCCTTGGCCTCCCAGGTCTCCCGACTTGTCAGTATGTGACTTTTTTCTGTTTGGGTACCTTAAGAACTGTTTCTATAACCACAAACCACGAAATTTGGACGAGTTGAAGAATACAGTCATTCAAGAGATTGCTGCCATTCCTACGGAGATTTTAGTCCGTGTGATGGAGGATTTTTGAGAAGAGACTTGAGTCCTGCATTCGAAATGATGGACATCACCTTGAAGACATTATGTTTCACAAATAACTTTGTTAACTAAAATGGCAAATAATGAGCTTTGATTTTGTGTAAATTAACATGCATTATAATTTTGAAGTTGGCTGAGTATTATTTCATTAAAAACCGTCCGTCTCCCGTGTGTCACCCTATAATATGGCGCTCATCTCATGAAGTTCTACTTGGATCTCTGTCTAAGAACTTGCTATGAAATGAGTCCACTATTTTAGTTTTAACAAATTTCAAAAGGGTATGATGCTGCTCTGGGTCTATACGCTCAACCGCAATATCACAATTGTCAAGGGACTCATTTAGAGTGTTCTCAGTGGCATCAAACGATTGCGGCATTAATTTTAGCACATCTGACAAACTAACTAATTGCCTTCTTTGTGAATCAGGCCGTAGCTTTCGTGCGCCGCCTGCTACGAAGCGTTGCCCTCGCCCTGCCGCCCGCCGTCGCCGCTTCCGACGCCTGCCTTCCGCTTCTCTGTGTGAGCCGCGGCCGCTGCCGCGCGCTGCCCGCGCCGCGCTGCATGTCGCTGCTGGAGCACGCGCTGCCAGCCGCTGCTGCGCTGCTGCTGGCCCGTCTGCGGCCTGTGCCGCTATCTGTGACTGTCGCTCCCGAGACCGAAGCTCCAGAACTGCACCTAATCTCATTTCTCAAACATATCTGATTTTATTTGTATGGCTGTTAACACTAAAACTCATGGCAATTTTCATGTGGGCCAAAAATACGCCTAGTAATTAATAATTCTAAAGTCCGTTGTGGAACATTTTTCTTAAACATAAAATTTTTATTCAAGCTTTTCTGCACAATTTTACCCGTTGGCCGATGTTGCGCTTGGAAATCGATAATTCAAATGAGCGCTGAGGCGCATTTCTCTGAAATATAAATTTCTATTTAAATGGTTCTGGACATATTTTATGTGGCTAAGCTTACACTGAGTGGCTTGTAATTCTATGCATGACGTAGGTCATTTTTTTGGAAATATAGTACCACTCTAGAGTGGCTGTTAATACTACAATTCTGGGCAGTTCCTACGTTGGTTAAATCTTTGCTGGATAATCAGTAATGTAATTGAATGTTGTGGTCAATTTCTATAATAATATGATGCGAGCCTGTAGTTGTTGTTCCTTAGTTTTTTCTAAATTGCTTAATTTGGGACCATGTGGTAATTGATAAAAATTTGTATAAATAAATTTGTTATTATAATCGAAGCTGTGATTGATGTTGCTGGCGCTGGGCTAACCCTTCCACTCCACAGGCTTGTGTGCTGACCCTTCTGACCCATCCCTGTTATCGTAATTTCATAGCTCTACTTTATCTCTACTGAAAGTTTGTAACCGCTGTGCTGAAAGGCTCTGCTACAACAAAACTTAAATAAGCTACTATGTACACAATATCTACACAACAATCCTACATCAGTTTCACAGAACCAAAATATCGATATTAAATGGTTATTGTTACGGACAGCACATAGCAGAAAATAAAATACAACATTGTTCAGTTACAAACCTATTCCTCCTGTCCTCCCAAGCTTCAGTTTTCCTTTCACAAAGACTTTTTGTTTAAGAAATTACGAAGGAAAAAGTGTTTTATTGCAGTGTGGACAGTTTCTGGTTTCTTGCTATAATTTTCTCCCACAGTTTTACTGATGCTTCAGTACTAAAGGCGGCAAGAGATCTTGGTAGGTCGTGTTCTGGACGATTATCGCTGAAGCGAGCTTGTCTGTCTCATTTATTTACATCGTTAAGTATTCAGCGGCCGAGTCAATCTCCTCCATCGTAGTGACGGTGAACGTAGGGCAAGTATTGTAATTTAAGGAGCAGCTGTATTATTCCGAATTGGTTTCCTGCTGCGTCACCGAGCGAGGTGGTGCAGTGGTTAGCACCCTGGACTCGCATTCGGGAGGACGACGGTTCGATCCCGTCTCCAGCCATCCTGCATTAGGTTTTCCGTGATTTCCCTAAATCGTTTCAGTCAAATGCCGGGATGGTTCCTTTGAAAGGGCACGGCCGATTTCCTTCCCAATCCTTCCCTAACCCGAGCTTGCGCTCCGTCTCTAATGACCTCGTTGTCGACGGGACGTTAAACACTGACCACCACGACCGCCACCACTCCTGGTGCGTCCAATTTCTGGGAATTGTGGTGGCGCGGGGCAGTAAACCTAGGACCGGATGATGATCAGACAGGAGATGAATTAGTGTTTTAACTTGTTCAAAATGGTTCAAATGGCTCTGAGCACTACAGGACTTGACATCTGAGGTCATCAGTCCCCTAGAACTGAGAACTACTTAAACCTAACAAACGTAAGGACATCACACACATTCATGCCCGAGGATTCGAGCCTCCGACCGTAGCAACAGCGCGCGGTTCCGGACTGAAGCGCCTGGAACCACTCGGCCACAGAGGCCGGCTTTTAACTTGTGAATCTTTGTCTATATTTTTGCACTGTCTAGCAGATCAGAACATCGGTTCGCCACCGTCGGAATATGCGTTGGTTCTTCAGGACCGAGAACTGCGACGTCCATTTGGCTTTCCAGCGCAACCAATTTCACTCTTCTGGGATTTTCACCCTTTTAGAATTTTCCTCCAATGAGGACGGTGCCACAACTTTTTCAGAGTTGTATGGAATCTTGATCGTCCAGCTAGGTGTTTGGCTTTAAGTATGCCATAATGCAGATCACCAACCCCATGCTCCTCCTATTCGAAACACCAAAACCTTCAGGTTGGTGTAATTGAGGGAGAGGTTCCAGTTTGAGACACATACACTGGTATCCAAAATTAAAGCAACAAAGGGAAATTTTACGAGGTTGTATTTATTTTGCCGCAAAACAATACAAGCTGGTGATAGTAAAGTAGAAACAATGTGAAGAATACAGAACGTAAACAACTGCAATATGCGTAACGGTAGAAAAAACTGTTCTTCGTTTTTTCCAACTTAACGGATTTGCACACATATTCTGACAACTAGTTAATGTGCTCTGTATGAGGTGTGGCCCTCTCCGGCAGCAGTACAGGCCTGACAACGACGGGGCTTGCTGCGAATGTTCAGGCAATAAGGCCCATTCTTCCTGGAGAGCTGCTCGCAAGTGTTGGAGAGTGGTTGACGGATGCTGACGTCATGCAACCTATCTCCCTAAAGCATCCCAGACATGCTCTACGGGATTCAAATCGGGAGAGCGAGCAGGCCATGCCACGCGTGCAATATCTTCCGTTTCTAAAATAACACCAACCACCCGTGCTCTACGAGGTCGAGCATTATCGTCCATCAGTACGACGTCTGGGCCCACAGCACCTCACAACAACCGTACATGAGATCCAAAGATCACCTCACGGTACCTGACAGCAGTTAAACCTTTCCGATTCACGCGCACAATGTCCGCGTGCTTAGCTGGGTGGAAACGTACTTGCCTCCCGTGCGAGCGGGCCCGGGTTCGATTCCCGGCCGGGTTGGAGAGTTTCTCCGCTCGTGGGCTGGGTGATGTGTTGTCCTCATCATCATTTCATCTTCATAACTGGCCCACAAGTCACCCAATGTGGCGTCGACTGAAATAAGACTTGCACTTGGCGGCCGAACTTCCCCAGATGGGGCCACCAGGCCAACAATATCATACGCTGATTTACCCACACAACTTCATGAAAGGTGTCCGCGTGGTCAACATAATCCCTGCCCACACCATTAGCAATCCTCCTCGATATCGGTCTCTTTCCACATTGTTCGGGTCCCTAAACCGTGTTTTATATTCTCTCCAGATGCTAATGCGTCGAGAAACAGTCTCCATACCAAATCTGGACTCATCTGTGGAAAGAACATTGGCCAACTGTTCGACCACCCACGTGGTATGTTGACGACTGCACTCTAGACGTTCTGTTCTGTGATGACGCATCAGAGGTACACACACAGCAAATCTCCAACAATGAACCGAAGCATTATGTACACCGTTCGTCCCCATACAACATGTCCAGTGGATACAGTGACGTCAGATGTCAGGTGCCGTGCAACACTAAGTGGTACTGTCGTTCCCTTGCATCCAAATAACGGTCCTCTCTTTCTGATATCACACGTGGTCGCCCACGGTTAATGTGACAAACAGTAAAATGTTTATAAGAACGCTTGGTGAAGAGCCTGGAGGGACATTCAATCTAGTAGATCAATTCTGGTGTAGCAACGTTCTGACATTACACCAAACGAGTACAAACAATGTAACCAAACGGCTAAGCCGTCTTACCAGCATTTATAGGATGTATACTTTGTAATAAAGTTTTTATCATCAATGTATGACACTTATGTTTTGCTTGAATTCGTTTATAAACGTCTTATAAGCATTTTACTGTACGTCACATTCACTGTGCAACTGAGAGACCTGTTTCAGAATTTCACCACTTAGTGTGTCCATACGTGTACAGTGGGGATTATGTTTTACGTTTAGACTATACAATCAAGTTAAGAATGATAAATTATAATTTTACACCGACTTGTCAACCCCGGGCCAATATTTTATGGAAACAAAATTTATTGTTCCGATGTACTTCATGGTAAGTGATTCAGGGTAATGTCACACTTGTAATTATTTTTGAATTTATATGCCTCCAAACAAAATTGTATTTTATTGTAATTAGTATTTGAATTCTCTGTATTTTTACGTACAAAATTTTTTTTTAGCTTAACCCATTCTTTTACATATGGGCAATAAATAGGGGCAGCTGGCTGACCATTATGACCTCAGCCGAGGTTAGCTTACGGATTTGTGCCGCACGGGATTAGCCGAGCGGTCTAGGCGCTGCAGTCATGGACTGTGCGGCTGGTCCCGGCGGAGGTTCGAGTCCTCCCTCGGGCATGGGTGTGTGTGTTTAGGTTAAGTAGTGTGTGAGCTTATGGACTGATAACCTTAGCAGTTAAGTCCCATAAGATTTCACACACATTTGAACATTTTTTTCTTACGGATATGTAAACAGCGGCCTCAATTGGACTAATGCTTGTACACGCCTGAGTTAGAGTGGAATATGTGTCGTTATAATTACGTTCAGCCTACACGCCGACTTATAACGGGACGTAGTTCAGGAATTATAACTGTGTACAACTGTGACACGGCGTTATATCAGTGTGCTTTTATGTGTCTGATTTTTGCGTTATTTGCGTTTATAGCTCTGATGATAGCCGCACTGTTAAAACCTAGATCTGCAGTGCAATAAGAAGGACAGATGACACTACAACGGATGCTAACCTTTTTTCTGTCCTGCCTTCATTTTCTCACTCTGCGCTAGTCTCTCTGAAGTGATAGTCCTGAGCAGGGGCAGGCGCTGGATTCTGTAACATACATCTCTATGGGCTTTTCAGGCAATCACAATAACACTAAACAGGATCTGTCACTCTGCACTTCTCCGAGAAAAGATAGATTCAAAGATTATCTTATTGCACTAGATGCCACGTTTCCTTTCACGTCTTCGCCTCTGCTGGGATCGGCCACGCGTGCTGCCGGCGGCGTGCGGGCAGAATCTTCCGGAGGTGGACGACGGAAACTTCTCGCTGTGACTGAGACGGCTGGCGAAGAGTGGCTGCAGTCTTTGCCCTGCTGATCCGTTAGACTCGTCGGGGCACTTAGTCGGTCAGCCGGAAGTTACAAGACGTTGTTGTATCCAGTGGGCACGAAGAGTTTTACGAGAGACCACCTGGATCTGCTGCATATCGCCATTCGCCGAATTGTGGACTCTGAGCGACGTTAAACAGCCATATAAAAAAGTGATGTTGGTCGAGATGAAAGTTTGTAACTGTTCAGCCTATGTGGATTCGAATGGCGGTACGGCTAGTAAAGACATAGTCACTGGTCAGACGCTTGGGTAACTTAGTTGGTTGTACTGAAGTACTTTAATGGTGCGCATCGTGGTTATTGTACTGACTCCATGACGTTTCGGGTGGAGCCTTTGAGTATCTTATATATTTTGTTATTCATTCGATTATTGTTGAAAAAGGTGTCGTCCACATTTTACGAGTGCTGTTTGTGGAAAATGTTAATGTGTGGGCCATCAATTCAGTGTAGTAATTGGCTTGTGTATTGCGTAAAAATTACCTGTGGGCATTTTAATATTATTTATTCTGAAATGCAGGATGGTGAAATGAATGCGTAAATTCAGTTCTTTTCTCGTTGATTGCTAGTAAGATCTGCATGATTTCTGCCTGCCATTTTAGTTGATGCGATTCGTTTTTTAGGTAAAAATTATCTGTGAGCGTTTTAAAATTGTGTATTCTAAATGCGGGAAGGTGAACCCAATACATAATTTGAAAGTTGCTTTGGTTGATTCCAAGTAGGCTTATGCCATGCTGGTTCATTAGCTTCTGTCTTAATATTAGTTCTTTCTTAAAAATAAATGGGGAATAAAAGTTTAAATTGAAATTTTCCCTGCTAATTGATGTTAAAAGTTTTATTTAAAAAAAGCTTTCTTCGCTTTGCGTTCTTTTTCCTAGTAAGTCTAACAGGGGCTTCACCTCTTTGATGAATATTCTGTTTAAATATTTGCATGTAATAAAGGACAACGAAAAGTGTGAGGTGATACACATGAGTTCCAAAAGAAATCCGTTGGAATTCGATTACTCGATAAATAGTACAATTCTCAAGGCTGTCAATTCAACTAAGTATCTGGGTGTTAAAATTACGAACAACTTCAGTTGGAAAGACCACATAGATAATATTGTGGGGAAGGCGAGCCAAAGGTTGCGTTTCATAGGCAGGACACTTAAAAGATGCAACAAGTGCACTAAAGAGACAGCTTACACTACACTCGTTCGTCCTCTGTTAGAATATATCTGCGCGGTGTGGGATCCTTACCAGGTGGGATTGACGGAGGACATCGAAAGGGTGCAAAAAAGGGCAGCTCGTTTTGTATTATCACGTAGTAGGGGAGAGAGTGTGGCAGATACGATACGTGAATTGGGATGGAAGTCATTAAAGCAAAGACGTTTTTCTTCGCGGCGAGATCTACTTACGAAATTTCAGTCACCAACTTTCTCTTCCGAATGCGAAAATATTTTGTTGAGCCCAACCTACATAGGTAGGAATGATCATCAAAATAAAATAAGAGAAATCAGAGCCCGAACAGAAAGGTTTAGGTGTTCGTTTTTCCCGCGTGCTGTTCGGGAGTGGAATGGTAGAGAGATAGTATGATTGTGGTTCGACGAACCCTCTGCCAAGCACTTAAATGTGAATTGCAGAGTAGTCATGTAGATGTAGATGTAGAAGGAACTTAGTTGATTGGAATCTTATTACGTACGCCTGTCAACTCCTGCACCACCACTCCGTTGCTATGTTCCATCTTTGGTAGCAGAGCGTGTTTGTGCTGTACTGTCGATGGCGTGCGTGACTGCAGTCAGTGGGGTAAAAAACTAAAAATTGCATTTACTAAATTTTGGGTCGCTATTTTGCTGGTGGAATTCTCTTGGTTATTCGAACACTACTGTTGCTGTTGTTTCAGCATGGGTGCGAGGGAGGCGTCCGATGTCGTTGGACTGCGGAAAGAGGAGCTTGCCTACGAGTTGTCTACTAGGGGGAGGTGACGCTTCCGGGAGCGCGGCCGGGTTAGCGCGGCGGCTGAGGGAGGCAGTGGGCTGGCCTGTCTGTCACCCCAGCGGACTTCCAGCAGGACGCGTGAGCGACGCCGTCGCCAGCATTCAGTGTGCGTCAGCGGAGCTTAGCTCGTTAGTGTCCTGCTTTGAAACTGGGGAGCCTTCACGGTCGCAGATTTGTAGAATTAGAGCACCAGTGCTGCACTATGCTAACAGTTCAAGATTTGCGTAGCGTCATGCCCACAGATGTGCATTGTGAACAGTTGCAGGACTCAGTTATGGAAATAGTTGCGAGAATCCGGGGGTTGAGTAGTTATGATAGTGATGCTGAGACATCTAGCAACAGAACTCGGGCAGTAGTCGCCCTATTAGCGAGTAATCCTGTGCTCCTTTTCTCGCCGGCCGCAGTGGCCGAGCGGTTGTACGCGCTTCAGTCTGGAACAGCACGACCGCTACGGTCGCAGGTTCGAATCCTGCCTCGGGCATGGATGTATGTGATGTCCTTAGCTTAGTTAGGTTTAATTAGTTCTAAGTTCTAGGAGACTGATGACCTCAGATGTTAAGTCCCATAGTGCTCAGAGCCAATTGAACCCTTTTCTCAGTTTACTAAACTACCCAACCTGCTAGAAGGAATGTTGCGGCAAGATGGAGTATTGTTTATGCTGCCGGAAATCATCGTCTTCACTACATGCCGGCGTGATTGTGTACTCAGTGGTCGCATCTGAAGATGGCGGCCAGATGGATCGCCGAAATATCGTGTAGTGAAGACGATGATATGCAGCAGCATACCCGTGAAGAGCATAAACAAAAATGGTTCAAATGGCTCTGAGCACTATGGGACTTAACATCTGAGGTCATCAGTCCCCTAGAACTTAGAACTACTTAAACCTAACTAACCTAAGGACATTACACACATCCATTCCCGAGGCACGATTCGAAACTGCGACCGCAGCAGTTGCGCGGTTCCGGACTGAAGCGCCTAGAACCGCTCGGCCACCGCGGCCGGAAAGCCGGGAATCACAAGGTGGAGTACTGTCAGTAGTATGTAGCGAGGATGTTCAGCGGTGCCTGTACTTGTTGTCACAATTGCAGGATCGTGGGGAGATGTTTGGTGTATGTGATGTGCGACTTTTCCAGATACTCTGTACTTCGGTTAAGGGCCGTTTGTAGCAAACCTTCGACAGGATGTGCGGTGTCTTGCCATTTTCAGGGTTTTGACGAAAAATCTGTATAGACTATTTGTCTTCATGTGCCTGTCACCAGTCGACAGAGAAAAATTGCCTTGGGATGCAGGGCCACAACGAGTTATTGGAAAGGTATGTCAAAACGATCAAGGGTGCCGTCAGAAGCTTGGGTTTAGATTTTCAGCAACACGAAATAGTCCGTAACATCTTGGAAGGGACACGACCAAGTGATAGATCTAGAGCCGATTTTAGTGAAAGACGAGGAACTTCCTGCAGCTGGATGGGGTAATCTCGGAGGCCATGTGCCATGCTGATAGCACTCGGGTCATGAGCAAGGAAAAACTTCGTCGGCCACCCAAGAGCGCGGCGTCATTGAGTAATCACGATTGTCTCATCTGTGGTGTTGTAGGAGCCAGGTTGATAGGCACTTGGCGAGGAACTGTACTCTGTCGAGGAGCAGCTCTGATAGATGACATAAGCGAAAGGCCTCCTCGCCTCAACTTCCGACGTTTTGTAGGAAGATCGTGGCCACCACTTCTTCAAGGTTTCTGCTTGTTTAATTGTGAACAAGTTTGTGCGCATTTGGTTCGGGTAGTTCTTAGAGTTCGATTAACGAACATTGGTATTTGGCACATGCTTTCTTATGTAAGCTTCCCCAGTTTGGTGACGCAGGAGAGAGGTGTAGAGTAGCTAATTCTGAGGAGCTGCTGTTGTAGGGGGAAGTTACTGTTAAGGTCCGGACTGAAAATTCCACATGAAAGATCAAGGTGAAGGCAGCTCGAAATTTGTCAGTGTCTGCTGTTTTGGGAGCGGATTTTATCAGACATGTTGGTCTGAGTCCTGATTGGAGGAGAGGCAAGTTCTCTTTTGGCTTTTACAGAGTGTATCATTACAAGTTTTGTAAGCGGTGGACGGGAAGGGGTACTAGAATCAATCTAGGGTGGTTACGGTGTAGGGAGTTAAGGATAGTTATGGTTTCAGTCATCTATCCCCTCAACAGGCACGCCAGTTGGGTAATGAGTATGGCTATGTATTGACAGATTGCTTGGGTGTAGTGAAAGGAGAGGAAAACAAAATCGAGTTTACTGACAACGTAATGGTAAGGCACCTACGTGTCGTCTCTCTTCACCTCGTATAAAGCACCTCAGGTTATGCATAGACGAAATGTCGAGAGAGGGGGCTATCACCCCCTATCCATACCCCATATTCGAACTACCCAACGGACAGGACAGGGTAGGCCCAGAAGTGATTTATAAAGCCTGCAATAAGAAGGTAGTTCTGCAATCAATACCATTACCTGTTTTGGCTGGTTTAAGAATTCCAACATTTTTACAACTCTCGACCTTACTCAGGCCTACTGTCATGTTCTACTAGCCGAAGAATCTAAACCTGTGACAGCTTTCATTACCGAATGTAATCTTTATGAGTACAAGAGTGTGTCGCAGTCCTGTCCAGAATTTTAGATAATGTTTTTTCCTGGTTAAAATTTAGATATATTTATATTTACCTCGATGACCTAGCGATCTTTAGTGAGAATTTCGGTCATCTTGAGCATATTAGAGGTTGTAAGAGGTCCATGACTAAGGAATTTATTGCTAGCGCACTAGAGCAGATGTAATTTTGATAGATCGCTCACGCGCTGCCTGCAATATGTATGCTACAGTAGAATCGCAGACCAGAGAGCAGTGACGGCAGCAGTTGCAGGAGTAGCTTGCAGTCGGGCGGTTGGGTCAGGTCGCTCTTAGAGAGCAGTTGTCTAGTTATATAGCTCGCAGAGAGCACTTGTGTCCTATATGGTATTACCAAGGCCGGTCGTGGAGAACGATGGAAGTGCCTGAGAGATTTAGTAGGCCTATAAGGTAAAAGCAAAAATTATTATTATTTAGTGTCGCGGGCATATGTAATTTGCAACAACTCATTTTGTACTGTTGTTATATCAAAGTCACATGTAAATATTTTTTCAATAATTTTTCAATAATAATCTTTCTTATAAAGATAACTTTTGACAGGCATTCATCTGAATTTAAAGTTTTTACTAATTTCTCCTATCATAGTCATGCCAATTATCGTAAATAAAATCAGTTGTTTTTCATATATAACAAAATCTAGTGGCCAGCATTGCACTGGACTGTGCCAGAAAAAATTCTTATAGGAGCAGATATATACGCGTTATCCGGCGACTTCATTGAGGTAAAAATCGTCAGTTTATTCAGGATGACTTTTCAGGGCCATTACGCAGCATTGCTGACGTCCAGATTTACCAGTTTAGATTCACAGACAGTTAATTATTGAAAGGTTATATATGAGTCACATTTTCATTGGGAGGTTAGTCAGATTATTATTCCGAGATTACGGAAATAAGTCTGTTGGGAGGTTACACTTGTCGACAGCCGGCCAGGATCGTATTTTTTGTGAATTTGTGGGAAGTAGTCAGTTATATATCTGCTCTTATTTACCTTATGTTAAATGTAGTTTGCATCTGGCGCAACGCATTTACTAATTTGTCACTCCTTCATTCACAGATCATTGGCAATTTATTGCCCTTTGTTGTTTTTATATTTGTTCCATTTTGCTTTGTCTTTGTTTGATTTTGTGCCTACCTTTGACTTTTGAAAATGCCGTGAAAAGCTGCTAACAGTACATCTCAAAGCGCAATGAGTGAAAAAGCCGACTTCAATAATTTGACTGATAATACTAGCGACACTCAGTATCATAATGATAATCCTCCAATTATAGATAATCAGTGCATGCCGACCACCAGTAATGGTTCTAATCTAAATGATGAGCAAACAAATTCAATTATGCCCACAGTAAATTTAAGGACAATTGATGACACGGCACGTTCCGCTACAATGAACGCTGCCCCGTTTTACACGCATGTTTTGCAAAATTTACACAGTGAACAGATAAATGTTTCAAACGAAGATGAACAATGCACACAAAATACGTCAGGTTTATTTGATTCCGATGTAGTGACCAACAGTGCACATCCAATTAGCGAACCTTTTCATGAATCAGACAATGACCAAATGATTACAAAATACGTGACGAGTGTAGATACACCATCACACAGAACAGAGAATAGAGTCCCTAATTTTGGCATGGCACAAGTTATGGCAGTATTGCTACAACTTAATGAAAATCTCAAACAGTCGAATGAAAAACAAGACAACAATTATAGACAACTTAATGAATCGAACAAACAACTTAATGAAACTTTCAAACAACTTAATGAGAAACAAGACAGCAATTATAGACAACTTAATGGAAAACAAGATAACAGTTACAAACAACTTACTGAACAGATTACAGCCGTTGCCATGCAATGTCATGACACCAAAGAACAGTTACGTGAGGCTTGTACTAGAAATAGTAGTGAAGAAATTAGATCCGTTGCACAAGAATTACGTAATACACATGCAGCCGCAACAAAATTACTTAGAGATAAGATCAGTACAGTCGCTAAACAATGTTCAGAAAACACAACACAGTTATGTGAGGAGTTTTAATTAATGTCAGCAGAACTTTCATGCATTCTGGATGCGATAGTCACCAAGAAATTTGAACAACAGAACAGCCAAATTGACGAACGTTTTAATCACCATCTACAAAACAGTGAAACGCGTTGCCGTAAATTCATACAAGAACAGAACAAAGTAAAGAAACAAGTCATGGAAACAATTACTACACAGAGACAGGAAGACAAGCGTAAGTTCTTCAAGAAAGCAAAAACGTACGTAGACACCAACATTGCAGAGTGTAGTGTATTCGTTTAAAACATGTTTTCCTTCTGCTATTGCCTTCTGTATAGGGAAGTTTTCCTCAAATGTTCAAATGTGTGTGAAATCTTATGGGACTTAACTGCTAAAGTCATCAGTCCCTAAGCTTACACTCTACTTAACCTAAATTATCCTAAGGACAAACACACACATCCTGAATAACGTGAAACCAATTGATGATGGCACAGTGGTGCCGAAACATGTTTGGGTACTGAGAAAAACGGTGTTTTGCTTAACTGGCGGACCTCACATCCAACAATTTTAACTGCAAACACGGCCAGTACAACGAGCTGCAAATCAAATTGATGGATAGTTGAACACTGAATTGGATGGTGAAATCTCCGATCTAAAAACAAAAACAGACACTAATATTCAGACTTTGGAAAATAAATACACAGTAGACTTTCAGACAGTGGCCAGCAGACTTGAACAATTGGAATTAATACAGGATCCCGATGCCATTAAAGCAGACGTTAAGAATTCAAAGAAAACCACATATAAAATGAAAAAACAAATTGATGCCTGTGACACTAAAAATGACGATCAGGTAGAAGCACTGACTGAAAAATTTGATGAATTGTGCAGTCGTATTGACGTTATCGAAAATGACAACGACACCAAATCAAATGATATGTCACCAGTTTCGTTCAATCAAACACCTGAATTTCATAATATACAGCAGACAGTCAGTGAGATACGTATGTCCAATAATACATTATGTAGAAAATTGTCATCTTTACAGCAAGAAGTGACAGAAATAAAAAATGTTTCAGCCTCTAACACGTCACAGCATATGCCACGTTCTGAACATTTGTCACACTCACACAGCCAGTATAACGTACGTAATTTACAGAGAGTACGTGACTTAGATTCCGAACAGACACAGGCAAACACATTCTCATACAATCCTGAACCTGCTCAGACATTCAGAGACGATAATTTTGATTACAAGTACTTTCTATCCGTTAGGAAATTTAAGGTATTTAAAATTGATAGAACACAGATTCACCCTTTGGACTGGATACAACAATTTGCTTTTGCATTTCCACTGGCTTGGCCTGTAACGCAGAAACTAAAATTTATTTGCAGCTTTTGACCTCAGGGGATTCACTACACTTCGATGAACATGTGCGGTAGCGTGCACAGGGCCCCGAGCCGTAGTAGTGTTATTTCTTCTTTAGTTTTCTGCACTGCTGCCTACTGTTTTACTATCCTTTGTATCTATCAAAACAACTCGTCAACTATCGATCTATCTAGTATTAGGAACGAGTAAAGAAAACCTGATATGACAAGTTTTACCTGAAAGTGACAGTTTTCGTTAGACACTCTTGAAATGATAAGAACTACCAACATAATTTTAATAACAAACAAAATTTTAATTATCAGCATCATCAAAATTATCAGCAACAGCAAACACATTTTGGCAACAATAGAGGCTTCTCCACACAACAGCAACAAAACCAGCCAGTTGGCATACCTAACCAACAATGTGTGCATAGGTGCCTTCCGTAGTGGTTCTAAATATTACATTAAAAGTTGCCTCCAAATTTTTACCGGTTGGTTAAACCCAGCTGCTATAAATTATTAATTCCTACCCCAGCAGTAACTCGCAGGGGCCTGGAATTTCACGGACCACAAGAATTTGTTAAACCAGTATTACCAAGGGTAACTTGCAGAAGCTGTAGGACATAAGAGATGGTAATCTTGCTACTAGATCGAGTCTTACCAGTACCACCCACAGTAAGGTTGTGTTGCACGTGGCGACCCTGCCAGGATTTCGAGTCACAGGTCCTTCTGATCAGTAACTAGAATGTACTAATTGTAACAAAATTTTTGTGTACCAATAATTTTTTCCTTTAATATCATAGCACAAATCTGCTTCTGTTGAAGTCAGCGTTGTCTTCATTTGTGTTGTACTCTGTTGTTTTCTATTGTAAAATTGACAGGTATTTTAGAACATGAACTTAGGTAATTAATATTTTTATTCTGCTGTGTAGGGTGTAGAAGACAGTGGTTATAATGATAGAGGTAGATAATGAGTCAGATTAATCACCAGAGTGTGCTCTAAGAGTATAGTAGAAATGGATGCGCTAAATGTTGAAAACAGTAGTGTGGAGAGCGTGCCAGCATTGCTGGCTGACACAGAGTGCGAAAGTGGGGAAGTGCACCCACAAGGCCGGTTGACCATGGGTGGCGAACAAATAGGTAGCCCCGGCGCGACCATAACAGAACTTGGGGTAGGAAGTGTGGGCGAGGAGGCAAAATGGCAGTTGCGGATGAACTGTAAGCCATGCTGCTCCTCGCATTGATGCTGTAGTAGGTTTCCGTCTTTTGTTGGAGGCCAGACTCTATCGTTTAGTTGACATGGTTGTGGTTGTTTGTCTTCTTCTTGTGTTGACTGGCAATACTTGGTTTCGCAAGCATTGTCTGTCCACTCATTGCAGCAGTGGCGTTATCGATATGTACAGGGTTATTACAAATGATTGAAGCGATTTCACAGCTCTATAATAACTTTATTATTTGAAATATTTTCACAATGCTTTGCACACACATACAAAAACTCAAAAAGTTTTTTTAGGCATTCACAAATGTTCGATATGTGCCCCTTTAGTGATTCGGCAGACATCAAGCCGATAATCAAGTTCCTCCCACACTCGGCGCAGCATGTCCCCATCAATGAGTTCGAAAGCATCGTTGATGCGAGCTCGCAGTTCTGGCAGTTTCTTAGTAGAGGAGGTTTAAACACTGAATCTTTCACATAACCCCACAGAAAGAAATCGCATGGGATTAAGTCGGGAGAGCGTGGAGGCCATGACATGAATTGCAGATCATGATCCACCACGACCGATCCATCGGTTTTCCAATCTCCTGTTTAAGAAATGCCGAACATCATGATGGAAGTGCGGTGGAGCACCATCCTGTTGAAAGATGAAGTCGGCGCTGTCGGTCTTCAGTTGTGGCATGAGCCAATTTTCCAGCATGTCCAGATACACGTGTCCTGTAACGTTTTCGCAGAAGAAAAACGGGCCGTAAACTTTAAACCGTGAGATTGCACAAAACACGTTAACTTTTGGTGAATTGCGAATTTGCTGTACGAATGCATGAGGATTCTCTACCGCCCAGATTCGCACATTGTGTCTGTTCACTTCACCATTAAGAAAAAATGTTGCTTCATCACTGAAAACAAGTTTCGCACTGAACGCATCCTCCTCCATGAGCTGTTGCAACCACGCCGAAAATTCAAAGCGTCTGACTTCGTCATCGGGTGTCAGGGCTTGTAGCAATAGTAAACGGTAAGGCTTCTGCTTAGGCTTTTCCGTAAGATTTGCCAAACCGTCGGCTGTGGTACATTTAGCTCCCTGCTTGCTTTATTCATCGACTTCCGCGGGCTACGCGTGAAACTTGCCCGCACGCGTTCAACCGTTTCTTCGCTCACTGCAGGCCGACCCGTTGATTTCCCCTTACAGAGGCATCCAGAAGCTTTAAACTGCGCATACCATCGCCGAATGGAGTTAGCAGTGGCGTTATCGATATGTAGTAACTGTGGCCCTATCTTTGGGGTGACGTCGTGGTTCATCGTGTCTCGTGAATGAGCAGTTCGGTTGCGGAAGCAGGAGGAGCCAGGTCCCCACAGAGCGAGAACATGCCAGGACCACTGGTGGCGCGCTTGGACTGCTGGATCGATGTGCTTTGGTCACGATGGTGCACGATCTTATCGAAACTGGACCATGCACGTTTAAAGTTGAGTGCATTTCAGTTCGAGTAGAGAAACCTCCGCCATTGTGAAGTCTCGAGATTCTCCAGTGATTTGGGTTCGTGTTGCTGCTCTTAGTGTCACCGAGGGAAGAGTACCGAGTGGATTACTTGGGGAAGGTGGATCTGATTAGCTTTTCTGGGCTCATAATTACTATTTACTACCTTCATCTTGTTACAATTGTTAAGTTCAGCCAGTGGTATTTTCTTGCCTGGTGGCCGCTAATGCCCCAGTTATCTGCCCTGGAGGTTAGTGTATGTAACGGCAGTGTACATTTCCTCGCCTTGCCGTTGCTGGCCGGTGAGGCTTGTAAGTTTGACAGCTTTCGTGATTGTAGGTTGATTGGCGATTCTTCTACCTTGGTTGTAGTGATTCCTTTCTTGTTCCAGGCACTCTAAGCACTGTATTCTGCAGGCGGAGTCGAGATTGCCGGTTCTGGCTTTGCCGTATTTTTACATGTTTGAATTTCGTGTATTGGACGTCAGGTAGCCTCACCAAGATTATCATTAGTCACTCGTTAGACTGCCACTAGTCTTACGATCTTGTGATGTGAATGCAACTCTTGGCTGTCTTTCTCATCACTTGCAAATATGTTTTTGGCCTGACCTACTCAGAGGTCGATTCCTGGAGCACCATCTGTGACTGGATCTTGTTTTTTTATTGCGTTGTTATTTTATTATTATACACTCCTGGAAATTGAAATAAGAACACCGTGAATTCATTGTCCCAGGAAGGGGAAACTTTATTGACACATTCCTGGGGTCGGATACATCACATGATCACACTGACAGAACCACAGGCACATAGACACAGGCAACAGAGCATGCACAATGTCGGCACTAGTACAGTGTATATCCACCTTTCGCAGCAATGCAGGCTGCTATTCTCCCATGGAGACGATCGTAGAGATGCTGGATGTAGTCCTGTGGAACGGCTTGCCATGCCATTTCCACCTGGCGCATCAGTTGGACCAGCGTTCGTGCTGGACGTGCAGACCGCGTGAGACGACGCTTCATCCAGTCCCAAACATGCTCAATGGGGGACAGATCCGGAGATCTTGCTGGCCAGGGTAGTTGACTTACACCTTCTAGAGCACGTTGGGTGGCACAGGATACATGCGGACGTGCATTGTCCTGTTGGAACAGCAAGTTCCCTTGCCGGTCTAGGAATGGTAGAACGATGGGTTCGATGACGGTTTGGATGTACCGTGCTCTATTCAGTGTCCCCTCGACGATCACCAGTGGTGTACGGCCAGTGTAGGAGATCGCTCCCCACACCATGATGCCGGGTGTTGGCCCTGTGTGCCTCGGTCGTATGCAGTCCTGATTGTGGCGCTCACCTGCACGGCGCCAAACACGCATACGACCATCATTGGCACCAAGGCAGAAGCGACTCTCATCGCTGAAGACGACACGTCTCCATTCGTCCCTCCATTCACGCCTGTCGCGACACCACTGGAGGCGGGCTGCACGATGTTGGGGCGTGAGCGGAAGACGGCCTAACGGTGTGCGGGACCGTAGGGCTTCATGGAGACGGTTGCGAATGGTCCTCGCCGATACCCCAGGAGCAACAGTGTCCCTAATTTGCTGGGAAGTGGCGGTGCGGTCCCCTACGGCACTGCTTAGGATCCTACGGTCTTGGCGTGCATCCGTGCGTCGCTGCGGTCCGGTCCCAGGTCGACGGGCACGTGCACCTTCCGCCGACCACTGGCGACAACATCGATGTACTGTGGAGACCTCACGCCCCACGTGTTGAGCAATTCGGCGGTACGTCCACCCGGCCTCCCGCATGCCCACTATACGCTCTCGCTCAAAGTCCGTCAACTGCACATACGGTTCACGTCCACGCTGTCGCGGCATGCTACCAGTGTTAAAGACTGCGATGGAGCTCCGTATGCCACGGCAAACTGGCTGACACTGACGGCGGCGGTGCACAAATGCTGCGCAGCTAGCGCCATTCGACGGCCGACACCGTGGTTCCTGGTGTGTCCGCTGTGCCGTGCGTGTGATCATTGCTTGTACAGCCCTCTCGCAGTGTCCGGAGCAAGTATGGTGGGTCTGACACACCGGTGTCAATGTGTTCTTTTTTCCATTTCCAGGAGTGTATTACCAAGTTACCATCATTTGTCGGACCTGTTTGTTGATCAGTTGCTTGTCCTTCTGAATTAACCTTTTGTTATTATATTTGCTGTTTTACTGTATGTTTCTAAATTTTTTAACATAATTGCCATACTTGGCGTTACAGCAAGTTTAAACCTTTGTGCTACCAAGTTTACTATCGTTTGTCTCACCTGTTTGGTGATCAGTTGCCTGTCTTTTAAATTAACTCGTGCTATTGCATTGCTGTTTGACAGTATGTTGTTAAATTTTTTGATAATTGCCATTCTTGGAGTTAAAGGCGTTCACCCATGACTGTGGTTACTTGCCTTAAAATTCTAATTACGTCCACCTTGGCTTGCGTCCACACTATTTGCCGTGTCTGTATTTTATGCTCATTTGGTAAATTGTAATGTACTGAAAGTACTATTAATTACACAGTTGTTTGTTTCCTATTATTAATGTGTAATTTTTTATTTATTTATTGCTGAGTCTGGAATTATCGTCTTAAAATAAATGTGTGAAATTCTAAAGCAAACCTATAGTAACTGATACGGGCCCCGTCCACAATCATAACCGAATCCTGCCTTCCTTGACTACCAGATCTCAATTGGAAGCAGACCGCGGTTACGATTGTAATATCGCCATTTCAGTTACTGTTGGTTTGATTTGTTAAACTCTGTTAGTGTTATATGATTTCTGCCTTTGGTATAGTTATGTTTTAGGTGATGAACTCTGCAATGGTAGTCAGGCAGTGCCCAAGGATCATCCTGGGGGAAGGACCACCTCACTTATGAGCTGTCGATAAGACGCCAGCCTATTGAGGGTAGTGTTCCAGACTAAGCAGCCCACTTGCGTGCTACCGTTCTTAAGCCAGTTGACGTCACGCCGGATGTTCTCAGTGAGACAAAGGCAGCATTTAGTTTTTGTTTAAAGCTGTTAGGAGTATTGAGAACAATATTGGCTTTTTAGAGGGCTCTGAGCACTATGGGACTTAACATCTGAGGTCATCAGTCCCCTAGAACTTAGAACTGCTTAAACCTAACTAACCTAAGGACATCACACACATCCATGCCCGATGCAGGATTCGAACCTGCGACCGTAGCGGTCGCGCGGTTCCAGACTGTAGCGCCTAGAACCGCTCGGCCACACTGGCCGGCGTTGCTGGTTCGCTTTGAGCAACACGCTGATGCATTTGGTGTTTCGCATCAGGTAATTTTGTCTCTATTGTATCCTTCAACTCGAGGTGGATTGACGACTCTGGTATCTACGGCCATGGCAGAAGGTTTTTCATTGCAGCAGTTGAGGGAGGTTGTAATCAGCGAATGATTGACCATGGGAGTTCGTAAAGAGCTCGAGTGTTGCTATATTTGGCAGATACTGCAAGATTGGGAGGAGCTGCATCTATATGTGGAAAGGGTTAAGACGGCCTGGATGGCTTGTAAGTAGGCTGTTTATGTTTTCTTTATGTAAGTAGGCTGTTTATATTTTCTTATTGTCAACGTTACGTAGCGCTCTGTATGAAAATCACTGGCTGTGCTGTGTGCAGCCTGTGGCTAGTTTGCATTGTTGTCTGCCATTGTAGTGTTGGGCAGCGGCAGCTGGATGTGAACAGCGCGTAGCGTTGCGCAGTTGGAGGTGAGCCGCCAGCAGTGGTGGATGTGGGGACAGAGATGGCGGAGTTTTGAAATTTGTCATGAACTGCTATATATATTATGACTATTAAGGTAAATACATTGTTTGTTCTCTATTAATATCTTTCATTTGCTAACTATCCCTATCAGTAGTTAGTGCCTTCCGTAGCTTGAATCTTTTATTTAGATGGCAGTAGTGGTGCTCGCTATATTGCAGTAATTCGAGTAATGAAGATTTTTGTGAGGTAAGTGATTTCTGAAAGGTGTAGTTTAATGTTACTCAGGGCCATTCTTTTGCAGGGATCTTTGATAGTCAGATTGCGTTGCGCTAAAAATATTGTGTGTCAGTTTAAGCACAGTCGTGTATATATTGTTCTAAGGGGACGTTTCATATGTCGACCCTTAGCCTAGGATACCTCACTGGAATATTCTGATTTTTTCTTGTATTTTGTGTATTTAGTGTAGCTTTTGTTTATTGCTAGCGCGTAATTATAGAGAGAATTTCCTTGGTAGTTGTGGTTTTTCATTGTTGCACAGTAAAACAGTTGTGGCATGCATGTAGATTTGCACCAAGTATTTCGCAACTGCGCTTGCAATTAACTAGATTTATTTTCAGTTCTATGTTAATGTGTTCTCTTATTTTTGCTCTTCAAATTGTGTTTTTTTTTGTGTTGTCGTGTAAAATATTGTGACAATAATGGCGTGTGAAAAACGTAATACTAGGCTCCAAAGTAAACTGAGAAATGACAGTGAAGACGAAAGCAGTGTGTTAGCGCCATCGAGTAATGAATTAACTAATGTTGAAAGTAGTAATTTGGTAATTGTACATAGGGAAATGGAGCGGGCTGCAAACAATGGTGTAGACAGTGAAACAATTAGTCAACAGGGAAGCATTATCGATCGATCGGTCGGCAACAGCTCCCCTCAGGAATCCGAAATGACAGAACACAATATTGCAAATACTGTAGACTTAGGTTTTGGGTCCTCACCGTTTTCTCAAATGAGTCAAGACACATTTTCTGCTTGTCAAAATGTGAATGTTGCTGGTGCAAATGCACTGCCGAAAAGCATAGAGGAACAGATTCCAGACACTAATGCATTGTTATTACAATTAATGCAACAAATGGGACAAAATCTTCAAAAGTTAGACACAATGGAACAAAATCAGAGACAAACACAGCAAAAGCTTCAAAAGTTAGACACAATGGAACAAAATCAGAGACAAACACAGCAAAAGCTTCAAAAGTTAGACACAATGGAACAATACCAGAGACAAACACAGCAACAGTTAGACACAGTGGAACAAAATCTTAAAAAGTTAGACACAGTGGAACAAAATCTTAAAAAGTTAGACACAGTGGAACAAAATCTTAAAAAGTTAGACACAATGGAACAAAATCTTCAAAAGTTAGACACCACACTTGAACAAACACGTGAAGATTTAACTACTGAGTTAAATAACATCGAATCGAAATGTCAAAAAATCTGTAATGACGTAAAAACACAAATTTGTAAGCATTTCCAACCTATTTTCTCATGTCATGAAAATGCATTACAGAATCACGAAGCAGCCATAAAAGAACTGCAAACTATTGTTCATGAAAATCATGAGACCTTGCAAGCTAAAATTGACTCAGTTGCATCTACCGATTCAGTTACGCAACTTGCAAAAACTCAGGAAAATTTAAAGGACACAGTAGATACCCTGAAAATTGGTTCAGAAAGACACATGGAGGAAATAAGTACACTATCGGAGAAAGTAGCCGAACTTTCGGATCAGATCACTAACTTATCTACAAAGGTAGATGATGATCTGAATGACACAAGACCCGTAGCCTTCACAAATAAGAAAATTCAAACAGAATCAAAATCAAATCAATACACAGTACAAAAGAGAAATCCGGGAAGTACAAGATCAGTTGACACAGGTAATACAAGAATTACGTATTTCAGAGGACACTCGCACCCCAATACGTGAAGAGGAACTTAGAAATACGGAAAAGCCACAAAATAATAACACAGGGCATTTCGGTAATTATGAAAGGAATTGGCAAGGTACACCGAATTTTGAGGTGGAACCGCCGACACGACGTAACAATGACCGATATGCTACTCGCCGACATGATGATTTTGACTATCAGCTGTTCATTACTACACGTAAATTCAAAACGTTTAAGAATTCTGCCAACGACATTCATCCACAAGCGTGGCTCCATCAATTCTCTTATTGTTTCCCTCCCAACTGGTCATTGGAGCACAGGTTAGAATTTATGTGTGGCTACTTAGAGAATGAACCAGCTGTAAGAATGCGATCGGTCATTCATGATTGCCACAGTGAAGGAGAATTTTACCATGCCTTCCTCTCAGTATATTGGTCTCAAGCCACACAAGACCGAGTAAAACATGGCATCATAATGATGAAACAATTCGAACAATCTGAATTTTCCAGTCTTGTGAAATATTATGAAGACATGTTGCACAAGAATCAGTACCTGTCAAACCCATACAGCCCCTCAGAACTCATCCGCATTTGCTTAATCAAATTACCTGAACATTTACGGCATATTATTTTAGCAGGACGTTGCAAAGACGACATTGAAGCTTTTCAGGGACTGTTACAAGAATTAGAAATTGACACAGACAGTCGCGGGATGCGAAAACAGGAAAACAATCACTACAGGTCACATCCGTCACAATTCCGTGACGACAGAAACAATAACTGGACACGACAAGCCTATTCTTACAACGTAAATCGTGACCAAAACAGACACCACCCATATGACAACCACTGGCAGAGTAATAGTTACAGAGAAAGATCGCATTTCCGTAGTAATGAATATGACAGAGACAATCATAGAAACAGACAATTTGGCAACCAGAACAATTATTATCACGGGAGACAGAATAACTTCAGACGCAACGGTCCACCGTGCAGTAATAATTCAGGGAGAAATTCTCCACCACTTAACCGACAAAAAAGAAACTACAGGAACTACCGACATGACGACAGACGATGTGATCGTAACAACAGACTTGAATTTCATCAGAACTGGCGGGATTGTAACAGAGCAGAGCACTCTCGGCAAGGCGAATTTGTAGAAGTTAGGCCTCCTAATCGCAGTAACGACGCGCGCCAACAAAGTAACAGACAATGACTCGCACCGCAGGCTGCCGCGTGCGCCGGCTGGGTCAGGGAAAAATAACATTGACGCTAACCTTGAGAGAAATTCCAGTATTCCTTACCGACGTATACCACATGATAATTGCGTTGAAGTTGAAACTCTGCGTACTAGGAAGAGTAAAGGTTTACACCACATTTCAGATGTAAAACCGTTTATTGAAAGATAATCTGCTTTTTAACTTTGTCTTTGCCATAAAACGTTTCACTTCACGTTACTAGTATGCTTTAGAAACTGTTACCATGCAACAATGTTTAAAGTTAAATATCTAGTCAAGAACCAAGAGAACTTATTCAAACAGAAATTACGAATGCATTGTTATTGCGAACAGACGACACAGTGTTATTCTGTGTGTACATTCTTGCTTGTTAGTTGCACGATTACGTAACGACTATAAGGCTCACATACTTAGAATATTTACCAGTACTGCTAATGAGATTTTAATGCAACATTTTGGTTTACTTGAAAATACATTCTGAATTAAAGTACTTTCTGGGAGATACCAGATGGCACAGTGGTTAGTTAATGTGACAGCTACACGATTTTATCACGACGCTACTAATGCAGGGGGGTACACGCCTACTTTGTGTACCATGTGTTTGGCAAGCACAAGGAGCCCTAGCTAATATGGTATTTGCTTATACAATTTTACACATCGGTACCATATTCCTCTAACACATAAATTACATAGCTATCTGATCGTTTAACTGAGACAAACTTTTTTACTATGGCAGTGACAGATGTTTACATAATTACACCGTTGGATAACTTCACACTTACGAAATTGTAGTTTGTCTGTAGTTTGTGAACTGTTCATATTTTTTTGGTACCATTGTGATACTATGAGAGCTTTGAATGATGTATTTGGTAAGGGAGAATGATTTTAAAGTACGTTTGAGGTAGATGACGCTATTTAAGTGAGCAGAGAATTTTTTTAGGTTTTGAAATTATTGCAGGAAGCTACGTCGTTTTTGAGATTTGACTGAGGTGTTATGATGTTATTTTTACGACGACGATGTGTATTATTGTATCACAATGCCGGCGAAAATTTTTTGGACACTGTTATATTTACAGGATTTTGTTTCTACACATTTGTGACGCTAATTCTTGACCTGTGAAATTTTTTATATGAGACTGCCACTGTAGCGGAAACTGCTGTCGTAAATATTTCGTTAAGAAAGGTAAGTGATCTTGATGTAATGCGTTTTTGGCGCCCAGCTGAGAGGTAGTCGTCTGACAAAAGAAAGCCATTAGGTGGAAAAAAGAAGAGGCCTATACCTCCGCTAATGACATTCCTTTGTAGAAAGCATCGCAAAAACGACATGGTCGAACTTGAAAACATATGATTACACTGTGGAGCTCTTAATTTATGATATTTACTGAAATGCCTAATGAAATGACGAGAAATATTTTTATGTCTATACACCTGATTATGACAAGTGCCTTTCTACAAGAGTTGAGAGAATTTCTACTAACTTATGAAATGTCACATGACTATTGAATGATATTTTTATGCTTTGCCTTTCATAGTTGCTTATTTCATTTGATATCTAGTTTCCAGCTGTGTTGTTGCATTGGTTTTATAAAATAAAATAAAATACATTTGCTAATGTGAAAACTTTCTGTCAACAGATCTATTAGATAATTATTTTATGATCCACATTCTTCGAAAAAGGAGCTCTTGGAATGGAAAGAACAATAAGATGGGACTACTAACAGTAACTGCATATATCATTTTCTTTTCAAGTACTTGGTAATTTCTTTTGTAGAATAAGTTGTGGTGCACCACTTTAATTACATAGACATTAAGATGTGAATAGACATTTCCCTTATCTGCATTGTTGTCTTTAGTGTACTATTTTTTCTGCTTGAGCTATGTCATGTTTCGGTATAGGTTACTGGTGTTTGCCAGGCATAGTGTTACTGAATTTGACTTTGTGTTACTCTTCTAAGCTAGTTTTACTACTGTTTTATTTTTCTTGTTTGCTGCACAGTGCCTTATATTAGTTGTAGCACTGCAATTGCTTTGCCTATTTAAAATTTTTGTCCTTGATGTTTGTGTTAATTGTTTTATGCTGCTGCATTGCCTCGTCCCTTAGTTTAGCATCTGAGCTCAGTAGATTTAAGTTAGCTTAAGAGGGGGTAACCTATAAGAGAATGAGTTGCGATGAATTGGAAGAAATGCATTGAGAAGTTATACGAAAAAAGTACAGAAAGCAGGTATAGATAGGACTTTTGGGAATAATGATGAACCTAGGGAGATCTCCATGCAAAATACTGCAGTAAAACAAACCCTGTCCTTTCCTTTTGTGTTATTCCACTATGTGTTTGTGTACCCTTGTGTATTTGTTTTCTTCCTGTCTCTGTGTAGTTTCATAGAATTTTTTCTTCTTCTAATACTAAGCTACATTCACTATGATGAGGAATACTGTTATCCTCAAACGTAATTGGCATTAATAATATGTTATTTACCTTGTAAAGATGTTTAGACATGATTTATTCTGTTTTGTTTTAATGCTCATGTGTAAAGTTGATGTTTCAAAAATTATTCTGATCGTTTATGTATTTACTTATGTCATAATTCCTGTAACACTGATGTATATGTTTATTTCTATTCTGTTGTAAAGCCTGTACTACAAATGTTATCTGATTATTATGTTTTAATGATGTATTTTGCACCTTTGTAATTGTATTCCTATGTTATAATATTGTAATTGACACCAGTTCATCAAATTAAGTACCTTGTAAGCATTCATTTCACTGCACACATTTCTGTTGGTCATAGTAATGCACAATATGTGAGAAGTTGGGACTGTTAGTGTTTACATGTGTGTTAATAATTCAGCAAGGGACTGGATAACAGCATTTCTGGTTCTAAGGACAATTCCAAAAACTTCGTGAGTGCACGAGTGGTGGTTATGGACTTGCTATATTCTCCGCAAGACTCCTCGATGGTGATTGTGCACCCGCACAGTCACAACAGATGGCTGCTGGCCATCTCTACAAGGACTACAGTGGGTCTGCATCTTTGATGACCCACCAATACCATTATTTCTACAAGGACTGCAGTAGGTCAGCACCTCTGGTGGCCCACCAATACCGTAATCTCTACCAGGACTACAGTGGGTCTGCTCTGTGACGACCTACCTAACAATCTTCTTCAAAACGTCGAATGACTCGCTGTGGGTTTGCTCTGTTGTGGCCCATTACCTGTCAGCATGTCAAGAGTCAGCACTGTCTTTCAGTTGGAAGGACAACACTACTTCTTCAAGACTGCATGGAAATCCACTACTTCCGTGTGCATTCTCTTTTACTAATGAGACTTTGTGAAAAACAAAAACTGTAATTACTATTATGATGAATGATCAGGACTATCTTTATGGACTGTGAGAAAATTTTAGCTTTTGACCAACATTGTATTAATAAGTGTGTGCATTTGATATCTTTCTTACTGTAATTATTAAAAAAATTTTCAAATCTATATTGGCCACTGCCCAAAAAAATTTGTAAAACTTTTTGTGGGGAGCGTGGGGGCTATGTAAGTAGGCTGTTTATGTTTTCTTTATGTAAGTAGGCTGTTTATATTTTCTTATTGGCAACGTTACGTAGCGCTCTGTATGAAAATCACTGGCTGTGCTGTGTGCAGCCTGTGGCTAGTTTGCATTGTTGTCTGCCATTGTAGTGTTGGGCAGCGGCAGCTGGATGTGAACAGCGCGTAGCGTTGCGCAGTTGGAGGTGAGCCGCCAGCAGTGGTGGATGTGTGGAGAGAAATGGCGGAGTTTTGAAATTTGTCATGAACTGCTATATATATTATGACTATTAAGGTAAATACATTGTTTGTTCTCTATTAATATCTTTCATTTGCTAACTATCCCTATCAGCAGTTAGTGCCTTCCGTAGTTTGAATCTTTTATTTAGCTGGCAGTAGTGGTGCTCGCTGTATTGCAGTAATTCGAGTAATGAAGATTTTTGTGAGGTAAGTGATTTCTGAAAGGTGTAGTTTAATGTTACTCAGGGCCATTCTTTTGCAGGGATCTTTGATAGTCAGATTGCGTTGCGCTAAAAATATTGTGTGTCAGTTTAAGCACAGTCTCGTATACAATTTTTCTAAGGGGACGTTACAGCCTTTGTAGTCGACTTGCCAGATCGGGAGTTAGTTTCAATTGTCCTAAGGGGAATGCGAGCGGCAGAAAAGTCACATTTTGTTTTTCGTGGTCGTCCCTCCACTTGGGAAGAACTTCATACCGCCATCTTAGCAATATCTGCGTTGCCGCTCTCGGACAGTAGAAACCATGAAGTTAAGTTTCAGCCCGTGGGCATCACCAAGGGGAACTCCGTATTGCCAACATCAGCTGAGTCTGCTGAAGGGGAATTGCAGCGTTGTTTTAGGTGCGGTCGAACAGGGCATTTAGTTCGTACTTGCATTCAGCTGCAGACACCCAGAGTCATCAAAAGATGCCCCACTGGGCAGCGACCTTTGAGGCGAGGCCTTTATAACCTAGTGTGCCCGCGTTGCGGCTCGATCATCACCCTCACTACCTTATATTTGTACTCAAGTAGGTGGTGAACGTATTTTAGCCCTTTTGGATTCTGATAGCTCCTTTTCATTGTTAACCTTGGAATGGTTTCTTGAATTTGGTCATCTTGCGAGACTTAGGCCGGCCCCTTCTTCCATGCAGAGATGTGGTGTTGCTAATGGGCAGGTGTTGCATCTGCATGGTTGGGTCTGCGGGAGTACCTCAGTTGGTGATTTCTCGTGGCTCTTGTCTTTGGCCTTGGTTAAGGGGCTGTTGGTCGGTTTGATTTTGGGATGTGATTTTATCGATAAAATTGGTCTTGTCTTGGATTATTCAGGATACACCTTTTTCTTTAAGTTCGCTTCTGGTTAGAAATTTGGGTTCTGTGAGTGTACTAAACATAAGGTGCATCGAGATGCGGAAATGCTGGCTGTTGATGCTAAGGTTAGTGAGTTTGATCTTACCCATCTCTCTTCCAGCAGGCCTCTGAACTAATAGGTTTGTGTAAGTAGGCTGTTTAGGTTTTTATGTTGGTAACGCCACGTAGTGTCCTGTATGAAAATCACTGACTGTGTTGTGTGCAGTCTTTGGCCGGTTTGCATTGTTTGAATATTTGCTATTGTAGTGTTGGGTAGTTGGATGTGAACAGCGTGTAGCGTTGTGCAGTTGGAGGTGAGCCGCCAGCAGTGGTGGATGTGGGGACAGAGATGGCAGCGTTTTGAGAGCGGAGACGTGTGTCCGTTACAAAAATGAAATTTGTAAGACTGGAAGTCATGAACTGATATATATATTATGACTTTTGAACACTATTAAGGTAAATACATTGTCTGTTCTCAAAAAAATATATATTGTGTGTCAGTTTACTATTAATCAGAATAAGTAAACAGAGAAATGTCTGAGTACGTCGAGGTTTGCTCAGCTGTTTGAAAATCAAATAACGTAAGAGGTTTACTAGCACAGTCATCCACATTTTTTTAAGGGGACATTTCATTTGTTGGAGAGGTTCCCAGAGCTTCTCTGTGATACACTTGGGGTGACTAATGTTCTTGGCTACCATATTCATCTGTCTGACCATATTCCCGTCAGGCAATGAAGATACTAAGGGAAAAGGTCTCCAAAATGCTTTAGCAGGGTGTTATTAGGCCTTCTACATCCACTTATGCCTCCCCTATATTCCTTGTTCCTAAGGATCAAGGGCAGGACTTTCAGCTTGTTGTTGACTACCGTCACGTAAATAAGAAGGTTGTCCTTGAATCGGTTCCTTATGATTCTCTTAGTGAAGAGTGTAAACACGTTACAGCATTTTGTACTGATGGAATCTCTTTGAATTTAATAGCGTCACCTTTGATTTGGCTACTGGCGCAGTCGTGCTTACTCGTTTGCTGGATAATATTCTTGGAGACTTGAAATTAGTCTGTTTTTACAATTACCTGGACGATTTGATAATTTATAGTCGTTCGTTTCAAGAGCATTTGGAACATACCCAGAAAGATTTTCCTAGGTTGCAGGGGGCCGGTTTGACTGTTAAACCCAATAAGGTGACATTAGCCAGGCAGCAGGTATCTTTCTTAGGTCACCTAGTATTAGTCGAGAGTATTCGCATCGATCAGTAGCGAACTAAGGCCTTGAGAGCCCTTCCGCCACCCACTGGTAAGCGAGGGATTGCCAAGCTCATAGGGATGGCGAATTATTTTAGGCGTTTTGTTCCTAATCAACTCAGTTGGCGGATCCTGCCCCGAAAAGGGGTGCGTTTTGAGTGGGGACCTGCTCAAGAGGCCGCGTTTGATCATATTAAGGCGGCCATAGCCAACCCTCCCGTTCTCGAAGGGCCTGATATTAATAAGAAATTTATTGTCCATACCGACGCGTCGAATGCAGAATTTCGGCAGTCCTCCTCCAGGAGTTCGAAGGTCAAAGGCAGCCATTAGCATACGCGTCTCGTCAGTTAACACGCGTCGAGATTAAATATTCTGTTTACGAATGTGAGGCATTGGCCGTCTTTTTCGCGCTGGATAAGTACCGCTTTTATCTCGAACATAGAGTATTTCAGTTAGAGATTGACAGTCAAGCCTTAAGCTGGGTGCTAGCCAGGCCGCGTATAACTGACCATATCGCCAGGTGGGCGGTACGCATTTCGGCGTTTCAGTTTGAGGTTAAGCACATTAGAGGCACTGAGAATGCGCTGGCGGATGTCTTCGCCCGTATGTTTACTGAACAGCCATCTAGTGAGGGCGCCCAAGAAACTGCGGAAAGTAGTTGTGTCGTCTTAGGCGGTATTCTTAATTTGTTTAGTGACATTTCCGAACCATCATGATCAGGAACCCACTTGGGGGCCGGTTAAGAAACCGCTTTCGGCGGGTGAGCATTTACATGAATACATTATCAGGAAGGGCACTTTGTGTGAAAGGATGGGACATACCATCGTAATACGCCCGGTTTTCCATTATTTTCACAATTAGTTGATTGGCGGGCTTTTAGGAACCTATAATACCTTGCAGAAGATTAAGGAACATCTGACTTGGCCGTCTGTTGACCAAGCTGTTAGAGAAATCGTTTCTCGGTGTATCGTGTGGCCAAACCGAATAACGCTCTTCAACAGGGATTCCTTAGTTCTGAGCGAGAATCTTGACCCATAGACAAACTCTATATTGATTAGGTGGGCCCTTACTTCGCACCAAAAGAGGCCATCGGTATGTATAGTCTTTATTGACGAGTTTTAGAGGTTTACTTGGCTTCTTCCGAGTGGTAACGTGGCTGCTGCTACGACCATTGAGCATTTAACTAACGTGTTTAGTGTGTTTGGACGTCCTTAGCAAATCATTAGTGATAATGCACTGGCCTTTCTTTCGGCTTCCTTCAAGGCCTTCTGTTTTCAAAGAGGCGTTAAGCATGTAATTATCACTCCCTATTATCCACAGGGGTCCATTGCGGAAAGGGTCAATCATAACCTTAAATACGCACTGATTATCTTTCATCGGAAATCTCCCAGTAAGTGGGATTCTAGTCTCCCTTGGCTTAGTTTTGCCTTCAGCACCGCCAGCCACGAGGCTTTGAAGGCATTCCGGTTTCATTGGATTTTGCTTATCCTATTAATTCCCCCCTTTCGAACTTACGGGGGACTCAAGATCTAATTCCTGCGGAGATCACCTCTCAGGTCGTCAAGGAAAACTGGAATCGTGCCAGGCGCAATATTTTCAGGGCCCGCAACAAACAAGCTGGTCGGTATAATCGTAATCGGCGAGCCTTAAGGGTTAAGCTGGGAGATCAGGTGTACATCCGTAATTTTCCCAGGAGGGAGGTGCATGTTGGCAACCTTGGTAAGTTTACGCCCGGTTTCTGGGTCCGAGTATGGTTATAAGGATTTTAGGCGCAGTTAATCTTCTAGTTAAAGACAACAGTACTGGTAAGCAATACTGGGCCCACCTTAATCAAATTAAGTTTGGTTAGACCACTAGTTGGGTCTCCTAACACTCCCCTGCCCCCCTCCCCCCCAACCTCCCCGGCCTCCTCCTTGAGAGGTGGAGGTTGAGCCATGTTGCAGCTAGTGTTGGCGCTTTTTTAGGTTTCCATCCTCTGTTGGAGGCCAGATAGTATCTTTCAGTTGACATGGTTGTGGTTGTTTGTCTTCTTCTTGTGTTGACTGGCAACACTTGGTTTCGCAACCATTGCCTGTCCACTCATTGCAGCAGTGGCGTTATCGATATGTAGTAACTGTGGCCCTATCTTTGGGGTGACGTTGTGGTTCTTCCGTGTCACGTGAGTGATCAGTTCGGTTGGGGACGCAGGAGGAGCCAGGTCCCCACAGAGCGAGAACATGCGCGCATGGACTGATGGATCGATGTGCTTTGGTCACGATGGTGCACGACCTTATCGAAACCGGCCCCTGCAAGTTTTAAGTTGAGTGCATTTCAGTTCGAATAGACAAACCTCCACCATTGTGAAGTCTCGAGATATTCCAGTGACTTGAGTTCGTGTTGCTGCTCGTAGTGTCGCCGAGGCGAAGAGTACTGAGTGGAGTGCTTGGGGAAGGTGGATCTGATTAGCTTTTCTGGGCTTATAATTACTATTTACTACCTTCATCTTGTTACAATTGTTAAGTTCAACCAGAGGTATTTTCTTGCCTGGTGACCGCTAATGCCCCAGTTATCTGCCCTGGGGGTTGGTGTATGTAATGGCAGTGTATGTTTCCTCGCCTTGGCGCCGCTGTCCGGTGACTCGTGTAAGTTTGACAGCTTTCGTGATTGTAGGTTGGTTGGCGATTCTCCCACCTTGGTTGTAGTGATTCCTTTCTTGTTCCGTGCGCTCTAAGCACAGTATCTGCAGGCGGAGTCGAGACTGCCGGTTCTGGCTTTGGCGTATTTTTACATGTTTGCGTTTGGTTTACTGGGCGTCAGGTAGAATCACCAAGATTATCATTAGTCACTCGTTAGACTGCCAGTAGTCTGAGTTACCGTCTTGTGATGTGAATGCAACTCTTGGCTCCCTTTATCATTGCTCGCGAAAGTATTTTTCGTCTGACCTACTCAGAGGTCGATTCCTGGAGCACCGTCTGTGACTGGACGCTGTGTTTTTTTATTGTTATTATTTTATTATTGTATTACCAAGTTACCATCATTTGTCGGACCTGTTTATTGATCAGTTGCTTGTCATTTTGAGTTAAACTTTGTTATTATATTTAGTGTTTTATTGTATGTTTATACATTTTTAATATAATTGCCATTCTTGGTGTTATAGCAAGTTTAAACCTTTTTGCTACCAATTTTACTATCATTTGTCTCATCTGTTTGATGATCAATTGCCTGTCTTTTAAATTAACTCTTGCTATTGCATTGCTGTTTGACAATATGTTGTTCAATTTTTGATAATTGTCATTCTTGGCGTTAAAGGCCTTAGAATTCTAATTGCGACTACGTTGGCTTGTTTTCAAAACATTATTTGCTGTGTCACGGACTGCGCAGTCCCTACTACCGGAGGTCCGAGTCCTCTCTTGGGCGTGGGTACGTGTGTTGTTCTTGCAGAAGTTACTTTAATTAGTGTGTGAGACTAGGGACCGATGACCTCAGCAGTTTGGTCCCTTAGGTATTCACACACATTTGAACATTTTTGAACAGCCAGCCGCAATTGTGGAATCCGAAGAAGTGCAATCACTGCTATGGTTTAAAAGGGTGCAAGCAGGCATAAATAAACAAAATCGGGACGTGATAGCTGACTTGTATAATAAGCCACTGTTAAGTAACGCGGTTAGAGTAGCGCAAAGCTCCAGCAGTAAGCGTAGGCGTGGAGAAGACGAGGAATCCCGTGACTTCGAAGAGAGACTTTGTAATCTGAGAGGAGATTCGGCGCCACAGGTACGGACTGCGAACAGCAGTACGAATTTCGATAGTAGCGAGGAAGAATGCAGAAGACACTTTATCTCAGTACAATCTTACTCTCTTTTCCCAGACCTGAATCACGACATAGCGCCTTCGGTGTGGCTAAAACAATTTGAGCACTCGCTACCTCACTCATGGGGCGATGTGCTGAGAATAAAATTCGCGTGCAGTCACCTGAGAGGTGAATCGGCCACCCGAATGCAAATAATGCTTAAGGACTGTCTAACATACGAGGACTTTAACACGGCTTTCCTCAACGATTTCTGGTCTCGGAGAATGCAAGAACGCGTAAGGTTAAGCATCTTGATGCGAGAAAACTATGCTGACAGTACATACAAACACCCCGTGCAATTTAACAAAGAACTCGTCAAAAGTGATCAGTTTCTTGATTAATAGAATTTCTCTGACCAAACTTCCGAATAAATTGCACAAAGAAATTACAATTTCGGGAAGAGTGTAAGTAGGCTGTTTATGCTTTCTTATTGGCAACGTTACGTAGCGCTCTGTATGAAAATCACTAGCTGTGCTGTGTGCAGTCTGTGGCTAGTTAGCATTGTTGTCTGCCATTGTAGTGTTGGGCAGCTGGATGTTAACAGCGCGTAGCGTTGCGCAGTGGGAGGTGAGCCGCCAGCAGTGGTGGATGTGGGGAGAGAAATGGCGGAGATTTGAAATTTGTAAGACTGGATGGCATATATATTATGATTATTAAGGTAAATACATTGTTTGTTCTCTATTAAAATCTTTCATTTGCTAACTATGCCTATCAGTAGTTAGTGCCTTCTGTGGTTTGAATCTTTTATTTACCTGGCAGTAGTGGCGCTCGCTGTATTGTAGTAGTTCGAGTAACGAAGATTTTTGTGAGGTAAGTGATTTGTAAAAGGTATAGGTTAATGTTAGTCAGGGCCATTGTTTTGTAGGGATTATTGAAAGTCAGATTGCGTTGCGCTAAAAATATTGTGAGTCACTTTAGTGAATGTTTGAGTACGTTCAGTTTTGCTCAGCTGTTTGAAAAGCAAATAATGTAAGAGGTTTATCAGCACAGTAATTCATAAATTGTTCTAAGGGGACGTTTCATATGTCGACCCTTAGCCGAGGATACCTCACTGGAATATTCTGATTTTTTTCTTGTAGTTTGTGTAATTAGTGTAGATTTTGTTTATTGCTAGAGCGTAATTGTAGAGATAATCTCCTTTATAGTTGCAGCCTTTCATTGTTGTACAGTAAAACAGTTGTGGCATGCATGTAGATTTGCACCAAGTATTTCGCAGCTGCGCTTGCAATTAACGAGATATTATTTTCAGTGCTATGTTAATGTGTTCTCTTATTGTTGCTCTTCAAACTGCGTTTTTCTGTGTTATCGTGTGAAATATTGTGACAATAATGGCGTGTGAAAAACGTAATACTAGGCTCCAAAGTAAACTGAGAAATGACAGTGAAGACGAAAGCAGTGTGTTAGCGCCACCGAGTAATGAATTAACTAATGTTGAAAGTAGTAATTTGGTAATTCTACATAGGGAAATGGAGCGGGCTGCAAACAATGGTGTAGACAGTGAAACAATTCGTGAACAGGGAAGCATTATCGATCGATCGGTCGGCAACAGCTTGCCTCTGGAATCCGAAATGACAGGACACAATCTTGTAAATACTGTAGATTCAGGTTTTGCGTCCTCACCCTTTTCTCAAATCAGTCAAGACACATTTTCTGCTTTTCAAACTGCGAATATTGCCGGTTCAAATGCATTGCTGAATAGCACTGAGGAACATGTTTCAGACACCAGTGCATTGTTATTACAATTAATGCAACAAATGGGACAAAAGCTTCAAAAGTTAGACACAATGGAACAAAATCAGAGACAAACACAGCAAAAGCTTCAAAAGTTAGACACAATGGAACAAAATCTTCAAAAGTTAGACACAATGGAACAAAATCTTCAAAAGTTAGACACAATGGAACAACACCAGAGACAAACACAACAACAGTTAGACACTATGGAACAAAATCTTCACACCATGCTTGAACAAACACGTGAAGATTTAACTACTGAGTTACATAACATTGAATCGAAATGTCAAAAAGTCTGTAATGACGTAAAAACACAAATTTGCGAGCATTTCCAACCTATTTTTTCGCATCATGAAAATGCATTACAGAATCACGAAGCAGCCCTAAAAGAACTGCAAACTATTGTTCATGAAAATCATGAGACCTTGCAAGCTAAAATGGACTCAGTTGCATCTACCGATTCGGTTACGCAACTTGCAAAAACTCAGGAAAACTTAAAGGACACAGTAGAAAGACATATGGAGGAAATTAGTTCATTATCAGAGAAAGTAGTTGAACTTTCGGATCAGCTAAATAATTTATCTACGAAGGTAGATGATAATCTGAATGACACAAAACCGGTAGTCTTTAATGACACAGAAGAGTGCGAACAAATTAGGAAATTCAAACAAAATCAGAATCAAATTAATATGCAATACAAAAGAGAAATCCGGGAAGTACAAGATCAGTTGGCACAAGTAATACAAAAATTTCATATTTCAGAGGACACTCTCGCTCCAACACAGGAAGAGGAACTTAGAAATACGGAACAGCCACAAAATAATAACACAGCGCATTTCGGAAATTATGAAAGAAATTGGCAAGGTGCACCGAATTTTGAAATGGAACCGCCGAAACGACGTAACAATGACCGATATGCGACTCGCCGACATGATGATTTTGACTATAAGCTGTTCATTACTACACGTAAATTCAAAACATTTAAGAATTCCGGCAACGACATTCATCCACAAGCATGGCTTCATCAATTCTCTCATTGTTTTCCTCCCAACTGGTCATTAGAGCACAGATTAGAATTTATGTGTGGCTACTTGGAGAATGAACCAGCTGTAAGAATGCGATCGGTCATTCACGATTGTCACAGTGAAGGAGATTTTTATCATGCCTTCCTCTCAGCATATTGGTCTCACGCTACACAAGACCGAGTAAAACATGGCATCATAATGATGAAACATTTCGAACAATCTGAATTTTCCAGTCTTGTGAAATATTTTGAAGACATGTTGCACAAGAATCAGTACCTGTCAAACCCATACAGCCCCTCAGAACTCATCCGCATTTGCGTAATCAAATTACCTGAACATTTACAACATATTATTTTGGCAGGACGTTGCAAAGATGACATTGAAGCTTTTCAGGGACTCTTACAAGAATTAGAAATTGACACTGAGAATCGCGGAACGCGAAAACATGAACACAACAATTACAGGTCACATCCGTCACAATTCCGTGATGACAGAAATAATAAATGGACACGACAAGGCTATTCTCATAACGCAAATCGTGACTAAAACCGACACCACTCTTATGACAACCGTTGGCAGAATAATAGTTACAGAGAAAGATCGCATTTCCGTAGTAATGAATATGACAGAGATAACCATAGAAACAGACAATATGGGTACCAAAACAATTATTATCAAGGGAGACAGAATAACTTCAGACGCAACGGTCCACTGCGCAGTTACGATTCCAGGAGAATTTCTCCACCACATGACAGACAGAAAAGAAAGTATGTAAACTACCGACATAACGACAGACCTGAATTTCGTCAGAACTCGCGAGATTCAAACAGAGCAGGGCCTTCTCGTCAAGGTGAATTTGTAGAAGTTAGGTCTCCTAATCCTAATAACGACACGCGCCAACAAAGAGACAGACAATGACTCGCACCGCAGGCAGCCACGTGCGCCGGCTGCCTCAGAGAAAAATAGCATAGACGCTAACCTTGAGAAAAATTCCAGTATTCTTTACCGAAGTATACAGCATTATAATTGCATTCAAGTTGATACTCTGAGTATATGAAGAGTAAACGATTGCACCACATTACACATGTAAAACCGATTATTGAGAGATAATCTGCCTTTTAACTTAATCTTTGCCATAAAATTTTTCACTTCACGTTACTAGTACAATTTGTCACACTGAGAAACTGTTAACATGCAACAATGTTTTGAAGTTAACTATCCAGTCTAGAACCTAGGGAACATATTTAGACAGTATTTACGAGTGCATTTTATAGTGAACAGACGACACAGTGTTATTGTGTGTGTACATTCTTGCTTGTTAATTGCATGATTATGTAACGACTATAAGGCTCACATACTTAGAACATTTACCAGTACTGCTAATGAGATTTTAATGCAACATTTTGGTTTACTTGAAAATACATTCTGGATTTAAAGTACTTTCTGTGAGATACCAGATGACACAGTGGTTAGTTTATGTGATAGCTACACGATTTTATCTCGATGCTATTAATGAGTGACCATTTACAATGTTGCTTTTGCGCTGTTTCTGTTTTATATCTGCACAGTTTTTCTGAATTATTCTGGAAAGTAAAACATGTTTTAATAGTAGCTTTTGTGGTATAGCTACAATGAGACAGCCATTTCTGTAGCACAACAATACGTTACAGCACAGTACTTTCTTCATCATGGCAATAAGCATAATAACTAAGATATCTATATGCAAAGCATTTCACTTTTGTTTATCATGAGGTACGTACAGTGACTTCTGCAGAACTTAGCTTTCAGAGGACGATAACTACAACACTTCCACAGAGATTATCTTACAACAAGACGCACAGTTTAGCGCTACAGTACACGTATTTGAGTGATTAATTTTGTACTTAAAACATTTATTTTTAAAGATTTTTGAATTACAATGATACAAAGGTTTTCCGTGATACATTGCTGTAATCTGTAACACCTGAGGGTATAATTACTTTAATCCTCAGGGGGGTACACGCTTATTTTGTGTATCATGTGTTTGGCAAGCACAAGGAGCCCTAGCTAATATGGTATTTGCTTACACAACTTTACACATCGGTACCATATTCCTCTAACACATAAATTACACAGCTATCTGATGGTTTAACTGAGAGAGACAAACATTTTTTTTTACTATGTCAGTGACAGATATTTATGCAATTACACAGCTGGATAACTTCACACTTATGAAATTGTATTTTGTATGTACTGTGTGAACCCTTCATATTTTTCGGAACCATTGTGATACTATGAGAGCTTTGAATGATGTATTTGGTATGGGATCATGATTTTTAAAGTACGTTTGAGGTAGATGACACTATTGAAATGAGCAGAGAATTTTTTTTAGGTTTTGAAATTATTGGAGGAAGCTACGATGATTTTGAGAATTGACTGAAATGTTATGATATTATTACAATGACGATGTGTATTATGCTGTTGAGATATGTTTATGATCAATAAGCTGATGCTATATGAGTTATTTGATTATGCTATGTATCTGTTATGATGAAATATTGAAGTGTCGACAAATATGGTAAGGAATAATGAGTAGTGGTTAGGGACTCTGGTTTGTGAAAAAGGTTGTTGGAAACCAAGAATCGTAGTTTAAGAGTTATGAAATGTATGTAAATGCATGAATGTATTACAATGCCGACGAAAATTTTTTGGACACTGTTATATCAATAGGATTTTGTTTCTACAGCTTTGTAACGCAAATTCTTGACCTGTGAAATATTTTTATATGAGACTGTCACTGTATTGGAAACTGGTGTCATAAATATTTCGGTAAGAAAGCCAAGTGACCTTGACGTAATGCGTCTTGAGCGGCCAGCTGTGCGTCGCCTGGAAAAAAGCCATTAGTGTGTGCCTTTCAGAGGCACAGGTAGAAAAAAAAAGGGAGGCCATTATCCTCGCTATTGACATTCCTTTGTAGAAAGCATCGTAAATATGACACCCTCAAACTTGAAAACATGATAACACTGTGGAGCTCTTAATTTATGATATTTACGGCAATGCCTAATGAAATGACGAGAAATATTTTTATGTCTATACACCTGATTATGACTACTGTCTTTCTAGTTGAGAGAAATGCCATATGGCTTGCTTTATGTATATATTTGCTCATTTGTTTAATATCTAGTTTCAAGCTGCACTGCAGCAACAGTTAAAATAAAATTTTATAGATGTACTAATATAAATATTTTATGCCTACAGACCCAGTAAAGAATAACTTTGATGTACTTAAAAAAAAACGAAGGAGCACAAAAACACATTTACCTTCACAGGAATTGCATACAGAATTTTCTTTTCAATTACTTGGTAATTTCTTTTGTAGAATAAATTGTGATGCATCACTCTAGTGTTAAGATGTGACATAGGTATTAAACATGGCCATTTTTACTGTAATATTTTTTCTGCTTGAGCTTTGTCATGTTTAGATATAAGTTATTTCATTTGCTGCTGCTGTTTGCCAGGCATAGTGTTACTGAATTTGACTTTGTGCTACTCTTCTAAGCCAGTTTACTACTGATTTATTTTTCTTGTTTGCTGCACACTGCCTTATATTAGTTGTAATATTGCAATTGCTTTGCTAATTTCTATAATGCTACTTGCTTCGCAAATCTGCATTTTTCTCATTGCTATTTGCGTTAATTGTCTTGTGCTGCTGCATTGCCTCGTCCCTTAGGATATATATCTGAGCTTAGTAGATTTAAGTTGGCTTAAGAGGGGGTAGACTATATAAGAAACTAACTATGATGAATTGGAAGAAATGCATTGAGAATATATAAGAAAATGGTTTGGCCAAAAAATTAGTGTACAGTGGAGAAAAACTATTTTTGAAAGAGGATGTGAACAGAATACAGAAAGCAGGCTTATATAGGACTTTTTGTGAATAATGATGAATGAAGGGAGATCTCCATACAAAATACTGCTGTAAAACGAACCCTGTCCTTTCCTTTTGTCTTATCCCTCTATGTGTTTGTGTACCATTGTGTATTTGTGTTTTTCCTGTCTTTATGTGTTTAGCTGATGTTGTTATGTTGTAGAATTTTTCTAATACTATGTTATTTACTTTGTAAATATGCTTAGACATTATTTATTCTGTTTTGTTTGAATGCTCATGTGTAAAGTTGATGTTTCAAAAGTTATTCTGATCTTTTATGTATTTACTTATGTCATAATTCCTGTAACACTGATGTATATGTTAGTTCAATTCTTTTGTAAAGCCCATATTACCACAAATGTTATCTGTATTGTTATGTTCTTTAATGATGTATTTTGTACCTTTCTTATTGTATTCTTATGTTATAAAATTGTAATTGACACCAGTTCATCAAATTAAGTAACTTGTAAGCATTCATTTCACTGCACACATTTCTGTTGGTCATAGTATATGGACAATATGTGAGAAGTAGGGACTGTTAGTGTTTGCACGTGTGTTAATAATTCAGCAAGGGACTGGTTAACAGCATTGCTGGTTCTAAGGACAATTCCAAAAAACTTTGTGAGTGCACAAGTGGTGGTTATGGACTTGCTATATTATCCACAAGACTCTTCAGTGGTGATTGTGCACCTGCACAGTCACAACAGATGGCTGCTAACCATCTCTACAAGGACTACAGTGGGTCTGTATCTTTGATGACCCACCAGTACCATTATTTCTACAAGGACTGCAGTGGGTCTGCACCTCTGGTGGCCCACCAATACCGGAATCTCTACCGGGACTACAGTGGGTCTGCTCTGTGATGACCTACCTACCAGTCTTCTTCAAAACGTCGAATGACTCTGCTGTGGGTTTGCTCTGTTGTGGCCCATTACCTGTCTGCATGTCAAGAGTCAGCACTGTCTTTCCGTTGGAAGGACAACACTACTTCTTCAAGACTGCATGGAAATCCACTACTTCCGTGTGCATTGTCTTTTACTGCTCAGACTTTGAGAAAAGAAACGGCAGTTTTACTGTGATGAATGATCAGGACTGTCTTTATGGACTGTGAGAAAATTTTAGCTTTTGACCAACATTGTATCAATAAGTGTGTGCATTTGATATCTTTGTTATTGTAACTATGATAATTTTTTTCAAATCTGTATTGCCCACTGCCCAAAACAATTTGTAAAATTTATTGTGGGGAACATGGGGGCTATGTAATTAGGCTGTTTATGCTTTCTTATTGGCAACGTTACATAGCGCTCTGTATGAAAATCACTGGCTGTGCTGTGTGCAGTCTGTGGCTAGTTAACATTGTTGTCTGCCATTGTAGTGTTGGGCAGCTGGATGTTAACAGCGCGTAGCGTTGCGCAGTGGGAGGTGAGCCGCCAGCAGTGGTGGATGTGGGGAGAGAGATGGCGGAGATTTGAAATTTATAAGACTGGATGGCATATATATTATGATTATTAAGGTAAATACGTTGTTTGTTCTCTATTAAAATCTTTCATTTGCTAACTATGCCTATCAGTAGTTAGTGCCTTCCGTAGTTTGAATCTTTTATTTAGCTGGCAGTAGTGGCGCTCGCTGTATTGCAGTAGTTCGAGTAACGAAGATTTTTGTGAGGTAAGTGATTTGTAAAAGGTATAGGTTAATGTTAGTCAGGGCCATTGTTTTGTAGGGATTATTGAAAGTCAGATTGCGTTGCGCTAAAAATATTGTGTGTCACTTTAGTGAATGTTTGAGTACGTTCAGTTTTGCTCAGCTGTTTGAAAAGCAAATAATGTAAGAGGTTTATCAGCACAGTAATTCATAAATTGTTCTAAGGGGACGTTTGAAGAAGTATGGATGACGTTAGTGGTTTTCAGAACCTGCTGCAAGAATTAGGTGTTGAAAGAAATGTAAATCAGCAGCAAAATGTAGCTAGGTTCGAAGGCAATGATGACGGGAATTATGGGCAGAGGCGCAACCAGGTTTGGAGGCCTCAGTTGCTGGCAATAATAATCATGATCGTGGTAATGACAGGCGAGGGCGTGGCCCTTCGAGCCCATGGCGCAGCGATAGAGACGCTTTAGGGAAGATCGGCACTGGCCCGTTAATGATAATATGTTGAACACAACGGACGGGAGGTCGGTGGAGCCACACGATAATTCCCATGGCATCGGACGTCGGGAATCGTGACTAGCAGTGATAGGAGCGAGCACATCTGCGAGGCAGAATGATAAAGCTTTCGATGTCAACGCAGTGTTCTTGGAATTCGAAGACATCCGAGACGTGTTGCTAGAGGAAACAACAGTAGTAAACTCGGTCGAATGCCCTACAATCAGCATAACAATTAACGAAATTACGATTCCCTGTCTACTTGACTCGGGAAGCGAGGCATCGGTAATGAGAGATGTGTTCGTGCGGTGCAGCGTGAAGAGTCTGTGGCCGACGCTTCCTTTGCAGAAAACAAGAGCGCATGGAGCCGTAGGGAATAAGAGTGTACAGACGAAAGAGCAGGCGTACATCGATTTTACTTGTCAGTCGTGCGACCTTACGGCCGTGTTCCTGATAGTGTCGTCACTAGCAGTTGAGGGAGTGCTTGGCCTGGTCTTTCTGAGACATTATAAGCCCGTTCTAGATTTTGATAATATGTACGTCCATTTGCGCGATCATAAAACAAGAATGACTGTTGCTTTCGATGAGGGACGCATAGAAGAAGGAGTGGGGTGTGGGTCCCTAGGTATGTGCGTGATCGGCGAGGAAGATGACACCGAAGTGTGCCTATGCATGCTACACTCCTGGAAATGGAAAAAAGAACACATTGACACCGGTGTGTCAGACCCACCATACTTGCTCCGGACACTGCGAGAGGGCTGTACAAGCAATGATCACACACACGGCACAGCGGACACACCAGGAACCGCGGTGTTGGCCGTCGAATGGCGCTAGCTGCGCAGCATTTCTGCACCGCCGCCGTCAGTGTCAGCCAGTTTGCCGTGGCATACGGAGCTCCATCGCAGTCTTTAACACTGGTAGCATGCCGCGACAGCGTGGACGTGAACCGTATGTGCAGTTGACGGACTTTGAGCGAGGGCGTATAGTGGGCATGCGGGAGGCTGGGTGGACGTACCGCCGAATTGCTCAACACGTGGGGCGTGAGGTCTCCACAGTACATCGATGTTGTCGCCAGTGGTCGGTGGAAGGTGCACGTGCCCGTCGACCTGGGACCGGACCGCAGCGACGCACGGATGCACGCCAAGACCGTAGGATCCTACGCAGTGCCGTAGGGGACCGCACCGCCACTTCCCAGCAAATTAGGGACACTGTTGCTCCTGGGGTATCGGCGAAGACCATTCGCAACCGTCTCCATGAAGCTGGGCTACGGTCCCGCACATCGTTAGGCCGTCTTCCGCTCAGGCCCCAACATCGTGCAGCCCGCCTCCAGTGGTGTCGCGACAGGCGTGAATGGAGGGACGAATGGAGACGTGTCGTCTTTAGCGATGAGAGTCGCTTCTGCCTTGGTGCCAATGATGGTCGTATGCGTGTTTGGCGCCGTGCAGGTGAGCGCCACAATCAGGACTGCATACGACCGAGGCACACAGGGCCAACACCCGGCATCATGGTGTGGGGAGCGATCTCCTACACTGGCCGTACACCACTGGTGATCGTCGAGGGGACACTGAATAGTGCACGGTACATCCAAACCGTCATCGAACCCATCGTTCTACCATTCCTAGACCGGCAAGGGAACTTGCTGTTCCAACAGGACAATGCACGTCCGCATGTATCCCGTGCCACCCAACGTGCTCTAGAAGGTGTAAGTCAACTACCCTGGCCAGCAAGATCTCCGGATCTGTCCCCCATTGAGCATGTTTGGGACTGGATGAAGCGTCGTCTCACGCGGTCTGCACGTCCAGCACGAACGCTGGTCCAACTGAGGCGCCAGGTGGAAATGGCATGGCAAGCCGTTCCACAGGACTACATCCAGCATCTCTACGATCGTCTCCATGGGAGAATAGCAGCCTGCATTGCTGCGAAAGGTGGATATACACTGTACTAGTGCCGACATTGTGCATGCTCTGTTGCCTGTGTCTATGTGCCTGTGGTTCTGTCAGTGTGATCATGTGATGTATCTGACCCCAGGAATGTGTCAATAAAGTTTCCCCTTCCTGGGACAATGAATTCACGGTGTTCTTATTTCAATTTCCAGGAGTGTAGATACCGAGGAAGGAGATCAGGATAACGAGAAAACAGTAGAGGAGGTAATCCGCGAGAAAACGTGGCATTTAGGATCGACGAAGATAGGGGAACAACTTCGTGGGATTCTCAGAAGGTACCAAATCGTTTTATCAGATTCGCCTGGGCCCATAGAAAATTTCCAGTACGAATTTAAGGTGAAGCCCCATACGCCGTTTGCTGCGGAAACGTATCCCATACCTGTTGTGCACCGTGCAGCCATAGAACAGGAAATTAAGACTATGCTGGAACAAGGTATAATAGAACCGGCGGTAAGCTCATACAACAGTCCAATACATCCAGTTGTGAAGAAGAACGGGTCGATTAGTTTAGTTCTGGACTCGAAGCAGATCAACACTATTACTGAGACAGAAACCGACCGGCCAGAGACGCTAGACACCCGGCTCAGGTTTGTCAGAGGGCAAAGCATTCGACCCATTGTTGTCGAGTACCCTTACACCCTATAATACCGAGTACAGTAAGGAAATTAGGAGCGGCGGACCTGTTTGGCCCCCTCCCACAGACCACACAGGGATATCTGTATGTTCTTATCGTGGTGGAGCTAGTCTCCAAGTATGTGACATTTACCCCACAGCGCGCTGCGACCGGGTAAACAGCGAGGAATTTCTTCAGAGAAGTAGAAAGCATAAAGAAATTAATCTCGGAAAATGGTCCACAATTTCGGTCAAGGTCTTGGCTAAACGCACTAAGGCAAAAAAGGATAAAGCCGGTGTTCATTTCCCGCTATTTTCCCGCCGGAAATCCCGCAGGGATTTAGTAAAACTATGCAGAATATATCACCACAATGTCCGCCCCAGTAGCTGAGTGGTCAGCGTGACGGATTGCCGTCCTCCGGGCCCGGGTTCGATTCCCGGCTGGGTCGGAGATTTTCTCCGCTCAGGGACTGGGTGTTGTGTTGTGTTCATCATCATTTCATCCCCATCCGGCGTGCAGGTCGCCCATTGTGGCACCGAATGTAATAAGACCTGCGCCAAGGCGGCCGGACCTGCCCCGCGAGGGGCCTCCCGGCCAATGACGCCAAACGCTCATCATCATCATCATCATCACCACAATAAGCAGCGTCAGTAGGATCAATATCTGGCCGATTTTCAAGAGTTACTGAACGAAATTCTACATGGGACCACGAGGATGAGCCCTACACTGGTCCTGAGAAATCAGTCACCTTCCAACAGAGTAAGGGAACTGGTAGATTGGCCACCAGAAAGGTGACAACGACATAGGGAAGCAGTAAAGATGGCCATAACGAATGTTAAAAAAGAAGCGCAAAGTAGGAAACGGCAACAAAAGGGGCGTATAAGACAATTAACCCTTGAAATAGGAGATATAGTTCTCGTTAGAAAACATAGATTATCCAAAAGACACCACTACATAAGCGGAAAATTTTTAAGTGTCTGCTCTGGACCCTTCCGGGTGAGGCGTGTCGCCCATCAGAACGTGATTAAAATAGAAACGATCAGGTTTCGTATACCTAGAGGTTTGTATCACATATCTAATATCAAGAGATGGATCGAGTAAGAATTACGGGCAGAAGTGTCATCTCTCGTAGATAACAAACTAGCTTGGTATAAAACAACATCGTGTGAGAAGGATTTGGTACTCTTTGCTGTCTTTGCCTGGTCATATGTTAGGTATGAATTGTGATAACGAGTGTCGAGGGAAGATATTAGTACATTATGGTCGTGATTTGCTCTAGAGGAGCGATGATCGCTTGTAAGGAAAACAAGAAGAAATTACGCTAGGAAAGGTAAACCTTTCGCTATGTGTGATGACGGGGAAACTCGCCATAGATGCGCTTATGTGGAGTAATGGCTCGCGCCGAAGTAGCGACGGGACCAATGGTCGGTCGGAGAAGGCACCGAATTTTGTGTGTTGCTGTATTTGTGTTACAGTGGTGTGCAGAGACGCAGCGCTATGAAGTGTTACTGACATCGGTAGTGATGAATTTGAGAGACCCCGAGGGAGAATGGTTCTGAGCACTATGGGACTCAACATCTGAGATCATCAGTCCCCTAGAACTTAGAACTACTTGAACCTAACTACCTAAGAACATCACACCCATCCATGCCCGAGGCAGGATTCGAACCTGCGACCGTAGCAGTCACGCAGTTCCGGGCTGCAGTGCCTAGAACCGCACGGCCACCGCGGCCGGCGCCCGAGGGAGAGCTGAACTCTATAAAGAGTGCATGACAGACCATAGCGAGGAAAATCAGATGGATGCAAGTTAAGGATCCTGGAGATAAACCATCCAGAGGAATGAAGGCAGGACTAACTAAAGAGGAAGCCCATGGGGGTAACAGAAGGGAGTACTGCTTGTTGCCATTAATGTCATCCATTTGAGCGAAAGATGATGATCCTTTTTAGAATAAGAAGTAAACGTAAAATGTGCCCTTAGCTTTCAATTAGTTGTGTGTGGTATGCGGTATCTGTGCTTGATTTGGTTCACAGGGAATAAAACGCACTAAAAGGGACGAGATGCTGAGGACGATAGAGTGAGAAAAATTGCGAGTACCAAGAATTGGTGCGGTGACGAAAGTGGAGATATAATGTTTCTATGAGATTTTTTCAAGTGAGCAACGCCGTAATGGTGTCCTTAGCGAACTAAACCTGATAGAACAAAGAGCACAACGTCCGAGTTGGCTAAAGTATGAGTGTGGACTGAGAGGTAACAATTCCAGGTGGTATCGTTTCAGTGAGTTTTGATTTTGTGCATTATTCTCTTGTGCTGTGTAATTGTCTACTTAGCATTTGATGGTGTGTTATCCTGCTCATATCCTCATGGATGAGCAGATACGTCACCTGTATTGGTTGTTTGTGTGTGGTAAAGGAACAGTAATAAAACATCTAACCTGTCTTGGAGGTAGATTAGAGGAACGAGTGAAAGTAAAAAAAAAGAAAAAACTGGATACGTAAGACCACATTGTGATATGTAAATGTTTTAGGTAATAAGTAACTTAGACCCAGATAATCTAAGAGATGTGAGTATGCAGAATCGTAGGACATGGAGAGGTAGATTGTGGTGGTGGTGTTGTGAATTGCATACCGATACTCCCGAGCCATGATACCTGTCCTGATTGACTCCACAATTTGCTCCTTAATGGACAATCGAGCACATTTACGCAAGAAATAGGCTAGTTAGTATAAGATGTCTCCAACATTGTAAAGAACCGCTAGAGATCTATTTTCTTTGTTTAATTGTTATTCAGGGATGAAAAGACCTGTATTGTTAATTCATTTAGTACGTGTAAAGTGCCTCACAGATGAGAATGGACATTTTAGAGGCCTGTGTTTGTAAGCAAATGTGTAATATGTAGCGATTTTGGATAGTTTCATTTTGTTAATAACTATTCGCCATTAATTGTAAAGCTCTGGCGAAATCCATAGATAATTAAGTTTCAGTGTACAGTAGGTTAAGTGAAAATTTTACTTGGTACAAACAGAGGAATTGAGGACCCCTAAAGTTTAATGGAGTGAGAAGTTTTTTATTTAAACGTTGCAAGGTGACGGCGAGGAGAAAAGGGCAGCCTGTCTGCTCCGGGCGGCAAGGACACGGGAGAACCTGTCCACTTCTGAGGTTGAGGCCTGATGCTTTAGCGTGAATGATATTTTGTTTTGGTACACTACCTTACTACTATTGGAGGATTACCTTACCTATTGCAGAATTATCTTCCTCGGTATACGTAGTTTATCTAAATTTATGAACAGCGTCAATAATAAGAACGTAATGCATTAGTAATACGTTACTCACATACACTATGGTGACGCAAGTAATGGGATAGCGATGTGCACATATACATATGCCGGTAGTATCGCGTACACAAGGTATAAAAGAGTAGTGCATTGACGGAATTGTTATTTGCACTCAGGTGATTCATGTGAAAATGTTTCCGGCTTGATTATGGCCGCATGACGGGAATTGACAGACTCTGAACGCGGAATGGTAGTTGCAGGTAGACACATGGGACATTCCACTTCGGAAAACGTTGAAGTATTCAGTATTCTGAGATCCACAGTGTCGAGATTGTGCTGAGAATATCAAATTTCAAGTATTACCTCTCACCATGGACATCACAGTTGCCGACAGGCTTCACTTAACGACCGAGAGCAGCGGCATTTGCGTAGAGTTGTCAGTGCTAACAGACAAGCAACGCTGCGTGAAATAACAGCAGAAGTCATGACGAACGTATCTGTTAGAACAGTGCGACGAAATTTGGCGTTAATGGGCTATGGCAGCAGACGACCGCCACGAGTGCCTTTGCTAACAGCACAACATCACCTGCAGCACCCTTCCTGGGCTCGTGACCATGTCGGTTAGTCCCTAAACTATTGGAGAATCGTGGCCAGGCCAGATAAGTCCAGATTGCAGCTTGTGAGACCTGATGGTAGGGTTCGAGTGTGGCGCAGCCCCCACGAAGCCATGCGTCCAAGTTGTCAACAAGACGCTGTAAGCTAGAGGTGGGGCTGTGTTTACATGGAACGGACTATGTCCTTTGGATGTTCAGTTATTTGGAGACCAGTTGCACCCATCCATGGACCTCAGGTTCCCAAACAACGATGGAATTTTTGCGGACGACAGTGCGCCATTTTACTGAGCCACAATTGTTCCCGAATAGTTTCGAGAATATTCTATACAGTTCGAGTAAATGATCTTGCCATCCAGATCGTCCGACATGAATCCCATTGAATACTTATGGTACGTAATGGAGAAGACAGTTCGAGCATAAAATCCTATATCGGCGACACTTTCGTAATTATGGACGGCTATAGACGCAGCGTGGCTCAATATTTCTGCAGATGGCTTCCAACGACTTCTTCAGTGCATATCACATCGAGTTCCTGCACTACACCAGAGAAAAGCAGGTTCAGTACGATGTTAGGAGATATCCCATTACTTCTGTCACCTCAGTGTGTGTATTCACTTTAGAAAATTAATTATAACAATTTTTGTTATTTCGAAGTAATAAAACAACACTTGCTGTTGAAAATACTGCTAAATTATCTTATTTTACTCTACGTTCAGTTCGATGTGTTAATGCACTACTGGCCATTAAAATTGCTACACCACGAATATGACGTGCTACAGACGCGAAATTTAACTGACAGGAAGAAGATGCTGTGATATGCAAATGATTAGCTTTTCAGAGCATTCACACAAGGTTGGCGCCGGTGGCGACACCTACAACGTGCTGACGTGAGAAAAGTTTCAAACCGATTTCTCATACACAAACAACGGTTGATCGGCGTTACCTGGTGAATCATTGTTGTGCTGCCTCGTGTAAGGAGGAGAAATGCGTACCATCACGTATCCGACTTTGATAAAGGTCGGATTGTAGCAGTCGAGATGATAGGCATCATATCCGCATGGCTGTAACGGATCGTGCAGCCACATCTCGATCCCCGAGTCAACAGATGGGGACGTTTGCAAGACAACAACCATCTGCACGAACAATTCGACGACGTTTGCAGCAGCATGTACTATCATCTCGGAGACCATGGCTGCGGTTACCCTTGACGCTGCATCACAGACAGGAGCGCCTGCGATGGTGTACTCAACGACGAACCTGGGTGCACGAATGGCAAAACGCCATTTTTTAGGATGAATCCAGGTTCTGTTTACAGCATCGTGATGGTCTCATCCGTGTTTGGCGACATCGCGGTGAACGCACATTGGAAGCGTGTATTCGTCATCGCCATACTGCCGTATCACTCGGCGTGATGGTATGGGGTGCCAGTGGTTACACGTCTCGGTCACCTCTTGTTCGCACTGACGGCACTTTGAACAGTGTACGTTACATTTCAGATGTGTTACGACCCGTAGCTCTACCCTTCATTCGATCCCTGTGAAACCCTACATTTCTGCAGGATAATGCACGACCGCATGTTGCAGGTCCTGTACGGGCCTTTCTGGATACAGAAAATGTTCGACTGCTGCCCTGGCCAGCACATTCTCCAGATCTATCACCAATTGAAAACGTCTGGTCAATGGTGGCCGAGCAACTGGCTCGTCACAATACGCCAGTCACTACTCTTGATGAACTGTGGTATCGTGTTGAAGCTGCATGGGTAGCAGCTGTACCTGTACACGCCATCCAAGCTCTGTTTGACTCAGTGCCCAGGCGTATCAAGGCCGTTATTACGGCGAGAGGTGGTGGTTCTGGGTACTGATTTGTCAGGATCTACGCACCCAAATTGCGTGAAAATGTAATCAGATGTCAGTTCTACTATAATATATTTGTCCAATGAATACCCGTTTATCATCTGAATTTCTTCTTGGTGTAGCACTTTTAGTGGCCAATAATGTATTTAGCCCAACTGTCTATCTTCATTCATGTGGAAAACATAATACTGTGAATTTGGATTAATCTGGAACGCCCTGTTATGTCATGTCTTTCGAGCCACAAATCGTAGTCTTCGAGGACGTTATAATACTCCGCTTCTTCTGTATATTACGGTCGTATAACAAGGTAAACTGAGATTACAGAATGTGTGGACTACCAGCACCTAACTTGACAACAAAGGTAAATAAGGCTTTACACAATCACAGGAAGACTGAAGCTCCGTTGCCCGCGGTACAGGCTACAAAAGAAGCTTTATGCTATTGTTCTGCACAGACGCAACAACTAAGCTTAGACGAGCTTATTTCAGTACACGCGACTAACTTGTCTAAGGTTGCATCACAGAAATGCGTTTCAATTGCCGTCACAGAAACACAACGGACAAAGAAACAACGTTAGCGGTGTTCTGCGACGTAGCAGGCTGGAGAGCAGCGTGTAACTGAGCCATTGGCGTCGCGCTGAATGGTGGGCTGGTCGCCTGAGCACGGAACGAGCGTACACAATGCGCGTTACACGCTGTGCGCCGCGGCAGGTAACTCTGCTCGCGACCCGCAGATCGATAACACACGTCACGCACACTCTTGCAATTGTTCTCGAAAATAGCATGCGGGCTGATTAGAGGAACGAGTTAAATCATCGTCAGCTCAAAGCGCCATTTACTGCGGCAATTAATCGGCTGGAGAATACAAAGTAGTTGTAGTATGCGTTGCTGAACACCTGTTCAAACAATAAAAATTAATTATTCACTTACAGATATGTATTTGCTTATTAATACCTCATTGATAATAGCGCGATTTCCGGGCATATACACTGCTTCCATCCATCCTGTATGCTAGAAATACCGAAGTACCTGAGTATTCGGAGAGCTTCAGGAAATAAATAATATCAATACACTATTCTTTACAGGAAATGTAGACCTAATTTCAGTTGCCATCTTGTACGATAATCTCTAAATACTTCTACGATGCAAAAATTCAACTACTGAATAATCGCGTTGTGAAAGTTATTTGTGTTTTAATGACCGATAATCTCTAAATACTTCTACGACGCAAAAATTCAACTACTGAATAATCGTCTTGTGGAAGTTATTTGTGTTTTAATGACCGAATTCTACAGTTTCCGTCGACTAGCTAAGAGCAACGGAATACACACCTTCATGTACCTACAGAAGAACATAATTAAGGTTTAACTCATAGTATTAGACGTTACGCAGCTGTAAGCTACGGAATACAAAATCTTAACCAGTGAAGAAATATATTGTGTATGATTCGATGTAATTTTGGATTAGTTATTGTTCGTATATTGTTCAGTTTATATTCTGTACAAATTATAAGACAGATTCTTTACCAGATGCTACTTTCACAAACTAGTTGCTACTACGAAAATTCCCTACGTCCCTGAATTGCATTGTTCCCGAGTGCGGCCAGGGCGGACCGTGTCCGTAGCGCGTCCACTTAGTACAGCGTACTTCGCATCGCTAATTTTCTTTCGGTCTACTGTTTCAGCCACTGACACTGCACTAACAAAATCATAAGGTCATGCAGCAGATATCTGTAATTTCGTACTTTTATTAAGCACAGCTAACTGAAGAAATAGTTACTCATCAACGCATATAGGAAACAGCTTAGGGTAACACCATACATTACAGCTGTGTTGTTTCACCATTATGTAACAAAAACGAATAAAATATAACGTTTCTTACAGCGTGTACTTCTCTCCTAAACCTGCTTCAATTGTTCCATATCTGACCACGTGTGAAGCGTTCAGTTACTCCTATGTGGAAGGCAATTTTCCAATACTGGCCGTAGCGCAGTGAATAGCGTATTTATGATCGTGTTAGTACAGGGTCAGTGGCTGGAACAGTAGACTGAAAGAAAATTAGCGATGCGTAGTACGCTGTACTAATTGGACGTGCTGCTGACACGGTCCGCCCTGGCCGCACTCGAGAACAATGCAATTCAGGGACGTAGGGAATTTTCGTAGTAGCAACTAGTTTGTGAAAGTAGCATCTGGTAAAGAATCTGTCTTATAATTTGTAAACAATATAAACTGAACAATATACGAACAGTAACTAATCCAGAATTACATCGAATCGCCGGTGACATTGACTCACATGCCTCAACATTTTCTGTTCCACAATTCAGTGTTTAATTGTTTATTTCGGGTTTACTTCGTCTCGTTGTGTAATATATTACCCGTGGTCATTCTGTTTCGAAAATTAACTACTGTCGGGACTAGTTAATAAACCGAGCGAGGTGGCGCAGTGGTTAGACACTGGACTCGCATTCGGGAGGACGACGGTTCAATCCCGCGTCCGGCCATCCAGATTTAGATTTTCCGTGATTTCCCTAAATCGCTCCAGGCAAATGCCGGGATGGTTCCTTTCAAAGGGCACGGCCGACTTCCTTCCCCGTCCTTCCCTAATCCGATGAGTCCGATGACCTCGCTGTCTGGTCTCCTTCCCCGAACCAACCAACCAACCAACTAGCTAATAAAATCCGTATAACCGTGCTTCTCCTCTTCCTAGCGGAGTTCTTCTTCTCTGCATTGTCTTCAGTGTTAGACGCTGAAAGAAGGCTTGAATCGTTCTAGAATTTATGTACCGGCCAACAGTACTCCTTCTTGCAACACTAGTCTATTTAAGTTCCCTCTACATCAGGTATGCACATGACAAAATTATACAAATACCTTCTTCAACGCCGGCTGCTGTGACCGAGCGGTTCTAGGCGCTTCAGTCCGGAACGGCGTTGCTACGGTCGCAGGTTCAAATCTTGTGTGTGATGTTAGTTAGGTTTAAGTAGTTCTAAGTCTAGGGGACTGGTGACCTCAGATGTTAAGTCCCATAGTGCTTAGAGCCATTTGAACCTTCTTCTACGAGAATACTTTTTGATAAGCCAAATGACCATGGACGTAAGAATGACTGAGAGATTTAAAACTTCTTTTGTTTCTGCTTCCACGACGTCACTATACTTACTGTGAGCGTCTTTCTTCTATGACCACGACACACCTCCAGTCCTTGACGCCTAAGAACATTCAGCCCGTACCAGGTAGAGTCGCTCAACTCGTCGTCCCGTGTTGCAGCTATGCTGCGCCCATGTACATAACGATAAACCATTTCTCCGATAATATGCTGTCCAAAACGTAACGGCTAACAAAAGCATTTGTTAAATTTCCCGAACATGTTTCATCACTTAGAAGAACGGAGAGGGTAATTCATTATTTTCGGGAAAAATGATGTGTTACACCCCAACAGAAAGACACAGTAGCTACATGTTTGTTGCAAAATCCATAATTATTACTACACCTCGCATCACTTGTTGAAGACTAGAAGTAGCCGGACAAGGGAATTACTGTTCCATGTGTAGGCTGCCGCTACCCTCGCACCACAAACGTCTACCGTTCGGGTGGGTGCCGTGATCGGAAAGCGTGGGCTGCTGATGCATTGCGTCGCATTGTGTTCAGCAGTGAATCCAGCACTCCGGATGATCATCGCGGCGACTGCGGCGGCCACTTGGGAAGAGGTCCCACACTTCCAAGATTTTGAAGAGGGACATAAGTATTTTTCCTGGCGCCATGGTGTAGGAAACCACTGTGTATGACCTCAGGTCATGAGTGCTGTTGGCTGAGGGGACTCTGGCGTCACAACAGTACATCATGGACATCCTGCATTCTCATATGTCACCTCTCAGGCGACAGTGTTGTGGCGCGCGTTTCAACCATAAAATTCTCGTCCACACATGACACATGTCTCTATGAGCTGTCTGCCTGATTCTGAGACACACTCTGGTCCAGAAAAAAACCCAGACTTATTCCCGACAGAATATGTGTGGGACCACTCCGACGTCAATTCCGTCAAGCGCTGGTATCCAGGATATCAAGGACAACAGTTGTGGACCATCTTGCTTCAGTAGAGGGGACAGCAACCTTTTGGCAACCTTCTCACCGGAACCAGAGCATCCATCCAAAGCAGAGAGGGTGCACACTAGTGAGCTCATACTGCCAAGCTCTTTGTAAATTAAATTTGACTTAGTTTTCTAATCACTGTAGTAACAACACATTCCCTCTCAATCTATGAAGTTTCATTTCGTTTCCTTCTCATTTTTGGGTACTTCACGTATACAGGGTGTCCCAGAAACGTTGCGACAAAGTTCGAGGGGTTGTTAGAGTGTGTCCTGAGGAGCAAATCGAGGATGGGAATTCGTGTTCAGAAGAGTCACGGTCTAACGACGGTACAGAGCGTCGAAGTTACAGGCGCCGGCACCTGCCACTAGGCTACCCTTTCGGCAGCAAACGTGACTTTGTATGCTGACGGACCGTAGGCGGAACGTCTCGCAATGTTGTTTGTTATTCAGTGTGATGGTCAGGATCGACAGTGGTGAAGATGGGGCTAGCTTATGAGTAGATAGGCCTTGTGTTCTATGAATGTGATGCTCTGTCCCTTTGTGGATGACGGTTTTGATTACGGGCTACCATCTGATGTTCATTTTTCTCGTGCATACCGAAAAACATTGAAGACTTTGAAGGTTCCAGGAGAAAAATCTGCTGATAGAAACCCAAAAAATATTGAGTCAGGCCAGAGATTCTATCACGGCAGGGCATAGAGAACAATGAACTACAGAGTGACATGACACAGAGAATATACAAGAGGGACATCGAGCAATATATGGAGAACTGTGTCATATGCACGAAGCTGTGTAGCTCATCAGTAGGTACCACTGCAGAGGCCATGTGACCACTTAATGTCATTCAATACGATCACGACGACACCCCTCGATCGACGTTAGCACTCGTGGTGTCACTCGCCTTCATACATGGCAGTGGACGTTTGAAAATTCGTGACGCTAGCTCAATGGTGGTCAATTGATTTAAATGTTATTCCCCGCTGACTCTTAATTCAATTACTGCCACGGGGGTGAGGAGAAAGAACACATCCTGGTGATACCAGCATTATGCGTATTTAGATGTTCGATTAATGTGAATGGTTTGCAATGTTCCAGCGATTCTATTCGAACTCTATGCTGATGTACCGACAAGGACCATTTTCGCAGATAAACATTCAAGTACGTAATGGATGTTCAGTTTCTCAATATAGTTCGTCGCACTCACACATTATACATCCGCTGTAAGAACAATTTCATGCATTTACATTTTTGGTGTCCCACAATATTGGTTGGCTAAATATTATGACGATAGGTTGTATACAACTTCCACAGATATTGTTTATCATGTAGTCAAGACTACGTAATGAAGCCAAAATCGTGGATAAAATTGAAAGGTAGTTTGCTTATTAACACTTTTCTCTTCACTAACTGGATATGAAATATGAATCGGGATTGGAGGTGATGATCCTACCCTTCTTTTCAGTATTAGAATGGTCGATATCGTGTTCTGAATAACGCGTGTCATATAATGTCCAAATATCGACACGACCCAGGCTCTCAATTCGGCACTTAAATGTCTATTCTTTGCTCTCGAAATGTTCGATGTGATTGTCTTTCACACGCAGGGTTCAATTTAACGGTGTATGCACTGTTTTTAGTACTAATAAGCGAACTATTTTTATGGTGGCGCGTTGTTTGTATCAGTTACTCCCGCAATCGTCCAAGGATAAGATTTTCCTAATGTTCCCCGCACACGCTTTTCACAATTTTATAAAATGCATAATTATGTAAACTATAGCTTTCCATTGCGTACAACTTTCGTGGGTTCCACAACCATAATAGTTTCCCAAGATTATTTTTCCCAGCTAACACAAAGTTCGAATTATGTTGTCGGAATCATTTTCACTGCACCCGACAATAAACGTCTCTGATCACTTCGTCACACGTAATGTATTTTAAACGTGCTTGAAGAGCCTTTAAATAATCTCCTTAACGATTTTCGCAGTCGAGTACCACTTTTTCTTCGACTAGCCCGATCGCGATAACTGAAAGTAGAGAGCTCAATAATGTATTAAATGTTCTTTTATACGTATTAAAAAACAAACGTGCCCCTATATCTTTCTGTCCCGCTTGGTTTTTGCTACTTTGCTTTTTATTACTTTTCATTATATTGCTTCTTAGTAATACTGTGCACTTATTAAAGTTTCGTATTACTTTCCCCTTCCAAAATAAAGTCTATTTATCCCATATTTTAATTAATATGATGCTAATTGACACGCCAGCCCACAAAGTACCGTTATAGACAGCAAACAGTTCCCAATGTTTTCCAGTTCCAGATGTTTTCTATGGCTATTCTTGAGTTCTCTGCACAAACATCAGAGGGAAATCAGTACATTTTAACCACTATTGTTGCACTATGAATCTGTTATTGCCATACCAAATCACCAAGCACAGACAGTATCTCAGGGTTAACCATTGGATCTTAGGAGAGCAGAAACCATGCTAACTGACCAGGGAACTAATTTTATGTCAGAAATAATGAAGCAGTTACGCCGGATCCTGCAGATTCTGAAGTTATGAAGAACCACACTGCATCAGCATACCAATGGAAGATCACGGTGGTTGCACAAGGCCATAGATAAAATGTTGAATGACCGTGCTGAACAATCACCATAGTGCAGGGGACGCTTTGCAGTCATATGAAGGAGTAGCACACTAGATGCCTGAGAGTACAAGACACTCATCCTGCGAGTTTGTCTATGGGCGAAAAATGACTTCCCCTTTCGAATTATGTAAACCATCCCCTGGGAGGATTGTAGTTTTGCAAAAAAGGCTGAGAGGTGTGTGGCGTCAGGTATGGAATATAAATGTTAAAGCCCTAGAGCAGTCAGAAAGCGCACGAAAAGGGGAAACCAAACTGTCTACATTCTAGACTGAACGTGGATGATGTTAACCAACTCTTACCTTCCTAAGAGTAAAACAAACTAATTCCTTATGCATTAGGAGGGGCCCTAACAGGTGGTCGAGATGACATACCCAGCCAATGTGAAATTACACTTCCTTGGGTACACCACAACTGTGCAGGTCCGTCCATTGCCCCAGAAGCTCTGCTTTAGTTAGTTGCAGCTTTCTCAAGGGAGGGGAGGGAGGTGAGAAGAGCTAAAGGTAAAAGTAGTATCCGGAAAACCGAGCAAATTCCATCTCCAGCTACACATGCCTTTACCTTGATGTCAAGAGGTAGAACATCTAGAAACATGCAGAATGTAAATTTTCGCAAAAGTGGGAGCCATAACCCTTAACAATACGTATTCGTTACTTTACCTACACAATATTTCTTTAGAGATCCTGCCCGTTGGAAACCTCTCATGCCAAAACACCACCTTGGATGCAAAAGTTCTAGCCTTCCTACCAAGTGATAGCAGCTCATAATAAATGAATTGCACTGGTTAGAGAGGCACTTCGGGCACTGTCACAGACAGCATCAGCATCGACACATTGCATTAGTAATTTCTACTTCAGTCACTTTCTATTTGTCTTGATTACGATATGCGCTGTCATTTGCGACCATAAGCGTAGAGTCATTCGAATCCCACCATCGAAGTCCTGCCACTTGCAGACCTATAGCAACGACGCCAGGGCTCAAAGATAAATGGCATGACATCCGAAAAAACCGAAGTAGTCTCTGTAAGTATTTCATATTTTGACCAGTGAATGTACAATAACCAATTCACCAGTTTTTAGAATCCTAGTAGATTTGGCTGTCTGCACAGACTATGACGGGAACTTGTGCTCATTGTAAATGGGGAGTTAAAGCTTCGATTAAAAGTGAAAGTGTGTCCAGTATGAAGTGTGTAGAAAGTAAACAGTCATCGTTCAGATAGCTATAGATTCTCACTATAGCCGACATAATCGTCTTGAAAGATTCAGCAACTGTATTGATGTTTAAGATAATTCTCATTTATTGTTCCGCTCACTTGCACATTTTTAATTAGATTACATATTTAGATCCTTCTGGACCGCCTTCGGGTCTAAAGGTAAAAGTAAATATGTACCATCTAATATTTTACAATAAGTAGTACAGAAAAGAATTGAACATAAATGTAGAATTTGCCCAACTGGTTGCGTCAGCAAGTCGTCTTGTCTACTCTAAAGCACATATCAGAGCACCGTGTTTTGCAACTGCGGTCAATGCTTTAAACAGGTATATGATGGAGGTAGTGGAGAGGGGGGACATGGAAATGGAGCGAGGGTGATTGGGGGGGAGGAAAGGACGCAGGGAGTGGTTGGTGGGCATGTCACGAGATTAACAAGGGGGTCGTGCAAAAAGTATAGAACGCATAATTATGTAAAAATTATTGTTGAAATACTAAAAGTGTAGAACAGCGAGTATGTGCAATGTAAACGGCGTAAAATAATGAAAGTATAAATTGGAATGAGAAGAGACTGCGAGTGGGCAAAGAAGGTAAGGCAGGGGGGAGGGAGGGGAATGGGGGAGGGAGGAAGGGATAGTGGCAGAGATGTTGTGGGTTTAACGAGAGAGGGTCTTATACTGAAATTGCCAAAATCCAGTTATGTAAAAAAATTCCTCTTAAAATATCAGAATGAATGCATAACACTGTAAAAGGGGAATAAAAGAGTACGTTATAAAAGGGGAAATAAGGTACTGAAGATGAATTAATATGGTCAGATATTCAAGGCGAGAAACTTCGAAAATATCAAGTCATAAGGTCTTACTCTAAAAGTATAAAAACAAAAAATGTATAAAAATGTTTTTCGTTGCAATATTAAAACCATAGGCCTATAAAAATGGACATATAAATAATAAAATGAACAAAAATTGTAAAATTATGTAGAAGCCCTAGTCCGCATGACGTGTCATTAAACATTGTGAATTTTAAAAAACATTGAATATATAAAACCGTAAAAGGTATAAAACAATAACTGAATTTTATCCATAGTGGATTCTGTTGAACTCTGTGACTGTTCCCTATAGGGTGTAGAAAAATTTCCGCTACCAGTCACAATAAAAGATTATTTATTCGTCACACGACCGGTTTCGGGTTTGTGCCATCTTCAGGGGTTTATACATTCATGTACAAGATTATATTGCTGGAGATCAATAAAGATGAAGCATCATTATTATAATTACTCTGTGGTGACAGTTTTTCCACTTAGTTGCACATTTTTTATCATTTTCACGTCCATGTTTCAGTTTTATAGAATTTAGCTGCATATTCCATTATTGCGTCGGGCACTCGTGATATACACTTTGTTTATATGTATGTTTGTAAATAATCTTTTATTGTGACTGGTAGCGGACATTTTTCTACACCCGTTAAAACAATAAATTATAAAAGTGAAACTAGGTAGATTCTACAGTTACGTACAATTCTTTTCTTTTCTACTTGTCGTAAATACTAGATGGTACATACTCAGTTTTACTTTGTTTTAGATCTGAAGGTGATTCAGAGGGATCTAAACATGTAATCTAATTAAATATCTGGAACTGAGAGGGAACAATAAATGAGAATTATCTTAAAAGTTACAGGTTCAATAGCTGAATGGGATATTGGGATCTGAATTCTTCGAAGGGGGAAGGCACGTATCTTCGGTAGTTGGTGCAAGCGACTCTGGTGCTTGTAATAATCAGCTTGCACAGCATTTCACCATCGTCGCTGTCCTTGGAACGTCGACACGACCATTTTGTCAGCAATCAGCACTGTTACTAAAATCCGGGACGCTCCTGCAGTGTTGCAACTAGCATATAGTTTTGTTTGTGGAAATCTTGTGGGTGATGTAAGTGATTATGTTGTTATTTGCTTTTAAGACGATGTTTTCACTCTCAAATTGAAATGTATACGTATTATTCCACGTATGGATGAACATATGGAATGGTTCTTTCGACTGTATGTCACAATGCCTACGGCATATTTCATATTGCTTATTTATAAGTGCTGGAAAATGACTTAGAATCGAGACTGGCCAATCCCACAACGAATTAAGGATAACTGCACAGCCTACTATGGACTGTGTTTTCTTCACAACATTCTTGGAGGCTGTGGACCCATATATTGACAAAATATTTACGACATTTTGCTGTGACTACTGCTGGAAAAATGACGTTTACAAGCAGCACTTTCAAGTAAAGTGTCAGTGTTTGATTTTAGCTAAGCGTTGAGTGGGCTGTACACTTTCCTGACCGTTGGGTTCCGTAGCTCTGCATTGTTAGAAATCGTCGACACTCAGAGAAAAATGAACCTCTAATGTTATAACTCCACTCTACGTTACTGACCTATTTTAAAATAATGTGTGCAGCATTGTAGCAGGCATTATAGCGAGCAGTGAACGTGCATTGCAGTCATGTTTGTCTGCTTCGAAAAGTATGATAAATGAGTTTTAGACCTTCGCTTGATTCCAGCTTGTCAGAAGTAAGTAAATAACAATCTCACCGAATGCTGAAAGCTGTACTTGGTAATTTGCTAACTGTAGGCGGATTGCAGAGGGAGAATGTTTATTTTTCTGATTGGGAGAAAAATCAATAATGGACTTCAGCAAGTTTCAGTATTTGGTCCTCTGTTGTTTTTCAAATCTATTATCTTCCATCGAATAAACACGAGCATAATCAGCTCAGCTTGCAGATGACACAATCATTTCAATAAATACCAAAAGAAATACAGCAACGCAGGAGATAATAAATAACTGGTTTAAAATCATTATTTAGCGATTTCCCGCAAACACTCTTTCTCTTTGTCTTTCTCTCTCTCACACACACACACACACACACTCTCTCTCTTTCTCCCTCACTCTCTCAATTTTAAGTAAATACGGTACACTCAAAAAATGTTTCAAATGGCTCTGAGCACTGTGGGACCAAACTTCTGAGGCCGTCAGTACCCTAGAACTTAGAACTACTTAAACCTAACTAACCTAAGGATATCACACACATCCATGCCCGAGGCAGGATTCGAACCTGCGACCGTAGCGGTCGCGCGGTTCCAGACTGTAGCGCCTAGAACCGCTCGGCCACCCCGGCCGGCAGTACACTCAGTTCTACACATTAATAAGTACAAGAATAGCGACAAATATAAAGCATTATCAGTTGCTACTAATCAAGGCAGAGCCTTCAAAAATTTTGGATGCATATAGTGACGAGAATTTAAAGTAAAAAGAAACACATTTCAGACCATCTTAAACAATTCAATTCTGTCACTTTTATATTTCGTGTCACTGCAATCCTTGGAAAGATACGAATTAGTAAATTAAGATTCCTGTTTATTTACGCTTAGTAATATTATAAGGAATTATATTCTAGGGTAATACACAGAAAGAAACACTTCATTGCACAAAAGCATAAAATTTGATGTTCACCATCGCTCATCTCATAGAGAGTTAGTTAAGGAGCTCGGCATTTTAAATCGAGAGTCAAAATAACTTTTTCTATAATAAAATATGTTGTAAGCTATCTTTTTGAGTTCAGAAGAGATCATGATGCTGCTACCAATACCTTTGATCACTTACCCAATTACATTAAAGATAATGAAGATAAACTTAACGTAATCTAAAAAAGTTCCTTCTGGACAACGCCTTCTATTTCACTGAACAGTTTTTATTTAAAAGCTTGTACCTTATTTAATTAAAAAGTGTGAATACTTACCTTTTTTTGAGTCAACAGTCTTCTGACCGCTCTGGTACGGCCCGCCACGACCTCATCTCCCGTACCAACCTTTTCATCTCACAGCAACACTTGCAACTCACGTCCTCAATTATTTGCTGGAAGTATACAGTCTCTGTCTTCCCCTACAGTTTTTACCTTCTACAGCTCCCTCTAGTACCAAGAAAGTTATTCCCGGATGCCTTAACAAATGTCCTATCGCTCTGTCCTTCTTCTTGACAGTGTTTCGCATGTATTCCTTTCCTCGCCGGTTCTGCGGAGAACCTCCTCATTCATTACTGTAGCAGCCCACCTAATTCTCAACATTCTGCTGTAGCAGCATATCTCAAATGCTTGATTCTCTTCCGTTCCAGCTTTCCCACAGTCCATGTCTCACTGCCGTACAATGCTGTGCTCCAAATGTAGATTTCTTCCTCAAATTAAGACCTGCGTTTGATTCTGGTAGACTTCTCTTGGTAAGGAATACCGATTTGCCTGTGCTAGTCTGCTTTTTATGTCCTCTGTTCCGTCTGTCATGGGTTATTTTGCTGCCTAAGTAGTACAATTCCTCAACTTCATTTACTTCGTAATCTATCAACTGAAGACACGAAGTCTGAGAGCACTTACGATGCTCCTACATGTATTGTTTGACGTTTATATCTACAACAGAATATTTTATGATCTGAAGATGGCCGTAGCCGAAACCGGTAACAATGAAGTGTAAAAGTTTGTGAGATGAGGATGGACCTGTAAAAAAAAAAAAAGAAAAAAAAATCATGATCTCTAATTATGTTGTTAAGTTTCTCGCTGATCTCATTTCTCCTACTTCTCGTTGCTTTCGTCGTTCTTCGATTTAATCTCAGTCCATATTGTGTACTCAGGAGACTATTCATTCCGTTCAACATATCCCGTAATTCTTCTTCCTTTTCACTGAGAATAGCAATATCACCAACGAATCTTAACGTTGTTATCCTTTCGTCGTGAATTTGAATCCCACTCTTGAACCTTTTTTTTACCATCATTGTTTCTTTGACTCTACAGATTGAACCGCAGAGGCGAAAGGCTATATCCCTGTCTTGTAGCCTCTTCAATCCGTTAACTTTTTTCCGGTCTTTCTCTCTTATTGTTCCCTTTTAGTTTTTGTACATATTGTATTTTACCCGTCTTTCCCTACAGCTTACTCTTATTTTTTATGGTTTCGAACATCTTGCGCCATTTTACGTTGTCTAACGCTTTTTCCATGTCGATAAATCCCATTTCCTATACCTTACCAAAATTCGAAAATTTCGAACGTCTTGCACCATTTGACATTGTCGAGCGCGTTTTCCACGTCGACAAATCCCGTGAAAGTGTCTTGATTTTTCGACAGTCTTGCTTCCGTTATCAGCCGCAACGTCAGAACTGCCTCTCTCGTGCCTTTACCTTTCCTAAAACCAAACCGATCGGCATCTAACACATCCTCAGGTTTCTTTTTCGTTCTTCTGTGTATTTTTCTTGTCAGCAACTTGGATGCACGAACTGCTGAGAGTGAGTTGACTGAGCGATAATTCTCACACTTATCGGCTCTTGTCGTCTTCCAAATTGTGTGGATGATGTTTTTCCGAAAGTCAGATGGTATATCGCCAGGCTCATTCATTCTACATATTCACTATTCACGCTTTTTGTCACTGCCCCCACTGATTTTAGAAATTTTGATGGAACGGTACCTTTCCCTACTGCCTTATTCTTTCTTAAGTTATCCATACCTCTTTAAAATTCTGATTCTAATACGATATCTCCTTTCTCTTCTATGTCAACTCCTGTTTGTTTTTCTGTCGCGTCATTAGATAAGTCCTCCTCCTCACGGAGGCCCTCAGTGTACTCCGTTCATTTATCTACTCTTCTCCTCTGCATTTAACAGTGGAATCCCCGTTCCACTCTGAATGTTACCGCCCTTGCTTTTTTAATTTCACCGAAGGTTATTTTGACTTTGCTGCTGTATTCTGAGTCAGTCCTTACGACAGGCACTTCATTTTCGATTTCTTCTCATTTTTGATGTAGCCATTTCGACGTAGCTTCTCTGCAGTTCCCATTTTTTTTCGTTCCTAAAGTGACTTGTATTTCTCTATTCCTGAATTTCCCTGAACATTTTTGTACTTCCTTCCTTCGTCGATCAACCAAAGTACTACGTATGTTAGCCATGGTTTTTTCGTAGTCACCTTCCTCGTACCTACATTTTTCTCTCCAACTTTTGTCATTACCGTTTTAGAGATGTCCATTCCTGTGCAACTGAACTGGGTACTGATCTATTCATTATCTCAGTAAGTATAGCTTCAGAGAACTTCAAACGTATGTCTTCATTGCTTAGTACTTCCGCATCCCATTTCTTTGAGCATTGTTTGTACCTGACTAGTCTCTTAAACTTCAACCTGGCCTTCATCGTTACTGTATTGTGATCTAAGTCTACATCTGCCCCAGCGTAAGCCTTACAATACAATATCTGATTTCAGAATCTCTGCCCGACCATGATCTTCCTGTATCCCCCGGCCTTTTCCAAGTACACCTCCTTCTCTTGTGATTCTTCAACGGAGTACTCGCTATTATCATTGAAATTTATTCGTTAACTCAATTAGTCTTCCTTCTCCCCAGTTCTTACTCTCCCGTAACCCTCTCTTCTACTCCTTCCACTATAACCGCATTCCAAATTCCCATAACTACTAGATTTTCATCTTCCTTTACGTACTGAATTACTGGTTCAGTATCTTCATATACTTTCTCTATAACTTCACCTTCTGCTTGAGACGTCGGCATGTATACCTGAGCTATTGTTACTGGCATTGGTTTTCTGTGATTCTGATGAGAGCAACCCTATCAGTGAACTGTTCACAGTAACTCACTCTCTGCCCTACCTTCCTTCTCATAACGAATCCTATTCGCATTTTACAATTTCCTGCTGCTGTAGAAATTATTCTGTACTCAGCCTACCAGAAATCCGTATCTTCTTTCCATTTCATATCACTGACCCCTACTACTGAGCCTTAGCATTTACCTTTTCAGATTTTCTAGCTTCTCTACCAGGTTAACTTCTGAGGCTTAGAACGTTATCCTTCGGTTGGTTATTGGATCTTTTTCTCATGGTCACCTCCCATTTGGTAGCCCCATCCGGAGATCCGAATGGGGCACGAGTCCAGAATATTTTGCCAATGGAGAGATTATCATGACACTATTTGAATTAGAGGCCATATGTTCTGTGAATACACGTTATGTGTCTTTAATGCAGTGGTTTCCATTGCCTTCTGCATCTTCACGGCGTCGATCATAGCTGATTCTTCCTCTTCTAGGGAGTTGCCTGAACCTCCGTCCGCTCCTCCGGCCCTCTTTGCAGGCCGTTGGCAGAGGCTGACTTTTTACACTCCTGGAAATGGAAAAAAGAACACGTTGACACCGGTGTGTCAGACCCACCATACTTGCTCCGGACACTGCGAGAGGGCTGTACAAGCAATGATCACACGCACGGCACAGCGGACACACCAGGAACCGCGGTGTTGGCCGTCGAATGGCGCTAGCTGCGCAGCATTTGTGCACCGCCGCCGTCAGTGTCAGCCAGTTTGCCATGGCATACGGAGCTCCATCGCAGTCTTTAACACTGGTAGCATGCCCCGACAGCGTGGACGTGAACCGTATGTGCAGTTGACGGACTTTGAGCGAGGGCGTATAGTGGGCATGCGGGAGGCCGGGTGGACGTACCGCCGAATTGCTCAACACGTGGGGCGTGAGGTCTCCACATTACATCGATGTTGTCGCCAGTGGTCGGCGGAAGGTGCACGTGCCCGTCGACCTGGGACCGGACGGATGCACGCCAAGACCGTAGGATCCTACGCAGTGCCGTAGGGGACCGCACCGCCACTTCCCAGCAAATTAGGGACACCGTTGCTCCTGGGGTATCGGCGAGGACCATTCGCAACCGTCTCCATGAAGCTGGGCTACGGTCCCGCACACCGTTAGGCCGTCTTCCGCTCACGCCCCAACATCGTGCAGCCCGCCTCCAGTGGTGTCGCGACAGGCGTGAATGGAGGGACGAATGGAGAAGTGACGTCTTCAGCGATGAGAGTCGCTTCTGGCTTGGTGCCAATGATGGTCGTATGCGTGTTTGGCGCCGTGCAGGTGAGCGCCGCAATCAGGACTGCATACGACCGAGGCACACAGGGCCAACTCCCGGCATCATGGTGTGGGGAGCGATCTCCTACACTGGCCGTACACCACTGGTGATCGTCGAGGGGACACTGAATAGTGCACGGTACATCCAAACCGTCATCGAACCCATCGTTCTACCATTCCTAGATCGGCAAGGGAACTTGCTGTTCCAACAGGACAATGCACGTCCGCATGTATCCCGTGCCACCCAACGTGCTCTAGAAGGTGTAAGTCAACTACCCTGGCCAGCAAGATCTCCGGATCTGTCCCCCATTGAGCATGTTTCGGACTGGATGAAGCGTCGTCTCACGCGGTCTGCACGTCCAGCACGAACGCTGGTCCAACGGAGGCGCCAGGTGGAAATGGCATGGCAAGCCGTTCCACAGGACTACATCCAGCATCTCTACGATCGTCTCCATGGGAGAATAGCAGCCTGCATTGCTGCGAAAGGTGGATATACACTGTACTAGTGCCGACATTGTGCATGCTCTGTTGCCTGTGTCTATGTGCCTGTGGTTCTGTCAGTGTGATCATGTGATGTATCTGACCCCAGGAATGTGTCAATAAAGTTTCCCCTTCCTGGGACAATGAATTCACGGTGTTCTTATTTCAATTTCCAGGAGTGTATGTCGGAAGTCTTCGGCCGCCACGGGCATCTTACTTACTTTTTATTAAACTAAAAATTGAAATCTGTTACGTGAACGTGTCCGTAAATGATCAGCATGCACCTACACTACTGGCCATTAAAATTGTTACACCACGAAGATGACGTGCTACAGACGCGAAATTTAACCGACAGGAAGAAGATGCTGTGATATGCGAATGATTAGCTTTTCAGAGCATTCACACAAGGTTGGCGCCGGTGGCGACACCTACAACGTGCTGACATGAGGAAAGTCTCCAACCGATTTCTCATACACAAACAGTAGTTGACCGGCGTTGCCAGGTGAAACATTGTTGTGATGCCTTGTGTAAGGAGGAGAAATGCGTACCATCACGTTTCCGACTTTGATAAAGGTCGGGTTGTAGCCTGTCGCAATCGCGGTTTATCGTATCGCGACATTGCTGTTGGTCGAGATCCAATGACTGTTAGCAGAATGTGGAATCGGAGGGTTCAGGAGGGTAATACGGAACGCCGTGCTGGATCCCAACGGCCTCGTATCACTAGCAGTCTAGATAACAGGCATCTTATCCGCATGGATGTAACGGATCGTGCAGCCACGTCTCGATCCCTGAGTCAACAGATGGGGACGTTTGCAAGACAACAACCATCTGCACGAACAGTTCGACGACGTTTGCAACAGCATGGACTATCAGCTCGGAGACCATGGCTGCGGTTATCTTTGACGCTGCATCACAGACAGGAGCGCCTGCGATGGTGTAATCGAGGACGAACCTGGGTGCACGAATGGCAAAATGTCATTTTTTCGGATAAATCCAGGTTCTGTTTACAGCATCATGATGGTCTCATCCGTGTTTGGCGACATCGCGGTGAACGCACATTGGAAACGTGTATTCGTCATCGCCATGCTGGCGTATCACCCGGCGTGATGGTATGGGGTGCCATTGGTTACGCGTCTCGGTCACCTCTTGTTCGCATTGACGGCACTTTGAACAGTGGACGTTATATTTCAGATGCATTACGACCCGTGGCTCTACCCTTCATTCGATCCCTGCGAAACCCTACATTTCAGCAGGATAACGCACGACCGCATGTTGCAGGTCCTGTACGGGCCTTTATGGATGCAGAAAATGTTCGACTGCTGCCCTGGTCAGCACATTCTCCAGATCTCTTACCAATTGAAAACGTCTGGTCAATGGCGGCCGAGCAACTGGCTCGTCACAATACGCCAGTCACTACTCTAGATGAACTGTGGTATCGTGTTGAAACTGCATGGGCAGCTGTACCTGTACACGCCATCCAAGGTCTGTTTGGCTCAATGCACAGGCGTATCAAGGCCGTTATTACGGCCAGAGGTGGTGGTTCTGGGTACTGATTTCTCAGGATCTATGCACACAAATTGCGTGAAAATGTAATCACATGTCAGTTGTAGTACAACATATTTGTCCAATGAATACCCGTTTATCATCTTCATTTCTTATTGGTGTAGCAATGTTAATGGCCAGTAGTGTATATTTTTATAATATTTAAGTTAATATTCTGTAAACTGGCCCATTTCACTTCCCTATCATATATCGTGCAAAGTGTCCCATGGAACGTGTAACTAACCTGCCTAAAAAACTGGCCGTTCTCAATGGTTGAACTGAAATCACCAGCAGCGAGTATCATTATCAGAAACGAATGCGTCGGCAAGACGCTTTCACAATACTTTTAAGCGTTCCATACTTCCGTGTGTCTATTGTACTGACGCTCGGTGTGGAACACACAAAATATGTGTAGTACCACTAGTGTGTGAAGTATGCAGAGCTTGTTCCTCTCACATTATTCCTCTCCTCGTAGCAGTCCCGGTTTCGTGCGTTCTTATCCCTTCATTTCAGTCCACTTCATCCCAGCCCTCAAGTCCACCACTCTCAACCGCTGAAATATCCTACCACATTCTGCATGATAATGCTTCAAACAAGAGTCCGTTACTCCAAGTCCAAGAAACAGTTGGTTTCATGAAAACAAAACTCCTGCTCTGTCTTTAGTTTCCGAGGAATGTACACTGAAGCGCCATAGTAACTGGTATGGCATGCGTATTCAAATACAGAGATTTGTAAAGAAGCAGAATACGGTGCTGAGGTCGGCAAACCCTATACAAAATAAGTGTCTGGCGCTGTTACTACTGCTACAACGCCAGGTTATCCAGATTTAAGTGAGTTTGAGCGTGGTGTTATAGTCGGCGCACAAGCATTGGGACACAGAACCTCCGAAGCAGCGATGATGTGGGGATTTTCCCGTACGACCATTTCACGAGTGTACAGTGAATATCAGGAATCTGGTAAAACTTTAAATCTCCGGCATCGCTGCGGCCGGAAAAAGATCCTGCAAGAACGAGACCAACGACGACTGAAGAGAATCGTTCAACGGTGCAGAAGTGCAACTCTTCCGCAAGTTGCTGCAGATTTCAATGCTGGTCCATCAACAAGTGTTAGCGTGCGAACCATTCAACGAAATATCTTCGATAAGCGCTTTCGGAGCCGAAGGCTCGCTCGTGTACCCTTGAAGATTGTACGACACAAAGCTTTACGCCTCGCCTGGACCCGTCGGCACGACATCGGGCTGTTGATGACTGGAAACATGTTGCCTGGTCGGACGAGTCTCGTTTCAAATTGTATCGAGCGGGTGGACATGTATGGGCATGGAGACAACGTCATGAATCCATGGAACCTGCTTGTCAGCAGGGGACTGTTCAAGAAGGTGGATGATCTGTAATGGTGTAGTGCGTGTGCAGTTGGAGTGATATAGGACCCGTGATACGTCTAGATACAACTCTGACAGGTGATACTTCCTGTCTGATCAACTGCCTTCATTCATGTCATTTTTGTCTATTCCGACGGACTTGGGCAATTCCAGCTGGACAATGCGACACCCCAAACGTCCAGAATTGCTACAGATTGGCTCCAGGAACGCTCTTCTGAGTTTAAACACTTCCGCTGGCCACCAAACTCCCCAGATATGAACATTATTGAGCATATCCGCGATGCCTTGCAACGTGCTTTTCAGAATACATCTCCAACGCCTCGTACTCTTACGGATTTATGCACAACCCTGCAGAATTCTTCGTATCAATTCCCTCCAGCACTACTTCATACATTAGTCGAGTCCATGCCACATCGTGTTCCGTCTCTTCTGCGTGCTCGCCGGGGCCCTTCACGATATTAGGCAGGTATACCAGTTTCTTTGGCTCTTTGGGGAATATTTTACTTTAAAAAAAATTACACGTTCCTTTCGCCCGTGCTCCATAGCTTGCGTAGCGTCGCGCTAGATCGCGCTCGCGGCCGCGTCCTTAGTCCATGCACACTTGGCGGCGCGCGGCGCGCAAGACTAATTACTCGACGTAGGGTCACACAGATTTAATTGGCAACGTTTAATGGCGGACCCGAGTTGATTCTCTACACTGCTGCACGTGTAAATCAGTCTAACTAAGGATCGTCAGCGTCGCTTTGACTCTCGGGACAGGATTAAACTCCTCACTACTCCAGTGTCAATAATGAGAGCCCTGTAGCTATCCAACTACTGTCAGAGAGATTCCGACCTCCGAACACTGGACTACTAGCACTCCATACACCGCCTCCATCTCGCCAGTACCAGCTCTAGACGATATTCTCCCCAATAGCAAAATAGGAATGCAGTTAAATGTTAATAGCTCAAAAGACACGCCACGGCAAACACTTAGTTTTCCTTGGAATCAAATGGTGTTCATTTGCTTTAATTAGCCGTCTCGTTTACTAAACACCACCGTCCGACTACATACTTACAAGGAAACATCCCCATCGCACACCCCTCAGATTTAGTTATAAGTTGGCACAGTGGATAGGCCTTGAAAAACTGAACACAGATCAATCGAGAAAACCGGAAGAAGTTGTGTGGAACTATGAAAAAAATAAGCAAAATATACAAACTGAGTAGTCCATGAGAAGCATAAGCAACAACAATGAGAGTGTGAGCTGAGGAGTGCCGTGGTCTCGTGGTTAGCGTGAGCAGCTGCCGAACGAGAGGTCCTTGGTTCACGTCTCCCTCAAGTGAAAATTTTATTTTCGCAAAGTTATGATCTGTCCGTTCGTTCATTGACGTCTCTGTTCACTGTAATAAGTTTAGTGTCTGTGTTTTGCGACCGCACCGCAAAACCGTGCGATTAGTAGACGAAAGGACGTGCCTCTCCAATGGGAACCGAAAACATTTGATCGCAAGGTCATAGGTCAACCGATTCCTCCACAGGAAAACACGTCTGATATATTCTATACGACACTGGTGACGGCATGTGCGTCACATGACAGGAATATGTTGTCGACCCACCTAACTTGTACACTTGGCAAATGGGTAAAATGATTCTTCTACCTTGCCCGATTTAGGTTTACTTGTCGATGTGATAATTGCTCCCAAAAAAGTGATCGCATCGGACGAACAGATAATAATTGTCTGAAAATAAAAAATTAAAACATTTCACTCCAGGGAATACTTGAACCAAGGACCTTTCGTTCCGCAGCTGCTCACGCTAACCACGGGACCACGGCGACCCTGCGTCTTATTATCCTAGATGTTATCTATCTTCTCATGGACTACTCAGTTTGTATATTTTGCTTATTTTTTCATAGTTCCATACAACTTCTTCCTGTTTTCTCGATTGATCTGTGTTCAGTTTTTCAAGGTCTATCCACTGTGCCAACTTATAACTAAATCTGAGGGGGGTGCAATGGGGAGGTTCCCTTGTTAGTTCCACAACCCTATTGGAAGTTCCATCCTGTTCAGCGTCTGCACACTCGTTAAACGAAAACTCTCGGCTAGAAAACCGAAATGATTCAACCCAAAATCCACTCTCGATTACGGAGACGCACTTTCTGAGTCCCACAAACTTTTATGCTGTAAGAAATACCACGGTTTATCACCATCTCCTGATTTCTGAAATACGCTACGAAAAGACCTCCACGAGGCTTCTACGTCACACGAGTGCAGCCAACCGGCTCCACGACATCGCGAAGTCCCGACCACTCCACGAAATTATTTAACGTTGAGTCCTCAGGACCAGGACATTTACATGCGGGTAATTTCACTGGCCATTCCCCAGAGCTTTTCTAAGGTTTACTTCCCAGTAGCTGTTTGAAGACATCTGCCATCCTGAGAAAATCACTCGCTCTGAAACGAGCCCTTCATGTCTCCTCCGCGATCTTTTTAGGGGGATTAGAGAACGACTAACCCATCAGCTCCAGGTAGAAGAAAGCCTCCTTCTCCTAGAATCCAACCCTGTCGTAGACAACTACCATAGAAAGAGCGCCGGCCGTGGTGGCCAAGCGGTTAAAGGCGCTACAGTCTGGAACCGCGCGGCCGCTACGGTCGCAGGTTCGAATCCTGCCTCGGGCATGGATGTGTGTGATGTCCTTAGGTTAGTTAGGTTTAAGTAGTTCTAAGTTCTAGGGGACTGATGACCTTAGCAGTTAAGTCCCATAGTGCTCAGAGCCATTTGAACCATAGAAAGAGCAACGCAGCATGGTTAGGAAATGAGATGCTAAGAATTAAGTGAAGAATGAGAAGATTTGCAAATTGTTCAATACGTTTAAACACGTTTACCCTCAATATGGCTCTACTATAGACGAAAATGTACATTTTCAGCGCTATTAAATTATTTCTCTGATGTGTCAAAACTTGGAAAAGGTGCGTTTTATTAAAAAATTTAAATTGCAATTAATTATTAGCCAACAGGTATTATTACGACTAGCGGCAAGTTTGCTGAGATATTTGTTCTTTTTCTTGGGCCTTCATCATCCTAGTAGTGATGAATTAGTGGAGTCGGGAGATTTTTGCTTTCTATTTAAGTCCAGCTACCAGCAACCAGACATCTCGTATTGAATGTGATAGCCCTGTTGCAGCCATTGTTTAATGGCGTGTTTTTTATATCTTATAGACAAAATTGAGCATCAAGTACCATATCGGTCATGTCAGATTGGCGCTATCTTGAATGACTGCACGAAACATTTAAACGATCGAGAGGACTATTTGCAACTTCTGCTTTCAAAGATACCATCATCATAGATTTATTTACATAACAGACCATAAAGGCCCATGACAGAAAGCAAAAGAAATATTACAAACCAGAATAACACGCTATACAAAGATCAATAACACAATCAGTGATACAGGAAAGAGCCTTGCCATGGTCATAGTTGCAGGTACTTTCGGCAGATATTGTTCCACTTCCTTCTGTCCATTGCATCTTCCAGGGATGCTGTTGGTTCTACCTTCTGCCACGTCCTCATCACCCTATCTTTCCACCTAGTCCTTGGACGACCTCTTGGGCGTCTTCCAGTCAGCTGGGAATTGTACACTTGGTTGGGGATAGATTCTTCAGCTCTTAAGAGCCATCGTCCTCTGATGGCCCCACCAACGTCAGCCTTCCCAAAACGTTGGTACAAGTCCTCTTTTTGCTTCCTTTCCCATCTTCTATTTTCTCTGTTGAATGTAGGCCCATAGATCTTCCTGAGCACTTTCCTTTCAAATGTGCAAATGCGCTCTTCAAGTGTTTGTGAAGTCGCCCGTTTCTCGCAGCCATATACCAGAACCGGTTTTACCAGTGCCATGTAAAGTTTGATCTTGCTGTGAGACCAAGCGTGACTTGAATAAGTTACTGAGACTGAAGAAGGCACGATTACCATTAATTATCCTCTGTTGAATCTCTTTCTCAACCTCACTTTTATTAGACAGAATCGATCAAAGATACCATGTAAATATACTCAGATTACATGCGTAGCTTCTACACTGCTTGAGAAAGGAACAACTAGCGCTCACTCTCGCGTTCTCTCCCCACAGAAATCCATGTACCGTGCAGAGTGAAAAGCTGTAGTATTAGCGCTCAAGAAAAAGTTACCGTAATTACACTCTACGTAATCTGCGTTTTCGGGCTCCCAACAGTGAGAAATTAAAATGCATTATTTTCTGTGGTCGGAGCTTTTTCTGTTAGTACCGTTCACGTTATTAGACGAACTGGTCGTGTATTTTTCCTATTGTCGTGTAATTTTTTACTCTACAATAGAAGAAAATTTAGTGTATGCCATCCTTCTATTAATGGGGTAAAATCTGCTCTGCGCTTTCTTTTTTTTATGCAGTGATGGGAGACTAACGTAGCGTGAGCCCGGGTTCGATTCTGGGTTGGGTCGGAGACTTTCTTCGCTCGTGAACTGGGTGTTATGTTGTCTTTATGTTCGTATCGCCTCCAATAAGCTCTAGTATCATCTTTCCATTAGTGGCAGCTGAATGGACACGAACGGAAAGTCAATAAATTTGAAACAAAAAGAAATACATGGCATGGGCCTAGTCGGATATGGGACAGAAGTAAAACAAAATCACAGCACTGCCCACGTACAACTCTAACGCCCAACGCCCATGAAACCTGGGAAAGGTTTATCACTCAATGTCGCTGGCCATCGCTCTGTAAGTTATGCTTTGCAGGCTTATAGTACTTCAAAATGGTTCAAATGGCTCTGAGCACTATGGTACTCAACATCTGAGGTCATCAGTCCCCTAGACTTAGAATTACTTAAACCTAACTAACCCAAGGACATCAAACACATCCATGCCCGACGCAGGAGTCGAACCTGCGACCATAGCAGCAACGCGGTTCAAGACTGAAGCGCCTAGAATCGCTCGGCCATAGTGGCCGGCTCATATCGTCCTGCGTGTCCTAATACCATGTAAAACTTTGAAAATTTTTATATATTTTAGACACAATCACAGCAACACTTTTTTTACTCTAATCAGATTCGCCCGAATATAGGTCTTCTTCACAAACCTTAAGTGAAAAGTAGTTATTTGGTAAAGTAGTGCAGATCATGCTTAAAACTGCTTCAGTGAATGTGGCTAAAGGAAATAAAGTGAAGTACCTAATAAATACCACTCACATTTGTCATGGGCAATTTTTGTGTCCTAAGACGTGGCAGCAAATTTGCGAAACGCAAATTAACGCGGTGAAGCAGTCAGAGACTATTTCCAACCAGACGCTTTACTCTGCGGAAAGCCGCGGAAATACCCGTGCAGACGCTATCACGTGTAATAATAAAAACGCGGTGAGAATTAATTTCGTTCAAAGTTTTGAGTGAAGGGTAGTGTTAACGGCTGAGCGTTGTATTTGGTAGAAACCACTCTGGTGTTACACGAGAATGAAACGAGCGGTGAACATGGAGGCATCGGTCGCCGGCGCAACTTGGGCAAGAACAGGAGGGAACAGTGGCTGGCGCTCACAATGCCGGCGGCCAAGTTGCGTCCCTATTGTTCGCAGAGCCGAGCCGACGGGCTTTGTTTGTTGCCAAACAGACGGCTTCCTACACGCAGGCTAAGACGGCGTAATATAATTAAAACGGACGTTCGTTGCCGGGTCTCGGCGCGCCTACGCCGTACAACTGAACTGGCTCGTTTACAGAGCGCCTGAAAATAGGCGTGGGGCGGCCTTTGTATCATCGAGCTGGTAGTAGCGCACCATGAAATATTATATTCAGATTTGGTGACTTAAATATTGATAGTAAAATTTTACAAGCTGTGTCGTAGTTGCGAATAAAGACCAGCATCCAGTACAGAATTTGTTAACTTCATTCCATCACCCTGTGCAGAGTTTGTTTCTTTAATTCCAGTCGAGATTACAAAAAATGTCGCCAGACTCTTGATGACGGTCCTCCCAAGGTCTCCGGACATAGCTCGATTAGATATTGCTTCCTTTGAGGCATTGTGAAGGATGCTGCCTACCAGACCCCGATACGGGACCTACAGGAACCGCGAGTTTGCATCAGAGCAGCAATTGCATTGCATTGCACACGTTAATGAGGAAATGCTAGGCCAGACGTAGAAGGAACTGGCATATCGCTTATATATCCTGCAAGCTACAGATGACGCACACGTTGAACTATATTAAACGGTTAATAAAACTTTCTCTGTGTGTAAACATTATACTGCAAACAGCATCTTTTACCCATCCCCTTTTCTGATACGTACGTTATCAAAGTTGTAAAGATCATTTTTAACACTCTATACATCTTGCAAACAATTAATTATGATATCACGAAAATGTACTGATTTCATGTATATGTAGAAAACATAAACTGAAAAATGTGGCCGGCCGCTGTGACGGAGTGGTTCTAGGAGCTTCAGTCCGGAACCGCGCAGCTGCAACGGTCGCAGGCTCGAATCCTGCCTCGGGCATGGTTGTGTGTGATATCCTTAGGTTAGTTAGATTTAAGTCATTCTAAGTCTAGGGGACTGATGACCTCAGCAGTTAAGTCCCATAGTGCTAAAAGCCATTTGAACCATTTGAAAAATGTGATGAAACATATCTTATTAAAACAGAATGGATAAGATATGGGTAAGACAAAATTAGCGCCTTTTCATTATGTCATAATGAAATGAAAGGAAATGATCGTATGGCATTGTTGGCCAGGAGGCCCCATGCGGGGAAGTTCGCCCGCCGTATTGCAAGTCCTTTTTAGTTGACGCCACTTCGGCAACTTGCGGGTCAATGATGATGAAAAACACACAACACCCAGTCATCACGAGGCAGAGAAAATCCCTGACCCCGCCGGGAATCGAACCCGAGACCCCGCGCGCGGGAAGCGAGAACGCTACGGCAAGACCACGTCATAATTTATCGTTATAGGATAATTTGTCCAGCAGTCGTATTTCCCTTTTCTTTTCTTGGCATGTCTGAAGATGATCATTATGGACCGAAATTGGTAGTCTAACGATAATTTTTGTGCTCACAGATTGGAGCTGGAGAAACAAATTCTGTAAAGCGAAATTTGTTTCAGTCGCATGAAACAATATTAACATCGACACATCATTCTACCACGGCAGGAGAGTCTTATCTTGACGAAATCTCCTGATGGATTAATACTGTGTTCGGGACTGAATTTCGAATGCAGACCTTCGCGTGTACCGGAAAACGCTCTTTTTTATACCATAAGATTTCCCAGGCACAGCTCGCTCAAAATAAAAACAAAGTTCAGAGCAATCACTCGAAATGAACTTTTTACTGGGCTAAGTTCTGCTCCAAGAAGTGCTACTCCACCAGTGGAATTTACTGATTGATTAAGGTGTTAGTTAAAATTAGTAATAATGTGTCTTAATAATGGGGTATTCAGATTTAGCAGTCTTAGGACTGATGACTGGAGAAAAGAGGCCAATGATTTTAATAACCTATTTCTTTGATTACTGATGACCCATGAAAATAGGTCAGTGAAACAAAATAATCGTACATGGGCCAAACTTAAGCAAAAAGATGTTCTCACCACCGGCGACTTGAAAGGAAGATATAGAGCGAAATAGCAAAAGAGCTTAATATTGACAGTAATATTTTTGTTGCCTCATTCTGTTCTGACGCAACTAATTCACAAACATGGTTCGAACATTTCTTACCAATACTAACGTTAGATGCAATTGTTTAAATTGTGTAATACACTTTTCGTTTAAAATAAAAGTTGAAAAGCAAGAAAAAAAAGATGAATTCACGTTTACTTACGTCAAGGTAACTGCAGGTTTTTCCTCTGGCGATACAGTTTAATACAAATTGGTGCAGGGTATTCTCAAGCGTATATTGACCTTTTTCGAAACGTAATCAAATGTAGACACGGACATTTTCATGCAATCATGAAATTTCTCAGGATCTGATCGTAAATTTTCATACATACATTAAACTCCAAAAAGCTCTCTCTGTTTCACTAGATTTGGACGTTTTCTTACTCTGAATAAATCAACTTTCAGAAACGTATTTTCTTCCAGTATGAAAACGGATATCAATTCGGCGGACTCTGTTGTTTGTCTAATTTCCGAGCATTCTGCTCGCTCCCCGCCATGCTACATTCAAGCCGTAGCGTTAAGCTAGTCGGACAGTGAGATGCGTATGGCGCGTGCGGCGCGGCGCAGCGCAGCGCGCTTTTTTGTAACTTCACAGGTTCAAATGTGACCGCGGAAATTGCGACGCGACGCGCCTGCGCCAGGTCGCGCGGCTTTGTGGCTGTGGCACGGTTTCTCGCGCCGCGCGTCACGCCGCTTTCACACTATACGGTTTTGACCGTACGGCAAAAAGCCGTACGAGTTTTAGCCGTGCCTGTGTTGCTTTCACATTACACGGCTTTTTGACGTGACCAGTTGTTGGTGTCTATTCAGTTTGCTTAATGTGTGTATCAAGATGAACCGTAAACGAGTTGTTGCTTTGTGGTTGCTTCATCGTCGCCGCAAAAGAAAAGGTCGTCTTTTGTGGGTACACCCCATTAACCAGAGAAGAGACGAAGTGGGTTTATTTTATACACTCTTTGAAGATTTGAGGAACGACGGAAATAAATTCTTTAACTATTTCCGAATGTCTATTACCTCGTTTGACGAATTACATAGAAAACTAAAGGATGTGTTACAACGACAAAACACACAATTCCGCAATTGCATCCAACCTGTTCAAATGCTGGCTATCACGTTAAGGTAATTTAATACATAAAAACTAGTTCTGTTTATTTACTTATCTATTTGTGTTTTACATTTTTATTACGCTCAGATTATGAAGTAGAAAAGTCAATATCAATATCAGCAGTTGAAACCAAAGAGTTTGTAGCAGGACTGACTGTACTGTCACTTTGTGGCGACAGGCTCTCTGCAAAAACGTTGTAGAACTGCGTTGTTGATGGTGGGCCTTCATGGCTACTTGTGGAAGGCGAAGGGTATGGTGGTGGCACTTTATTAATTCGTTGATAAGAACTGCGACCTTGAGAAGTCTGTAATGGTTGTTCGAGAAAAGTAGTTGGGTTTGGTGCAGCTGGAGGAGGACGAATCTGATGCGTATGGTAAGAGGATATTGGAGCAGCATTTTCCATAGGTGAATAAGAATAAGCTTGAAATCTATTATTATAGGGCATGGGAGGTGTGTAATGGGTAAATGGAGGAGGTTGAGCTGTCAATATATTTCTCCTTTCATATATATTTTCTATAACTTTGAGGACTCCCATCTGAAACTGAAGATAATCCTGTTCATCAAATTTTTCCAGATGAGGCTTCAGACTAAGTAAAAATGACATTTTGCTGCAAGGTTTGTCTTCTTCCAGAGCTCGTAATATTTTCATTTCGATTGCATCAGGTTTTCTATGTTTTCTGTTTGTATGGCACTCGCTTTTGGATGTTTGTTGTGTGGGTGCTGTATCAAATGGCCCAGAAACATTCTCAGTATTTTCGACGGAGCCCTGCGTTTCTATATCTTCTTCCAGTCTGGCGGTGCGTTCCGATTGAAAACTGTCCTCCGTCTCTCGAGCATCATACAGCTTTTTTAGAAACTGCAGCTGATCAGAATATACATACTTTTTCTTTTTCTTTGCTGCTGAGCCACTTTTTTTCGCAGCTTGAATTTTTATGTTTGACTTCACAAAGGAGTCTCGTAGATTGGTCCACCTCCGTATTACTTCTATACCTACATCAAAAGGAAACAAAACTGTATGAAAACATTTTAATTTTGTATAGAAAAAAGCAAAACTGTAACAAAAAATGTCCACTGCAAACTAAATGTCACTGATTTTTTTTCGTTTTGTTCAGGTATCTGGCAAGCGGTTGTTCCTTCACTGACTTACATTTCCAGTACAGAATTGGGATTTCTACAGCAAGTAAAGTGGTTAATGATGTATGCACAGCAATTTGGTCATCACTGCGGGAAGAATGTATACAAAGACCGACCAAAGAGGTATGGGAATCAATAGCGGCTGGATTTGAACGTACTGCTAATTTCCCCCACTGCTTAGGAGCGGTGGATGGAAAACATATCCGTCTTACTGCCCCATTTAATAGCGGATCAATGTACTTCAATTACAAAGAATACTTTTCTGTGGTTCTGATGGCTGTAGCGGATTCCAACTACAGGTTCATTTATGTCGACGTAGGAAGTTATGGCAAAGACTGTGACTCTTCAGTGTTCAGACGGTCCAGTTTATGGAAGTCAATAGAAAGTAATTCCCTGGAATTTCCAGACGTCCAATGTCTGCCTGGTACGGAAGGTCCAAAAGTACCCTACTTCTTCGTGGGAGACGCAGCATTTGGCCTACACACGCATTTGCTCCGGCCTTTTGGGGGAACAAACTTGACAGTTGAGAAACGTGTATTTAATTACCGTTTGTGCAGAGCAAGGAGGTATGTGGAATGTGCTTTTGGCATCCTCACCAATAAGTGGCGGTTGTTTCACCGACCTTTAAATGTTCATCCAGATTTTGCAGTAAAAATGGTTAAAGCTTGCATTGTTTTACACAATTTTGTACGTCAGAGAGATGGATTTATAATTGAAGACACCACATCCTTCACTGGTTTGGAAGACTTAGCCCAAGATGCCAACATAAGAGGAGGACTGACAGCCAACGCCATAAGGAACACTCTTTGTAAATATTTTATGACAAATGCTGGAAGCGTGTCATGGCAGATGTCAAAGATATAAATTAACAAGCCTTTTCCTTTTTGTAGATTGTTTGTGAAAGCCTGCGACTGTATAGTAAATAGTTTTCTTTATAAATAAATTACTGCTACCACTCACGTTTTTAATCGTTTTGTTTATATTTTGTACGACGCGTTTCGGGAAATAATTCCGATCTTCAAGTGCGTTTTTTTCTCTAAGTTTTCATTATGTGTAGTGTTTTTTTATTTGTGAGGTCTTGTGCGTGTTTCTCTTATAAATTACAGTAAAGAAAACAGAATGCAAGACCTGACACATAAAAAGACACCACACATGATGAAAACTTAGAGAAAAACGCACTTAAGGATGGGAATTATTTCCCGAAACGCGTCGTGCAAAATATAAACAAAACAAAAAAAACGTGACTGGTAGCAGTAATTTACTTATAAACAAACGATTTACTTTTAGAATAAAATTTATAACGTTAAATAAAAACTGTTTAAAACGTATTAAATGTAATATTAATATATTAAATAAATACTTACCAAACGCATTTTTATCTTTGTCTTCCATCTCATCAAAATCTTGCTTCAGTGCTACGCAAACTTCCCGCCAAGCATTCTTTGTAGCAATACGATCTCTATACGCATCTAGAGTTTTGTCCCACAGAACAGGTCTTACTTCCACCAAGGTTATCAAAAGTTCAGTATCAATTTCATCCATTCTTCTACACTTTTCAGTAAACAAGAATAAACACAAATGAATAAAACGACACTACAACGAACTAGTCGACGCCGTACGGCTCAAAACCGTCCAGTGTGAAAGCATGCACTTAGTCACGTAGGCCACTGTTGTCGAACTTGCCGTACGGCGACCGTCTGTTGTAGTGGCAAGACACGGCTGCAGCACGGCACGGCAGCGGCATTTTGCCGTCGCCGTATAATGTGAAAGGCGCCATACATTTCTTCACACCTACAGCCGTACGGCTTTTTGCCGTACGGTCAAAACCGTATAGTGTGAAAGCGGCGTCACGCGAGCTTTTTGGGAGTGATGAGGCAGGGAGCGGGAAGGTAATCCAGCCATATGGTCACTTCGGCATGGCACATGTGGCCAGAGGAAGTATTGCCCATTCGAAAAATACAGCTTACTGTATACTCAATTTTATTGTCAAGGAGGAGTGTTTCGTTTCTCGCCGTTTAAGCGCTCCATCTCATTTCGTTAGTACATAGTAGTTTTCAATTGCATATATCTGGATACTTTTTTGTTTTGTTTATTCTTTTGTCAAGAAAAATGCACAGTTCAATAATTGGTGAGCCATTAGCCACTGGAATTATATCGTCTGCCTCCACAATGTTCTCAGACCGTAAGAAGGGACAGACGTTTTATCGAGAGGATAGTGAATAAGGAAGTGAGGAATATTATAAAATCATGTGATCTAGAAGCAAGGCAGAAAGGTAAAACAGGGTTATGTATTTGCTGCTATTATGCTGACGTATCTCTACGATCTGTTACAAAAAGTGGAAGAGGCGTAATTTCCACAGGTATGACCCCTTTGTGTTCCTGGAAAAAGCCTCCGAGATATTAAGTACATAAATTTCACTATCATTTTTGGATCTGGATGTAATAAGAGACATTATACTGCATATATGTGGACATCTCATTTCCACTGCAAGCTAGAAACAGTCGAGAAGCCCTCACGAATAACAATGTTTTAATCGGCTCGTCGTGACGAGAAACAGAATTTCAGTGGTTGCAGACACGCTGTCAGCATTAATAAACCAATTATACAACAGGCTACACAAATGTAGTAGCGGTCGGTATTATTCCGAAAGTATGAGTATGCCGAAAGAGTGTGTTGATTTGATATACACACATAAAGAAAGGTTTTGCATCACTCCAGTTCCCAGAACTCCTGAAGATAGATGTTGACTGTGGGTATTGTATCACAGATATATTCCCTTTGACTTTTCAGAGATGTCACTAAACCAGCCCAAACATACAAACAACCATGCATGAGCAGCGCCTATTAGACGGAAGGGGTCTGACAGCCGAACAGTTCCAGTCATTGCACCAGGAAGGAGGTACACGGCTCATGTTGTCTGTAGTTCAGTCATGCCCAGATGGTCAGTACCGAGGTTGGATCGCGTCCGCATTGTTACTTTGTGCCAGAAATGGCTCTCAACAAGGGAAGTGTCCAGGCGTCTTGGAGTGAACCAAAGCGATGTTGTTCAGACATGGAGGAGATATAGAGAGACAGGAGCTGTCGGTGACATGCCTCGCTCAGGCCGCCCAAGGGCTACTACTGCAGTGGATGACCGCTACCTACGGATTACGGCTCGGAGGAACCCTGACAGCAACACCACCATGTTTAATAATACTTTTCGTGTAGCCACAGGACGTCGTGTTACGATTCAAACTGTGCGCAATAGGCTGCATGATGCGCAACTTCACTCCCGACATCCATGGCAAGGTCCATATTTGCAACCATGACACCATGCAGCGCAGTGCAAATGGGCCCAACAACATGCCGAATGGACCGCTCATGACTGACATCACTTTCTCTTCACCGATGAGTGTCGCATGTGCCTTCAACCAGACAATCGTTGGAGACGTGTGTGGAGGCAACTCGGCCAGGCTTAACGCCCTAGACACACTGTCCAGATAGTGCAGCAAGGTGGAGGTACCTGCTGTTTTGGGGTGGCATTATGTAGGGCCGACGTACACCGCTGGGGGCATGGAAGGCGCCGTAACAGCTGAACGATACGTGAATGCCATCCTCCGGCTGATAATGAAACCATATCGGCAGCATATTGGCGAGGCATTCGTCTTCATGGACGACAATTCGAGCCCCCATCGTGCACATCTTGTGAATGACTTCCTTCAGGATAGCGACATCGCTCGAATAGAGTGGTCAGCAAGTTCTCCAGACATGAACCCTATCGAACATGCGTGGAATGGATTGCAAAGGGCTGTTTATGGACGACTCTGAGGGATCTACGCCGTATCGCCATTGAGGAGTGGGACAATCTGGACCAACAGTGCCTTGATGAGCTTGTGGATAGTATGCTACGACGAATACAGGCATGCATCAATGCAAGAGGACGTGCTACTGGGTATCAGGGTACCGGTATGTACAACCACCACTTCTGAAGGTCTCGCTGTATAGTCGTACAACATGCAATGTGTGGGTTTCATGAGCAATAAAAAGGGCGGAAATGTTGACCTCTAGTCCAGTTTTCTGTACAGGTTCCGAAACTCTCGGAACCGAGGTGATGCTAAATTTTTCTGATGTATGTATTTTAATTTGTTAAAATGTTTTGCTGACAAGGGCAGATCTACTTTTACGACAATGTTTTTCGAACGACGTGAACACTCCCTCTCACAAAGCACACTTGTCTACCTGCCACATTCCTGTCTGGCGCTGCTGATGATACGCTGACCATTGGCTTGTGCCACGTATCAATTGTTTACTTTTCTTAATAAAACCTATTTTATTTGCGAATCACACATTGTCAGTTTGGCAAGTCGTGGGTGAGTAACCAGCATCTGGCACATGCGTGTCATTTCGCCTGAAAGGTACGCTCGTCAGTATTTTAATACTGTTCAGATGAAGAAAAGGAATAGTATCCTTTGGTAAGCTTCCATTCCAGTCGCTCAATGTTCAAAATAAGATGGGTTGTGGCATTCAACCAAAATTCCAAGAGAATTGACGATTTATTTTTATGTGAATTATTGACCTTTTCTCATTCGAAGGAGCATCACCGTTTATGACTAACGGCCACATTTCTCTTGTTGACAGGTTTAACTGTACTTCTTTTGCCAAAACACAGTATAATTTGCACAATCTCATTTTTGCTGCAGCTATTGTGACAGAATTATGAAACAGAGTGTCTCACTAAACAAGCAACTGGCGACCAGAGAGCTCAATAGCTTACGAAAAACCTAACTGAGCCGGTTTCCGGTGACATAGGAGAAGAAATTTCATGTCTATTTCCATATTACGAAACTCTTGTTTCACTAGCTGTCGTTAACGCTTAAAAAATTACAGTCACTGGAGTGACAAAAATCAAATAGGAAGTATAACTTATGATATGTCGCCATAGATAACAAAGTTATGTGTGTTTACGAACTGGCAAAATACTCTCCTCCTTGTGTGCATCATTCGTCAAAATCTCGTTTCGATGTCTCGAATTGTTTAGGAGATAGGAGGGAAATTGTGAATATAGCATTCTCGCGGGCGTAAGATCGGGAGTGAACGCGCTACATAGGATCCATTTTCTGTAGATCGGAGACAGATAGAGACCTCCTTCCAAGACTAAAAAAATATTCAATATGTTAGCTAAATCTCACATGCGGCAACATACAGTGTAATACACCCCAAACGAAAATCATAGCGATTCCGATTATTCATTGCAAACTTTTCGAATTTTCCGTAGTGTTTTACTAAAGTGTGTATATCGCAAAAATTATGACCATTAGCGAGATGATGGGCACTTCACTACGAAGCTGACATATAACGTGTAAGTAGACTGTTTAGGTTTTTATGTTGGTAACGCCATGTAGTGCTCTGTATAAAAATCGCTGACTGCGCTGTGTGCAGTCTGTAGCAGGCTGGACTCATTGTTGGAATATTCGCTTGTGTAGTGTTGGGCAGTTGTGAACAGAACATAGCGTTGGGCAGTTGGAGGTGAGACGCCAGCAGTGGTTGATGTGGAGAGAGAGAGATACCAGAGTCTGAGTGAACAATCTGGACATGTGTTCATCAGAAAAAGGTTCAAATGGCTCTGAGAACTATGGGACTTAACATCTGAGGTCATGAGTCCCCTAGACTTAGAACTAGTTAAACCTAACTAACCTAAGGACATCACACACATCCATGCCCAAGGTAGGATTCAAACTTGCGACCGTAGCGGTCGCGCGATTCCAGACTGAAGCGCCTAGAACCGCTCGGCCACACCGGCCGGCTCAGGAAAAAAAAATGGTTCAAATGGCTCTGAGCACTATGGGACTCAACTGCTGTGGTCATAAGTCCCCTAGAACTTAGAACTACTTAAACCTCACTAACCTAAGGACATCACTCACATCCATGCCCGAGGCAGGATTCGAACCTGCGACCGTAGCGGTTTTGCGGTTCCAGACTGTAGCGCCTTTAACCGCTCGGCCACTCCGGCCGGCAGGCTCAGGAAAAGAAAATTTGTTTAATTGGATGTTACAAAATTATATATATATATATATACTCCTGAAAATGGTAAAAAGAACACATTGACACCGGTGTGTCAGACCCACCATACTTGCTCCGGACACTGCGAGAGGGCTGTACAAGCAATGATCACACGCACGGCACAGCGGACACACCAGGAACCGCGGTGTTGGCCGTCGAATGGCGCTAGCTGCGCAGCATTTGTGCACCGCCGCCGTCAGTGTCAGCCAGTTTGCCGTGGCATACGGAGCTCCATCGCAGTCTTTAACACTGGTAGCATGCCGCGACAGCGTGGACGTGAACCGTATGTGCAGTTGACGGACTTTGAGCGAGGGCGTATAGTGGGCATGCGGAAGGCCGGGTGGACGTACCGCCGAATTACTCAACACGTGGGGCGTGAGGTCTCCACAGTACATCGATGTTGTCGCCAGTGGTCGGCGGAAGGTGCACGTGCCCGTCGACCTGGGACCGGACCGCAGCGACGCACGGATGCATGCCAAGACCGTAGGATCCTACGCAGTGCCGTAGGGGACCGCATCGCCACTTCCCAGCAAATTAGGGACACTGTTGCTCCTGGGGTATCGGCGAGGACCATTCGCAACCGTTTCCATGAAGCTGGGCTACGGTCCCGCACACCGTTAGGCCGTCTTCCGCTCACGCCCCAACATCGTGCAGCCCGCCTCCAGTGGTGTCGCGACAGGCGTGAATGGAGGGACGAATGGAGACGTGTCGTCTTCAGCGATGAGAGTCGCTTCTGCCTTGGTGCCAATGATGGTCGTATGCGTGTTTGGCGCCGTGCAGGTGAGCGCCACAATCAGGACTGCATACGACCGAGGCACACAGGGCCAACACCCGGCATCATGGTGTGGGGAGCGATCTCCTACACTGGCCGTACACCACTGGTGATCGTCGAGGGGACACTGAATAGTGCACGGTACATCCAAACCGTCATCGAACCCATCGTTCTACCATTCCTAGACCGGCAAGGGAACTTGCTGTTCCAACAGGACAATGCACGTCCGCATGTATCCCGTGCCACCCAACGTGCTCTAGAAGGTGTAAGTCAACTACCCTGGCCAGCAAGATCTCCGGATCTGTCCCCCATTGAGCATGTTTGGGACTGGATGAAGCGTCGTCTCACGCGGTCTGCACGTCCAGCACGAACGCTGGTCCAACTGAGGCGCCAGGTGGAAATGGTATGGCAAGCCGTTCCACAGGACTACATCCAGCATCTCTACGATCGTCTCCATGGGAGAATAGCAGCCTGCATTGCTGCGAAAGGTGGATATACACTGTACTAGTGCCGACATTGTGCATGCTCTGTTGCCTGTGTCTATGTGCCTGTGGTTCTGTCAGTGTGATCATGTGATGTATCTGACCCCAGGAATGTGTCAATAAAGTTTCCCCTTCCTGGGACAATGAATTCACGGTGTTCTTATTTCAATTTCCAGGAGTGTATTATGACTTTTGAATGCTATTAAGGTAAATACATTGTTTGTTCTCTATCAAAATCTTTCATTTGCTAACTATGCCTATCAGTAGTTAGTGCCTTCAGTAGTTAGAATCTTTTATTTAGCCAGCAGTATTGGCACCGCTGTAGTGCAGTTGTTCGAGTAACGAAAATTTTTGTAAGGTAAGTGATTCAAAAAAAATGGTTCAAATGGCTCTGAGCACTATGGGACTCAACTGCTGTGGTCATCAGTCCCCTAGAACTTAGCACTACTTAGACCTAACTAACCTAAGGACATCACACACACCCATGCCCGAGGCAGGATTCGAACCTGCGACCGTAGCAGCAGCGCGGCTCCGGACTGGATCGCCTAGAACCGCACGGCCACCGCGGCCGGCGGTAAGTGATTCATGAAAGGTATAGGTCATTGTTAGTCAGGGCCATTCTTTTGTAGCGATTATTGAAAGTCAGATTTCGTTGAGCTAAAAAATGTTGTGTGTCAGGTTAGTGATGATCAGAATAGGTAAAGAGAGAAATGTCTGAGTACGTTGAGTTTTGCTCAACTGTTTGTAAATCAAATAATGTAGGAGTTTACCAGCACAGTTACTCTTAATTTTCAAAGGGGACATTTCATATGTCGACCCTTAGCCGAGGATGCCTCACTGGAACCTTCTGATTTTTTCTTGTAGTTTGAGTAATTAGTGTAGTTATTGTTTATTGCTAGCACATAATTGTAGAAAAAATTTCCTTTGTAGCTGTAGTTTTTCATTGTTGTACTGTAAACCAGTTCTGGCATACATGTAGATCTGCATCAAATATTTCACAGCCGTGCTTGCAATTAATTAGATATTATTTTTAAAGCTATGTTAATGTGTTTTCTTATTTTGATCTTCAAATTGTGCTTTTCTGTGTTATCGTGTGAAATATTGTGACAATTATAGGGTGTGAAAAACGTAATACTTGGCTCCAAAGTAAACTGAGAAATGACAGTGAAGACGAGAGTAATGTGTTAGCGCCACCGTGTAATGAATCAACAAATATTCAGAATAGAAATTTGGTAATTGTGCTTAGGGAAATGTAACAGGCAGTAAATAACGGTGTACACAGTGAATCAGCTAGTGAACAGGGTAGTATTGTCGATCGATCGGTCGGCAACAGCTCGCTTCAGGAATCCGAAATGACCGGACAAAATTTTGCAAATACTGTAGATTCAGGTTTTGCGTCCTCACCTTTTTCTCAATCAAGGCAAGACACATTTTCTGCTTTTCAAACTGCGAATGCTGCCGGCGCAAATGCACTGCTGAAAAGCACAAAGAAACAGTTTCCAGACACTAATACATTATTACTTCAATTAATGCAACAAATGAAACAAAATAATCACAGCAACAAATGGGACAAAACCACCAAAAGTTAGACACAACGCTTGAACAAACACGTGAAGGTTGAACTGCTGAGTTACTTAAAATCGAATCGAAATGTCAAAAAGTTTGTAATGACGTAAAAACACAAATTTGTGAGCATTTTCCACGTATTTTTTTGCATCATGAAATCACGAAGCAGCCATAAAAGAACTGCAAACTATTGTTCATGAAAATCACGATACCTTGCAGGCTACAATTGCCTCAGTTGCATCTACCGATTCTGTTACGCAACTTGCAAAAACTCAGGAAAACTTAAAGGACACAGTAGATGCTCTAAAACTTGACTCAGAAAAACACACGAAGGAAATCAGTTCATTATCAGAGAAAGTAGGTGAACTTTCGGATCAGTTCACTAACTTATCTACGAAGGTAGATGATGATCTGAATGACACAAGACCGGTAGCCTTCACTGACACAAAGAGTATGAACAAATTAAGAAATTCAAACAAAATGAGAATCAAATCAATACACAGTACAAAAGAGAAATGTGGGAAGTGCAAGATCAGTTGACACAAGTAATGCAAGAATTACAATTTCAGAGGACACTCATGCTCAGATATGGGAAGAGGGACTTAGAAATAAGGAAAAGCCGCAAAGTAATAACACAGGGCATTTCGGAAATTTTGAAAGAATTTGGCAAGGTGCACCGAATTTTGAGATGGAACCGCCGACACGACGTAACAATGACCGATATGCGACCAGCCGTCATGACGATTTTGACTGTAAGCTGTTCATTACTACCCGTAAATTCAAAACATTTAAGAATTACGGCAACAACATTCATCCACAAGCATGGCTTCATCAATTCTTTCATTGTTTTCCTCCTAACTGACGATTAGAGGACCGATTAGAATTTGTGTATGGCTACTTAGAGAATGATTCAGCTGTAAGAATGCGATCGGTCATTCGCGATTGTCACAGTGAAGGAAAATTTTATCATGCCTTCCTCTCAGCATATTGGTCTCAAGCTACTCAAGACTGAGTAAAACATAGCATCATAAAGATCAAACACTTTGAACAATCTGAATTATCCAGTCTTGTCAAACATTTTGCAGACATGTTGCACAAAAGTCAGAACTTGACAAATCCGTACAGCCCCTCAGAACTTATACGCATTTCCTTACTCAAATTGCCTGAACATTTAAGACATATTATTTTGGTAGGACGTTGCAAAGACGACATCGAAGGTTTTCATGGACTTTTACAAGAATTAGAAATTAACACAGACAGTCGCAGGATTTGAAAACAGGAAAACAATCATTACAGGTTACCTCCTTCATAATTCTGTGACGACAGAAACAATAACCGGACACAGCAAGACTACTACCATAATGCAAATCGTGACCGAAACAGACACTACCCATATGACAACCATTGGCAGAGTAATAATAATTACAGGGAAAGATCACCTGTCCGTAGTAATGACTATGACAGAGACAATCAGCGAAACAGACAATATGGGAACCAGAACTGTTATTATCAAGGGAGACAGAATAACTTCAGACGCAACAGTCCACTTCGCAAGTACGATTCCGGGAGAAATTCTCCACCAAGTGACCGACAAGAAAAAAACTATAGAAACTGCCAACAAGACGACAGACGATATAATCTTAACAATAGACCAGAATTTAACCAAAATTGGCGTGATTCGAATAGGGCAGGGCCCTCTTGACAAGCTGAAATTGTAGAGGTTAGATCTCCAAATCCCAATAATGGCTCGTAACAACAAAGACACAGTAGACAATGACTCACACTGGTGGCAGCCACAAAACGTACTTATGAAGGTGACGAGGTAGCTGCCGTGGCTATTAATTACGTAGAAATGGAAGACATTAGGGACATATTACTCCAGGAACACGACGTAAAACATAACATTGCATATCCTGTAATTCACATTATAGTAAATGACGTAAAATTCAGTAATTAGTGAAAGAGCATTTAGCAAAGCCAACAAATCGAACAATTGCCCCACACTTCCGTTACATAAGGTTAAATTACAAGGTGCAATCTTTGGAAAAAGTGTAGATGTACACCAACAAACCAACTTAGAATTCTTTTGTCAAAACAACAGATTCACTATGAACTTTCTTATGTTCCATTATTATTGACAGAAATTATATTGGGAGTAAACTTTTTGAATGAATACAAAATAATCTTGAACTTTCACGATGCTGAAATAATTTTAGAGAAAGAAGGTAAGTCAATAGCTTTGAAATTTGAAGATTGGCTCTCAAACCATGACGAAGAAATTAATCGGCTTTACCTCTACTTAGACAACAGTTCGGAACTTTCAACGGAACTTGACACTAATAATCACTCTGCAGGTATTGATAGGAATGATATCGACGACGTATTTGATACTAACGAGTTAATTCAGAATCAAGTACAAACAATTGGGAACTGTAATGACACTGATAGGCAGGACCTTTTTGACATTTTACAAGCTCATTCCACAGTTTTTACACACAAAACAGGAACAAGAAAGGGATTTCAATACCACTTTCGTATTCGTGAGCATGCTAAATTTTGCGTCAGACCATACGTAATTCCGGGATATTATAGAGATCGTGTCAGAACAGAAATGAAATCTATGCTCAATGAGAACATTACTGAACCTGCAGTAAGCTCATACAACAGTCCTTTACGTGTTGTTGAGAAGAAAAATGGATCGATCTGGCTTGTATTAGATTCGAGACAAATAAATACTATCATCATTCCTGAAACAGACAGACCGCAAACGTTGGAAGAACTGCAAAATTTTAATAGTGTCAAAGTGTTGACTTTTATTGATCTCAGGTCCAGCTTTTATCAGATCGAACTTCATCCACAATGTAGAAAATACACAGCTTTTCTTTGTTTCTGCAATTGTTATCAATTTCGGAAGCTTCCTTTTGGTTTGAACATTTCTTCGGCAGCACTCATTCATGGCCTAAATTCCATATTACCTGAATTCTTAAAACGTCATATCACCTTATATGTGGACGATATTCTAATATCAGAAGCCTCATGGGAACCACATAATCACATCCTCAACAGTGTGTTACGTATTTTTGCAGAATCTGGAATTACAGTTAACTTGGAAAAGTCTGAATTCGGTAGGACAAAGGTGAAGTTTTTGGGACACATTATTTCTTCTGAAGGCATTCAGCCGGATCCTGAAAAGTTAGAAGCAATCAGAGCCATTCCAGTTCCATCCACAAAAAAAAACAAGTCCGTAGTTTTCTAGGTCTCGTAAATTTTTACCGTCGTTTTCTGAATATGCAAATTCTAGTTACACTAAAACTTTGTTCTCTCACTGGAAGAAATACTGTTTGGAAATGGGACCAACAGGCACAGTTGGAATTCAATTCTTTGAAAGAATCGCTACTTAACGCGCCAATACTTGCTCATCCAGATCTGTCACAAGATTTCTGCCTTAGCACGGATTTTTCGAAAGTCGGTCTTGGTGCCTATTTATCTCAAGAAGCCATAGAAAATGACACTACTGATCAGAAAACCATTGCTTTTGCTAACCATGTGCTAACAGAATCTGAAAAGAATTATTCTGTCACTGAATTAGGAGCTTTAGCTATCATTTGGGCACTAACAAATTCCGTTTCTTTCTTCCTGGTAAACACGTAAAAGTATACAGTGATCATCGTGCATTACAATTTCTTATGACTTCAAAATTAAATCATGACAGGTTAAAACTTTGGGCAGTGTTTCTGCAAGAATTCCACTTCACAACAGTCTACATTCCCAGCATGGAAAACATTGTTCGGACGCACTATCACGTGCACTGGCTGTTCTTGAGAAAAGTAACACAGAAGGCAACCTCGAGAAAAAAGAAAAATTTCAGTATTCTTTACATTCAGAAAGTCGCCTTTGAAAACTTCATCACCACATCTTTAAAAGACATTGATCATGAGCAAGATAAAGATCCGATTTGGAAAGACATCAAAAGTAAATGGCATGAAAAGTCGCACACACAGATTTGGAATTATTATCTGGTTAGAAACAACATACTCTTCAAACACTGCACTGTCGATGACAGTCTATGGGTACTTTGCATCCTGACGGTTTTGTTAATAAGCTCATCTGGTACATTCATTTCAGCTATGCACATTTTGGTCTACCAAAATGTTATCATATTCTTCGAACTACTTGTTATTTTAACAATATGGAAAAGAGAATTCGAAGAGTCTTGTCTATTTGTAAACTTTGTCAAAAGGCTAAACCATCTACCATCTCACATCGTGCTCCGTTGTTTCCTATCACTCCTTCTAAATTAAAAGAATTTGCTGCTGTTGATCTCTTGGGACACCTTTTCAGGACAGCGAATGAATTTTTGTACGTTCTAGTAGCTGTTGAACTTACTTCAAAATTTGTTTCTTTCACACCGTTACGTAAAGCTACTGGACGGTCTGTATCCAACGCCTTTGTGAAAAATTTCTTATGTGAAGTTGGACACGTTGCTAAAGTCATTTCAGATAACGGCCGGCAATTCAGATCTACTTTTTGGTCACGCATGCTTCGAAATCATAAAATCAAACCTGTTTTTATTTCATTGTACTCACCACATTGTAACGCGTCTGAATGGATTATGAAGGGAATCAATAAGATTTGCAGACTTTATTGTGACAGATAGCATCAGTACTGGAACAGATATTTACACCTATTTCAAAACGTGCTCAATGAAATGCCTCATGACTCCACTACTTTACCAACTATTCTTGTACTGAAGAATGAAGAACCACCTAACATAATCAGAGAGCTTGTACCTTTTCGGAACACATGCAAACTTCGACATAAAGACATAATTGATTTGGTTATTAAAAATATAAATTCTGCTACAGACAAAAGGAGAAAACTACACGGTAAAGCAAATGCAAAGAAACTGTGTATTGATCAGAAAGTTCTCGTTAAAGCTCATTCATTGTCACATAAGAAGAAACCCTTGAGCCACTAATTCTTTCTGATTTACAATGGGCCTTACTGAATCCGACATATAAATCCGACATATACCACATGATAATTGCGTTGCAGTTGAAACTCTGCGTACTAGGAAGAGTAAAGGATTGCGCAATATTTCACATGTAAAACCATTTATTGAGAGATGTTTCGCTTTCTGAATTAGTTGTTGCTATAAGGTTTCTACTTCACATTACTGGTACGCTTTGTCACACTTAGAAACTATTAACATGCAATAATGTTTTGAAGTTAACTATCCAGGGAAGAACCTAGGGAACTTATTTAGACAGTAATTACGACTGCATTGTTGTAGTGAACAGATGACACAGTGTTATTGTATGTACATTCTTGCTTGTGAGTTGCACAGTTACGTAACGACTATAAGGCTCACATACTTTTATACTGCTAATGAGACTTTAATGCAACATTTTGGTTTACTCGAAAAGACATTCTTTATTTAAAGTACTTTCTGAGAGATAACAGATGACACAGTGTTTAGTTTGATAGCTACACGATTATATCATGATGCTATTAATGAATGACACAATTTACATTATTGCTTTTGTACTGTATCTGTTTTATATCTGCACAGTTTTTCTGTATTATTCTGGAAGGTAAAACATGTTTTAGTAGAAACTTTTGTGGTATAGCTACAATAAGATAGGTATTTTCCTAACACAACAATACGTTACAGTACAGTACTTTCTTGGTCACGGTAATGTACACTCCTGGAAATTGAAATAAGAACACCGTGAATTCATTGTCCCAGGAAGGGGAAACTTTATTGACACATTCCTGGGGTCAGATACATCACATGATCACACTGACAGAACCACAGGCACATAGACACAGGCAACAGAGCATGCACAATGTCGGCACTAGTACAGTGTATATCCACCTTTCGCAGCAATGCAGGCTGCTATTCTCCCATGGAGACGATCGTAGAGATGCTGGATGTAGTCCTGTGGAACGGCTTGCCATGCCATTTCCACCTGGCGCCTCAGTTGGACCAGCGTTCGTGCTGGACATGCAGACCGTGTGAGACGACGCTTCATCCAGTCCCAAACATGCTCAATGGGGGACAGATCCGGAGATCTTGCTGGCCAGGGTAGTTGACTTACACCTTCTAGAGCACGTTGGGTGGCACGGGATACATGCGGACGTGCATTGTCCTGTTGGAACAGCAAGTTCCCTTGCCGGTCTAGGAATGGTAGAACGATGGGTTCGATGACGGTTTGGATGTACCGTGCACTATTCAGTGTCCCCTCGACGATCACCAGTGGTGTACGGCCAGTGTCGGAGATCGCTCCCCACACCATGATGCCGGGTGTTGGCCCTGTGTGCCTCGGTCGTATGCAGTCCTGATTGTGGCGCTCACCTGCACGGCGCCAAACACGCATACGACCATCATTGGCACCAAGGCAGAAGCGACTCTCATCGCTGAAGACGACACGTCTCCATTCGTCCCTCCATTCACGCCTGTCGCGACACCACTGGAGGCGGGCTGCACGATGTTGGGGCGTGAGCGGAAGACGGCCTAACGGTGTGCGGGACCGTAGCCCAGCTTCATGGAAACGGTTGCGAATGGTCCTCGCCGATACCCCAGGAGCAACAGTGTCCCTAATTTGCTGGGAAGTGACGGTGCGGTCCCCTACGACACTGCGTAGGATCCTACGGTCTTGGCGCGCATCCGTGCGTCGCTGCGGTCCGGTCCCAGGTCGACGGGCACGTGCACCTTCCGCCGACCACTGGCGACAACATCGATGTACTGTGGAGACCTCACGCCCCACGTGTTGAGCAATTCAGCGGTACGTCCACCCGGCCTCCCGCATGCCCACTATACGCCCTCGCTCAAAGTCCGTCAACTGCACATACGGTTCACGTCCACGCTGTCGCGGCATGCTACCAGTGTTAAAGACTGCGATGGAGCTCCGTATGCCACGGCAAACTGGCTGACACTGACGGCGGCGGTGCACAAATGCTGCGCAGCTAGCACCATTTGACGACCAACACCGCGGTTCCTGGTGTGTCCGCTGTGCCGTGCGTGTGATCATTGCTTGTACAGCCCTCTCGCAGTGTCCGGAGCAAGTATGGTGGGTCTGACACACCGGTGTCAATGTGTTCTTTTTTCCATTTCCAGGAGTGTATATGTGTAGCATTTTCACTTTTCTTCAATAAAGTTCTTCAGGGTATCAGACCGCATCGTCATAATTTAAAATGCGCCAACGTTTCGGCCAGCGTTGCAGCTAGCCTTCCTCAGGGCCTTACGTTAAACTGCTAAATGAAACACACTTGGTTCCTTAAATAGCTGCACGAGTTTACCGTGTCGTTACTTGATTGGCTGTAAAAGGAGGAGGAGGAGGGGTGAAAGGTATGCTTTATTGGTGTTTCCTTTATTATCTGTCATTGGCTGAAATAGCTGTTTTCTATTGGTCTTTATATTAATCCACCCCATTGGAGGAGACGGACGAATAGCGAACAGGTGATGGCTGTGACGTCACACTGTTTACATGCTGTCCAGAAGCCGGCTGCGGCGTGCCATTGCTTTGTGTGCTCGCGACCACTACTGCGGCTCTCCGCGTGTCTGTATGGGCCGCCACGGCTCTGCCGCCGCTCCGTAGCCCTGCTATAGCAGGCAGCCAAGACCTCGGAAGCTTGTACCCGTCCTCTCTATTCATGTTGGCGGGTCTTTTGGCTATTTCTATCGCCTCTCTAATCTTTCTTTTGAAAGTGAGAGGCTGTTTCGCCAGGACGCGGGCTTCTTGAAAAAATATTGGTTTCCCGCACTCGTCTCGGTGTTCCGCCACTGCTGACTTACTGTGTTGTTTCAGGCGGATATATCTTTCATGTTCCGAGAGCCTTGTGCTAATCGGACGTCCCGTCTCACCTATGTAGACTAATCCACACGCACAACCAATTTCATACACGCCAGCTGTGTGTAGTTTGTCAACTGCATCCTTGGTAGAACCGAGCATGTCTGATATTTTGTTACTGCTTCGGAAAATTGGTTTGATGTCGGCTTTTCGTAGAATTTTGCCAATACGTTCGGTGACCCCTTGTACATATGGTAACACAGCAATGCTCTGTGCCTCCTTCTCCTCTTCCCTATTAGTCTTCTCCCTTGTCGACACGGTGCTGTCTATCGTCTGCTTCCCATAGCCATTAGTTCCGAAGATGGACCTGAGGCGTTCAAGTTCTGTCTTCAGATGTTCTTCGTCGCTTATCCTGTACGCTCTCTTCGTTAGCGTGTGCAGGGCGGACTTCTTCTGCGTGGGGTGATGGTGGGAAGAGGCGTGAAGGTACCTGTCCGTACTGGTTGGTTTCCTGTACACTTTGTGGCCAAGTTTACCATCAGGTTTTCGATAAACTTCCACGTCGAGAAAAGGCAGCACCCCATACTTCTCTGTTTCCATTGTAAACTGAATTTTCCTATGCTGTTGGTTAAGGTGCTTGTGGAAGTTCTGTAACTCCTCTTCTCCGTGGGGCCAAATGACGAAAGTATCATCGACATAGCGAAGCCAACAATTTGGACGTAATGGTGCGGACTGGAGGGCTGTTTCCTCAAATGCCTCCATGAAGATTTCTGCTGCGATGGGCGATAGGGGTGAGCCCATAGCTACACCGTCAGTTTGTTCATAAAATTGACCTCTCCACTTGAAATAGGTGGTCGTCAGACAGTGGCGCACAAGCTCACATATATCAGGTGCCACGCGCTCTTCTAGGATGTTCACAGTATCTGACACTGGGACATTCGTGAATAGGGATTTGACGTCGAAACTAACCATCAGAACTTGGTCCGTAACACGCATTTCCTTTAGGAGAAACACAAAGTGAGTGGAATCCTTAACGTAGGACTCGGTTTGATGCACTAGGTGTCGGAGCCTAGGTGCCAGTTCTTTCGCTAGGTAGTAGGTCGGCGAATTTATACTGTTTACTATGGGCATTAAGGGGAAGTCGGTTTTGTGTACCTTCGGTACACCATATATCCTTGGTGCCTGTGTCACTTGCGGGATAAATCTTCTGGCCTTGTCGAAGTTGATTCTAGAGTGCTTGAGATCCGACGGCCAAGGTAATCAAAACGACGCAGGCACAGCCATCACCTGTTCGCTATTCGTCCGTCTCCTCCAATGGAGTGGATTAATATAAAGACCAATAGAAAACAGCTATTTCAGCCAATGACAGTTAATAAAGGAAACACCAATAAAGCATACCTTTCACCCCTCCTCCTCCTTCTTTTACAGCCAATCAAGTAACGACACGGTTTTCTCGTGCAGCTATTTAAGGAACCAAGTGTGTTTCATTTAGCAGTTTAACGTAAGGCCCTGAGGAAGGCTAGCTGCAACGCTGGCCGAAACGTTGGCGCATTTTAAATTATGACGATGCGGTCTGATACCCTGAAGAATTTTATTGAAGATGTCAACGGCCGCGCAAGCCTACGCTTACATTTTCACTTTTGTTTATGATGAGGTAAGTACATTGACTTTTGCAGAACTTTGCTTATGGACGACGACAACTACGACACTTGGCCCATTTTTACCATCAAGTAATGACAGAAATTATCTTATAGCAAGACGCACAGTTTAGCGCTACAGGACACGCATTTGAGTGATTAAAGTTTTTTACTTAAAACTTTTTTTGGAAGATTTTTGAGTTACAAAGATACAAAGAAGGTTTCTGGTGATACATTTCATTCGATTGCTGTAATCTGTAACACCTGAGGGTATAATTACATTAATCCTCAGGGGGTACACGCCTGCTTTGTGGACTAAGCGTGTGGCAAGCGCAAGCTAATATGGAATTTGCTTTCACAACTTTACACGTCGGTACCATATTTCTCTAACACAGAATTACACAGCTATCTGTTTATTTAACAGAGAAACAAACATCTTTTTACTACGTCAGAGTCACATGTTTACGCAATTACACAGTTGGATAACTTCACACTTATGAAATTGTATTTTCTCTGTACTTTGTGAACTGTTCGTATTTTTTGGAAACATAGTGATACTATGAGAGCTTTGAATGATATGTTTGGTGAGGGATCATGATTTTTGAAGTACTTCTGAGGTAGACGACTTTATTGAAATTAACAGAGAGCTTTTTTTTTAAATGTATTGAGATTATTGAAGAAAGGTACGACGTTTTTGAGATTTGACTGAGATGTTATGATGTAATTATTGTGACGACGATGTGTATAGTGACGTCGAGTTGTGGTTGTGATCATTATGAAGGGTGAGTGTGTGCATGAATGTGCGTACCACTATGCTAACAGAAATTTTGTACACCGTGTGAGATTTTGTTTCTACACATTTCTACTGTAATTTTTCGACATGTGAAATTTTATTTGTATCACACTGTCACTGTTGCAGAAACTGCTGTCGCAAATATTTTGGTAAGGAAGGTAGGTAACCTTGACGTAATGCGCTGTGGAGGCTCAGCTGTGCGACAGTCTTGCTTTATGTATATATTTGTCTATTTTGTTTAATGTCTAGTTTCTAGCTTCACTGCAGCATTGGTTAAAATAAAATTTAATAGATGTACTAATAGAAATGTTTTCTGTCTACAGACCAAGTAAATAATAATTTTGTGATCAACTTTCTTTTTAAAAAAGGGAGCACAAATAGACATTTCCCTTCACAGGAATTGCATACATAATTTTTTCAACCATTTGCTAACTTTTTTGGTAGAGTAAGTTATTGCGATGCATCCCTCTAGTATTAAGATGTGACATAGGTATTAGACATTTCCTGTCTTTACTGTAATATTTTTTCTGCTTGAGCTTTGTCATGTTTGGGTATAAGTTATTGCATTTGCTGCTGCTGTTTGCCAGGCATAGTTCTACTGAGTTTTACTTTGTATTACTCTGCTAAGCCAGTTTTACTACCGATTAATTTTCCTTGTTGCTGCACATTGGCTCATATTAGTTGCAATGTTGCATTTGCTTTGCTAATTTAGATACACTGCAGCTTGTTTTGCCACTTTGCATTTTTTGTCATTACTGTTTGTATTGTTTTGTGCTGTTGCATTGCCTCGTTCTCTAGATAAGAGTTATGGTGTAGAATTTTTCTAATACTAAGCTATATTCACTATGTTGAGGAATACTGTTATCCTCAAATATAATTTTCATTAATAATATGTTCTTTACTTTTTTAAAGATGTTTAGACATTACTTATTCCGTTACGTTTTAATGCTCATATCTGAGCTCAGTAGATTTAAGTTAGCTTAAGAGGGCGTAGGCTATATAAGAGAATGAGTTGTGATGAATTGGAAGAAATGCATTGAGAAGTTAAATGAAAAAGTGTGGCAAAAAAAGGTAGTGTACAACGAAGAGTAATTATTTTGAAAGAGGATATGAGCAAAAAAGTAGGGTTTAGGGACAACAGATTTTGGTAAGATTTTCTTGGAAACAAAGGATGAGCTAAGATAATGTAAAATAAATGATGAGGTAAGATAATGGAAAATACAGAAAGCATGCTTAGATAGGACCTTTTTGCAAAACAAAAAGACGTTGAAATAAGAGGAAAGATCTATTGAATAAAGTTTGGGGTTGGACTGCGGTACCAAAACTCACGCTAAAAACAAACCCTGTCCTTTCCTGTTGTGTTATTACACTATGTGTTTGTGTACCCTTGTGTATTTGTGTTCTTCCTGTCTTTATGTGTTTATCTGATAAGAGTTATGCTGTAGAATTTTTCTAATACTAAGCTATATTCACTATGATGAGCAATACTGTTATCCTCAAATATAATTTTCATTAATAATATGTTCTTTACTTTTTTAAAGATGTTTAGACATTATTTATTCTGTTATGTTTTAATGCTCATATGTGAAGTTAATGTTTCGAAAGGTATTCTCATTTTTTTTATTTATTTCCTAAAACTGTTGCATGGAGGATCGTGTGTTCAAAACTCACCTGGACTGTACAATTTTAATTTCTATATTCGGTTCGAGTACATTCTAGAAGTATCCACAAATGTCAAGCATCGTTCTACTGGAATGTTCCGTAGCTGTATATATACTGTATGTGTCCTGGCCAGAGGCAGTTTGCTCTGCGCTCTTGTATATGCAAGTGCTGAATAAACCATCCGTCATTCATCTAATTACACCTTCTTCTACTTGACAATATTATTACTGAATAGTTTCTGCAAAATTGTTTGAGAAAGGTTATAGGGTGCACACGCTTCGATTCTGTCAGTGCAAAGTGCCGCCAAGAGGCACGTGCAATGTTATGTGTACGCGTCTCAATATGCATCGAACCAGAGCCACAAGAGCGGAATGTGCGCGTCGCTCTGTAGTGCCATGTCACGTCATGCTATACGCGTCTCAATTTGCGCTTAGCCTAAGATTCTCCGCAAGTTTGCTACCTAACGTATTTTTCTACTTGGAGGGCACTGCCAAGTAATGGTATGAGAACAACGAGGAGAAGTTCACAAGCTGGGAAGTATTCCAGACGGAACTGCACAAGTATTTCGGCGACACACAACGACGGAAGCATAAGGCTGAAGATAAATTAAAGTGGAAGGCACAGAGTCCAGGAGAAACTACAGCATTCTACATTCAAGATGTCTTGGAGCTGTGTGAAATAGTTGATCCTAGAATGGAGGAGGAAGATAAGGTTGCACATCTCATGAAGAGTGTTGCTGAGGACATACGCCTGAAGGAGGTTTCGTCAGCAGACGACTTCATAAAATGGTGTCAGTATATCGAGACAACGCATCAAAAAAGAATTATTCGCACGAAGTTTGAACGGCTTCCAAACGTTGTATCGATGTCTGTGATGGAGGAAGCAACTGATTCACATGTTTTTCTTCGTCGATAGTGAGAGAGGAAGTTCAGAAGGCACTTGGATTGCACTGCGAGCAAAAAACCAAGACGCTTCAAGAGGTCATAAGGGAGGAAGTGGAACATACTGAACCCAATCTCCCGTCCTTCATTTCTCTTTGAAACGGTGAAAAAGTCGAGACCCAGGCGCAGTTACATTCCTGCAATGCCGCAAGAGGAACCTCTTTCAGCACCAAGGAAGACTGATATATGGAGGACCCAGGATAATCAATCAGTATGTTTCCACTGCGGACGACTGGGACATGTGGTGCGCTATTGTCGAGAAAGGCGGTGGATATTTGATGACGCCCGCGCCAGAAAACAGCAGGCCGATCTTAGCTGACGCCAACTCTGGGACGACGAAGATGAACAAGAAGATATGGGTGCAGGACGACGTAGGTCACCATCGCCGCTAGCTAGCCGCTGGAGAGGATACTCCCCAACATGCTGATCAAGGTCTCCATCGTCGTTTAGAAGCTCCAGCCGATCACCTAGACGCCGCAACCTGAAAAACTAAAGGGTGAGACCTTCCTTGGAAGTGAGGCTGCGGAAGAGAAAAATCCTCTGCCGTCGATCACTACGAAAATGATAGGAAACTACGTCGATATCCTCATGGCTGGCCGACCACCCCAATTTCTTGTGGACTCTGGAGCATCATATTCAGTCATTTCGGAGAAGTACTGTCGCCAGCTGTAGTAAACCATATTCGTCAACAACAAAACATTTCTGCTGATGGTGGCTAATGGGAAATATGTGAAACCTACAGGAAGCTGTACCATTCCTGTGGGTATAAGTGGCGATACACACCCCTTAGAATCCATCGTCTTACAAGAGTGTAGTCATGTCGTCATTCTCGGATGGCACTTCTTGAAAGCTTCTCAGGCAATTATACACTCCTGGAAATTGAAATAAGAACACCGTGAATTCATTGTCCCAGGAAGGGGAAACTTTATTGACACATTCCTGGGGTCAGATACATCACATGATCACACTGACAGAACCACAGGCACATAGACACAGGCAACAGAGCATGCACAATGTCGGCACTAGTACAGTGTATATCCACCTTTCGCAGAAATGCAGGCTGCTATTCTCCCATGGAGACGATCGTAGAGATGCTGGATGTAGTCCTGTGGAACGGCTTGCCATGCCATTTCCACCTGGCGCCTCAGTTGGACCAGCGTTCGTGCTGGACGTGCAGACCGCGTGAGACGACGCTTCATCCAGTCCCAAACATGCTCAATGGGGGACAGATCCGGAGATCTTGCTGGCCAGGGTAGTTGACTTACACCTTCTAGAGCACGTTGGGTGGCACGGGATACATGCGGACGTGCATTGTCCTGTTGGAACAGCAAGTTCCCTTGCCGGTCTAGGAATGGTAGAACGATGGGTTCGATGACGGTTTTGATGTACCGTGCACTATTCAGTGTCCCCTCGACGATCACCAGTGGTGTACGGCCAGTGTAGGAGATCGCTCCCCACACCATGATGCCGGGTGTTGGCCTTGTGTGCCTCGGTCGTATGCAGTCCTGATTGTGGCGCTCACCTGCACGGCGCCAAACACGCATACGACCATCATTGGCACCAAGGCAGAAGCGACTCTCATCGCTGAAGACGACACGTCTCCATTCGTCCCTCCATTCACGCCTGTCGCGACACCACTGGAGGCGGGCTGCACGATGTTGGGGCGTGAGCGGAAGACGGCCTAACGGTGTGCGGGACCGTAGCCCAGCTTCATGGAGACGGTTGCGAATGGTCCTCGCCGATACCCCAGGAGCAACAGTGTCCCTAATTTGTTGGGAAGTGGCGGTGCGGTCCCCTACGGCACTGCGTAGGATCCTACGGTCTTGGCGTGCATCCGTGCGTCGCTGCGGTCCGGTCCCAGGTCGACGGGCACGTGCACCTTCCGCCGACCACTGGCGACAACATCGATGTACTGTGGAGACCTCACGCCCCACGTGTTGAGCAATTCGGCGGTACGTCCACCCGGCCTCCCGCATGCCCACTATACGCCCTCGCTCAAAGTCCGTCAACTGCACATACGGTTCACGTCCACGCTGTCGCGGCATGCTACCAGTGTTAAAGACTGCGATGGAGCTCCGTATGCCACGGCAAACTGGCTGACACTGACGGCGGCGGTGCACAAATGCTGCGCAGCTAGCGCCATTCGACGGCCAACACCGCGGTTCCTGGTGTGTCCGCTGTGCCGTGCGTGTGATCATTGCTTGTACAGACCTCTCGCAGTGTCCGGAGCAAGTATGGTGGGTCTGACACACCGGTGTCAATGTGTTCTGTTTTCCATTTCCAGGAGTGTAGATTGTGGTCACTCGAAGATTATGCTACACGAGATGAGATACTGTGGACAGGAAGATGCGTATCTGAGTGTGTGGAGACTATGTGTGCTGGATGAAGTGATCATTCCTGCAGTCAGGGCTAGAAAGATAAATTTCACGTGTCATGCCATGCATCAACCCATGGATCTTGTGGTGGAATGTAAGAGAAGCATACCACTGAAGAATAACTTGGTCATCCCAGCCTCTGTCGTCTCGTTTAAGAACGGATTCGGTGAATTGTGGATAGTTAACTGTCGCCAAGAACCGCAGATCCTTCCAGTACACATGTGCATATCAAACGCTGAGCCATTAATTGAAGAACAGCTGAGTGTCATAGAAATCTCCCACGCTGAGTCTGTGGGTGAAATTAGCATTACCACTACAAGATCTTCTAGCTTGACTATCACCAGATCTCTCTAAGGAATGAGCACCTACAGAACTACACACAGATGCCAGCGGGTATGGGATCGGTGCTGTTCTGGTGCAAATCTCGGATGGAAAAGAGAAGGTTATAGCCTATGCTTCTACGACACTTACAAAAGCTGAGAGAAACTACTCTACTACAGAAAGAGAATGTCTTGCTGTGATCTCGTCTATGTGCAAATTTCGACAGTATCTCTATGGAAGGCCGTTCACCGTTGTTACAGCCCGCATTCACTTTGTTGGTTGACAGGTCTTAATGATCCAACAGGACGACTCAACAGGTGGGCACTACATCTTCAAGAGTATGACATTACCATAGTGTACAAAAGTGGAAGAAATCACCAAGATGCCGTCTGTCTCTCAAGAAACCCTGTGTAAGCCCATCAAGACTTTGATGATGATAGTGACTGTCTCACTGCACTCCTGGATCTCTCTGCTGAGCAGAAGGACGCCAAGATATCTCAAATTATGCTTGCCTTAAATCGGTCAGAGGATGTGAAAGGACAATTTAAGGTAGTTAATGGATTACTTCGCAAGAAAAACTTTGATCCGTTTGGAAAGAGGTGGCTACCAGTGATTCCTAAACACAGAAATTCGATGACACACCTGAGGCCGGACTTTTAGGATTTATTACGACATACGATAGATTCCCCAAGAGATTTTTTTGGCCAGGTTTATTTAGGAGTGTCCGTCACTATGTGTCACATTGTCAAGGGTGCCAGAGGAGAAAGGCAATTCCTCAGAAACCACCTGGCCGACTCATACCAATTCCACCAGCCGGAACGCCTTTCCAGAGTGTTGGTATTGAACTCCTCGGACGATTTCCAATGTCTGCTAGTGGCAATAGATGGATTATTGTTTGCACTGATTATCTGACACGCTATGCCATTACAAAAGCCGTGAAAACAGCTGAAGTATCCGAGGTAGCCAAATTCATTGTGGAAGACAATCTATTAAAACACGGTGCCCCAGGGTCGTTAATTACGGATCGAGGGAAAGTTTTTCAATTCGCATGTTGTGACAAAGATAAACCGTCGGTGCAACATCACTCATCACATGATGACTGCCTACCATCCGCAAACTAACGGCCTTACTGAACTCATTAATAAGACCTTGGTAGGCATGCTATCAATGTTCGTCATTGTTGAGCAGAGTGACTGTGATGAGGTGCTACCTTTCGTGACGTTTGCCTACAACACCGCGAAACAAGACACCAAAGGATTTACGCCATTTTTCCTGGTGCATGGGCTTGAGGCGACTACGACGATGGACACCGTGTTTCCGTTATATCTTGATGATGTGGACAACGACTACATCGACCAGGTGTTAACCAGAGCTGAGGAAGCTCGGCAGTTAGCTCGACTCCGCACGTTGCAGGGTCAAGAAAACGATCACCGAAGGTATGACGCGAGCCACCACCATGTTGTCTAACAGCCTGGTGACTTCGTCTGGATCTTCATTCCTGTTCGGAAGGTTGGTCTCTCTGAAAAACTCCTCAGGTGACACTTTGGACCTTATAAGGTTGTAAATCAGTTGTCTGATGTTACAAACTTGAAGATTTCGACCCCGACACAAGACGACGAAAGATCGGATATTCGGTCCATGTCCTTCGAATGAAGCCCTATGAAGATCCTGAAACTCAGGGTAAATTCGAAGCTCCAGCGACAGGTAACAAGCGGAAAGGTGACGAAGAGCGTAGCGGCAAAGAAGTTCGAAGAAGATCACCGCCAGCGAGAACATCAGTCATCAGGAGTCGGAGTATGCAGGATCGGTGATGCGTTCTCGGACTATGAGGACGTAACACTGACACGCTGTTGTGTTAAGGAGGGAGCAATGTCGCTTAGTAGCACAGTTACTGTGGTGTAGTCGTTATGATACTAAACTGTTGCATGGAGGGTCGTGTGTTTAAAACTTACCTGGACTGTACGATTTTAATTTCTATATTCGGTTCGAGTACATTCTGGAAACAAATGCCAAGAATCATTCTACTGGAATGATCTGTAGCTGTATATATACCGTACGTGTTTTGGCCAGAGGCAGGTCGCTCCGCGCTCTTGTATGTGTAAGTGCTGAATAAACCTTTGTTAAGTGAAGTAATCGTCCGTCATTCATGTAATTACACCTTCTTCTAAGTAACTAAATAGTTTCTGCAAAATCGTTTGAGGTGCAAAAGTATCGAAGGAAATAGACGGAGATCCGAAATGTGAAATAATTTGGGTGAAGTCACGGTTAAAGCAGGCTCAAACATGGTAATTGGATGTCTCTATAGGCCCCCTGGGTCAGCAGTTGTTGTGGCAGAGCTCCTGAAGGAAAATTTGGAAATATTTCGAGTAGATTTCCCGGCCATGTTATAGTTCTGGATGGAGATTTTAATTTACCGGTTATATACTGGGAGACTCAAACGTTTATAACGGGTGGCACGGACAAAGAACCCAGTGAAATTTTTTTAAGTGCATTATCTGAAAACTACCTTGAGCAGTTAAACAGAAAACCGACTCGTGGCGATAACATATTAGACCTTCTGGTGACAAACAGACCCGAACTATCTGAAACACTTAACGCAGAACAGGAAATCAGCGATCATAAAGCGGTTACCGCATCGATGATTTCAGCCGTAAATAGAAATATTAAAAAAGGAAGGAAGATTTTTCTGTTTAGCAAAAGTGACAAAAAGCAGATTTCAGAGTAATTGACGGCTCAACACAAAAGTTTTGTCTCAAGTACAGATAGTGTTGAGGGTCAGTTGAAAACCATCGTACAATTTGCATTAGATGAATATGAGCCAAGCAAGATCGTAAGAGATGGAAAAGAGCCACCGTGGTACAACAACCGGGTTAGAAAATTGCTGCGGAAGCAAAGGGAACTTCACAGCAAACATAAAAATAGCCAAAGCCTTGCAGACAAACAAAAATTACGCGAAGCGAAATGTAGTGTGAGGAGGGCTATGCGAAGGGCATTCAATGAATTCGAAAGTAAAGTTCTATGTACTGACTTGGCAGAAAATCCTAAGAAATTTTGGTGTTATGTCAAAGCGGTAGGTGGATCAAAACAAAATGTCCAGACACGCTGTGACCAAAATGGTACTGAAACAGAGGATGACAGACTAAAAGCCGAAATACTGTCTTTTTCCAAAGCTGTTTCACAGAGGAAGACTGCATTGTAGTTCCTTCTCTAGATTGTCGCACAGATGACAAAATGGTAGATGTCGAAACAGACGACAGAGCGATAGAGAAACAATTAAAATCGCTCAAAAGAGTAAAGGCCGCTGGACCTGACAGGATACCAGTTCGATTTTACACAGAGTACGCGAAGGAACTTGCCCCCCTTCTTGCAGCGGTGTACCGTAGGTCTCTAGAAGAGCGTAGCGTTCCAAAGGACTGGAAAAGGGCACTGGTCATCCCCGTTTTCAAGAAGGGACGTCGAACAGATGTGCAGAACTATAGACCTATATTTCTAACGTCGATCAGTTGCAGAATTTTATGTTCGAGTATAATGACTTTTCTGGAGACTAGAAATCTACTCTGTAGGAATCAGCATGGGTTTCGAAAAAGACGATCGTGTGAAACCCAACTCGCGCAATTCGTCCACGAGACTCAGAGGGCCATAGACACGGGTTCCCAGGTAGATGCTGTGTTTCTTGACTTCCGCAAGGCGTTCGATACAGTTGGCCACAGTCGTTTAATGAACAAAGTAAGAGCATATGGACTATCAGACCAATTGTGTGATTGGATTGGAGAGTTCCTAGATAACAGAACGCAGCATGTCATTCTCAATGGAGAGAAGTCTTTTGAAGTGAGAGTGATCAGGTGTGCCGCAGGGGAGTGTCATAGGACCGTTGCTATTCACAATATGCATTAATGACCTTGTGGATAACATCGGAAGTTCACTGAGGCTTTTTGCGGATGATGCTGTAGTATATCGAGAGGTTGTAACAATGGAAAATTGGACTGAAATGCAGGAGGATCTGCAACGAATTGACGCATGGTGCAGGGAATAGCAATTGAATCTCAATGTAGAGAAGTGTAATGTGCTGCGAATACATAGAAAGAAAGATCCTTTATCATTTAGCTATAATAGAACAGGTCAGCAATTGGAAGCAGTTAATTCCATAAATTATCTGGGAGTACGCATTAGGAGTGATTTAAAATGGAATGATCATATAAAGTTGATCGTCGGTGAAGCAGATGCCAGACTGAGAGTCATTGGAACAATTCTAAGGAAATGCAATCCGAAAACAAAGGAAGTTGGTTACAGTACACTTGTTCGCCCACTGCTTAAATATTGCTCAGCAGTGTGGGATCCGTACCAGATAGGGTTGATGGAAGAGATAGAGAAGATCCAACGGAGAGCAGCGCGCTTCATTACAGGATCATTTTGTAATCGCGAAAGCGTTACGGAGATGATAGATAAACTCCAGTAGAAGACTGCAGGAGAGACGCTCAGTAGCACGGTACGGGCTTTTGTTGAAGTTTCGAGAACATACCTTCACCGAGGAGTCAAGCAGTATATTGCTCCCTCCTACGTATATCTTGCGAAGAGACCATGAGGATAAAATCAGAGAGATTGGAGCCCACCCAGAGGCATACCGACAATCTTTCTTTCCCCGAACAATACGAGACTGTAATAGAAGGGAGAACCGATAGAGGTACCCAAGTACCCTCCGCCACACACCGTCAGGTGGCTTGCGGAGTATGGATGTAGATGTAGATGGGTTATAGAGTGCACGCGCTTCGATTCTGTCAGCGCAGAGCACCGCCAACAGACGCGTGCAAAGCTATGTGTACGCGTCTCAATGTGGTGTCACCGACAGACACCACACTTGCTAGGTGGTAGCCTTTAAATCGGCCGCGGTCCATTAGTATACGTCTGACCCGCGTGTCGCCACTATCACAAGTGATTGCAGACCAAGCGCCGCCACACGGCACGTCTAGTCTAGAGAGACTCACTAGCACTCGCCCCAGTTGTACAGCCGACTTTGCTATCGATGGTTCACTGACTACATACGCTCTCATTTGCAGAGACGATAGTTTAGCATAGCCTTCAGCTACGCCATTTGCTACGACCTAGCAAGGCGCCATATTCAGTTACTATGTCTTCTGAACATATAATATTGTGACTCACGTACCGTCAAGAGCGACGTTCATCATTAATGGATTAAAGTTAAGTATCAAACTAATTATGTCCGCTTTCTGAATTCTAATTCCTTGTCATGTTCCAGACCTCACGTCTGTATACTTCTTCCCTCGTCACGCCAGCCTGCGTGAGCTAAAACGCGTGCATTTCGGCCTCCAGTTGTATCACGGTGTTGGCTCTTCTGCCAACACAACACTCAATATGCGTCGAACCAGCGCCACAAGAGCGGTACGCGCGCTATGCCAAGTCACACATGCTATACGCGTCTCACTTTGCGCTTAGCCTAAGGTTCTTCGCAAGTTTGCTAGATGGCGCGCATGAGTGCTGGCTAGCAGGTGGGGTGATGACGGCTATCCCGCATGCTGAACTTCTCACACTGTGTACGTTTCGGCGCAGAAATTAGCTGGCCGGCTTGACTCCGTGAACGTCAGGCCGCGCAACCGGCCGAACTGCGGTCTCTCTCAAATTGCAAAGGACCTAATCGTTAAAAAAACTTATTCTCACACATCTTATAGCTTCACTCGTCAGCTTCAGAATAAAGTGGCTGTCATTTTGTTACTGATAATATTTATTGTTGTATTTTAGGATTAAGTAAACTACTGCAAAAATTTCAGAAAGTTTATAGTGAAAAATAGAGGCCACTATGAATTTGCGTTTGTGAGTGTTAGGTCATAAGTTGCTGGGTATGAAATTTAGCTAACATATTGAATATTTCTTTAAACTTTGAAGAACATTGCTATTGATCACCAGTCCTGAGAAGATGTATTGTATGTGAAGCCCGAGCCCGTCCCGCCCCCCCCCCCCCCCCCCCGCACGAGGGGAAAGACAGAATGAAATATTGAAATTGTTGTTGTTGTTATGGTCTTCAGTCCTGAGACTGGTTTGATGCAGCTCTCCATGCTACTCTATCCTGTGCAAGCTTCTTCATCTCCCAGTACCTACTGCAACCTACATCCTTCTGAATCTGCTTAGTGTATTCATCTCTTGGTCTCCCCCTACGATTTTTACCCTCCACGCTGCTCTCCAATACTAAATTGGTGATCCCTTGATGCCCCACAACATGTCCTACCAACCGATCCCTTCTTCTGGTCAAGTTGTGCCACAAACTTTCTCTTCTCCCCAATCCTATTCAATACTTCCTCATTAGTTACGTGATCTACCCATCTAATCTTCAGCATTCTTCTGTAGCACCACATTTCGAAAGCTTCTATTCTCTTCTTGTCCAAACTATTTACCGTCCATGTTTCACTTCCATACATGGCTACACTCCATACAAATACTTTCAGAATTGACTTCCTGACACTTAAATCTATACTCGATGTTAACAAATTTCTCTTCTTCAGAAACGTTTTTCTTGCCATTGCCAGTCTACATTTTATATCCTCTCTACTTCGACCATCATCAGTTATTTTGCTCCCCAAATAGCAGAACTCCTTTACTACTTTAAGTGTCTCATTTCCTAATCTAATACCCTCAACATCATCCGACTTAATTCGACTACATTCCATTATCCTCGTTTTGCTTTTGTTGATGTTCATCTTATATCCTCCCTTCAAGACACCATCCATTCCGTTCAACTGCTCTTCCAAGTCCTTTGCTGTCTCTGACAGAATTACAATGTCATCGGCGAACCTCAACGTTTTTATTTCTTCTCCATGGATTTTAATACCTACTCCGAATTTTTCTTTTGTTTCCTTTACTGCTTGCTCAATATACAGATTGAATAACATCGGGGAGAGGCTACAACCCTGTCTTACTCCCTTCTTAACCACTGCTTCCCTTTCATGTCCCTCGACTCTTATAACTGCCATCTGGTTTCTGTACAAATTGTAAATAGCCTTTCGCTCCCTGTATTTTACCCCTGCCACCTTTAGAATTTGAAAGAGAGTATTCCAGTCAACATTGTCAAAAGCTTTCTCTAAGTCTACAAATGCTAGAAACGTAGGTTTGCCTTTTCTTAATCTTTCTTCTAAGATAAGTCGTAAGGTCAGTATTGCCTCACGTGTTCCAGTATTTCTACGGAATCCAATCTGATCTTCCCCGAGGTTGGCTTCTACCAGTTTTTCCATTCGTCTGTAATGAATTCGTGTTAGTATTTTGCAGCTGTGGCTTATTAAACTGATTGTTCGGTAATTTTCACATCTGTCAACACCTGCTTTCTTTGGGATTGGAATTATTATATTCTTCTTGAAGTCTGAGGGTATTTCGCCTGTTTCATACATCTTGCTCACCAGATGGTAGAGTTTTGTCAGGACTGGCTCTCCCAAGGCCGACAGTAGTTCCAATGGAATGTTGTCTACTCCGGGGGCCTTGTTTCGACTCAGGTCTTTCAGTGCTCTGTCAAACTCTTCACGCAGTATCGTATCTCCCATTTCATCTTCATCTACATCCTCTTCCATTTCCATAATATTGTCCCCAAGTTCATCACCCTTGTATAGACCCTCTATATACTCCTTCCACCTTTCTACTTTCCCTTCTTTGCTTAGAACTGGGTTTCCATCTGAGCTCTTGATGTTCATACAAGTGGTTCTCTTATCTCCAAAGGTCTCTTTAATTTTCCTGTAGGCAGTATCTATCTTACCCCTAGTGAGATAAGCCTCTACATCCTTACATTTGTCCTCTAGCCATCCCTGCTTAGCCATTTTGCACTTCCTGTCGATCTCATTTTTCAGACGTTTGTATTCCTTTTTGCCTGCTTCACTTACTGCATTTTTATATTTTCTCCTTTCATCAATTAAATTCAATATTTCTTCTGTTACCCAAGGATTTTTACTAGCCCTCGTCTTTTTACCTACTTGATCCTCTGCTGCCTTCACTACTTCATCCCTCAAAGCTACCCATTCTTCTTCTACTGTATTTCTTTCCCCCATTCCTGTCAATTGTTCCCTTATGCTCTCCCTGAAACTCTGTACAACCTCTGGTTCTTTCAGTTTATCCAGGTCCCATCTCCTTAAATTCCCACCTTTTTGCAGTTTCTTCAGTTTTAATCTACAGGTCATAACCAATAGATTGTGGTCAGAGTCTACATCTGCCCCTGGAAATGTCTTACAATTTAAAACCTGGTTCCTAAATCTCTGTCTTACCATTATATAATATATCTGATACCTTTTAGTATCTCCAGGGTTCTTCCATGTATACAGCCTTCTATCATGATTCTTAAACCAAGTGTTAGCTATGATTAAGTTGTGCTCTGTGCAAAATTCTACCAGGCGGCTCCCTCTTTCATTTCTTAGCCCCAATCCATATTCACCTACTACGTTTTCTTCTCTCCCTTTTCCTACACTCGAATTCCAGTCACCCATGACTATTAAATTTTCGTCTCCCTTCACTATCTGAATAATTTCTTTTATTTCATCATACATTTCATCAATTTCTTCGTCATCTGCAGAGCTAGTTGGCATATAAACTTGTACTACTGTAGTAGGTGTGGGCTTCGTATCTATCCTGGCCACAATAATGCGTTCACTATGCTGTTTGTAGTAGCTTACCCGCACTCCTATTTTCCTATTCATTATTAAACCTACTCCTGCATTACCCCTATTTGACTTTGTGTTTATAACCCTGTAGTCACCTGACCAGAAGTCTTGTTCCTCCTGCCACCGAACTTCACTAATTCCCACTATATCTAACTTTAACCTATCCATTTCCCTTTTTAAATTTTCTAACCTACCTGCCCGATTAAGGGATCTGACATTCCACGCTCCGATCCGTAGAACGCCAGTTTTCTTTCTCCTGATAACGACATCCTCTTGAGTAGTCCCCGCCCGGAGATCCGAATGGGGGACTATTTTACCTCCGGAATATTTTACCCAAGAGGGCGCCATCATCATTTAATCATACAGTAAAGCTGCATGCCCTCGGGAAAAATTACGGCCGTAGTTTCCCCTTGCTTTCAGCCGTTCGCAGTACCAGCACAGCAAGGCCGTTTTGGTTATTGTTACAGGGCCAGATCAGTCAATCATCCAGACTGTTGCTCTTGCAACTACTGAAAAGGCTGCTGCCCCTCTTCAGGAACCACACGTTTGTCAGGCCTCTCAATAGGTACCCCTCCGTTGTGGTTGTACCTACGGTACGGCTATCTGTATCGCTGAGGCACGCAAGCCTCCCCACCAACGGCAAGGTCCAATATTGAAATAGTGAGAAATAATAGTACACAAAGAGAAGAGTACTTCACCGCATGATTAATATGTGAAAGTTCCATACCCACTGCAATTTTCAAGTGACTACAGACTTTTCAATGAAATATAATATTTAAGTGCCATAGATAGCTGGTAAACGAGAATTACTGTGCGTTTTGAGTAATACATTAAGTCATTTTGTTGCCACATTATGGGTGTGTTTCGCCAAAATACAGCTGAGATAATAAATATTCATCTCACTTTCATTCTAATGCACATGAAATTGCGACAGAATCAGAAAACAGTAACTTCTGTAAAGGCATGCCAACAATTTGTCAAAATGACCAGTCTCGGTACAAAAATAAACTGTAATTTCTTCACATATATTGTTCCAAACCCACAGTAACTCCCGTTTCACCAGATATCGGTGGCACCTAAATATTACACCAGTTCATTGATAAAATCTATAGTCACTTGCATACCGCGATAGATTTGAAAGTTTCGCTTATTCATTATATGGCGAAATACTCGATATCATTTGTTGAAATCTTTTTTCGATGTCTGAAACCGTTTATGAGATGTGGACGAATTTTGGAAATATTTCATCGTGGCTTCTTCGCTGGGGCGCGAATTCGGGACGAAGCGCTTTACATATGATCTATTTTCTCAAGACTGGTCATAGGTAGCAATATCAGTCAAAGTTTAATGAAGACTTCAATATGCTAGCTACGTTTCGTATGCAGTAACATATGACCTGGCATTCGGCTAACGCAAATTCACAGCGACCTCTGTTTTTCACCGCAAACTTACTAAATTCTTGCAGCAGTTTACATAATCCTAAAATATCAGCCGGCCGTGGTGGCCGAGTGGTTCTAGGCGCTTCAGTCCGGAAACGCGCGCCTGCTGTTGGCGCTGGTTCGAATCCTGCCTCGGGCATGGATGTGTGTGCTGTCCTTAGGTTAGTTGGGTTTTAAGTAGTTCTAAGTTCTAGGGGACTGATGACCTCAGATATTAAGTCCCATAGTGCTCAGAGCCATTTGAACCTAAAATATCGCAATAAATATGACCGTTAACGAAGTGACAGGTAGTTCATCACAAAGCTGTCGAATGAAGCTATAAGACGTGCGAGAATCAATTTTTTTTTTCACCGAAATTTTGTTTACAATCGTTTGAGAACGATCGCAGGTTAGCTGGCGGGTGTATGACGTTCTGTTTGGTCTCGAGGGTTCGTTAATCGGCGTAGTCTGAGAGTTCCTGTCCTGTAATTTGTGACGTCAATCGTCAAACAGGACTACTGATTAGCCAGCGCAGGTACCATCCAGGGTAATTGACTAGGACTCAAAAAATAATAGCACCGGACCTATCACGGGAAACATGAACAACTCCCTGCGGGACAGCCGGCTATCATACGACAGATTGTTACGGGACCTTGTCGCATGAGTGGGCTAGTAAGCTCGCAGCGAATCTTACTCCGGGTGAGTAGGGCTGGCTGCCCGAATGAGAACTGCCTTCCACCAGTTCTGTAGCCGGTTACACTGCACGTATCACCTCCGTTCTTCCCCTGGCGGCCGACTTGCTTCGCCGACGATCACGTGGCGTACTGGTTCAAATGGCTCTGAGCACTATGGGACTTAACTGCTGAGGTCATCAGTCCCCTAGAACTTAGAACTACTTAAACCTAACTAACCTAAGGACATCACACACACCCATGCCCGAGGCAGGATTCGAACCTGCGACCGTAGCGGTCGCGCGGTTCCAGACTGTAGCGCCTAGAAGCGCTCGGCCACTCCGGCCGGCACCAATACTTGTGTTGCTGGCGCTAAACCTGTGATGTCCATGGTCTCTGCCATCGATGCTTCATCGTCCCACGGTGATCAACATTTACACTAAAGATACAGTAAAGCGTGAAAGCGCTTCACTTGATTTCTATCTCTCTCTCCCTCTCTCTCTCTCTCTCTCTCTCTCTCTCTCTCTCTCTTTTTCTAGAACGTAAACATGGCAGTGTTGCCGCTCTGGACGGGACCACACTGGTCATTTGGGGTAAAACGAATCTGCGTCTATCGAGCTGTCAGTGTTGCTCGGCAAACGTTTGTTGTGCTGTAGCGCCGAGCGTACCGGACGTACTTGGCTATCGATTCGGAGCGCGGTGCGACCTTCATTCAAGTGAGACCCAGAGTAATGCGCACGCCGCTTCAGAGAGGCCTGGGGTTTTTCGTGCACACCGCTCGCCGCTTGCCGCGGCCGTCTGTGATGTGCCTGTGCGCGGTCCTTTTGCAGCGGCCGGCTGCGCTCCTTTGTTCAGAGTGCTGGCAGCGGGCGGCAGGCGGCGGCAGCACTCTCTCAGATGGGGCCGCGTCTCCCTCCGCCGCTGCCAGCTGTGCTGTGGCAGCCGCGCCACGTCCGAGCCGTTCGCTGCAGGCTCCTTCCTGTCCGTCTGCCACGTCAGCCACAACCGCTGCTCTCTGCAGAGCCTTCCCGCCGGCCTCCCTGCTCCCACCACTCGGACAAATTATTACCTACGACGGAGTTTCAATAAGTTGCCACGTGTAAACACAGATGTTCATCCACATTTATACTCCGCAAGCCACCCAACGGTGCGTGGCGGAGGGCACCCTACGTGCAACTCTCATTACCTCCCTTTCCTGTTCCAGTCGCGTATGGTTCGCGGGAAGAACGACTGCCAGAAAGCCTCCGTGCGCGCTCGAATCTCTCTAATTTTACATTCGTGATCTCCTCTGGAGGTATAAGTAGCGGGAAGCAATATATTCGATACCTCATCCAGAAACGCACCCTCTCGAAACCTGGACAGCGAGCTACACCGCGATGCAGAGCGCCTCTCTTGCAGAGTCTTCCACTTGAGTTTGCTAAACATCTCCGTGACGCTATGACGCTTACCAAATAACCCTGTGAAGAAACGCGCCGCTCTTCTTTGGATCTTCTCTATCTCCTCCGTCAACCCGATCTGGTACGGATCCCACACTGATGAGCAATACTCAAGTATAGGTCGAACGAGTGTTTTGTAAGCCACCTCCTTTGTTGATGGACTACATTTTCTAATGACTCTCCCAATGAATCTCAACCTGGTACCCGCCTTACCAACAATTAATTTTATATGATCATTCCTCTTCAAATCGCTCCGTACGCATACTCCCAGATATTTTACAGAATTAACTGCTACCAGTGTTTGTTCCGCTATCATATAATCATACAATAAAGGATCCTTCTTTCTATGTATTCGCAATACATTACATTTGTCTATGTTAAGGGTCAGTTGCCACTCCCTGCACCAAGTGTCTATCCACTGCTGATCTTCCTGCATTTCGCTGCAATTTTCTAATGCTGCAACTTCTCTGTATACTACAGCATCATCCGCGAAAAGCCGCATGGAACTTTCGACGGTATCTACTAGGTCATTTATATATATTGTGAAAAGCAGTGGTCCCATAACACTCCCCTGTGGCACGCCAAAGGTTACTTTAACGTCTGTAGACGTCTCTCCATTGAGAACAACATGCTGTGTTCTGTTTGCTAAAAACTCTTCAATCCAGCCACACAGCTGGTCTGATATTCCGTAGGCTCTTACTTTGTTTATCAGCCGACAGTGCGGAACTGTATCGAACGCCTTCCAAAAGTCAAGGAAAATGGCATCTACCTGGGAGCCTGTATCTAATATTTTCTGGGTCACATGAAGAAATAAAGCGACTTGGGTCTCACACGATCGCTGTTTCCGGAATCCATGTTGATTCCTACAGAGTAGATTCTGGGTTTCCAGACACGACATGATACGAGAGCAAAATACATGTTCTATAATTCCACAACAGATCGACGTCAGAGAGAGAGGTCTATAGTTTTGCGCATCTGCTCGACGACCCTTCTTGAAGACAGGCACTACCTGTGCTCTTTTCCAATCATTTGGAACCTTCGGTTCCTCTAGAGACTTGCGGTACACGGCTGTTAGAAGAGGGGCAAGTTCTTTCGCGTACTCTGTGTAGAATCGGATTGGTATTTCGATGTCAGCCATTTTTTCGTTTGTGCGAGGATTTAGAGAAGGAACTGCAGTGCGGTCTTCCTCTGTGAAACAGCTTTGGAAAAAGGTGTTTAGTATTTCAGCTTTACGCGTGTCATTCTCTGTTTCAGTGCCATCATCATCCCAGAGTGTCTGGATATGCTGTTTCGAGCCACTTACTGATTTAACGTAAGACCAGAACTTCCTAGTATTTTCTGTCAAGTCGGTACGCAAGCTAATTAAAGCTCTGTATAGGAAAAATAGGGTCGTCTTTTTACCCTCCGCTTGCCGAAGTCTGCAGTTCGTGATTGGCTGGTTCGCATCACGTAACGTTTCCGGCTACAATCGCACCAAAAAGTATTGGCACACGTGCGTATTTATCGTTGATGGTTGCAAACGCCGCACCTTCCGGTACACAGCACATATACGTGCTACCTCACATACCAGACATTACAATTCTGCCCACAGTGTCTACCATTAACAAAGAAATGCAGTGTTAAGGGCAAACATGTATCTCCTCTGCACACAAAAAATATTCGCACATAGCGTGGCTTCTCGGTATATTGCTGGGTTTTCAGGTACCGGAACGCCATCTGCTGACGCAATAGACACTGCGTGTTGTTGGCAGCCGAGTCGCTAGTATATTGCCGTATTGCGCTATAGTGGTCAGCATGGGGCCGAAGAAGAAGGAACATTCAGTGGCGTTGCGTCAGAGTGTGGATTGCTCCATTCACAAGGGAGAAGCTATCGACAAATCGGAGCAGAGGTACGAGTCATCATTCACAGCCGGCCGGCGTGACCGAGCGGTTCCAGGCGCTTCAGTCTGGAACCGCGCAACCGCTACGGTCGCAGGTTCGAATCCTGCCTCGGGCATGGTTGTGTGTGATGTCCTTAGGTCAGTTAGGTTTAAGTACTTCTAAGTTCTAGGGAACTGATGACCTCAGATGTTGAGTCCCATAATGCTCAGAGCCATTTGAACCATCGTTCATAAATATAAAGAGACTGCAACAACAGTGCATAAGTGTCGTTCTGGACGTCCAAAAGCGCTTACAACCCGAGAGCGTCGCCATATCATCGCACTTGTTCGAAAGGAACCTGCTACAAATGCAGCAGCTATAGCTGAGGTTGTTCAGACAGCGTTCAACAAGACCGTTAGTGTTCAAACTATACGAAATGTGTTGAACGAGGCTGACATGCATGGACGTTCTCCAAGGAAAAAGCCATACATATCGGAAATTAACCGGCAGAAACGCACGGAGTTTGCCAAGGACTACATCAGCAAGACGATGGAGTTTTGGAACACTGTGATATTTAGCGACGAATCGAAGTTCAATGTGTTCAGATTTGATGGAAGAAAGAAAGTTTGGCGCAAGCCGAATACGCACCTCGACATCAAACACATGCATCTCACAGTCAAACACGGTGGTGGCGGTATCATGGTCTGAGGCTGTATGGCGGCCTCCGGCGTTGAGAATCTAACTGTAATCCACGCTATAATGGATCATATGAGATACATAGACGTGTTGTGAGGTAATTTACACGCTAGTGCACAGACATTGGGCCTTACTGGGGTTTTTCATTTCCAGCAAGACAACGACCCAAAACATACCGCCATGAAAACCCGGGCTTGGTTACTGTACAATGCCCCCAGAAGGGTTCTAACACCACCTCCGAGCCCTGATTTGAACCCCATTGCGAACCTGTAGGCTCATCTTGACACACAAGTCAGAAAAAGGCGTCCGTCCGGTAAAAACGACTTGGAGAAAGTGCTCCTGGTGGAATGGTCGAAAATTACCCCTGATATCACCCGGAATTTAATACAAAGCATTCCTAGGCGTTTACGTGCTGTTATAGATGCTAAAGGGATGCACACTAGATATTGGAAGGTGAACATCAATGAAGAAAACGAACACACTGTCCGATTCACACGCGTGTGCCAATACTTTTTTGGATGCAGAAGAGCGATGTTTATTTTCATAACACTGTATGTTACTTTACGGACAGGTGATTTGGACACATTTGTAACCTATGTAATGTAAGGTGGCATGTGTCTGGGTTCTGTTCTGAAATATATGTTTCGTTTAACCTACAACCACTAAAATGTGACTGTGCCAATACTTTTTGGTGCGACTGTATATTCGGCTCTCGTGTTATGATAGGACGTGCTTTGAATTTTCGAAAGAAGTGATAGCACAGTGTTGTGCGTTCGGTTGCACTTTTTGAGGTCAGGAGAAAGGGAAATTCTATAGGTTTCCTGCAATAGAGAGATGGAGCAACAAGAATTTTTATTCATACAGAAATATGTGGCACGAAGAAGTTTTATTCGTTAATCTACATCGTCCTCTTTTCAACTACCAGCCTTCTGACTGGTTTGATGCGACTCGCCACGAATTGTTCTTCCGTGCCACCCTTTTCCTCTCAGAGTAGCACTTGCAAGCTACGTCCTCAGTTATTTGCCGGATGTGTTCCAATCTCTGTCTTCCCCTACCGTTTTTACCCTCTACAACTCCCTATAGCACCATGTAAGCTATTCCCTGATTTCTTAAATGCTTCAATTCTCTTCCATTCCGGTTTCCCCATAGTCCATGTCTCGCTACCATACAATGCTGTATGGTAGTGAAACCTACATTCTCAGATATTTCTTCCTCAAATTAAGGCCTGTGTTTGATACGAGTTGAGTTCTATTGACCAGGAACACCCATTTCACCTGCGCTGGTCTCCATTTTATATCCTCCTCGCTCGGTCCGTCATGGAGTATTTTGCTGCCTAGGAAGCAGAATTCCTTATCTTTTTCACTGTTTCCATATCTGTACTTTCATTCTTCTTCTTTCGTCTTTCCAATCCATAACCTGTACTGATTAGGCTGTTCATTGTATTCAGCAGCCGGCCGCAGTGGCCGAGCGGTTCTAGCCGCTTCAGTCTGGAACCGCGCGACCGCTACGGTCATAGGTTCGAATCCTGCCTCGGGCATGGATGTGTGTGATGTCTTTAGGTTAGTTAGGTTTAAGTAGTTCTAAGTTCTAGGGGACTGATGACCTCAGAAGTTAAGTGCCATAGTGCTCAGAGCCATTCGAACCATTTGTATTCAGCACATTTCGGAATTCTTCTCCATTTTCACCGAGGGTAGCAATTCATCAGCGAATTCATTGATATCCTTTCGTCTTGAATTTTAATCCCACATTAGAACCTTTCTTTTATTTCCGTGATTACTTCTTCGGTGTATACAGGGTGTTTCCATAAGAGCATACAAAAATTTAACAGGCTGTAGAGGATGCTCCGCTGAACAATTTGAGGTAGGGAACCTGGGGTTGGAGAAGCAGCTCAAGGACATAATAACAATAAAATCACGTTACTGTGTACGTTTTTATTTACGTTAGTTACAGTAAGCTGCAAGTACAATCATTGACACAATGAATGCACCATTTGTTCTCTATCTTCCAAAATGTGCTAAAACTGGCAGTTGTCAGCCTGAATGCAAGCATAACATAGCCAACCAAAATTATGACACATCCTGAAAAGTATCTCTGGCATGTTTCGAATCACATGTCAGGCAGCTACAATTGTGGCAACTAATTCCATCTCCATATCCACTGCGGTCTCAGACACAATTGACTGATATCCCAATGGTAAATAATCGAGGGGATTCAGTTCAGGTGACCTCGCAGGCCATGGAATAGGATCTCGTCTTTCTGATGCAGTGACCAGGAAAACAGCACTGAGATGGTTGCGGAGATCCACACTGAAGTGAGGTGGTGCACCGTCATGATGTATCCACATCGTCTCACGAGCAGCCAAGGGTACGTTCTCCAACAACTCAGGTAGAGAGAGCTCTTTGCATGAACCTCAAGTACAGGTTGCCATTCCAAAAAATGGCTCTGAGCACTATGCGACTTAACTTCTGAGGTCATCAGTGGCCTAGAACTTAGAACTACTTAAACCTAAATAACCTAAGGACATCACACACATCCATGCCCGAAGCAGGATTCGAACCTGCGACCGTAGCGGTCGCTCGGTTCCAGACTGTAGCGCCTAGAACCGCATGGCCACTCCGGCCGGCAGTTGCCATTCAGATGGCCAGGTAGACTTCCTAGTAATCAGGGCTCGTCTTCCTTGTTTCCTTGCGGAAAACAAAGATTGTTCATGTGAATAAAGAGCATGATACTTGTAAACTTGTATGCATGTTAGTTGCAAATAGAAATGGGGCAACAAGGACATCAGCGCGTTTTGTTAGTGCAGGTTGCATACATCAGGAGCAAGTATTCACTAAGGGACAAACCTATTGTTCTCTTTTGATTGACAGGTTATGACCCCCTGGGGATAATCTTTCCTTTTGATTGACAGGTCCTTAACCTGTTATTGCCATAGCTCTCCTCCTCCTCCTCCCAACACCTCAGGAAACTTCCAACATCCCCCAACCCCCCTTCCCAATTACTGATAGAGGTACACTTTCAAGCCTGAGTTACTCGAACAATCCTTCCTCACTCTTATCAATTTGATTGACTACTTAATTAAACGATCAATTAATTAACCCCTCCCCCTCTTTAAACCCTCCCCAACCCTCCCCTCCCCTCTCCCCCTCCCCTACCTGGAAACTTGAGGCCCTGTGGTGGAGCAAAAGGATGTCATGACAGGAAATTCACTTACATAGCAGAAGGTATATTGTTTATTTATAAAAAATTCAGCTTTCAGGCGATATATTTTCTTGCTCATCATTCTCTGCTGTTTAGGAAGATGTAAGTCTTGTAAAGAAGTAATTAAATCTAATGCTTTTTTCTATTCTGATCGCGCAAGGAATACCATCATGAAACAGTCATAAAACATAATTACACAGTTGAAAGGCGTTCGATCACGAAGCATGTGCCATCTGTCATTCTGTCTCGCCACACACGCAGGCTAGCCGGAGTCGGGGTGCACCGGCGACCCCAACAAAGCGGAGAAGTGCGCGTCAGCGGCCGCGCCAGGCAATGGTGTCCTCGCGGGACCCGCGACTGACAGACGGGATGCCATGTTAATCCCCGAACAAAAGCACCAGTGAAATTTCTGTCAAAACATGTGCTGTTTCCAGAATGAGATTTTCACTCTTTAGCGGAGTTCGTGCGGATATGAAACTTCCTGGCAGATTTAAACAGTGTGCCGAACCGAGACTCGAACTCGGTACCTTTGCCTTTCGTGGGCAAGTGCTCTACCAACTGAGCTACCCAAGCACTTGCCCACGAAAGGCAAAAGTCCTGAGTTCGAGTCTCGGCCTGGTACACAGTTTTATCTGCCAGGAAGTTTCATGTGGTCTTTCTCCGTTTCTCTTCGTGTTCTGCCGGGTCTGCACACACCATTGATTGCAGTTGGACCGAACTTTAAACAAAACAGTGTTTACCTATTAAACGCCTGTTGAATACCGATGCATGCAAGAACTCCTTCCTGCCAAGTCACATGTCTGTCAGAATCGATTCTCCTGTCGACTCTAAGCTGCCATCTGTGCTGGAGAGAAAGGATCTCACGACAAGAAATTCAATTATATAGCATAGGATATACTGCTTATTTATAAAATTCAATTTGCAGGGGCTGGATCTCACTTTTACTTGATGGTAAAAGCTCACATCCAGCAACTACATGTCCTAATTGTGTAATTACACTGCTGCAGATTGAAGGTGTCGTCTTATTGGAAAATTTTCATGTGTGCACTCACCTTGACTCGCAGGGATCGATTGAGCTAGTGCACAGTGCCACCACCAGAGGATGTTCCACCTCCTACCCCTCGCCCCCTCCCACCCCACCCCTCCCAGAAAAAAGTGGTTGGAAAAATATTCACTCTGTGCTGGAGAAGAAGGATCTCATGACATGAAATTCAAATCAAAGTCAAAAAGTCATATCCCATGACCCAAAGTAGACCCCAGTTAGCATTCGAGTGTGGATCTGCTGCTCAATATATCCGGAGTGGTGGTAGGATGTGGATCCACAATATGCCATGTCTGGGATAGGGTTTGAAAGTGGATCTGCCACGAGTAATGTCCGAAGCGATGTTCAGATACAGATTTACAATATACCACATCCCCACATCCAGGATATGGTTTGAAGATAGATCTGCCACACATTATGTCCAGAGCGATATTCAGAGATGGACGCACATCACACCTGGGATAGGGTTCGAAGGTGGACCAACCACGTGTTACATTCAGAGATGTGTTCTAAGTCGGATCCACCAGCGGGATGACCGGGTCATGGGAGCATTCTGTGCCACATGCACAAACACAGAAATATGTAAAATACCGCAAATGCACTGCTAGTGTAGAATATGTGATTGGAAGTGACTGGATGCATTCAAGTACAGTGCTATACTACGCCGACTGACCAGAAAAATAGAGCATTTGCACTTGGTGTTGGCAACTGTACTACATTTTGTAAGTAGGCTGTTTAGGTTTTTATATTGGTAACGCCACGTAGCGCTCTGTATGAAAATCACTGGCTGTGCTGTGTGCAGTCTGTGGCTAGTTTGCATTGTTGTCTGCCATTGTAGTGCTGGGCAGCTGGATGTTAACAGCGCGTAGCGTTGTGCAGTTGGAGGTGAGCCGCCAGCAGTGGTGGATGTGGGGAGAGAGATGGCGGAGTTTTGAAATTTGTAAGACTGGATGCCATGAACTGCTATATATATTATGACTATTAAGGTAAATACATTGTTTGTTCTTTATTAAAATCTTTCATTTGCTAACTATGCCTATCAGTAGTTAGTGCCTTCCGTAGTTCGAATCTTTTATTTAGCTGACAGTAGTGGCGCTCGCTGTATTGCGGTAGTACGAGTAATGAAGATTTTTGTGAGGTAAGTGATTTGTGAAAGGTATAGGTTAATGTTAGTCAGGGCCATTCTTTTGTAGGGATTTTTGGAAGTCAGATTGCGTTGCGCTAAAAATATTGTGTGTCACTTTAGTGAATGTTTGAGTACGTTCAGTTTTGCTCAGCTGTTTGAAAATCAAATAGTGTAAGAGGTTTATCACCACAGTAATTCATTAATTGTTCGAAGGGGACGTTTGATATGTCGACCCTTAGCCGAGGATACCTCACTGGAATCTTCTGATTTCTTCTTGTAGTTTGTGCAATTAGTGCAGCCTTTGTTTATTGCTAGCGCGTAATTGTAGAGAGAACTTCCTTTGTAGTTGTAGTTTTCCATTCTTGTACAGTAAAACAGTTGTGGTATGCATGTAGATTTGCACCAAGTATTTCGCAGCTGCGCTTGCAATTAACTAGATATTATTTTCAGTGCTATGTTAATGTGTTCCCCTATTTTTGCTCTTCAAATTGTGTTTTTCTGAATTGTCGTGTGAAATATTGTGACGTGTGAAAAACGTAATACTAGGCCATAAAGTAAACTGAGAAATGACAGTGAAGACGAAAGCAGTGTGTTAGCGCCACCGTCTAATGAATTAACTAATGTTCAACATAGTAATTTGGTAATTCTGCATATGGAAACGGAGCGGGCGGCAAACAATGGCGTAGGCAGTGAAACAATTAGTGAACAGGGAAGCATTATCGATCGATCGCTCGGCAACAGCTCGCCTCAGGAATCCGAAATGACAGGACACAATTTTGCAAATACTGTAGATTCAGGTTTTGCGTCCTCACCGTTTTCTCAAATAAGTCAAGACACATTTTCTGATTGTCAAAATGTGAATGTTGCCGGTGCAAATGCACTGCCGAAAAGCGTAGAGGAACAGATTCCAGACACTAATGCATTGTTATTACAGCTAATGCAACAAATGGAACAAAATCAGAGACAAACACAGCAAAAGCTTGAAAAGTTAGACACAATGGAACAAAATCTTCAAAAGTTAGACGCAATGGAACAAAATCTTCAAAAGTTAGACACCACACTTGAACAAACACGTGAAGATTTAACTACTGAGTTACATAAAATCGAATCGAAATGTCAAAAAGTCTGTAATGACGTAAAAACACAAATTTGTGAGCATTTCCAACCTATTTTTTCGCGTCATGAAAATGCATTACAGAATCACGAAGCAGCCATAAAAGAACTGCAAACAGCTAAAATTGACTCAGTTACATCTACCGATTCGGTTACGCAACTTGCAAAAACTCAAGAAAACTTAAAGGACACAGTAGATACGATTTCAACACAAATGGACACTCTGAAACTTGGTTCAGAAAAACACACTGAGGAAATAAGTACACTATCAGAGAAAGTAGCCGAACTTTCGGATCACTTCACTAACTTATCTGCAAAGGTAGATGATGAGCCATCACTGACACAGAAGAGTATGAACAAATTAAGAAATTCAAACAAAATCAGAATCAAATTAATACGCAATACAAAAGAGAAATCCGGGAAGTACAAAATCAGTTGGCACAAGTAATACAAAAACTTCATATTTCAGAGGACACTCGCGCTCCAACACGGTAAGAGGAACTTAGAAATACGGAAAAGCTTCAAAATAATAACACAGGCAATAACAAGGTGCACCGAATTTTGAGATGGAACCGCCGACACGACCTAACAATGACCGATATGCTACTCGCCGACACGATGATTTTGACTATAAGCTCTTCATTACTACACGTAAATTCAAAACGTTTAAGAATTCTGCCAACGACATACATCCACAAGCGTGGCTCCATCAATTCTCTCATTGTTTTCCTCCCAACTGCTCATTGGAGCACAGGTTAGAATTTATGTGTGGCTACTTGGAGAATGAACCAGCTGTAAGAATGAGATCGGTCATTCACGATTGTCACAGTGAAGGAGAATTTTACCATGCATTCCTCCCAGCATATTGGTCTCAAGCTACACAAGACCGAGTAAAACATAGCATTATGATGATGAAACACTTTGAACAATCTGAATTTTCCAGTCTTGTCAAATATTTTGAAGACATGTTGCACAAGAATCTGTACCTGTCAACCCATACAGCACCTCAGAACTCATCCACATTTGCTTAATCAAATTACCTGAACATTTATGACATATTATTTTGGCAGGACGTTGCAAAGACGACATTGAAGCTTTTCAGGGGCTCTTACAAGAATTAGAAATTGACACTGACAATAGCGAAACACGAAACCAGGAACACAACAATTACAGGTCACATCCGTCGCAATTCCGTGATGAAAGAAATAATAACTGGACACGACAAGGCTATTCTCACAACGTAAATCGTGACCAAAACAGACACCACCCGTATGACAACCACTGGCAGAGTGATAGTAATGAATATGACAGAGACAATCATAGAAACAGACAATTTGGCAACCAGAACTATTATTATCACAGGAGACAGAATAACTTCAGACGCAACAGTCCACCGTGCAGTGATAATTCAGGGAGAAATTCTCCACCACTTAACCGACAAGAAAGAAACTACAGGAACTACCGACATGACGACAGACGATATAATCATAAAGACAGACGTGAATTTCATCAGAACTGGCGGGATTCTAACAAGGCTGGGCCCTCTCGGCAAGGTGAATTTGTAGAAGTTAAGTCTCCTAATCCCAGTAACGACGCTCGCCAACAAGGAATCAGACAATGACTCGCACCGCAGGCAGCCACGTCCGCCCGCTGGCTCAGGGAAAAATAACATAGACGCTAACCTTAAGAAAAATTCCAGTATTCCTTACCAACGTATACCACATGATAATTGCGTTGAAGTTGAAACTCTGCGTACTAGGAAGAGTAAAGGTTTACACCACATTTTACATGTAAAACCGTTTATTGAAAGATAATCTGCTTTTTAACTTTGTCTTTGCCATAAAACTTTTCACTTCACATTTCTAGTATGCATTGTCAGACTTAGAAACTGTTACCATGCAACAATGTTTGAAGTTAAATATCCAATCAAGAACCAAGAGAACTTATTTAAACAGAAATTACGAATGCATTGTTATAGTGAACAGACAACACAATGTTATTGCATGTGTACATTCTTGCTTGTTAGTTGCACGATTACGTAACGACTATAAGGCTCACATACTTAGAACATTTACCAGTACTGCTAATGAGATTTTAATGCAACATTTTGGTTTACTTGAAAATACATTCTGGATTTAAAGTACTTTCTGCGAGATACCAGATGACACAGTGGTTAGTTTATGTGACAGCTACACCATTATATCATGACGTTACTAATGAGTAACAATTTACAATGTTGCTTTTGCGGTGTTTCTGTTTTATATCTGCACAGTTTTTCTGAATTATTCTGGAAAGTAAAACATGTTTTAGTAGTAACTTTTGTGGTATAGCTATAAGGAGACAGTCTTTTACGTAGCACAACAATACGTTACAGTACAGTACTTTCTTCATCACAACGATAAGTGTAATAACTAAGATATCTATACGCAAAGCATTTCACTTTTGTTTATCATGAGGTAAGTACATTGGCTTCTGCAGAACTTAGCTTTCAGAGGAAAATAACTACGACACTTCCACAGAGATTATCTTACAACAAGACGCACAGTTTAGCGCTACAGTACACGTATTTCAGTGATTAATTTTTTACTTAAAACATTTATTTTTAAAGATATTTGAAGTACAATGATACAAAGGTTTTCCGTGATACATTTCATTCCATTGCTGTAATCTGTAACACCTGAGGGTATAATTACATTAATCCTCAAGGGGGTACACGCCTACTTTGTGTACCATGTGTTTGGCAAGCACAAGGAGCCCTAGCTAATATGGTATTAGCTTATACAACTTCACACATCGGTACCATATTTCTCTAACACATAAATTACACAGCTATCTGGTCATTTAACTGGAAGAGACAAACATTTATTTTACTACATCAGTGACAGATGTTTACGTAATTACACAGTTGAATAACTTCATACTTATGAAACTGTATTTTATCTGTACTTTGTGAACTGTTCATATTTTTTTTTGAACCATTGTGATACTACAAGAGCTTTGAATGATGTATTTGGTATGGGATCACGATTTTTAGAGTACGTTTGAGGTAGATGACACTTTTGACATGAGCAGAGAATTTTTTTAGGTTTTGAAATTATTGGATGAAGCTACGACGATTTTGAGAGTTGACTGAGGTGTTACGATGTTATTATTACGATGACTATGTGTATTATGCTGTTGTGGTATGTTTATGATCAATAAGCTGATGCTATATGAGTTATTTGATTATGCTACGTAGCTGTTATGATGAAATATTGAAGAAGTGTCGACGAATAAGGTAAGGAATAATGAGTAGCGTTTAGGGACTCTGGTTTGTGAAAAAGGTTGTTGGAAACCAAGAATCGTACTTTAAGAGTTATGAAATGTATGTAAATGCGTGAATGTATTACAATGCTGACGAAAATTTTTTGGACACTGTTATATCAATAGCATTTTGTTTCTACAGATTTGTAACGCAAATTCTTGACCTGTGAAATATTTTTATATGAAACTGTCACTGTAGCGGAGACTGGTGTCGTAAATATTTCGGCAAGAAAGTTAAGTGACCTTCACATAATCCGTCATGGGCACGACGCATTAGGTGGGCAGCTGCGCGACAGTCGCCTGGAAAAAAAGCCATTAGTGTGTGCCTTTCAGAGGCTCAGGTGGACAAAAAAAAGGAGGCCATTATCCTCGCTATTGACATTTCTTTGTAGAAAGCATCCTAAATACGACATGCTCAAACTTGAAAATATATGATTACACTGTGGAGCTCTTAATTTATGATATTTACTAAAATGCCTAATGAAATGATGAGAGACATTTTACATCTACTGTCTTTCTAGTTGAGAGATTGCTCATTTTATTTAATATCTAGTTTCTAGCTGCCCTGCAGCATTGGTTAAAATAAAATTTTGTAGATGTACTAATATAAATATTTTATGCCTACAGACCCTGTAAAGAATAACTTTGGTGTACTTCAAAAGAAAACAAAGGAGCACAAAAACACATTTCCCTTCACAGGAATTGCATACAGAATTTTCTTTTCAAGTACTTGGTAATTTCTTTTGTAGAATAAATTGTGATGCATCACTCTAGTGTTAAGATGTGACATAGGTATTAAACATGGCCATTTTTACTGTAATATTTTTTCTGCTTGAGCTTTCTCATGTTTAGATATAAGTTATTGCATTTGGTGCGGCTGTTTGCCAGGCATAGTGCTACTAAATTTCACTTTGTATTACTCTGTTAAGCTAGTTTTACTACTGATTTATTTTTCTTGTTTGCTGCACAGTGCCTTATATTAGTTGTAATATTGCAATTGCTTTGCCCATTTAAATTTTTTGTCATTGATGTTTGTCTTAATTGTTTTGTGCTGCTGCATTCCCTTAGTTTAGCATCTGAGCTCAGTAGATTTAAGTTAGCTTAAGAGGGGGTAGCTTATAAGAGAATGAGTTGCGATTAATTTGAAGAAATGCACTGAGAGGCTATACGAGAAAAGCACAGAAAGCAGGTATAGATAGGACTTTTGGAAATAATGAAGAACGAAGGGAGATCTCCGAGAAGTAAAGAAAGTTTTGTTTGCAAAATACTGCAGTAAAACAAACCCTGTCCTTTCCTTGTATTATTCCGCTATATGTTTGTGTACCCTTGTGTATTTATGTTTTTCCTGTATTTATATGTTTATCGGATAAGACTTATGTTGTAGAATTTTTCTAATACTAAGCTACATTCACAATGTTGAGGAATACTGTTATCCTCAAATATAATTGGCATTAATAATATGTTATTTACCTTGTAAATATGCTGAGACATTATTTATTCTGTTTTGTTTTAATGCTCATGTGTTAAGTTGACGTTTAAAAATTTATTCTGATCTTTTATGTATCTACTTATCTCATAATTCCTGTAACACTGATGTATCTGTTTATTTCTATTTTTTTGTAAAATCTGTACTACTACAGAGTTATCTGTATTGTTATGTTCTTTAATGATGTATTTTGTACCTTTGTAATTGTATTCTTACGTTATAAAATTGTAATTGACACTAGTTCATCATATTATTAACTTGTAAGTTACATTTCACTGCACACGTTTCTGTTGGTCATAGTATATGGACAATATGTGAGAAGTATGGACTGTTAGTGTTTGCACGTGTGTTAATAGTTCAGCAAGGGACTGGATAATAGCATTGCTGGTTCTAAGGACAATTCCAAAAACTTTGTGAGTGCACAAGTGGTGGTTATGGACTTGCTCTATTATCCGCAAGACTCTTCAATGGTGATTGTGAACCTGCACAGTCACAACAGATGGCTGCTGGCCATCTCTACAAGGACTACAGTGGGTCGGCATCTTTGATGACCCAACAATACCATTATTTCTACAAGGACTACAGTGGGTCTACACCTTTGCTGACTCACCAGTACCATTATTTCTACAAGGACTGCAGTGGGTCTGCACCTCTGGTGGCCCACCAATACCACAATCTCTACCAGCATTACAGTGGGTCTGCACCTCTGGTGCCCCACCAATACCGTAATCTCTACCAGGACTACAGTGGTCTGCTCTGTGACGACCTACCTACCAATATTCTTCAAATCTTCGAATGACTCTGCTGTGGGTTTACTCTGTTGTGGCCCATTACCTGTCTGCATGTCGAGCGTCAGCACTGTCTTTCCGTTGGAAGGACAACACTACTTCTTCAAGACTGCATGGAAATCCACTACTTCCGTGTGCATTTTCTTTTATTGTTCAGGCTTTGTGAAAAGAAACGGCAGTTTTACTGTGATGAATGATCGGGACTGTCTTTATGGACTGTGAGAAAATTTTAGCTTTTGACCAACATTGTATTAATAAGTGTGTGCATTTGATATCTTTCTTACTGTAATTATGAAAAATTTTTTCAAATCTCTATTGGTCAGTGCCCAAAACAATTTGTAAAATTTTTTGTGGGGAGCATGGGGGCTATGTAAGTAGGCTGTTTAGGTTTTTATATTGGTAACGCCACATAGCGCTCTGTATGAAAATCACTGGCTGTGCTGTGTGCAGTCTGTGGCTAGTTTGCATTGTTGTCTGCCATTGTAGTGCTGGGCAGCTGGATGTTAACAGCGCGTAGCGTTGTGCAGTTGGAGGTGAGCCACCAGCAGTGGTGGATGTGGGGAGAGAGATGGCAGAGTTTTGAAATTTGTAAGACTGGATGCCATGAACTGCTATATATATTATGACTATTAAGGTAAATACATTGTTTGTTCTTTATTAAAATCTTTCGTTTGCTAACTATGCCTATCAGTAGTTAGTGCCTTCCGTAGTCTGAATCTTTTATTTAGCTGGCAGTAGTGGCGCTCGCTGTATTGCAGTAGTTCGAGTAATGAAGATTTTTGTGAGGTAAGTCATTTTTGAAAGGTATAGGTTAATGTTAGTCAGGGCCATTCTTTTGTAGGGATTTTTGAAAGTCAGATTGCGTTGCGCTAAAAATATTGTGTGTCAGTTTAAGCACAGCCGTGTATAATTGTTCAAAGGGGACGTTTCAATTTACAAGCAATTTTAGAATATGGAACGAGAAGCGATGTCATGATCGCATGGGCAGAAGTAACATAAAATCGATAAAATTACAAAAAATGACGGAAAACACGTACAAATTGTGCAAAAATACGCCTAAATGTGGGGAAATTGAGGGAGTACTTGCATGTCTTCTGCTTGGTGCAGAACAGTTATTGTACTTGGGAACGAGTATGCGACAGCAAGAGGAATAAGAGAAAACGTTGACATGGACGCACCAGGAACCAGGGAAGCAGCCATTCTTTTCGTCGAGGCAACATTCTACTGTACGTCTATTGAGGTAATAGTGATACACGCGTGTTGACTGGTCTCTTTGAAGCTTTCCTGGAAAAAAGAGAACCATCTGCCTCCAAACTTCCTTCCTTCTGCGTTACAGGATGTAAGAGAGTGGATGGAATTGTAGCAAGGTATGATTTAATGGGTAACAGATGATGCATTCTGGAGAGAGAGGGAGATGTTGCTGCAGGTCATTTGACCATTTCTTTTGTTGTTCTGTCAGGATGCATCAGTTGTGTGACATAAAATGTGTTCGTCTCTTATACAACTGCGTGTTCTGTGTGTAACTTAGAGCACTGTCTACATGCGATCGGCAACAGCAAACCACCCAATCATCAGAGGACTTCCATCTCACGTGTGATGAAACATGTGGATCCTGTTTCGACACATTCCTCTAGACACACCAAGATTTATGTGGCGTACTCCATTTCCCCAGCCGCATCTTGGGCATAAAATCAAGTCTTCAGTCTCATAGCTATGGCGATTCGAAGTTAGCGACAAGTGTTTGTGAGGTACTGCAATCCCCATGTATATATCTGCTTGACAGATGGGCTGTTTACAGCGTTGGTGGCGGTGTGACTTGTAATTTCACATTTCAAACACTGCTGCAATGTGTTTGTCTCTTTCTTTGTAAGAGGCATTCTCTTTTATTATTTTATATGGGACTTATGTGAGCATAGTATTGTTTCTGAACCGTGGTCAGATGTGAACAGTGCGCGCCATACACCTCTGAAGAGCTATATTGTGCATGTATCACAAAGAATAGATGGTTCAAGGAAGTAGTTTTTTTCATTTTAAAGTTTGTCACCATAGTTTATCATAGAGAAAGCTGCAAGGACATTGTATGTTGTACACTGGAAGTATATTTGTTGCATTGGCGTAGTAACAGCATTTGATTCCACGTGACTAATAGGTTGGAAACTGCAACGGTCTAACATTATTGTGCGTTTTTTGTTCAGAACCATGTAGCCTTAGGAGTGCATACCACAAGTCCAGTAGGTCAGAAACCACAGTGATCTAACATATAGTGTATTTTAAGAGCAGAACTGTGTAGCGTTAGGCGTGCATGTGTTTGTGTTCTATCTTACCGATAAGTTCTTGGTACTGACCCCAGACATTACAACAATACTTTAGAATGCTTCAAACTCCATCCATTTGGAGCTCCATCATGCATAAAAACCACCCATTTCTTGTTCTTAACCGTCTACTATATCATCTTAACACTTTCATATCTACTGTACACTGATAAGGGGTGCTGACCTCCTCAACATTCGCGCATCTGGAGAAGTCTTGTCTCTTGGATGGGTGCGGGACAGCAGTTGTGGACACGGTTTGCTCTGTTCCTTCACAAAATATGGAATGTAACGGTCTACTTCCGGTGAGCTGCAGATTAAATCTGTGACAGTGCTGCAGGGAGTGTCGGTCAAAGACGATGCGAGGAGATCTTTCAGTCTCTAACTTTATCTTAAGAATGCGAGAATGCTCTGTAACTTCCATCCGCATAGGGAAAGATCGTAAATTCGGCACTATGACTGAAGTATATGTAAATCTCTGTGTGGTATACTTTGGTGTTCCAGAATTAACAATGAATGGACATACTGCACAGTCATCTATCTACATTCACAATGGTCCTCGCAAAGTAGAGGAGGGGTGGTTTAGCGATTATACATAAACTGGGAAGCATGCTGCCGTGTCACTGGTCAGCATTGTAAAAAACTGCTAAAATTGCTAAAATTGATCGCACTATCAACTATGATGCTTATTATTACAGTACATCGCTGTTGTCTTTTCCACCCCATCCATCCACTGGTACGCTGTTGATTACCACGTAATGACTGACTGAAATCGCTTGTTTGAGATGGAGAAAGAGTCTTGGTGGAGGGACAGCACCTTCTGGGGATGGCTAGCTCCGAAACAGTGATCTCATACATGACAGAAATATAACGAATCAACCGAAATGGAACACCAAGCCATCAGCTATACTGTCATTGTGAAAGATGAGTTTAAATGTACAGGACAACTGTTTGGAAACACTCCACAATGCTGCAAAATTCTTCCAGTTTTCATATGTTGTGACATCTTCTGCATTTTTGTCGGTAAGAAACACCGCCTCTGTCTTTATTTCAATCATCCAGTGTGTGTGTGTGTGTGTGTGTGTGTGTGTGTGTGTGTGTTGTATGAGCAGTGGCAACATGATTTACACCGTGCGCTGTCCAGTTTTCTGCGAGAGCCTATGGATCTAAATGTGTTAATGTCAGTTTAGAACCTGACATAGATTTCGAAGTCGTGGCGGAAGAAACAAAATGTATGGCGGTGCACAAAGCGTGTTATAGCAGAAAATAACAATGTATCAAACAACAAAACATGGACCCTCTCTTGCGAATGATGCTCTGTGGGATACTACAGTACAGGCAATGGAACTGATCTGTGCAAGCGACTTTCATCACTGGCCACCTGCTCCAATGGATCGATACACGTATGTTTAATAGGATCACCACATATGCTCGATGCCGGCAAGCAGACGGTATTTGTTTTCGATATATATATATATAGTTCTCTGTCGGATGACGCTGGTTTTTCTCTGTTGAATGGTACAAAATAACGATGATAGAATGTTTAGGTGTCAGACGTGAGTGCACGCTGAGGGGCATGGATCTCCTTCAGACTGTAATACCTGTATCTAGTTTAGAAATGAATCGCAATGCAGTAGCAAAATCCTCGTCCTTCTTCCAGTTCCTGTATGATGTTGAGATTTCCTAATTTTCCCGATTACAAACACTGCCGTAAATGTTCGTACTGTCTTTTATACCATCTCGTGTTGCAGGAGAGGCGCTTACTTTACACAGCGTACACGTTGGCGAAGCTACAGCAACATGTTCCCATTTCCATCGAGTGGTCAAAATACGGTCCTGTCGCATTAACTCAGCTTACCCTGTTTGGGTTGCAGAAGGTGGCAGATATAGAGCTCACCGACTTCTGCTCGTTTCTGCCTTAGCACGCATTTTAGGCTCAATTCCACGCGCGCGTATCGTAAGTAAACAGTGACTTAAACTTATATGTAATCACCAGGCTTTTTATTCAGTACTCTTTCAATTTATTTATATCTGCCTGAATAGTTTCTAGGGTCCTTTGTTTACTTTTTAGTCAGCACTTAAATCAGTTTATACGATTTCTGTTATTGCCATGTTGCCATGAGTGAGAAGTGTGTGACATGCCGTAGGATCATTAGTTGCGGGATGTGGTGTGATGGGTGCTGTAGTTTTTTTCATTGGGGCGAATGTAGTGGCGTGGGAAATGGGGACATTAATGAAGCTCACCAGCTCTATTGTAGGATCTGCAATAGAGATAGGAAAATACTGGAACAGGAAGGGAAAATCGCAGCTTTTCAAGCTGACCTAGACAAGGCAAGGGGGGTCTGGACAGGTTAGGGTGAACAGAGGTGGGAAGTGGCAACAGGTAATAGGGGGAACTGGCAAAGGAAAGCATCAGACAGCTTTGTCATAAATCTTGAAAATAGATTTGACCTGTTGCCTCAGTCAGAATCGGATGAGCCTCATGTAGCTGAAGCTGTAGAAAGGGCGCAACAAGCTTTCAAGGACTTGAAAAAGGTAGGGAAATTTGTAAAGAGAAAGAAAGTTCTGTTGTTAGGTAGTTCCCGTGATAGAGGTGTTGGCCAACTACTGCAGGAAAATCTAGGTTCAGAGTACCAGGTCACAAACTAGTACAGATCTGGGTCAGGTAACAGAGGATGTAGGTTCTTTATGCAAGGATTTCACAAAGGAGGATGCCGTGGTTATAGTGGGTGGTCCGGGAAATAGCATTGACAGAGACTCTGAATATTCCTTTGAGAGTGACCTGGTGAAGATAGCATCAGCAATGAAGCATACGAGTGTGGGATTTGTGTCTGTGCTGAGACGCCATGATCGGCCTCATTTGAACTCTTTCGTAGGGAGGGTGACCTTGGAGTTGGAGTGGCTGCTTAGGACAGATATAGGGTCCCATATTGGTTTGATTCCTGTGGATGCTATCGATAGGTGGGACTACATTAGGCATGGCCTTCACCTCAATAGGAAAGGGAAGGGAAAACTGTCTGGGTTGGTTGCAGAAAACTTAAGGGGGAACACTGTCACAAGTGGTAAAATACCAGTGGTCACAGGTGTCAGAGGGATGCCTTTTTTAGGATAGGGAAGGGGGAAGGAAAACGAGTCTTAAGAGAGATTTGCAGACACACTCAGTTTGAGAAAACAGACGAACAGGAGTCAGATTTTAGCATACAGCCTCCATTTAAACAATGTTTAACAAAAAGTAATGAGAAATTGCCAGTTCATCTTCGCCAAAGCAGTTATAATCTCATTAGTATGCAGTATCAGTTATCTTTATTACACCAGAACATTCCGGGACTCAGAAATAAAGTTGATGAACTACTCATTTGTATCGATGAAATGAATTCATCTAACCAAATTGACATAATTTGCCTGTCTGAACATCAAGTGACCACTGGTATAGATACGTTAGACATTTCAGAATTTAAGCTAGCTTTCTACTTCTGCAGAGTAGATATGGATGGAGGAGGAGTTGCCACATTTATTAAAAACTGCCATAAATTCAAGAACATTGACATTAATAAATTCTGTTTAGAGCAGCATCTAGAAGCATGAGCAACAGAAGTAGAGTTCCATAACAGATCCTATATAATAGTAACTATTTACCGAGCACCTGCAGGAAATTATAATCTATTCATAAATCATTTAGAAGCTCTTTTGAGTTATTTAACAGGAAGAAACAAAGAAATTTTGATTGCTGGTGACTTTAATACAGATTTTATAATGCAATCTTCCAGTAAACATTCACTGCAGTTGAATGTAATGTTGTCTTTCAATCTAACTCACACGGTAAACTTTCCAACTAGGATCACTAAATCCTCAAGGACAGCCATTGATGACATTTTTATAGACAAATCAAAGGAACAAAATCATATCATAAAACCTGTTATAAATGGACTATCAGATCATGACATGCAACTCCTTGTTTTAGATGTAATTTCTAAGCAGATTATGAAGACTGCTAAATCTGAGTACAGGAGAGTAGTCAATCAACCAAAATTGAGTGTTTTAGAAAACTGCTCAAAGATATGAACTGGAAAGATGTTTATAGTGCTCATGACACGAATGAAAAATATAACACATTCATGAACAATGTCAGTACCATGTTTGAAAACTGTTTTCCTCTAAAAGTTACTCAAATTAAAGAGAAGTCTATAATAAAACCATGGATTACACAAGGAATAAAGATTTCCTGTAAAACAAAAAGGAAAATGTATCTGTCGACCAAGAACAGTTCCAATGCCGATGATTTAGCTAAATACGAGGGTTGCCCAGTAAATAATGCCCCATATTTTTTTTTCTCCAGAAGTATTTATTCCACAACAATCAAACTTACATATGTGAAAGACTGATGTTTTGTCTACTTGCTTTATTTTTCCACATAATCTCCTTCAAGTTCGACGGCCTTTTTCCAGCGAGACACAAGAGCGTGTATTCCCTGTCGGTAAAAATCTGTACTCTGCCTACGGAGCCAGGTTGTCACTTCGTGAATCACTTCTTCGTCATCGGCAAAACGTCTTCCACGAATGAAATTCTTCATTGGCCCAAACAAGTGAAAGTCTGAAGGAGCCAAATCGGGGCTGTAGGGTGGATGGGGTAACACTATCCAACCCAGTTTCGCGATGTGTTCACAAGTCCTCAAACTTGTGTGAGGACGAGCGTTATCATGCACACACTTTTGAGTATCCAAGCTGATTGATAATCACATCCACACTTCCTTTGCTTACTGACAACTCCAGTGCCAATTGTCGAGTCGTAATGCGTCGATCCCGTCGAATGAGAACATCAGCCCGCTGCAACATGTCAGGCGTGACAGCCGTGGGAGGCCTTCCCGACCGCGGCAAATCTCGGAGCTCCGCAGCACCGCCCTCTGATGCTTTCACCCTCTGTGCCCAGCGACCAACAGTACTCCTATCGACTGCAGATGTTCCGTAGACTTTGCACAAGCGTTTATGAATATTGCCCACGGTTTCTTCCTCTGCTACGAGAAATTCAATCACTGCACGTTGTTTATGACGGATGTCACCTGCAGACGCCATTTTAGAACATTCCTACACCACCGCTCTCTGTCGGAGGAAATTGAAACTTTGCGTACACACGCGGGAAACTTCAAATAACTCGCACCTAAAGTGTCACATTTCTAATATTTTTTATTTCGGAGAAAAAAAATATGGGGCATTATTTACTGGGCAACCCTCGTACAAGGAATACTGTAAAATATTAAAAAAAAATTAATTCAGACATCTAAACAAATGCACTACGAGAAGAAGATAGCAATGTCAGGGAACAAAATAAAAACAATATGGGATATAGTGAAAGAGGAGACTGGTAGAACCAGAAAGGAACAGGAGCAAATAGCACTAAGAGTAGATGACACATTAGTAACTGATGGGCATTGTGTGGCAAATCTATTTAACAAGTACTTTATATCCATTGCTGATAGAATGGGACTGTCAGGATCAGTAAATAATGCCCTTGAATATCTGAAACTAGCCTTTACAAATAGCTTCAGGCACATGAATATGTCAGTCACATCACCAAAAGAATTAGCTTCCATAATAAAATCTTTAAAAACAAAGCAGTCTAGTGGTTACGATGAAATATCAACAAAGTTAATTAAGACATGTTCTTGTCAGTTTAGTACAATTCTAAGTGACTTGCGTAACCACTCAATTATAATTGGGACATTTCCTGACTGGCTAAAATATGCAGATGTTAAGCCCGTATTCAAGAAAGGGGGTAAAGAGATACCATCAAACTACAGACCAATTTCACTTTTGCCAGCATTCTCAAAAATTTTAGAAAAATTAATGTACAGGCAGCATTTGACCACAAATAACATATTATCAAGAACACAGTTTGGATTTCTGAAGGGTTCTGATATCGAGAAGGCTTCAATAAAATTCTTCAGGGTATCAGACTGCATCGTCATAATTTAAAATGCGCCAACGTTTCGGCCAGCGTTGCAGCTAGCCTTCATCAGGGCCTTACGTTAAACTGCTAAATGAAACACACTTGTTTCCTTAAATAGCTGCACGAGAAAACCGTGTCGTTGCTTGATTGGCTGTAAAAGGAGGAGGAGGAGGGGTGAAAGGTATGCTTTATTGGTGTTTCCTTTATTAACTGTCATTGGCTGAAATAGCTGTTTTCTATTGGTCTTTATATTAATCCACCCCATTGGAGGAGACGGACGAATAGCGAACAGGTGATGGCTGTGACGTCACACTGTTTACATGCTATCCAGAAGCCGGCTGCGGCGTGCCATTGCTTTGTGTGCTCGCGACCACTACTGCGGCTCTCCGCGTGTCTGCATGGGCCGCCACGGCTCTGCCGCCGCTCCGTATCCCCGCTATTGCAGGCAGCCAAGACCTCGGAAGCTTGTACCCGTCCTCTCTATTCATGTTGGCGGGTCTTTTGGCTATTTCTGTCACCTCTCTAATCTTTCTTTTGAAAGTGAGAGGCTGTTTCGCCAGGACGCGGGCTTCTTGAAAAAATATTGGTTTCCCGCACTCGTCTCGGTGTTCCGCCACTGCTGACTTAGTGTGTTGTTTCAGGCGGATATATCTTTCATGTTCCGAGAGCCTTGTGCTAATCGGACGTCCCGTCTCACCTATGTAGACTAATCCACACGCACAACCAATTTCATACACGTCAGCTGTGTGTAGTTTGTCAACTGCATCCTTGGTAGAACCGAGCATGTCTGATATTTTGTTTCTGCTTCGGAAAATTGGTTTGATGTCGGCTTTTCGTAGAATTTTGCCAATACGTTCGGTGACCCCTTGTACATATGGTAACACAGCAATGCTCTGTGCCTCCTTCTCTTCTTCCCTATTAGTCTTCTCCCTTGTCGACATGGTGCTGTCTATCGTCTGCTTTCCATAGCCATTAGTTCCGAAGATGGACCTGAGGCGTTCAAGTTCTGTCTTCAGATGTTCTTCGTCGCTTATCCTGTACGCTCTCTTCGTTAGCGTGTGCAGGGCGGACTTCTTCTGCGTGGGGTGATGGTGGGAGGAGGCGTGTAGGTACCTGTCCGTACTGGTTGGTTTCCTGTACACTTTGGGGCCAGTTTACCATCAGGTTTTCGATAAACTTCCACGTCGAGAAAAGGCAGCAACCCATTCTTCTCTGTTTCCATTGTAAACTGAATTTTCCTATGCTGTTGGTTAAGGTGCTTGTGGAAGTTCTGTAACTCCTCTTCTCCGTGGGGCCAAATGACGAAAGTATCATCGACATAGCGAAGCCAACAATTTGGACGTAATGGTGCGGACTGGAGGGCTGTTTCCTCAAATGCCTCCATGAAGATTTCTCCTGCGATAGGCGATAGGGGTGAGCCCATAGCTACACCGTTAGTTTGTTCATAAAATTGACCTCTCCACTTGAAATAGGTGGTCGTCAGACAGTGGTGCACAAGCTCACATATATCAGGTGCCACGCGTTCTTCTAGGATGTTCACAGTATCTGACACTGGGACATTCGTGAATAGGGATTTGACGTCGAAACTAACCATCAGATCTTGGTCCGTAACACGCATTTCCTTTAGGAGAGACACGAAGTGAGTGGAATCCTTAACGTAGGACTCGGTTTGATGCACTAGGTGTCGGAGCCTAGGTGCCAGTTCTTTCGCTAGGTAGTAGGTCGGCGAATTTATACTGTTTACTATGGGCCTTAAGGGGAAGTCGGTTTTGTGTACCTTCGGTACACCATATATCCTTGGTGCCTGTGTCACTTGCGGGATGAATCTTCTGGCCTTGTCGAAGTTGATTCTAGAGTGCTTGAGCAGTGCCTGCGTCGTTTTGATTACCTTGGCCGTCGGATCTCCCTGAAGTTTCTTGTAGATAGGTTCTGCGAGAATATCTTCCATTCGTTTGTTGTAATCAGTTGTGTCCAAGACTACAGTGGCGTTGCCCTTATCTGCCTGTACCACTACTAAGTGGGGGTTGTCCCTGAGTTCTTTGATGGCATGGTATTCCTCAGCGTTGATGTTTTGCTTCGGTGGCTTTGCTTTATTCAGAACTCTGACCGTTTCCTGCCGGATCTTCTCCGCCTCGGCCTGTGGCAGATGACGTACCGAAGCCTCTACGGATTCTATGATATCTTCTTTTGGAACTCGCTTAGGTGCGACTGCGAAATTCATCCCCTTGGCCAGAATTGCTGTGGTTGCTTCGCTCAAGGTGTGGTCGCAAGCACACAAAGCAATGGCACGCCGCAGCCGGCTTCTGGATAGCATGTAAACAGTGTGACGTCACAGCCATCACCTGTTCACTATTCGTCCGTCTCCTCCAATGGGGTGGATTAATATAAAGACCAATAGAAAACAGCTATTTCAGCCAATGACAGTTAATAAAGGAAACACCAATAAAGCATACCTTTCACCCCTCCTCCTCCTCCTTTTACAGCCAATCAAGTAACGACACGGTTTTCTCGTGCAGCTATTTAAGGAACCAAGTGTGTTTCATTTAGCAGTTTAACGTAAGGCCCTGATGAAGGCTAGCTGCAACGCTGGCCGAAACGTTGGCGCATTTTAAATTATGACGATGCGGTCTGATACCCTGAAGAATTTTATTGAAGATGACAACGGCCGCGGAAGCCTACGCTTACATCGAGAAGGCTGTTTACACCTACAGTGAAAATGTACTTCATTCGTTAAATAACAAGTTACAAGCAGCAGGTATTTTCTGTGATTTGTCAAAGGCATTCGATTGTGTGAACCACCAAATCCTTTTAAATAAATTAGAATTCTATGGTGTCATGGGTAGTGCTGCAAAATGGTTCAAGTCATACTTCACTAATAGGAAACAAAGGGTGTCAGTGCAAGGGACTAGTGAATTAAGTCATCAGTCATCATCAGAATGGGAAGAAATTACATGTGGTGTCCCACAAGGATCCATCTTAGGGCCATTGCTTTTCCTTGTGTACATTAATGATCTCTCAATTGTTACACTGCCAGAAGCAGAGTTCGTTTTGTTTGCAGATGACACAAGTATTGTAATAAATAGTATGCCGAGTGTAGTTCTAGAAAGATCTGCTAATGATATTTTCATGGATATTTGTAAATGGTTTAAAGCCAACTCACTGACATTAAACTTCGAAAAGACTCACTATATTCAATTCAGAACCTGTAAGAGGTTTCCACCCAGCATATGCATAAAGTATGAAGAAGAGCAGATAGACGAGGTTGACAGTCTTAAATTCCTGGGATTACAACTTGATAATAAATTCAGTTGGGAGGAGCACACCACAGAACTGCAGAAACGCCTTAACAAATCTGAATTTGCAATTTGTGTTAGCAGACATAGGCGACATGAAAATGAAAAAGCTTGCATACTTTGCCTACTTTCATTCCATAATGTCATATGGGATAATATTTTGGGGTAACTCTTCAAGTGAAACAAAAGTTTTCAGAGTCCGAAAGCGTGTAATACGTATTATTTGTGGAGTAAATTCACGGATGCCCTGTAGAAACCTCTTCAAAGAACTGGGTATACTAACTACTGCTTCTCAGTATATTTACTCCTTAATGAAATTTGTCCTAAATAATATATCTCTTTTTCCAACAAACAGCTCAGTTCATACATACAATACCATGAACAAAAATGATCTGCACAAGGACTTAAAAGCACTTATGTTAGTTCAAAAAGGGGTCCACTACTCAGGAACACTCATCTTCAATAATTTGCAGCAAACATAAAAAATTTAGTTACAAATAAAGATCAGTTTAAAAGGAGCCTGATAGACTTACTAGTGGCCAACTCCTTCTATTCCACTGACGAATTTTTTAATAGAAACAAATGATGTATTGTATATATTCATACTATTAGTATTGTTATTTCAGTTTTGAAAAAATAATGACATGTTCCACATCCACGAGGATCTCCTCAGCACGGATCAATGGAACGAAAAACTAATCTAATCTAAAATCACATGCATAAAACTTCAGGGGTGGTGGGGAAAGACTGATGAGCTCTTAAAAGATGCATAAAGACTGTCTAAAACCACGTTGGAGTTTTACTGTAGCAGATAGTTTCGGAAAAGGTGACTCGTTTCAAGGTATGAGAATTCCATGAATATGATTCACTAATGGTTGTAATAATTAAAAGACATCTCCAAAGGATCAAATGCTTGTATGTGGTTGAATAGAAAGACCAAGATTACAAATTGCATATAGCATTTCTACCAGAAAGCGTAACAGCGACTCTCGTGTGTACCTGTAGAACTAAGACCACTTCTTATGCAGGGTGACCGTAACAGAGTCGTTGTGACCGTATTTGTAATAGCGCGCTCCTTTCGCGTAGTACATGTCGCCGGCCGAAGAATCCTTCCGTGGTCAGTTTCATTGGCAGAGGTACGACAGTATGTTCCCGTTTCCACTCAGTGTTCAAAAGACGGTCATGTTGCATCAACTCATCTCAACCTTTTTCTTCACGGGTTGCAGAAGGTGGTGGATATAGCGCTCTCCAACTCCCGTTCAGTTCCGACTTAAATTTGGATGATCACATGAACGAAGCTGCAGAGAGGCCGGGGCACAGACTGAGAAACAGTTACAAGATGCAGATGAATAGTCTAAAACCACGTTGGAGTTTTGCTGTACGATATGGGTTCGGAAGTGACTCGTTTCGAGAGATGAAAGTGCCACGAATATTATTCACCAGTGACTGTAATCATTAAAAGACATCTCCATAAGATCCAACGCAAGTATGTGGTTGAATGGAGAGACTTGATTCCAAATCACTGACAGCATTTCTACCTGAAAGCGTTACACTATCAGCGACTCTTACGTGTGCCTGTAGAACCAAGACTGCTTTTTATGCAGAGTCACAGTAACATAGTCGTTGTAATCGTGTTTTTAATAGTGCGGTCCTTACGCGTAATGTATATAAATTGCAGTTGTTTCAAAGAAAATGCCTTTTTTGCATGCTACACATCGAAATTTTTATTTTTATTTGTGCACCCAACGCGTTTCGCCTTTTTTACAAAGCATCTTCAGTGGGTGTCCTGAAATATTACATGATTTGTCCCTTTTACACATAGGTTATGGTTTCACATCTAGGTTATAGATTTAAAAACAGTTCCTTAACGTTTTTATGAAATGGAAAGGTACTTACAGGTAACTTCTAATTCACTGCATCTAAGCAAACTGCTTTTTCTCATCTGGCAACCAGGTGGACATCTTATAGTTCACTTTCGGTTCACTGTTTACGTTATACATCACTGTAACTGCCATCTTTTTAATACAGAGATTCATTTGTTTTTCTAAGTGTTACCAACATTCTCAGTTTTCTGCATTCAACTGTTTTGTGAATGTATGTGTGTGTGTGTGTGTGTGTTTGTGTGTGTGTGTGTGTGAGAGAGAGAGAGAGAGAGAGAAAGAGAGAGAGGAAGAGAGATTTCTTATTTTTTTATTAAAATAAAAATTATTTTTTTATTTTTTATTATTATTTGTATTCATTTATTTATTCTTAAAAATAATTATTATTATTATAATATTTTCCTGTATATACTTATGAGAGGAATCATATGTGCAATCATTTGTTGAGATTTCTGTCTATTATATGATCAGTGTAAGCAGTGAGCTGTTAGTCATATTTGCTTGGTCATTTAGTAGTTGTTTCTTCTCAGCCTTTGTTTTGTATACACGATAATTTTCCTGTAATGTTAGGAGATGGCTTTCATTATTTATTCTAATTATTTTAGTATCGTTTTCTCTTGTAGTAGGTTTGTGGTTATTTTCTCTCAAATGTTCTGCAAAAGTTGAGTGGCTCGTTCCATATTTCCATGCTCTGATATATTGTTTGTACCGGGTGTCAAATGTTCTGCTGGTTTGTCCTATATACCATCCATCACATGTGTTTTTAGTTATGCTTAATGGGGTGGGATTCTATTCTTGATGAACTTGGGTACTTTAGATCAACACTTTAAAGTTACTTATTACAATGCTAGGTATTTGAGTGTTCTGCCTTAATAATAATTGTGAAGTCTTTCGCTGTAAATAAATAAATAACAGAAGTACGAAAGTCAGGCTTTATCCTTGCCACAAAATATATTTTTCCTCTCACTTTGCTTACTTCTTTTGTTGATGATTCGAGTCGTTTGAACTGAAGCTGGTGTTTGAATGAGGTATGTACCGAATGCACGAGGTAATGCTGAGAAGTAAGGCCTCTAATTTTTTTATTCTGTGCTCAGAATCGGTTGAGGTATTAAATCTCGTGCATTACTTGGTCGACTTTCCTGCTTCGTTGACGCAAGTTGCAGTCCTCTATTGCTAAAGGGAGAGTGGCATTGCGGTGTGTAACTTAACTATGTTGGTGCGTGAGAAACAGAGCCTCAAAAAACAGGAAACACGAATTCGAAGAGTTCATCCACACATGGACCACCCTTTCGTTCGGCATGACAATTCCAGACCACACACGAGTGCTGTGACATCTGCAGCAATAGTACGCCTTGGGTTCACTGTGTTCGATCATCCGTACAGTTTCGACTTGGGATCATCCGATTTCCACTTGTTTCCAAAACTTCACTTTTATAGTGATGAAGCGGTGTAAGTAGAGGTGAGGTTGTGGCTCGTTCAACATAGTCGAACATTCTAATGATGATATCAACAAACTTGTCTCTCGTTTGGAGAAATCTGTTTATCGCTAGGGTGACTATGTTCAGAAATAAATATGTAGACGTGAAGATGTAATAGATGAAGATGTAGAATGTTGATAAAGTTTATTTTATTTAAAAAGTTTGAAGAGTTTTTGCACAAAAAAATCGTAAGTATCACTTTTCTAATACTCCTTCGTAGTTCCGTTCTTGAACAGTAACGGCTAAACACCCTGTAGCGGCCAATGTACGAGTACGTGCAGAACTGCAATGAGCACAAACTGGCTGCCACCACGGAGCTGGCTCAACTTAAAATTAATACCAACATGTAACGTAGTTTCTCTGCCGCTACTAAAACGAAAATGGCACTGACTGATATAGGTAAGCTTCGGAACGCCATTTATACAAGAGCAGTTTTCTGATCAAGATCAGTTACTGTCGGTGCTTGCAGGTCGTTGACAACGCCCAAATCAACCACGTAGCTAGTGGGTCAGTGATGAAAATGATCAGTTGATTGTGTCTCGCGCAGAGTTCTAAACTCTGTGGTTGCTGGAGACTGCGCCTGAGCAAAAATAGGAGACAGTGACTTCTTTTTCTAACTCTCGCCATGGTTAGTCATGATATAGTAGTGGACTTGCTGGCGTGTTTTATTAATCCCTATTAATATTTGCTTTGTTTTCTTGATATATTGCAAAAGTTGCACGAGAATTTTACGTGTTTTCTACAGGTCATCGGATCTCCTCCCTCAAGAAACCAAATAGGTACTGAAAAAAATTAGGTTTCACAGTATCTACGCAAAGAAAAAACACTATCAATGATAAGTGAGGAAGTAAATAGATAAACAGAAATGTTTAATTGAAAGTGTTTCACCAGTGAAGCCGTCAGCTCTGCTGAAGGAGACATATAGTTCTCGAAACTACAGAAAGAAATCAAGACTTTAAGTGTAAAGGGTGTATTTACTGTATTCCAAATATTGTTTAGAGTGTTTCTATCTATGTATTTTCTCGAGTAAATAACTTTCTTTCAGTGACCTTAGTTTTCCTATTCTATCGTTCTTAGCTTGTGGAAAGCTTTCCATTCCTTCTTTGTCAAGAACATCCTACATGAATTTTCCTTTCATCAAGCTAACATTTGGTTCAAGAATCATGAAAGAAGGTTGTATACATGGAAGAACCCTGGACATATTAGAAGGTTTCAGATAGATTATATAATGGTAAGAGAGAGATTTAGGAACCAGGTTTTAAATTGTAAGACATTTCCAGGAGCAGATGTGGACTCTGACCACAATCTATTGGTTATGACCTGTAGATTAAAACTGAAGAAACTGCAAAAAGGTGGGAATTTAAGGAGATGAGACCTGGATAAACTGAAAGAACCAGAGGTTGTACAGAGTTTCTGGGAGAGCATAAGGAAACAATTGACAGAAATGGGAGAAAGAAATACAGTAGAAGAAGAATGGGGAGCTTTGAGAGATGAAATAGTGAAGGCAGCAGTGGATCAAGTAGGTAAAAAGACGAGGGCTAGTAGAAATCCATTGCAGTAAATGAAGCAGGGAAAACGGAATACAAACGTCTCAAAAATGAGATCGACAGGAAGTGCAAAATGGCTAAGCAGGGATGGCTAGAGGACAAATGTAAGGATGTAGAGGATTATCTCACTAGGGGTAAGATAGATACTGCCTACAGGAAAATTAAAGAGACCTTTGGAGAAAAGAGAACCACTTGTATGAATATCAAGAGCTCAGATGCAAACCCAGTTCTGAGCAAAGAAGGGAAAGCAGAAAGGTGGAAGGAGTATATAGAGGGACTATACAAGAGCGATGTACTTGAGGACAATGTTATGGAAATGGAAGAGGATGTAGATTAAGATGAAATGGGAGATACGAAACTGCGTGGAGAGTTTGACTGAGTGCTGAAAGACCTAAGTCGAAACAAGGTCCCGGGAGTAGACAACATTCCATTAGAACTACTGACAGCCTTGGGACAGCCGGTCCTGACAAAATTCTACCCTCTGGTGAGCAAGATGTATGAGACAGGCGAAATACGCTCAGTCTTCAAGAAGAATATAATAATTCCAATCCCAAAGGAAGCAGGTGCTGACAGATGTGAAAATTACCGAACTATCAGTTTAATAAGTCACAGCTGCAAAAATACTAACGCGAATTCTTTACAGACGAATGGAAAAACTGGTAGAAGCCGACCTCGGGGAAGATAGATTTGGATTCCGTACAAATATTGGAACACGCGAGGCAATACTGACCCTACGACTTATCTTACAAGAAAGATTAAGGAAAGGCAAACCTACGTTTCTAGCATTTGTAGACTTAGAGAAAGCTTTTGACAATGTTGATTTGAATATTCTCTTTCAAATTCTGAAGGTGGCAGGGGTAAAATACAGGGAGCGAAAGGCTATTTACAATTTGTGCAGAAACCAAATGGCAGTTATTAGAGTCGAAGGACATGAAAGGGAAGCAGTGGTTGGGAAGGGAGATAGGGTTGTAGCCTCTCCCCGATGTTATTCAATCTGTATATTGAGCAAGCAGTGAAGGAAGCAAAAGAAAAGTTTGGAGAAGGTATTAAAATCCATGGAGAACAAATAAAAGCTTTGAGGTTCGCCGACGACATTGTAATTCTGTCAGAGACAGCAAAGGACTTGGAAGAGCAGTTGAACGGAATGGACAGTGTCTTGAAAGGACGGTATAAGATGAACATCAACAAAAGCAAAACGAGGATAATGGAATGTAGTCGAATTAAGTCGGGTGATACTGAGGGAATTAGGTTAGGGAATGAGACACTTAAAGTAGTAAAGGAGTTTTGCTATTTGGGGAGCAAAATAACTGATGATGGTCGAAGTAGAGAGGATATAAAATATAGACTGGCAATGGCAAGGAAAGCGTTTCTGAAGAAGAGAAATTTGTTAACATCGAGTATTGATTTAAGTGCGAGGAAGTCGTTTCTGAAAGTATTTGTATGGAGTGTAGCCATGTATGGAAGTGAGACGTGGACGATAAATAATTTAGACAAGAAGAGAATAGAAGCTTTCGAAATGTGGTGCTACAGAAGAATGCTGAATATTAGATGGGTAGATTACATAACTAATGAGGTTTTGAATAGAATTGGGGAGAAGAGGAGTTAGTGGCACAACTTGACTAGAAGAAGGGATCGGTTGGTAGGACATGTTCTGAGGCATCAAGGGATCACCAATTTAGTACTGGAGGGCAGCGTGGAGGGTAAAAATAGTAGAGGGAGACCAAGAGATAAATACACTAAGCAGATTCAGAAAGATGTAGGTTGCAGTAGGTACTGGGAGATGAAGAAGCTTGCACAGGATAGGGTAGCATGGAGAGCTGCATCAAACCAGTCTCAGGACTGAAAACCACAACATCAGCAACATTAATAAACTGTACTGTCATTGATTATTCCTTAATGTTGCTTCAGTATGTCAACTTTTCGAAAGAAGGACATTCCCTCATCTCCTCACTTTCCCCGTTCAGTACTGGGAATGACGGGACAGTACGTTGATGATGTTCCATCTAGTGTAAACACACATTCACTTGATGTCGATGTCCCCTTCATTCCGTTGACATACAATGTGAATGATACTTAACCCTAAAAATATGGACGTGAAATTGCACAGTAGGCATCTTAGACGCCAGCATGTAAACCGAAATAAGGAGTCATGGCAAGTGAGTCTCAGCACAGGAATGACAATACGCCGTGGGTGCAACAGTAGAATGACTTGCCATAGGTAGTCATTCCAGGCAAGAAAGCTCCTCATGCAAAAGTTGCTCAAGTTGCTACGAGGTTTTCGCTGAGGAGGAAAGAATGCAGCACCGTTCGGTGATAAGTTTTATTCCTTTTGGATGTAAAAAAGGTTGATGACATAAAAGTCAAACTGCGAACAGTTTATGTTGGCCTTTCTCCATCAAGGAAACAGTTACGTATTTTGGATATGAAATAGAAATATCGGAAAGAAAGGGTGGATGGGAAACTAGTGACTTCTAGGCACATAGGGCATTGCAGAAATATAATGGCGAACGATGAAAATTTTTGCCTGCTGGATTCAAATCTACGTTCACCGCTTCTCATGATGGTTTGCCATAACCGCTTCGACCATCCGGAGACGGCCCCTGACAGAGACAAATATCGAATTATTACGCTCTGCAATGCAGATCCCCATGTCCATTAACACTCTATTGCCAAATTATTGATTCCCGTATGGGTTCGGACGATATTAGTGATTCTGCACTGCAGAAAATGTCGTCTCAGACGTCACGCTTAGCATCCGTTTCTGACGAGAGTCTCACAGGATACTGGCAGACGTGGTTATCTAAGATATTAAAGAAAAGTCCAATGCATGATTCTCTCATTCATCCGACAAAAGTGTGCGATGTAGAAGAGGCCGTGAGTGTGTCCACAGCCGCGCTAACTCGTATTTTATGTGATACACTAGCGATAAAACAGTTATTGGTCCCAGGAGTGCCGTTATCGCTGATTGTGGACAATACGTGGATGATGCCCTCAACCTCAGAGTTGTATTTGCAGCACTTTGAGCGACATTCAAAAGGGTACTATTTTCAGTCAATCTGTTCCATGGAACGTCGCAACGGTCGCGAAATCAACATCTCTTTCGTGGAGGTATGTTCTATCTGAGCAACTAATTGAAGGCAGTTTGTTTGTTGCCGTACGCGTTTCGCTTCTTTTTATTTCGGAAGATCTTCAGTGGTGTGTAACACATGTTTCCTTTTATGCATACAATAAACGCATTTTATGCGTCAGATACAATATGTTGCTATGTTACAATATGTCGCGTCTTGCTCTTGTGTTTTAGGTTAGAATCAACTTTTGTAGCGCAAATTTCGTAATGTGAAATTACTGCTCGCTGTTACTTACGATTTCCAGCGCTGTTAGCTCATGCGCGTGGACCTGGAGATGTATTCGTTAGTTTCTGTCCTCCAGCTGGCCGATTTCTGCCGTTCTTTCACCCACAATTATCACATCACATATATCACTGGCACTTTGCATTTTGTCATCAACATATGTGTGTTTTCAATGTGTAGTACTGTAACCTCCCAAAAAATTAAAAATAGTTATAATATTCACGTTTTTGTGTAACCTCACCACAGCTAAATTCCATAACCTACCAATAATACAATGTGACTAACCTCCTAATAAAAATTGTGAGTCTTATATAACCTTTCAATAGTTAACTGACTGTGAATCTTAACTGGTAAATTTGCACGTAAGCAGTTCTGCGTCATGGCCCTGAAAGATCATTCTGAATAAATTGAAAATTCTTACCTCAGTGAAGTCGCCGGATAACGTGTATATATCTGCTCAGATAAGAAATTTTTCTGGCACAGCCTAGTGCAATGCTGGCCGCTAGATCTGTCATGTATAAAAGGAAACGACTGATTTTTCTTTACGACAATCGGGATAACCATGGACTGCAGAAATTAGTAGACTCTTTAAATTCAGATGAATGATTGTCAAAAAGTTAATTTTATAAAAAGGATTATTATTAAAAGATTTTTGAAACAGTTACATGGGAGTTGATACAACAATAGCACAAATTTTGTTGTAACTACATGTGCGCGCGGTTGCTTTTACCTTATATTACATCGCTCAGGCCCGCATCTCGTGGTCGTGCGGTAGCGTTCTCGCTTCCCGCGCCCGGGTTCCCGGGTTCGATTCCCGGCGGGGTCAGGGATTTTCTCTGCCTCGTGATGGCTGGGTGTTGTGTGCTGTCCTTAGGTTAGTTAGGTTTAAGTAGTTCTAAGTTCTAGGGGACTTATGACCACAGCAGTTGAGTCCCATAGTACTCAGAGCCATTTTTTACATCGCTCAGGCACCGCCATCGCTCCCCATGACCGGCCCAGTCAGCTCCATACACATGACTGCTAGCTACTACTTACTCCTACTGACACTGCTCTTACTGCAGCCAACACTGCTCTCTGGTCTGAGATTCTCTTATAGCTTACAAATCGCAGGAAGCGTGTGAGCAATCCATCGAAATTACGTCTGCTCGAGTGCGCTAGCAATAAATTCCTTAATCATGGACTTCTTACATAACCCTCCACTGGGGGAGGTAAAAATTTGGCAGCGATGGTGAGTCAATTGGACTTGCCATAAGCAACAAATTTTTCTGTAACCAATTTACTTTTCTAAATCTACAGTCACAGTCACAGAGTATATACATATACACTCCTGGAAAAGGAAAAAAGAACACACTGACACCGGTGTGTCAGACCCACCATACTTGCTCCGGACACTGCGAGAGGGCTGTACAAGCAATGATCACACGCACGGCACAGCGGACACACCAGGAACCGCGGTGTTGGCCGTCGAATGGCGCTAGCTGCGCAGCATTTGTGCACCGCCGCCGTCAGTGTCAGCCAGTTTGCCGTGGCATACGGAGCTCCATCGCAGTCTTTAACACTGGTAGCATGCCGCGACAGCGTGGACGTGAACCGTATGTGCAGTTGACGGACTTTGAGCGAGGGCGTATAGTGGGCATGCGGGAGGCCGGGTGGACGTACCGCCGAATTGCTCAACACGTGCGGCGTGAGGTCTCCACAGTACATCGATGTTGTCGCCAGTGGTCGGCGGAAGGTGCACGTGCCCGTCGACCTGGGACCGGACCGCAGCGACGCACGGATTCACGCCAAGACCGTAGGATCCTACGCAGTGCCGTAGGGGACCGCACCGCCACTTCCCAGCAAATTAGGGACACTGTTGCTCCTGGGGTATCGGCGAGGACCATTCGCAACCGTCTCCATGAAGCTGGGCTACGGTCCCGCACACCGTTAGGCCGTCTTCCGCTCACGCCCCAACATCGTGCAGCCCGCCTCCAGTGGTGTCGCGACAGACGTGAATGGAGGGACGAATGGAGACGTGTCGTCTTCAGCGATGAGAGTCGCTTCTGCCTTGGTGCCAATGATGGTCGTATGCGTGTTTGGCGCCGTGCAGGTGAGCGCCACAATCAGGACTGCATACGACCGAGGCACACAGGGCCAACACCCGGCATCATGGTGTGGGGAGCGATCTCCTACACTGGCCGTACACCACTGGTGATCGTCGAGGGGACACTGAATAGTGCACGGTACATCCAAACCGTCATCGAACCCATCGTTCTACCATTCCTAGACCGGCAAGGGAACTTGCTGTTCCAACAGGACAATGCACGTCCGCATGTATCCCGTGCCACCCAACGTGCTCTAGAAGGTGTACGTCAACTACCCTGGCCAGCAAGATCTCCGGATCTGTCCCCCATTGAGCATGTTTGGGACTGGATGAAGCGTCGTCTCACGCGGTCTGCACGTCCAGCACGAACGCTGGTCCAACTGAGGCGCCAGGTGGAAATGGCGATGGAGCTCCGTATGCCACGGCAATCTGGCTGACACTGACGGCGGCGGTGCACAAATGCTGCGCAGCTAGCGCCATTCGACGGCCAACACCGCGGTTCCTGGTGTGTCCGCTGTGCCGTGCGTGTGATCATTGCTTGTACAGCCCTCTCGCAGTGTCCGGAGCAAGTATGGTGGGTCTGACACACCGGTGTCAATGTGTTCTTTTTTCCATTTCCAGGAGTGTACATTCGACAGGAAAACAATGATTCATACACAAAAAATGTAAAATTGCACAGTCTGATATATAACGACATGAAAAGCGACCTGTTAACCTTATCTTGCCGGACACTTGCCAAGAAAAAATACGATCATCATCAGTAAGTAGTCACAAAGATATAATTACATAAGCAGTCATATAAATGTTAGGAAATGGCATTACAGGTGATAAATCATAAAGTGTGTTCATTCAACAAAGGGTTTAATATTGGAAATATGGTGATTGCCCTTGCTTTTTCTCGTTCTCAAAGTTTCGATATGTACTACATTGGAGTGAGGAATGCTACGAATTCTATATGGACCTGCTATAGAAGCTCAAATTTACTGCATCTACTCTTTCCTCAGTTGGATAAAGAATGTGTGTGTACTAATATCTTCTGTCCTATATGAAAGTCACGGCGTGTACAAACCTGTTTTTGCTGCCTTCTCCGGCGCTTTGCGGCACGTTTGATGTTTTTGAGCGCAACGTCAATTATTTCATTGTGGCGTAGTCGACGAGATGTAGGAAAAAGATACTAATTCTTTAATTTTGTTGGGTGCTTCAACATAACAGTCGGAGATAGCATAGTAGATTCATTTGGTATTGAGTTAATTACATCCTGGAATGAGAGTATGTGTGTATCCCAATCAATATGTATTTTATGGCAGTATATTCTACATAGTTTACCGATTTCTTTCATTAGTCGTTCAGAAGGGTTCGAAGAAGCGCGATACCTAGATATATAGATCGAAGAAATGTTTCTAGATCGTAACATGCGTGTCCATATCACAGATCGAAATTGTGGTCCATTGTCGGAAATTACTTTCAATACCAGCCCTACATGAAATAGAAAATGTTTTAAAAATGCATTCGAAACAGATTTAGAAGCAGCTTTGCGTAACGGAGTGAAGGTAACAAATTTCGAAGTAAGTTCAACAGCAACAAAGATATAGCAAAAACCTCTATTATATCTGGGAATCGGACCAAAATTGTCTACAGCGGCCATATGTCTCTGTTTAATCGGTACAATTGAATGTAACGGAGAAATATGTGAAGTAGTAACTGATTTAGCTTTCTGGCTGATTTTGCTTGACGCTAAAACTCGTCGAATACGTTTCTCCATGTTGGCAAAATAACAGTTCTGTCTCAGTATAAGAAAACATTTTCTAGCTCCATAATGTGCGTAACTTAAATGAGTATACCAAATTAATTTGTTAACAAGTTCGTGAGGAATACATAATAACCAGTTGTTGCTGTCAGGGTGAGAGCGGCGAAACAGAATGTTATTGTGTACAGTATAATGGTTTCTAATGGTAACGTTATTCCTATCTTGCCAAAGGTGTTTAATTTCTATCCATACATTGTCTTTGCTCTGCTCTTGTGCTATGTCTCGTAATGACAACGAAATGAAATTTTCAAATGGAAGTTGTTGAATATACATGAGGCTAAAATTTGCTTGGCAGAAGTTGGTTGCGATGTCTTGCTGATTGTTGCTGAGAGAACGGGATAGTGCGTCTGCTACAATATTTTGTGTACCGGAAATGTGAACAATTGTAAAATTAAATTCCTGTAAATACATTTTCCATCTGCTTAACCTGTCATGTGCAAATTTAGCGGAAAGTAAAAACTGTATAGCTCTATGACCTGTGTAAACGATAGTGTGTCTCCCATAAAGAAAATGCCTAAATCTGATAAACGCCCATACAACACAAAATGTTTCAAGTTCTGTAACGGAACAATTGAGTTCAGCAGGTGACAGAATGTGACTTGCAAAAGTTTTGTTTCTAATTACTGTAGTACCATCTTCTTCAATTTCCTGAAAAACGTGTACGCCTAAAGCTGTGTTGGAACTGTCGGTGGCAGTGGAAAAATTTCTGGTAGGATCTGGGTGTGATAAAAGTAGTACGCTCAACAAAGCTTGTTTCAGATTAACAAATTCAGACTGTGCTTGGCTATCCCGGGACCAAATAGCGTTTTTACCCGTCAATTGGCGTAATCTAGGGGTTTCTAAAGCAGAGTAATGAATAAATTTACGGAAAAAGTTAATTAATCCCAGAAAGCTGCGTAGCTGTTTCTTCGTCGTTGGAAGAGTAATGTCACGTAAAGCTTGAAGTTTTTCCGGGTCAGGCGCAATGCCTTCTGCTGAAATTACATGTCCAAGAAAATTTATGGAAGTTCTCACAAGGTGCGATTTGCTAAGATTTACTGTGAGTCCTTGTTTGTTTGCAATAGTTGTTCCAAAATCAAATTGTGTTCAGACCAGTTAGCTTCTGCAATAGGAATGTCGTCTACAGACGTTGTGATGCCGTTTTAAGTTCTATCGGAAGTATAGTATTCAGACCGCGACTAAATGCTGCTGAAGATATTGTTAAACCGAACGGTAATTTGCAGATTTGATAACAATCACCAAAACAGAAAAATTCTGTGTACTTTCTGCAGTTTGGATGGAGCTGAATTTGCCAAAATCCCAATTTTAAACCTAATGTGGAATAAATAGCAGTACCATGAAATTTTTGTAGAAGTTCTTCTAGTGTCTGTGGGCGATCTGTTTCATTAATCCTAGGATGCATATACACGGCCTCCGAGGCCCTTGTATGTCTTCACTTAAAAAAAAAAAAGTATCTGTAATTTTTTGTTTGATTTCAAACTGCTTTCCAGTACTCTTTCACTAACACTGTGACATTCCTCCTATCAAGTCTGAACGAGATACCTTTTTAAGTTTTTTGGATAACTCAATACTTTTACCCATACACCGTAAATGCATAAGCAGGGCTTCAGAAGCCCCCACACATTTATAAATGTTCTTTAGCCTATATTGTCTTCAACATTTGTTTGGGAGCAGTTATTGATTCAACAATAACTGTAGTGGTATTTCCAGCAACAGGAGTGCCAACAGCAGCAGTAGCTGTAGTAGTAATAGTATAACTAAAAAATAATACACACTACAGTCACATATTGGCGATGTCGGTGTATTATTGATCTTTTTGCTATAATATATTTCATTATTACATAGTATTGTTATCCTGTGCTGCTCTTGTCAGCTTAATTGTCACTGTAGTTTGTTTGTTGCTGCAAGGCCCATATTGTTACGAGTATGTCTCGTTTACTGCTGCACAAGCTGCTGTTCGAGAGACACGCCTTTGGCTATGGCTTCGACACGCAAAGCAAGAGAGTCAGTACTTGCAAATGCAGCTAATTTTGAAAGTGTTGTGGCTCAGTGGTTTGAAGAAGATGATTCTTGCGAGGAAGGAAATATTTTTGAAGATGGAAGTAGTGAATAATTAGCCAATGAATCTGCAGATGTGAATATTGAGGCAGATGACAGTTCTTCCAACAATATTACTTCATCAAAGTCTGAAAATGAACTACCACAAAAAAGGCATAGAAGACCACACATACATTAGTTGGAATGGAACAATTTCGATATTAGGTCCTCCTGAAACTTTTCGTACGGCTGTTCATAATATCTTAAAAAAGGCACCTGGTCCAGCCGGGGGTTTGAAAACCTGTAAACCTAAGGATGCCTGGGACTATTTCATCTCCAAGCAAATACTAGAGTAAATCATCAACTGCACAAATATTGAAGAGTGGCTGCTTTACGTGGAAAAACGTTTCGCTTGCTGAAATGGAGGGTTTTCTTGGTCTTTTACTGCATTCTGGTATTGAGAAGAGTTGGGATGCCCCTATTAGAGAATTATTCTTGGATGAAAAGGCAAATCCTACATGTAAGGCCACCATGTCAGTAAACAGATTCGAGGCTATAAGGAGAATGATTAGATTTGATGACAGGCGTACCTGTGAAGCTCGATCTGCAGATGACAAACTTGCAGCTGTTAGCTATGTATGGGAACTATTTCTGCACAAGTGTAGAAATAGAATGATTCCCAATGATTCGCTTACAGTTGACGAACAGCTAGTCCCATTCCATGGAAGATGCAGCTTCACCCAGTATATGCCCTCTAAACCAGCCACCTATGGCATAAAAATATTTTGGTTATGTGATGCTACATCTGCATATGCTTTAGATGGAATTATTTACACGGGAAAGAAGCGCCATGAACCTATTCAGAAAAATCTTGGATTGAATGTGGTGAAAGATCTTGCTAAAAGCATTGAAGGATCATCAAAAAATATTACTGTTGACAACTTCTTTACTAGTGTGCAGCTGGCAGAAGAGATGCTTCAGAAGCAAATTACAGTGGTGGGAACAGTCAAACTAAATAAACCAGAAATTCCTAATGAGATGAAACCATCTGTCTCAAGAGCGATTCATTCCTCTTTGTTTGCATTTAGAGGTGACATTACAATGGTGAATTATGTTCCCAAAAAGAAAACGTCTGTAGTTCTCATTAGCACAATGCGTCACGACAGAAACGTTGATGAAACTCATGCAAAGAAGAAACTTGATATAATAAAGTTCTGTAACTCTACGAAGTGTGGAGTGGATCAAATGGACCAGAAAATTCGTTATTACACTTGCGAGAGACAAACAAGAAGATGGCTGTGTGCATTATGGATGAATATGATGGATGACGCAGCAATGAACAGTGAAATTTAATTTTCCGACCAACATCTGACATACCGTAGTGGAAGAAGTGATAAAAGGCGTTTATTCCTAAGAGATTTAGCAGAGGAAATGGTAAGACCACTAATGGAACTTCGTATTCAGATCCCTAATCTTCCAAAGAAAATCCATGATGCCATGCAAAGATGTGGTGTTCAAAAAGATGTCATATTGCCGAACCAACTACCTGTTTCAGGCAAAAGAAGAAGATGCAATTATTGTCCATACAATAAACACAGGAAAAGTGCTATGACATGCATTAAGAGTAAAACCAACATTTTTAAGGAACATGGTGGAGTTCTTTGTGATTCTTGTTCGTCACATGTTGAAAACTAAGAAAAATGCTATTTTATGTTAACAATGAATAATAGGTCAAAATATTGCCTATATACATAATATTGTGAATAATGAGTATGTGTTAATTCAAGAAATTGGTTGTAATAAATGTTATAAAATGTAAACTGCAACTTATAAGTGAATTAATAAAATTATTTGTATATGTTGTATGTATATGGATGTAACTAATAAAAATTCACTTTTAGAGTTTTTTTATAACATTAATAAAATTTTAATCAGGCCAACCAGATCCTGTTACTGTATCTTAGAAATCTTTGAATATGACAATAAATTTGACAGAAATAAATTTAACTCCAAAGAATGATTATATGAAAAGAGGAAGATTTTAAATTAGGACAGGGCCTTGGAGGCCCTGCATATGCATTCATGTGTGTTTTCGGCACCATGCATCCTAGGGTTAATAACAATGTCGTTGACATGACGGGAATCAAGGACGAGGCGAAGTGAGCCGTCCGTTTTCTTAACAACATGGAGTGGGGTTATGTACGGACTAACTGTCGGTTCAATAATCCCTTGGTCAAGCATAGCTTTTAATTCTTTCTTAACTTGTTCTCTGTGGATATAAGGAATAGGATAATGTTTAGCTTTAAATGTGGCATGCTGTTTAATTCGAAATTCGTACATAAAACCGGACATAGTACCAAGGATGTTGTCAAAAACTGAAGCTTGCTGTAAAAGAATTTTGCGTAGCTCTATACGTTCGTCATCTGTATTTGCACTGCTTTGTTTTACTTTCTCAGAAATCATTTGCATAATGTCATAGTCGGCTTTGTCTGGTGTATTGTAGTTGTGTACGTACGTATCTGTGAACAATGTGGAATGACAGTTTGTGTTGCGCGATGTGGAAATGACCTCTGCCCGATTAATTGTTTGTTCTTCTGCAGATAAAGCGTGCTGAAATTCTAATGCCAGTGGTACATTTTCATCCTTTAACATTAAATAGGAATTTTGAAAGTCAATAATCGCGTCGTGTTGTACCGAAAATTTCGTACCTAAAATAACGTCTGTTGTCAATAAGGAACAACCCAAAAATTTGAGTGGAACGTATGACCTGCAATATAAAATAAGTGTGTCTGTAATTTTACATCTACTCCTTTACCAGATACTGCTCCTTTTGCTCTATTTTTGCCTAATGGTAACGAAGGATAGGTGTTCTCTTTGTTACATTCGTTGAAAGTTTCTTCATTTATAACTGACTTAGGTCATCCAGAATCGATTACTGCTGAAAATGTGGATAATCCAATCTTTACTTCAATATCAGGGTGGGAAATGATTTTTTGAATAACTGATTTTTCATGTAAAAGCGTGTCTCGGATATCGTCAAAAATAATAACATTTTCGTGAACGAGATGCTGTGTGTCAAAAGTATTGCTTACGTGACTAGAAGATGCAACCTGTACTGTATCTGGTCAAATTCTTTCTGACGTACTGTTATTTGCAGGAGTGGAATTTCGACTATTTGTACTGTTCTGTTATTTCATCCTGACGTATTAGGTTCGGGATGATATCGACTGTCTGGTTCATTCATGATAATCTGTTGTTGTGGATGACTCTGCTGCTGATAAGACCGACTGTTATTAAATGTACGCTGAAAACTGTGCTCATTACTTTTAGGTCTGTCATGATAGTCATTACTATACGGTTGCTTTGCGATACGAGTTGAAATGATGTGTCTTCTGTACTTAGTGATTTCCTTGTTGCTGTGTGTTACAATTTGGCGAAGCCGACGCTATGCGTGTAGGCGGCAAAACGTTAAAGCTTTGTTGACCTTGCACATTATATTGTTGGTTGGGTATGCTAACCGGCTGGTATTTTTGCTGTTGTGGGGAAAAGCCTCTATTGTTGCCAAAATGTGTTTGCTGTTGCTGATAATTTTGACGATATCGATAGTTAAATTTTTGTCTGTTATTAAACTTCTGGAGGTTGTCATTCCTGGAGCGTCTATCACCTTTGCTATTAAAATAGCGTGGCTGATCGTAATTACTGTATGCTTGTTGGCCTGGTTACGTTGTGAAAAATTCTTGTTTATGAACGAATAGTCTGCTAAACTTCCAAAAGCTGTAACAGATCTCTAAATGCCGAAATATTTTCTTTCTGCTGTCCTGGTAAAAGTGATACTCCTGACTATCGTCGTAATTTTGAAATACATAATTGGGTAAATGCTGATTCACTGTATGGCTCACATAAATATTGGTTTTGTTGTACCATGTGTTCAAAAAATTGCGTGACAGTGGGAAAATTTGAGTTCTCATAATTAGGTAAGCTAATTAATTGATCCTTGATTCCGCGCTGTGTCGTCTTCGACCAATACGCTGACAGTAAAGCATTCTGAAATTCTTCTACGGAGTAACATTGTCCCGCAGTCGGTCTCATACGAGTTGCTGGTTCGCCTTCCAAAAACTGCAAATAAATTCAAGTTTGTGTGTTACGGGCCAAGTGGGTGGAAAATCAAAACTAAATTGTCGTATCCAATCCAAAGGGTGAATCTGTGTTCTGTCGTTTTTAAATACCTTAAATTTCCTAACGGATAGAAAGTGCTTATAATCAAAATTATCGTCTCTGTATGTCTGAGCAGGTTCAGGATTGCATGAGAATCTATTTGTGTCTGTTCGGAACCTAAGTCACGTACTCTCTGTTATTTACCTAAGTTATACTGGCTGTGTGAGTGTGACAAATGTTCTGAAAGTGCCGTATGCTGTGACACTTTAATGGCTGAACATTTTTCATTTGTGTCACTCCTTGCTGTAAAGATGGCAATTTCCTATGTAATATATTATTGGAAGAACCTGTCTCACTGATTGTCTGTTGTATATTTTGGAATTCAGGTGTTTGATTGAACGAAACTAGTGACGTATCGTCTGATTTGGTGTCATTGTTATTTTCGATAACGTCAATTAGACTGGCCAATTCATCATATTTTTCAGTCAGTGCTTTTACCTGATCGTCATTTTTAGTGTCACAAGCATTAATTTGTTTTTGCATTTTAAGTGTGGCTTTGTTCAATTTCTTCACATCTGCTTTAATGCCATTAGGATCCTGTATTAATTCTAATTGTTCAAGTCTGTTGGTCACTGTTTGAAAGCCTAATGTGTGTGTGTCTGTTTTTGTTTTAAGATCGGAGATTTCATCATGCAATTCAGTGTTCAACTGTTTGATAGTATTGATTTCCTCTGATACTGTCGCAATGTTGGTGTCTACGTATGTTTTTGCCTTCGTAAACAACTTACACTTATCTTCCTGTCTCTGTGCAGTAATTGTTTCCATGACTTGTTTCTTTACTTTGTTCTGTTCCTGTATGAATTTACGGTAACGCGTTTCACTGTTTTGTAAGTGGTGATTGAAACGTTCGTCAATTTGGATGTTTAGTTGTTCACATTTCTTGTCGACTTTCGCATCCAGTGTGCGTGAAAGTTCTGCTGACATTAATTTAAACTCGTCGCGTAACTGTGTTGCGTTTTCAGAACATTGTTTAGCGACTGCACTAATTTCATCTCTAAGTAATTTCGTTGTGGCTGCATGTGTATTACTAAATTCTTGTGTAACAGATTTAATTTCTTCACTGCTGTTCCTAGCACAAGTCTTAATTTCCTCATGTAATTGTTCTTTAGTATCATGACATTGCACGGGAACAGTTGTAATCTGTTCACTAGGTTGTTTGCTCTGTTCATTAAGGTTGACATGTTTTTCATTCAACTGTTTGAGATTTTAATTAAATTGTTTATAATTGTTGTCTTGTTTTTCATTCGACTGTTTGAGATCTTCAGTAAGTTGCCTATAATTTTGTCTTGTTTTTCATTAAGTTGTAGCAATACCGCCATAACTTGATCCAAGCCAAAATTAGCGACTCCTTTCTCTGTGCCACGTTTTGTGTAACCATTTGGTCATTGTCTGATTCACAAAAAGGTTTGTTAATCGAATGTGCACTGTTGGTCACTACATCGGAATCAAATAAATCTGACGTGTTTTGTGTATATTGTTCACCTTCGTTAGAAACATTTATCTGTTCACTGTGTAAATTTTGCAAATCAGGTGTGTCAAACTGTGCAGCGTGCATTGTATCGGAAGGTGTCACGTCATCAATTGTCGTTAAATTTAGTGTGGACATAATTGAATTTGTCTGTTCATCATTTGAAATTATTACTGGGGTCGGCACGCGCTGGTTATCTGTAATTGGAGGATTATCATTATGACAATGAGTGTCGCTAGTTTTATCAGTCAAATTATTCAAGTCGGCTTTTTCACTCATTACGCAGCGCGATGTACTGTTAGCAGTTTTTCGTGCACTTTCACAACTCAAATGTAGGCACCAAATCAAAGACAAAGCAAAACAGAACAAATACAATAACAATAAAGAGCAATAAATTGCCGATGATCTGTGAAAGAAACAGTGACAAATTAGAAAATGTATTGCGCCAGATGCAAACTACATTTAACATTTGGTAAATGAGAGCAGATATATAACTGACTACTTCTCAGAAATTCACAAACAAATACGATCGTGGCAGGGTCACCAAGTGTAACCTCCAACAAATTAAAAATAGTTATAACATTCACATTTTTGTGTAACCTCCCCACAGAAAAATTCCATAACCTACCAATAATACAATTTGACTAACCTCCTAATAAAAAATGTGAGTCATATATAACCTTTCTACAGAAGAATGCTGAAGATTAGATGGGTAGATCACATAACTAATGAGGAAGTATTGAATAGGATTGGGGAGAAGAGAAGTTTGTGGCACAACTTGACCAGAAGAAGGCATCAGTTGGTAGGACATGTTCTGAGGCATCAAGGGATCACCAATTTAGTATTGGAGGGCAGCGTGGAGGGTAAAAATCGTAGGGGGAGATCAAGAGATGAATACAATAAGCAGATTCAGAAGGATGTAGGTTGCAGTAGGTACTGGGAGATGAAGAAGCTTGCACAGGATAGAGTAGCATGGAGAGCTGCATCAAACCAGTCTCAGGACTGAAGACCACAACAACAGCAACAACAACAGGATATAACCTTTCAATAATTAACTGACTGTGAATCTAAACTGGTAAATTTCAACATAAGCAGCGCTGCGTCATGGCCCTGAAAGATCATTCTGAATAAATTGAAAATTCTTACCTCAATGAAGTCGCCGGATAACGTGTAATATCTGTTCCTATAAGAATTTTTTTTCTGGCACAGCCTAGTGCAATGCTGGCCGCTAGGTTTCTCATGTATAAAAGGAAACGACTGATTTTTCTTTACGACAATTGGGATGACCATTGATTGCAGAAATTAGTAGATTCTTTAAATTCAGATGAATGATTGTCAAAAAGTTAATTTTATAAAAAGGATTATTATTAAAAGATTTTTGAAACAGTTACATGGAACTTGATATAACAAATTTTGTTTAACTACATGTGCGCGCGGCTGCTTTTACCTTATATTACATCGCTCAGGCACCGCCATCGCTCCCCATGACCGGCCCAGTCAGCTCCATACACATGACTGCTAGCTACTACTTACTCCTACTGACACTGCTCTTACTGCAGCCAAAACTGCTCTCTGGTCTGAGATTCTCTTATAGCTTATATATTGCAGGCAGCGCGTGAGCAATCCATCGAAATTGCACCTGCTTGAGTGCGCTAGCAATAAATTCCTTTATCATGGACCTCTTATAGTATGTCAACTGTTGTTATTTGTTTATCTGTCCTCTTTTGTTTTTGTTAAGTGTGTTTTGATATTTTTCATTTGTTGATTGTGTGTGTGTATGTTCACATGTGTGTGAAATCTCATGAGACCTAACTGTTAAGGTCATCAGTCCCTAAGCTTACACACTACTTAACCCAAATTATCCTCAGGACAAGCATGCCCAAGGGAGGACTCGAACCTCCTCTGGGATCAGCCGCACAGTCCATGACTGCAGCGCCTAAGACCGCTCGGCTAATCCCGCGAGGCGTGTGCATATGTGTGTGTGTGTGTGTGTGTGTGTGTGTATCTGGGAGGGTGAGGGAGACAGAAGGGGGCTGAGAGATTCATTGATTATTTATCCTGGTTTGTTATTACCTGCCAGGGTAGCCGAGAGTGCTAATGCGCTGTTTCCTAGACTTGGGTCGGTGCCGGCCCCTGATCGAATCCACCTGGGGGATTAACGAGGAATACCGGTATGCCAGCCAGCCCGGATGTGGTTTTTAGGTGGTTTCTCATATCCCACTGGGTGAATACCGTGCTGATCGCCACGTTCTGCCTCAGTTACACGACTCACAGACATCTAAAATCGTTTGCAGTATTTATTGGCTTACACTAGACACAGACAGCTGGTGTACACTACTTTCATCCCTGTGGGTTCGCGGTGGTGGCAGGAAGGACATCTGGCCACCCTCTGCAACTAACACTGCTAAATCCGTAATAACACGACAGTCCCCGCGTTGAAGCGGGGCTAAGGTCCAAAGAAAAAAGAAAGACATTTCGGTTTGTTGTTGTTTCAGTTGCTAGCATGATCAGAGAGTTATTCCTTAAATGGATTTGGCTGTTGAGTACCTTCTTTTCCATTGCATTGGCTCTTTGTAGTGAATGTTTTCTTGCAATGTCAGAACCTTTTTGTCAAGATTATTCACTCTGATATCTGCCATGTCATGTTCCTTGTTGGTAGGTTCCTGACTATGTTTTACCAGGTGTTTGACGAAGGTAGAACGGCTATTTTTATATTTTCAATTTCTTATATGTTCTTTATATCTAGTTTTGATGTTCATGCTTGTCATCCCCAGATATACTGATTTACATTCTTGGCACTCTAGCTGGTGTGTACCTGCTCTTTGGTATTTATTGAGCTATGGGTAATCCCTGTTTCTTTAGTATATTTACTATTTTGCGTGTTGCTTTGTGTTTGTACATAAACGTTTACCATTTTTTCTGTTATTAACATGATGAGTGTTACTCTTTTGTGTTTCTGTGTGTGCTGTAGTGTCTGTGAGGTTCTTTGGTGTTCATGTTCTCTGCTTGTTTCATTTATGGAAACCTCCCCCAGGCTGTGGCTAAGCCATGTCTCCGCAGTATCCTTTCTTTCAGGAGTGCTAGTTCTGCAAGGTTCGCAGGAGAGCTTCTGTAAAGTTAGGAAGGTAGGAGACGAGATACTGGCAGAAGTAAAGCTGTGAGTACCGGGCGTGAGTCGTGCTTCGGTAGCTCAGATGGTAGAGCACTTGCCCGCGAAAGGCAAAGGTCCCGAGTTCGAGTCTCGGTCGGGCACACAGTTTTAATCTGCCAGGAAGTTTCATATCAGCGCACACTCCGCTGCAGAGTGAAAATCTCATTCTTTATGTATGTTGTTTATATCTGTGTGAAGTTTATCAATTTTCTCTATTGGTCCATCTACTATACAGATTATGTTATCTGCATATCTGTAACAGTAGACAATTTAGTGTCCTTCCTTTGTGATGACTGTACCAAAGACTGTTTTCTATATGATGGATGAATATGTTTGCCACAGTTCCTGAAAATGGGAATCCCATTGGAAGCCTTGTGGAACCCCATTCTTGATAGTTCCCCAGTTTTAGGAATGTGCTGATCTTTGCATATTATGAGAACTGCTTATTTCAACTTTCTGCACTCTTCCAGTTAGGTACGAATTAAACCATTTGTGCACTGTTCCCACTCATGCCACAATACTTGAGCTTGTCTAGCAGAATTTCATGATTTACACAATCAAAAGCCTATGAGAGATCACAAAAAATCCCAATGGGTGGTGTTCGGCTATTCAGATCATTCAAAATTTGATTGGTGGAAGCATATATGGCATTTTCTGTTGAAAAACCTTTCTGGAAACCAAACTGACATTTTGCTAGTACTCCATTTTTACAAATATGTGAAGCTACTCTTGATTACATTACTTTCTCAAAAATTTTGGATAAAGCTGTTAGAAGGGAGATTGGACGGTAATTGTTGACATCAGATCCATCCCCTTTGTTATGCAAAGGTATAACAATAGCAAATTTCAGTCTATTAGGGAAAACGCCCTGTTCCAGAGAGCTATTACACAGGTGGCTGAGAATCTTACTTATATGTTGAGAACAAGCTTTTAGTATTTTGCTGGAAATGCCATCAATTCCATGTGAGTTTTTGCTTTTAAGCAAGTTTATTATTTCCCTAATTTCAGAGGGAGAAGTGGGTGAGATTTCAATTGTACCAAATTGCATAGGTATGGCCTCTTCCATTAACAGCCTAGCATCTTCTAATGAACACCTGGATCCTACTATATCCACAACATTTAGAAAATGATTATTAAAAATATTTTCAACTTCTGACTTTTTGTTCGTAAAGTTTTCATTCAATATGATGGTAATACTGTCTTCCTGTGCTCTTGGTTGACCTGTTTCTCTTTTAATAATATTCCAAATTGTTTTAATTTTATTATCAGAGTTTCTGATTTCAGACATGATACACATACGTCTGGATTTTTAATAACTTTTCTTAATATAGCACAGTAGTTTTTATAATGTTTGATAGTTTATGGGTCACTACTCTTTCTTGCTGTCAGATAAATTTCCCTTTTCCTGTTACAAGATACTTTTATACCCTTAGTAAGCCATGGTTTGTTACATGGTTTCTTACGAGTATAGCTGTGTGCATCATGACGTCAATGTGACGCTACATCATGATGATGTTGATACAATGTCACCACAATGTGACAGTACATGATGTTGATGTAATGTCAAGAGCAGCGGGATGGAACTCATGTAACTGGATCAAACTATGGAAAAATAAGTAATGTAATGGAAAAAAGGAAAAATGTAGAAAACTTAAAATTGTGGAAAATATGGAAAACATACGAAAAAAGGGTCTAAAATACGTGAAACTGTTAAATAATGAGAGTACTAATGTATCTGCTTGGATGTGCTATCTGCGAGTGCCTGAAACAATGTAATAATAATTGTTATTACCAAATGCACCTAAAGTGATATGGGTTAACGTAATAACATTAATTTGTTTATCCTCTCCCTATGCTACCCAGTTCCTGAGTGAACCACACTGACTCAAGTGATGCATTATACAAGATGAAGATAATGTTGCAGATGATTTGATCTCATGGTCCAGCGACTTTGGGAACAAACAGGAGAGGGGTGGAGGGGAGTAGCTTAGGTTTCCCCTGAGTGACTTTGACCAATAGCCAATGATTCCCTGGGGAAGTGGCATGTGGGGGTGATCTTGAATAGAACCAGCCAAGTGTGTAACCTGACAGTGGTTATATAACCTGACACCGGAAGTGATTATTTCTTTATCTGGCCCACAAATCTTCTTCTGTCTACCCGTTACCTTATCACCAGAAGTGATGCGTCACCCGTTGTTTACCTGTTCTTGTGGAACCCTGCTACCCTGCTCTCGTACACTGACAGCCCATTCGTGTACTATTTACCTTAGTTCATGAGTTTTAAAATTTTGAAAGAATTCATTTGGGTCAAAAGTAACGACCTTGCCCACCAATTGTGGCGTTCGCTGTGTTATTCAGTGGTTTGGTATTTAACTAATTTGTAAATGGAAATGATAATCTTATTTTATTACATTGAGTAATTACTAAATAATTTTTCTCCCGGCTAAAGATATGATCAAGTTGCTAAAGAACTCCAACTTAACGTCGTGTTGAAGTGTTGTCTGTAAGTTGTGTAAGTGTCACTAAATCACAGTTCATACAACAGATTCTATATAACTATTGATTAAGATGGAAGCAGTTATCTTCAGCAAAATGATCATTAAAACCACCGAATATCAGCCGGGCACAACACTGACGTATGTTACCTGAAATAATATTCTTCGCAACTCGTGCGTAATTAATTGCGGCTCCTTACATCAGCTAGAAAAGTTTGTTATAACGTTCGTGCTATGAGCACCAACCAATCTGATTCGAATTGTTTTCATTCGGGACCACCGGTGCACATTTATTTTTACACATTTGTATGACCTTCGGCATTTATTCTGCAGAGTTGCGTAATTTCAATTTGAATTTGCCGCTGAGATAATCGTTAAGATGGCGGCAGACAATTGATAGAGACTTTCTATTGTTAGAGCAAATAAGTAAATATTTAAAATGGTTATTAAACGCTATAAAATCTACTTTCGTATTGTGCACTATTTAGACTTCATCAAGCAAACATTTGATTTGTTTCTCAGGAAAACACAAACACGCGATACAAATCGCTATCATCAACGGCTGCGCTCGTTGCAGCGGAAAGAAATAATAATTAACACAGATAATGCTTACTGAGAGAGGAATTAGAATTACAAATAATTAATCACTCATATTTATAATAATAGTGAACTCTATTTTCAAGTAATAATTAACAAATAATTACAATTCCTTAGCAGACTTAAGTTTGATATGCTTCCGCAACTTATAAAACCCAACCAACAAAAAGGAAAAAAAAGGAAGACAAACGCAGATCATAAAAGGAATTTACAATTATCATTGTCTTTGTGTGATACACATCGACATGTCCAATTACATCATAGAATATTATATAAGTAATTAATATTTATAAGTTTTCACTGTTTTTTTTTCATATGTCGAATAGATAATGTTTATAACTGTTAGAGGCATAATTTCCTCTCGTCGCACTGCAGCCAAAAATTTATCTAGTGGATGTTACAATGCCCCTTGGGCTGAGAAAAAAAATTAGTTTATTTATTGAATATTTTTTTTATCAGTCCACGTAATCCACGTAGATTTGCTACTCTCAAGATGCAAATGTTTAGTTGCAATGTTGTTTTAGACATGATAAAATTATAGTTGAATCGAGTACTTCAAATGACTTCAGTGACTGTATTATCTCGGAAATTGCTGCGGATACTTCCCGGATTAACTTATACCCCCCCCCCCCCCTAATTTGGGTTCACTGGACTCGGAAAACCGGGAATAAAACCGTCGAGCTCCAAGAAAATACAGACACCTACTTTTTAACAGTCAGGCTTGACATGAATGTAATAAAATATGCTGGAAAATGCAAGTTTATGACTCTGTTGTAAGCATCTGAGATAATGAATGTTTTTTCATGGTGGTATATCATAATTTCCAAAGTCACTCATTTATCGAATGTCATAAGAATTTGCTGCTGACGTCGTAAGACCGCCCTCGTGTCGAGCCGTTGGACCGCAGACAGGTAGTGGCTGCTGCTGGACCGCCGCCGGCCGAGTCGGTGGGGCGTCGGTTGCCGTCGGCTGCATCGTGGTTTGGATCTGCTGCTGGCTAGAAGTCGCGCTGCAGCAGGTCTTGTTTCTCCTTTCCCACGTCCCTCAGTTTAAAACGGGTACATGAAATGTCAAAATATAAGCATTAGTGACAAGATAATTGCTATTCTCATCCTGTGGAAAAGTTTATTAGTGTCCATTTCAATTGCATTCACACGGATGGAATTAGACTGTTTTTGGAGTATGTTCTGTATTTTGACACTGTTCAACACAATGTAGTAATTCACATGTAAGTTTATCACAATATGCAAATTTTGAACACTGCACCGTTAATCATACAAGTGTCCGTAGTGTGCTTCGTTTACTTAAGCGGAATGCAAATATTTTCGCGACGCGCTGCGTAGCCAACGTTGCATTATTGTTTTGCCGCGCGGCTGGCTGTACAGTCTGTCACATTAAATTTGGCACGCGGAGACGCTTCATACCAAACTACTAAAGGTCATCAGTTCAAGTTAATTATTAACACAGTCAACAGTACTCAACGTTCATAGCGTTGCTGCAAACTTTGACACTCCAAGAGCGTTCATAAGGTTACGTGATCACAGTTTTTACCACTGTTCATCATTATTCACAATGTAAATCACAGTTCTTCACGCGTCCACTAGTTCCTGTAAAACACGTTTCACTGTTCTGATTGCTGTCAGAAGTTTTCCAGAGTACTTAACAGACAATCTATATGCAAATGACACTTTTCAAATAATGAGGTCTGGTACACATGCACGTAAGTTCATATTACCATGACTGAATAACAAAATTTAAAATTTTACACTGTCACATAAACATGAAACAATATAAAACTTTCAGAATCTGCTACATTATCTTGACCATGAGATCATTACTGGACTGTCCAGATAACAGTACATTTCCATTTTTATTACAGATACATATATTTATCATTCATCATCATCATCATCATTTAAGACTGATTATGCCTTTCAGCGTTCAGTCTAGAGCATAGTCCCCTTATTAAATTCCTCCATGATTCCCTATTCAGTGCTAACATTGGTGCCTCTTCTGATGTTAAACCTATTACTTCAAAATCATTCTTAACCGAATCCAGGTACCTTCTCCTAGGTCTGCCCCGACTCCTCCTACCCTCTACTGCTGAGCCCATGAGTCTCTTGGGTAACCTTGCTTCTCCCACGCGTGTAACATGACCCCACCATCAAAGCCTGTTCGCCCTGACTGCTACATCTATAGAGTTCATTCCCAGTTTTTCTTTGATTTCCTCATTGTGGACACCCTCCTGCCATTGTTCCCATCTACTAGTACCTGCAATCATCCTAGCTACTTTCATATCCGTAACCTTAACCTTGTTGATAAGGTAACCTGAATCCACCCAGCTTTCGCTCCATACAACAAAGTTGGTCGAAAGATTGAACGGTGCACAGATAACTTAGTCTTGGTACTGACTTCCTTCTTGCAGAAGAGAGTAGATCGTAGCTGAGCGCTCACTGCATTAGCTTTGCTACACCTCGCTTCCAGTTCTTTCACCATGTTGCCATCCTGTGAGAATATGCATCCTAAGTACTTGAAACCGTCCACCTGTTCTAACTTTGTTCCTCCTATTTGGCACTCAATCCGTTTATATTTCTTTCCTACTGACATTACTTTCGTTTTGGAGATGCTAATCTTCATACCATAGTCCTTACATTTCTGATCTAGCTCTGAAATATTACTTTGCAAACTTTCAATCGAATCTGCCATCACAACTAAGTCATCCGCATATGCAAGACTGCTTATTTTGTGTTCACGTATCTTAATCTCACCCAGCCAGTCTATTGTTTTCAACATATGATCCATAAATAATGTGAACAACAGTGGAGACAGGTTGCAGCGTTGTCTTACTCCTGAAACTACTCTGAACCATGAACTCAATTTACTGTCAACTCTACCTGCTGCCTGACTATCCATGTAAAGATCTTTAATTGCTTGCAAAAGTTTGCCTCCTATTCCATAATCTCCTAGAACGGACAGTAACTTCCTCCTAGGAACCCGGTCATATGCCTTTTCTAGATCTATAAAGCATAGATACAATTCCCTGTTCCACTCATAACACTTCTCCATTATTTGCCCCAAGCTAAAGATCTGGTCCTGACAACCTCTAAGAGGCCTAAACCCACACTGATTTTCATCCAATTGGTCCTCAACTAATACTCGCACTTTCCTTTCAACAATACCTGAGAAGATTTTACCCACAACGCTGATTAAAGAGATACCTCTGTAGTTGTTACAATCTTTCCTGTTTCCATGTTTAAAGATTGGTGTGATTACTGCTTTTGTCCAGTCTGATGGAACCTGTCCCGACTCCCAGGCCATTTCAATTATCTTGTGTAGCCATTTAAGACCTGACATTCCACTGTTTTTGATGAGTTCCGACTTAATTTCCTCCACCCCAGCTGCTTTATTGCACTGCAATCTATTGACCATTTTCTCCACTTCCTCAAATGTGATCTTATTTCCATCATCATTCCTATCCCATTCTACCTCAAAATCTGAAACATTACTGATCGTATTTTCACCTACATTGAACAACTCTTCAAAATATTACCTCCATCTGCCCAAGGCATCCACAGGATTCACCAGCAGTTTTCCTGACCTGTCCAAAATACTTGTCACTTCCTTCTTACCTCCCTTTCGAACACTGCTAATTACACTCCAGAATGGTTTTCCAGCAGCTTGACCCATAGTCTCCAACCTGTTTCCAAAGTCTTCCCAAGATTTCTTCTTGGATGCTGCAATTATCTGCTTGGCTTTGTTTCTTTCTTCAACAAAACTTTCTCTGTCTACCTGAGTTCTAGTATGTAGCCATTTTTACAGGCTGCCTTGACTGTGTCATTCCACCAAGCTGTTTGATTCATCCTACTTTTACACACTACTGTTCCAAGACATTCTTTAGCCACTTCTAGTACTGTGACCCTGTACCTTGTCCATTCCTTTTCCAATGACTGTAATTGACTACATTCAACTGACTGGTACCTTTCTGAGATCGCTGTTATGTACTTGTGCCTGATTTCCTTATCCTGAAGTTTCTCCACTCTTATCCCCCTACATATGGACCTGACCTCCTGCACTTTCGGCCTCACAATCCCAATTTCACTGCAGATTTAATAATGATCAGTGTCATCAAAGAGTCCCCTGAATACACGTGTGTCCCTCATAGCCTTCCTGAGTTCCTGATCTGTTATTATATAGTCAATGACAGATCTGGTACCCCAGCCTTCCCAAGTATACCGGTGAATGTTCTTATGTTTAAAGGAGTTTGTGATTACTAAGCCCATAATGGCACAGAAATCCAAAACTTGTTTCCCATTCCTGTTGGCCTCCATATCCTCTCCAAATTTACCCTTAACCTTTTCATACCCTTCTGTTCGATTTCCAATCCTGGCATTAAAATCACCCATGAGCAGAACACTGTCCTTGTCCTTTACTCTAACAACTACATCACTGAGTGCCCCATAAAAACTATCCATCTTATCTTGATCTGTCCCTTCACAATGCGAATATACTAACACAATCCTAATTTTCTTGCTAGACACTGTCAAATCTATCCACATCAGTCGTTCGTTTACGTACCTTATTGCAACTACGCTGGGTTCCATTTCTTTCCTGTGTAAAGCCCTACGCCCCATTGTGCTATTCCTGCTTTGACTCCTGACAGGTAGACCTTATATTCTCCCACTTCCTCTTCTTTCTCAGCCCTTACCCGAATGTCACTAACAGCTAAATCATCCAGCCCCATCTTACTTGCAGCCTCTGTCAGCTCTACCTTCTTCCCAGAGTAGCCCCCATTGATATTAATAGCTCCCCATCTCCTTACCATTTGTTTGCCAAGTCGTATCTTAGGAGTCCCTGGTTTGTCAGTTAGAGGTGGGACTCCGTCAGCTCCAAAGGTCCGAGGCATTTTGCTCTGATTGTTGTCAGCATCATATTTAAAGTACCAGGGAAGCAGGTTGCTAGCCTTACTTGCCCCGAGTCCCACTGAGTTTTACCCCTAACGATTGAGGGACTAACCGGTGCATTTGGTAGTCTTTGCCGTATGAGCACAAAGGTGACCACAACTCAGAATATGTCCGAGGTGCCCAGCCTTATTGCAAAGTAACTGGTATCCCGACTGACGGGACCACTTACTTGGCCACTCATACGTTGCCCGTGGTTCATGAGCTAGGACATGACTACAGGAACCCACACCATGAACCACACACATATTTATATATTTCAATTTTTAATTTTTTTATTGTTATTTACCATGCTTGTGGGAAAGATGTCCATGTTCGGTTTATCTAACCGGAATGTTGCTATAAGAGCATTTTAAATGACTTTGTAATGAAACCGTGTACGTAAATCAGTACACATTCAGATTTCGCTTCATTAGTGGTGAAAGCAGTTTATTTTATTTTTTATTTATTTATTTTTCTCAGTCACACAGCTCACACACCACCAGCACTCGCTACGTCTGTGTGACTACATGACTTAATCTTATGAAAATATTTTTGTTATATTCATTCTTACACACGAACAAATATATTACTTAAGCATTTTAATCATTTCTATCCTACGTATAGGAAGGTAAAATTCCTCACATTTAATGCAATAACACTCAAGTGTTTATCAAGTTATTGATCCCTTTTAGAGTAAAAATACATTTATTACGAAGATTCTCTACTCATTGTTCAAATAATTCAAGAACATTACAGTGTTATACTTGACATAAAAGCTTATAAACTAATACATACATAACATTATCAAATTATTACTGCTAATTATTTTACCATAAACATTATATTTACAGTTATGGGATAGTGCACTTGCACTTCTGATTGGTCCTTTGTATATTCACTTCGTTTTTGTTAGTCCAGGGGACCGAGTAAGATGCTCTGCAATAGGTCTTGTGCGGATATACTTTCATGTTATACTGGTAATCTTTTATGATTCCGGGGCGTTCATTGAATACTTCGAGGTAGACGGATAATAATTCTGTTAATTGTCTAGCCTCTGAAGCATTAATGCAAGTTGCGTCCTGTACTTTCTCTTCTATTGTTGTGACGATGTCACTCACGTTGCTGGGTGCATCGTTATTTCGATTTTTGCGACACATCTGTGGGTGCTTATGATCCAACACTAACAACTTCTGTTTGCTGACAGAAAGATTCATTTTTCTTATCAGCGGAAGGTTCGCACCGAACTCCCGATTCAGCATTAATGTTATGGGTCGCTGTTGGTACTTAAGTGCACATGTCCCACGGGCGAGATCAATTACAGCTTCTCTTTCCCGAAGGAACTCAAGACCCAGAAGCTCCGGTATGAAAAAGTTATCCATTAGTAGGAACGTGCATAATAAGCGATCATTTCCCAAGGAAACTTCCACCTGTGTCTGGTATTTTATACTCTGTGCCTTTTTTCCCAATGCCCCTATAACCTTACAATTTGCAACCGGCAAAATCGGCAATCTCTTTATCTCCGATACCTTCTTGAAAAACTGCGTGTTCATAACTGATACATTCGCACCTGTGTCAAGCAGAATAGTAGTTGCCACACCATTTACAGCTCCGGCAACCCTTGCTTGGATATTTTCCCTTTGTGGCTTATCAGAGACAGCAGGTTCCTGATATACACTTCTGGAAATGGAAAAAAGAACACATTGACACCGGTGTGTCAGACCCACCATACTTGCTCCGGACACTGCGAGAGGGCTGTACAAGCAATGATCACACGCACGGCACAGCGGACACACCAGGAACCGCGGTGTTGGCCGTCGAATGGCGCTAGCTGCGCAGCATTTGTGCACCGCCGCCGTCAGTGTCAGCCAGTTTGCCGTAGCATACAGAGCTCCATCACAGTCTTTAACACTGGTAGCATGCCGCGACAGCGTGGACGTGAACCGTATGTGCAGTTGACGGACTTTGAGCGAGGGCGTATAGTGGGCATGCGGGAGGCCGGGTGGACGTACCGCCGAATTGCTCAACACGTGGGGCGTGAGGTCTCCACAGTACATCGATGTTGTCGCCAGTGGTCGGCGGAAGGTGCACGTGCCCGTCGACCTGGGACCGGACCGCAACGACGCACGGATGCACGCCAAGACCGTAGGATCCTACGCAGTGCCGTAGGGGACCGCACCGCCACTTCCCAGCAAATTAGGGACACTGTTGCTCCTGGGGTATCGGCGAGGACCATTCGCAACCGTCTCCATGAAGCTGGGCTACGGTCCCGCACACCGTTAGGCCGTCTTCCGCTCACGCCCCAACATCGTGCAGCCCGCCTCCAGTGGTGTCGCGACAGGCGTGAATGGAGGGACGAATGGAGACGTGTCGTCTTCAGCGATGAGAGTCGCTTCTGCCTTGGTGCCAATGATGGTCGTATGCGTGTTTGGCGCCGTGCAGGTGAGCGCCACAATCAGGACTACATACGACCGCGGCACACAGGGCCAACACCCGGCATCATGGTGTGGGGAGCGATCTCCTACACTGGCCGTACACCACTGGTGATCGTCAAGGGGACACTGAATAGTGCACGGTACATCCAAACCGTCATCGAACCCATCGTTCTACCATTCCTAGGCCGGCAAGGGAACTTGCTGTTCCAACAGGACAATGCACGTTCGCATGTATCCCGTGCCACCCAACGTGCTCTAGAAGGTGTAAGTCAACTACCCTGGCCAGCAAGATCTCCGGATCTGTCCCGCATTGAGCATGTTTGGGACTGAATGAAGCGTCGTCTCACGCGGTCTGCACATCCAGCACGAACGCTGGTCCAACTGAGGCGCCAGGTGGAAATGGCATGGCAAGCCGTTCCACAGGACTACATCCAGCATCTCTACGATCGTCTCCACGGGAGACTAGCAGCCTGCATTGCTGCGAAAGGTGGATATACACTGTACTAGTGCCGACATTGTGCATGCTCTGTTGCCTGTGTCTATGTGCCTGTGGTTCTGTCAGTGTGATCATGTGATGTATCTGACCCCAGGAATGTGTCAATAAAGTTTCCCCTTCCTGGGACAATGAATTCACGGTGTTCTTATTTCAATTTCCAGGAGTGTAGCTCATCTTCGATCCTGTTGCCATCCTGATACCGTACCATGTTTATTTTTTGTTCCGTCGACCTATTGCCTTCATTGTTGGCCTCGGTCACCTGGCGAAGGCCTACAGGGACCGAAATTAGTTTGTTGGCTTCTAAGTGTTTTGTTTTGTTTCCGAAGGTACCTCCACTCTTCTAACATTTTGTGAGTTTTCAGTCGAAGGAGGCCTGCTTGGATCCCACAACGGTGGATATTGATTGCTTGATATAGGTATAGCCTGTACATAATTTATTGGCTGACCTGAAATGATAGAATTTTGCTGCGGCTGCCAATGACTTGGCCCTGGCTGTCGCCAATATTCACTGTCACCCCGCATATTTTTAGGCTTGTCTTTATATGGACTGTCTGACCTGTTGTGCCGGCCGCGGTGGTCTAGCGGTTCTGGCGCTGCAGTCCAGAACCGCGGGACTGCTACGGTCGCAGGTTCGAATCCTGCCTCGGGCATGGGTGTGTGTGATGTCCTTAGGTTAGTTAGGTTTAAGTAGTTCTAAGTTCTAGGGGACTTATGACCTAAGATGTTGAGTCCCATAGTGCTCAGAGCCATTTGAACCATTTTTTTGACCTGTTGTCATTTCGTCTCTTTCGGTTGCTATTGTTATTGTTTGGGTTTTCATTGTGGTACGGCCTCTGATTACCATTCGGTTGTTGGTGTTCTTCGGCCTTTTGATAATTACTGTTATTATTATTAGGATAACCAAAATTTTGGTTGTAGGAATTCCTACTACTATTATCATTATTGCATTTTCCGTTACTATAAGCTTTACTTTTCTTTTTCTTTGGACTACCTTCGTCCCTATTTCCATTATTTCCATTCCATGAATTTTTTCTATTAGGACTATTATTATTGCTGATCACGTCAGAATTTTTTCTGGTGTCTTCTTGCACTAGATCCAGAGAATCAATTACAGACAGAAATTCTGTCAGATCGCTATCTGTAACATTAAATAATTTTTCTCTAATATGTGTGGGTAATCTAGCTTTTAACACTCGCAATAAGTCTCTGGTGGTTACTGGCTCATCCCAGTATCGGGTCATGTTAATATATTTTTCAAAGTACTTTCTTAAGGAACCTGACTTCGGATTGTACATTTCTGCATTGTAAACAATTTTATGGAGTCGCTCTTGAGTAGACGCTGACCAGAATTGATCAATGAACGCCTTCTCAAAGTCGTGGAAAGTCTTGCAAGCTTCTGCTGCATTTAATACCCAGAGCGACGCATCACCAGAAATATGTGAAACCACAAACTGTATTTTCTGTTCTTCCGACCATGACTTTGGAAGAACACGTTTGAAGTTTCGAATGAAAACTACTGGATGTATGTTTTTCTTGCTTTCTTCGTTAAATATTTGAAACTGTCTATGCTTAATCAGGCTTTCTTCATGCATCGAAGTAGTTAAGTGCATGGAATTGCTATCATTCGCAGGTGGTGTGGTTACTTTATTACAAGTACATTCTATTCCACTATTATTGTTCCTTGGTGTCACATATTGCTCTGGTAATATCGGTTGATTACCAAAATTTTGTCTTCTTTGTGGTGCATTAATATTCGCTGTCAGATTCTCTGCGATCTTTTGCCTGTCAGTACCAGCGTTGTCATTACTGCATACTGTCAGATTTTCAAAGTTTTGATTTTCAGAGCTCAGCACCCTGGCTCCTTCTGTTCGGACTTGCTTTCGGATTTCCGAGGGAATGTCCTCCTGCATTGTTTCCACAGCGGTAGCCAAGGCTTTGAATTGGTTCTCTAGTCTATCTACTTCAGTTTGATGACTATTAACCTGAACTGGAATGTTTGTTAACGGTTCAATAGTGGTTTTTACTGCATGGATCTCCTGCTTAAAATGGGTAGTAATAGCATTATCACGATCGACCAACACTTGATTTATCCTACGGACAATTTCTTTATCTCTTTCCAGAAAAATATTGTTTATATTTTCCATAAATTTCATTTCCTTTTCTTGGTCTCTGAGCTCCTGTTGCTGTTTTTCTATAAGCTTTTCCTGTCTACGTTTTTCCTTTTCCTGCTGACGTTGTCTTTCACGCTCCTGCTCTTTAAGCTCACGTTGTTTTTCACGCTCCTGCTCTTTAATAGTAAACTTTTCAAATATTGCTGTTAGCATATCTTGTATGGACATAGCTTGAGCATTGCTAACTTCTGCCCCTTGACCAGAAGAAATATTGTCATTAATTCCTAACTGGTTGAATCCAGGAGTGTCGGTTTGTTTTGGCAACTCCTCGGTTTTACTATCACTCGGGACATCAGTTTCTAAATTATCATTCATAATTAAATTTTCTAATAATTCGACAGAAATGTGGGTAGATTGTTCTACCTGAGACTCTGATGTCATCTCTGCATCAGTATGCTCATTCGGTTTATTTTTCTTTTGTGTAACCATTCTATCACCAATATAGCACAACCAATATATAAATCACTGACAAGCACCAGTTGACACAAAATGATCTTATAACTAACACATATACACAACTAAAACTCAAAAATATTATTCTCGCAGCCAGAATATTCAATTATTACTACTTATGGCTGAAGGTACTGATTTTAATTTTTAAATTGCTAACGCAGCAAATGTTGTTGGTGTGCTGCTGTAAATTTTATGAACATGCACATCTATTCCTACCTGTATTGATTGACAATTGTGGACTGCACTGCTTATGTGAAGTTACTAGTGTGTCTGGCACCAGTGCAGATACAGATTCGTACAGCAGTTCGGTAGGAACATGTCAATGCTCATGAAACAAATAAATAAACAATGATTAATAGTTTGTTTTGGTACTCCGTACCTGTAATAGGTCACAATTTCAATTATTAAAATGAATAAATGTGCTGGTATTTAAGTAATTTGTAAATGGAAATGATAATCTTATTTTATTACATTGAGTAATTACTAAATAATTTTTCTCCCGGCTAAAGATTTGATCAAGTTGCTAAAGAACTCCAACTTAACGTCGTGTTAAAGTGTTGTCTGTAAGTTGTGTAAGTGTCACTAAATCACATTTCATACAACAGATTCTGTATAACTATTGATTAAGATGGAAGCAGTTATCTTCAGCAAAATGATCATTAAAACCACCGAATATCAGCCACGCACAACACTGACATATGATTACCTGGAATAATATTCTTCGCAACTCGTGCGTAATTAATTGCGGCTCCATACATAAGCTAGAAAAGTTTGTCATAACGTTCGTGCTATGAGCACCAACCAATCTGATTCGAATTATTTTCATTAAAATGAGTTCGGGACCACCGGTGCACATTTATTTTTACACATTTGTATCACCTTCGGCATTTATTCTGCAGAGTTGCGTAATTTGAATTTGCCGCTGAGATAATTGTTAAGATGGCGGCAGACAATTGATAGAGACTTTCTATTGTTAGAGCAAATAAGTAAATATTTAAAATGGTTATTAAACGCTTCATCAAGCAAACATTTGATTTGTTTCTAAGGAAAACACAGACAAACACGCGGTACAAATCGCTATCATCAATGGCTGCGCTCGTTGCAGCGGAAAGAAATAAAATTAACACAGATAATGCTTACTGAGAGAGGAATTAGAGTTACAAATAATTAATCACTCATATTTATAATAATAATGAAATCTATTTTCAAGTAATAATTAACAAATAATTACAATTTCTTAACAGACCTCAGTTTGATATGCGTCCGCAACTTACAAAAGCCAACCAACAAACGGTAAAAACAAGGGAAGACAAACGCAGATCATAAAAGGAATTTACAATTATCATTGTCTTTGTATGATACACATCGACATGTCCAATTACATCATAGAATATTATATAAATAATTAATATTTATAAGTTTTCACTGTTTTTTTCATACGATGAATAGATAATGTTTATAACTGTGAGAGGCATAATTTCCTCTCGTTGCACTGTAGCCAAACATTTATCTCATGGATGTTACACAATGTAACAACATTTTACTAATTACACTTACAAATATAGAGTGACAACTGATAATTTGTGTTGGACTGAGACTGAGGCCTAGGTTTCTGGTTCAACATGATTAGCTGTCTTAGCTATTAGGCTATCTGAGCATGACTCCAGACCTGATACAAACTTTCATTTCCACTGATGATAGTAGCTATGATTTCCAAACACTAATACCAGACATTCTCCTGTGTGTTTAATGGCAAGGGGGAAATGAAGTGCTAACAATTAGCTGCAAGAAGTACTTGTTGGGGTAGTCAAGAATGCAAATTATTATTGCTGTTATAACTGAAGTGAATTAAATGCACTGGATGGGAATTAATGTCTTCAAGAAGATAAATGAAGGAAAATGTAATGGCCTGAATTGATATTATTGCCTACCATTCACGCAAGCTGAACTTGCTTTATAACGGATACATTGTGACAAATGAAAAATCATACAAATTAATCAAACACTTGGCTCTCCACTATTGAATGAGAGACAACACAGAGCAGACTTGGTGTTCTACTAGCTATCATTGTTGGAAACAGAGGGGGCAGGTTGCTGAACTGCTTCTCTGTTTGCCAAAATTGAGCATAAACGAAAACTATAACGACGTTTTCGAATGTCGTATACATTTAGAAAGTTTGCAAGCAAGTTGCCTGATACCTACAACAGCACACACTGTTAGGCAGCAGGCACACAAGTAAGTACATGAACTATAACTTAGTCACATGTTTGCTTTCGTATGTTAAAGTATGGAAAACGTTTCTGGCATCTCTTTTCCTACGAAAGGACAGTGTTTTGCGGCGCTATTTTCTTCGTAATATCAACTTTGCGAGCTAAAATCCCAAAGATGTTCGGGCTCACACGCGGTTCCTCTTAGTCGAAATGTCTTGGCTCAAATTCGTCTAGGGTATGAACCACACGTGTCACATTAAAAGCCCTAAATTAGACACTTGTGACCTTTTGGTTAAATTGTCTCGCTGATGGCAAATTTACAAAATTGTATAAACATACCCGTTAATATAACATATAACAACAGCAATAATATCGGGAGCTAAATTAACGACCATAAATGATGTAGTCCATAGGGTTGCGATTTGGTTAGAATAATGTTTATCCAGAAAGCAAACTAATTCGAAAGTGATCGTATTTAGAATTACTATTACGCTCGAGAGCATATCCATTTGACACAGTTGGATCATTCACAATCTCATCGCGAATTACAGCTCCAATACTCCACCTCGTTAACTAGGCGAAAAGTTAAGAGTTCACACCAGGCGCCCGGCTGATCACCGTTCAGAGACTAGTCCCGCGATACCACACAACGCGAAATTTTTCCCAATTAAAACTTGCCTACCTAAAGACCGACCGTCCGCTATCGCGTCTTCACCAGCACTGTACCCTTTGGTGTCTAGACCAGAGCTGGCTGTCCGCTTTCGCGTCTGCACCAGCAGAGTCCCTTTGCCCGTCCCCGACCGCGTTCCCCGCGTGCCGAATGTCCTCGCTCAGCTGACTAGTGCAGTTCCGTTTCCTGAAGCCGTATGTCTAATTGGCTACAGCTTACTCTACATTATTTTACATTTTAACATATTTAAATAATCAAAGCTTGACCACTTTCACGTTCTAAATAAAGTAACAATAATATCCATAACATAATAAACGTTAAATTCTTTTACGTAAAACAAATACAATTTCCTTCTTAACTTTGAATGTCACTGCCAGTAGCCTTGCACCAATGTGCTTTCTGATAAATAAATAAAGAACTAAAATGACTATTATGCACTAAACTTTGCAACAAATATTCTATTGTCTAATGATACAATAAAGTGTCATGCTGTCATCGTTCAATGTGTTTTATGTGGAGGAAATGTTGATCTGATGCTTAACTGAAAATACTGATAATTTAAATTCACTATATCTTTTAAACAAATAAAGTTACAGATTTGATATGTACAACATTTGTCATTTTAATGATGCGCTTCTATATGAAATGTCGATCGTTAAGATCGATCAAAGCGTTTAGATTTTAGCATTCAGATTTTGTTACAAAACTTGTTAATTTCACTTTCATAGTAATCCTGAACTAATGTAGGTATGATCAGTATCCAAGTTTTATTGGGATCACCATGAAAATTTATGAAGTGTGTTAGATTAAAATTACTGTGGCTTCATTCCCTGAATTACTACAGAATTAAATAGTTTTCATAAATGTTTCCCTTTATCGCCTATCTTAGGTTCGCCATATTTAACACTGCTACGTCGCCCTGGCCACAAACAGCGTCTATGGGGTTACCCTATGACGTAGGATCTCGTTTGTCTCACTCGCACACTACAGCTCTTACGCCTCATCCAGCACAATAGACGCCTGTGAATTTCTCCATCTGTTGGCGAATCTGTGCTCTTTGTGGCACAACGTCCGTGACAACAGGGTTCGTTTCACAGTTCCTGAAGGCTGACTCTTTCGGCCATATACTTAAATGAGAGCGAATTGCTCGTTAACTCACAACTTCCATTCTGTTATGTCGTTGAAGTCACGGCATGAAATCAGACCTTGATATATTTATTCTCCGTGGTTGTATTTTTTGGCCTGTCCTAAATGCCTCGCCCTGTGTATCCAACATACATGCATTCACAATGAAAAAGCATTAAAAACGAAGAATACATCAAAATGATAAAAATCACGATATTAGGGAAAAATGTGGAAAAACTTGGAAAAATTATCACTGTTGGAGAATGAAAATCTGAAAGGAATGCAACTGACTGTTTTCTACATGTTTTAAAACTTCGGAATTGAGAGAAAATAGTGGAATCATCATTACTGTAGTTGGAGGGGAACTAAAATCTTACTTGTCTAGCAACTTACTGCATACAAGTGTGAGGTTTACGTAAATTACCGGAGAATCAGAAAATTATTGGATTAGTTAGAAATTTAGAATTCAAAAAAGGAGAAAATTAGAGGAAACTAAATAATCTAGCTCACACGTCACAAATCAAAAAGTACAAAATCACTAAAAATGTCTTTTCTAGGCCTCAAACCTGTACAGGTAGTGAGAAATTTAATTTAAACGAAGGTATCTAATTTAGTTAACACTTGTGTAGTCAGCATATAAACTGCAAAAATAGAAATGCTAGAAATGCAGCTGAGATCTATAAATAAGGGTATAAATCTACATATGAGGGTGTTCCTAGCACCTGGGCTTAAATTTAATAGATAATGGAGGAGAGAATGGGAACTGTCATTTGACTTGGGATAATATGTTAACTGATAACCTTCAGCATGGTTAGACTAGCTGGAGCAATCAGTAATTGTACTGGCGACTGTTCCATATCTGTGACCCGTTCTCACTTGTTATGTAATCAAACTACGTTTCGTAATCAAAAGTACCGTCTATGCTTTCAATTCTAATCGTTTTGGGGCAGAATTTACTACACCCGTTTAGTTATAAAGAGCAGTTAATGAAAAAGAGACAGATGGAAAAAAGTAATTAAACTGTCCGGTATTTCAAAAGTAATCTCCAGAGCTGTTACATTTATCCCACAGTGAGATAAGATGCCTCCATGGAAAATTGTTTGTGGTTGCCTGCGGAGCCGTGATTTTACACAGTCCTGCATCTCTTCGTCAGAAGCATATCAAAGGCCAGGAATGTCTTCCTTCAGGGTTCCCAAAATACGGAAATCGCATGATAAGAGTCTGTGTAGAGAATGTGTCAGTTCTCCGCAGCGAAATTTCTGCAGTGTGCTCAGAACAACGTTGACAGCATGTTAGTGGGCCTATATGTATTAACAGTTATGGTGATTACTTTTGAAGAAACGAACAGATTAATTACTTTTTAGGGTACCGTACCTCAGTCGGTAGAAACAGAACCCTTAAAGGATCACTTTCTTGTCCATTCGTCTGTCTGTCTGCCTGTGTCCAGAATCCTTTCTCTCAGTAACGGGTTGACGTATCAAGTTGAAATTTATGTCAAGAAGGTCCACGGTCCCTTTGCGATGTAAAAACGTGAATCTTCTAAGTCAGAAGAATAAAAATGTGTGGCCATTGATGTCACATATTTTTATTCTTGCAGACTGACTTATCAAGACAAACAGGGTACTTTCCGATGACATAGAATCATGAAATTTGCCAAGAAGCAAAGCTTCATAGATCAAAGAAAGGAAAAAAATCGAAAATTGTTACTTTGTAAGTATATCACAAAAAATTTTTGTCGTTCGTAGGAAGTTGAAATTTATGTCACGTACTAAGGTCTATGGTCCGCGGGCGGTATAATAAACGTTAGCTTCTAGGTCAATGCTATCAAAAGATGCGGTCATTTATGTCACAAACTCTGAAACTCAGAAAGTCACTCATCAAAACCTATAGAATCATGAGAAGTGGCAAGAAGCAAAGTTTCACTGTGCAAGTAAAGGAAAAAAACCGAAAATTGTGAATTTCTAGTTATATGACACGAAAAAAATTATTTCGCCATTTGTTATCCGACTGGTCCTCTGTCTGTTAAGACCCCTTTGTTCTCAATTACGGCTAGAGGTATCAAGTTGAAATTTACGTCACGAGCTCATGTTTGTAGTCCTTTGGTGGTGTAGCAACATTATGCTTCTAAGTCAATGCAGACAAAAGATATAGCCATTTATGTCATATATTTTGATACTCGCAAACTCACTCGTTAAAATCTATAGACATATTGCTTCTTGACGTAGAATAATGAAATTTGGGAAGAAGAAAGGATTTACATTAGAAGTAAAGGAAAGAAATGAAAATATCGTTAGTTTCTAACTATATCAGATGGAAAAAATATTTCCTTTGTCATTTGTTTCCAACCTCAGACTTGAAATTAAAAGATTCTTGGAAGTCTTGGAATGCTTGTGACCGATATCTTGCCAGGATCAAAGTCGATAACAAGAACATATCGTCCAGATCCTCGATTTGCATAACGGATGAACGGTCTACATAATTAAGTTTTTTTATAGTACCCTCAATGGGCGGGCGTTGCTCGCACTTGTCCAGTTTTTTTTTTTCTGGCTCTCTCATTTTCTTTTAACTGCCCCTTATATTTTCGTAGGCCTGTACATCAATCGTCGTCAAACTACGACCCGCGGGTAACTATTCTAGCGGCCCATGGTTCTTAGCTCTGTTTTATCGTAATAAGAATCCAGCAACTAATAAGCGAATTCAGAAACATCAACCAACCTTAAAAGCTTCTTAAGAATGTAATTTTTCTATTTAGTAGTAAACAAAAACAGTTAAAGAGATAGTAATATTATTTGCACATTTACTTCCAGAAAAGAGTTTAGAATCTACACGTCAATAAAAGTCTGGTTATCAAAACGGCGTGAGTCAACACTCGGTTTCTGTGCCTACATTCCTCGAAATCTAGTAACTGTCAAACCGCTATACGGCAGTTTAAAATTCCTATTTCCTGTATTGGACAATTTTAATATCATAAACATGTACAATCATTGTCAGCAACCACACAACGATTTTATTCGACGTACGAGTCTAGTACAGCCAACAGTTGCGAATGGTAAGTATTTGTTCTTTACCGATATCGAACGCACATTTCCATCTGTAACAAATGCTTTTGTTCAATAGCTTCTGAAAAAGGATAACGCATGAAGCAGTAAAGAATAAATACTCACCATTTTCAGCTGTTGCCTGACGCCTTCGTCGAAGCAAAAATACACTGGAGGAATTACAGTAGGCATGCAAAAAGTTGGGCGGCCACGTCAGACGTGAAGCTGGGTGATGACGCAGGTGGATACATTGTTGTGGGTGGGAAGTTAAAGTATGTTAAAGTAAAGTATGTAGTTAAAAAGTAAACTGGAAGTTATTTGTAGGAAATTTAATAAAGTTTGATATTGTGCTGGGATGTATTTTCTCTGTAGGTTGCGGTTTTCGAGCTATTCAAGGGAAAGACTACGTAAGCAACCTTTAAGCGCACCCCCACCTAACCTACAATTTGTCTTCCAGTGTTGATAACTCATGGGCTTGCGTGCGTCGAATCTATCGATTGCTGTGGTATAAATTTCAACTGGAAGTACATGGATTCGTACATGCACTTTGTAGAGAGAGTCATCTTCAAATGTTGTGCGTATTTGAAGTGAGGCATATAAATTTAAATTAAGATTGTTGTAGGACAATGAGTGGAAGAAAAATGATATTCAAATTAGTAAACGTTGGTGACCGTGTCTAGTATTGCATAATGCGTTTAAATGTAATGCATATAAATCAGTTAACCATCCATTCGCACAGACAACACACCACGTCAGGGGTGTCACAACTGTACTGTCGCTGAGGGCGGCAGCAATTTGAAACAGAGAACAGACGACACAAAGTGTTCGGAATGGTACAGACTCTAACGCCAGTACTCTGAGGCCAGGCCAATTTATCGCACCCTCAGTATGTCTAGTCTATTGAAGGCTTGTAACATACTAATTTATGTAGCTTACCAATTAATAATAAGATCTGTTTATATGCGGCCCGAGATGCCGTTCCACAATATCAGTATTAGTTCTTGAGCTAAAAAGTTTGATGACCACTGCTGAACACAACTGGATGGCGTCATAGTTTTATTGTAAGCAGTTCAAAAGATATTTGTGGCCAATCACGTATGCAATAACCGTACCGCACGCGAGAACAACGCCACATATCCACGAAGCACTTGTTAGCTCAACTGGACGAATAATCTTAGAGTAGGTAGCTTTTTTTTTTTTTTTTAATGTGCGTGTGGTGTTGCTGTGGCTTGGAGACATTCAGAACAGTAGCAGCCGGCCTGAGAGAGAGAGAGAGAGACAGGGAGAGATGTAGAGAGGAAGGCGGCCGCGCCTGGAGACGGCAGGAAGGGGGTGAGAGAGGGGGGGGAGGGGGGAAGAGTAGGACCCGGCGGATATCCCCCACCGCCCCCGCTATCAGCGGCGCCCTAACTCGTGCCGGCGACGTTTTTACGGCGACCGCGCTATTATTTCACCTGCCTGCTCGGCGCCGCACCACGCCACACGGCGCAATATGTTTCCCCACGCACAGTTAACCCGCTCCAGGAATTTCTCATATGACTCGCCTGCCGGCCGGCGGACGCTTTAATATGTATGGAGGCGCTACACGGTCTGTCCCTGATATCACCATCCATCTCCATACCTCGCCTCCTCACCTGCTAACTGCATCGCACCATCCGACGATGCATCAGCTACACCGTCTAACGTTGCCGTTCGTTGCAACAAAAGGCGCGTAGGACCTAATGTTGTGCGTTTCACATCGTTTGGCACTAGCAGAAAGATTTCCAGTAACAGTTTAACGCAGGCTATCACAGTCGGAGTCTTCCGTAAATCACTTCAGCGATTCTTTTGTCGAAATTATGTGGAGCGACTCAGTTTACAGCTATCACAGTCGGAGTCTTCCGTAAATCACTTCAGCGATTCTTTTATCGAAATGATGTGGAGCGACTCAGTTTACAGGATATGTATACATGATTAGTGTTAACATTGATGAACGCAGCCGGCCGCTGGCGGCCGAGCGGTGTTAGGCGCTTCAGTCTGGAACCGCGCGACCGCTACGGTCGCAGGTTCGAATCCTGCCTCGGGCATGGATGCGTGTGATGTCCTTAGGTTAGTTAGGTTTAAGTAGCGCTAAGATCTAGGGGACTGATGACCTCAGATGTTAAGTCCCATAGTGCTCAGAGCCATTTGATGAACACATTGTTCTTTTAGTGTACTCATGCACCTGCAGTCAAAAATATTTTTTTCCCTTGGTGGCTGCCAGTTTTTAAGGAGAAATTAGTCAGTGGAATAGGAGGTATTCAGGAGAAATGTTTTTAAGTTAGATTTAAGACTTGCTTTGCTGTGACAGTTTCTCGGCTGTAATCCGTTGGCCGGCCGAGGCGGCGGAGCGGTTCTAGGCGCTGCAATCTGGAACCGCGCGACAGCTACGGTCGCAGGTTCGAATCCTGCCTCGGGCATGGATGTGTGTGAGGTCCTTAGGTTAGGTTTAAGTAGTTCTAAGTTCTAGGAGATTGATGACCTCAGAAGTTAAGTCCCATAGTGCTCAGAGCCATTTTTTTGAACCGTAATCCGTTATATTAGGTAAACTTTTCAGCCTGAAGCTTTTGGAATTATGTTTTTAAGTTCTATAATTCTGCAGTCCAATTTAAATTAGTTGGCATCTGGTATTTAAGGACTGAATGTCCAACGTTGTCGCTACAAGCGCTGTATGCAGAGTAGTAGAATACTATCCATGCAGCAGAAAGCCGCTGACAGGTCTCTATCCACACAAAAAGTTCACTTAAAAATTGTTATATTGGCGTATAATATAATGGTCTGTAGCGGCTCTCAACATGTCAAAAGTCTGCTCTTGATTCTATTTACGGCCGGAGTTCGGCATATTTCTTTTGAAACAATCTAAACCCTATAACTTCGTATTTCGAATGTATTGTATTCATTGAAGTACTTTCCTTTCACTGATGGCCAGGTGTGAGGAGGACTCGCGAACTGATGGTTCCGGACAAATCACCAATCAAAAAATGTTTTGCATCACCTCGGTTCCGAGAGTTCCAGAACCTGTATAGAAAATTCGAATAGAGACCAACATAAATATCATTTCCGCCCTTTTTATTGCTCATGAAAACCACACATTGCATGTTGTACCACTATACAGCGAGACCTTCAAAAGTGGTGGCTGTACACACCGGTACCTTGAATGCCCAGTAGCACGACCTCTTGCGTTGGTGTATGCCTGCATTCATCGTGGCATACTATCCACAAGTTCATCAAGGCACTGTTGGTCCAGATTGTCCCACTCCTTAACCGCGATTCGGCGTAGATCCATCAGAGTGGTTGGTGGGTCACGACGTCCATGGACAGCCCTTTTTAATGTATTCCAGGCATCTTCGATAGGTTCATGTCTGGAGAACATGCTGGCCACTCTAGTCGAGCGATGTCCCTATCCTGAAGGAAGTCACTCACAAGATATGCACGGTGGGGGCGCGAATTATCATCCATGAAGACGAACGCCTCGCCAATATGCTGCCGATATGGTTGCACTATCGGCCGGAGGATGGTATTCACGTATCGTACAGCCGTTACTCACCAGCGGCGTACGTCGGCCCCATAGAATGCCACCCCAAAACAGCAGGGAACCACCATCTTACTGTACTTGCTGGACAGTGTGTCTAAGGCGTTCGTCCTGACCGGGTTGTCTCCAAACACGTCCCCGACGATTGTCTGGTTGACGGCATATGCTTCACTCATAGGTGAAGAGAACGTGATGCCAATCCTGAGCGGTCCATTCGGCATGTTGTTGGGCCCACCTGTTCTGCGCTGCATGGTGTCATCGTTGCAAAGATGGACCTCGCCATGAACGTCGGGAGTGAATGAAGTTGCGCATCATGCTGTCTATTGCGTCCTGTGGATGCACGAAAAGCACTATTCAACATGGTGGCGTTGCTGTCAGGGTTCCTCCGAGCCATAATCCGTAGGTAGCGGTCATCCACTGCAGTAGTAGCCCTTGGGCGGTCTGAGCGAGACATGTCATCGACAGTTCCTGTCTTTCTGTATCTCCTCCATGTCTGAACAACATCGCTTTGGTCCATTCCGAGGCGCCTGGACGCTTCCCTTGTTGAGAGCCCTTCCTGGCACTAAGTAACAATGCGGACGCGATCGAACCACGGTATTGACCGTCTAGAAATGGTTGAACTACAGACATCAGGAGCCGTTACCTGCTTCCTGGTGGAATGACTGGAACTGATCGGCTGTAGGGCCCCCTCTGTCTAACAGGTGCTGTTCATGCATGGTTTTTTACATCTTTGGACGGGTTTAGTGACATCTCTAAACAGTCAAAGGGACTGTGTCTGTGATACAATATCCACAGTCAACGTCTATCTCTAGGAGTTCTGGGAACCGGGGTGTTGCAAAACTTTTTTTATGTGTGTATAACTATGTAGACAGACAGTACATCCATTGGGAAATCGAGATACAATCAATTTTTGCTTGCTATTGACATTCATCTTGGCAAGATATCGGTCTCAGAGATTTCAAGATTTTCGCGAATATTTTAATTTCTGTAGTGACAAAGTCGTACAGGAGGCAGGCGACCATTATTACAATAACCAGTATTTCTGTATGAGGCTAACTGGGGAGGGGAGGGGGGGGGGGAGGAATAGTAAAAGTCAAACATCAGGCATTGGATGACTTTATTGCTCATATGACGATTTATCCATCATCAAATATATAAGAGCGATTACTGCATGCAGATATGGCGTTTCTAAGTAGCTGTGTTTCAAATAAACCTTCACAGATTTACTCTGCGAATGTTTGTTTCACGTACAACTCGAAACGCCGAATCTACATGCAGAAATCGCTCCTAGATATCTGATGATGGACGAATTCGTCGTATGAGCAATAAAGTCATTCCTTGCCTGATGTTCGAGATTTACCATTGCTACCCATTTAGCCTGATGCAGAAATACTGATTGTTTTAGTTTCAAGTTTGACAAAAGAAATTTTTTGGCGTGATATAACGACAAATTAATAGCTTTTGGATTTATTTCATTTTCATGTACTTTGCGACCTTGCTTCTTGCGAAAGTTGACGGTTCTAGGTAAACAGGAAGTACCCTACAGGTGTGTGAGTTTGCAGGTATTAAAATATGTGACCTAAATGGCTGTATCTTTTAGTGTATTGACGCAGAAGCTTACATTTGTTACAGTGTCCCGTTTCTCAGAATAAGGGTTCTCAATAGTTGGAGAGAGAGAGAGAGAGAGAGAGAGAGACGGACGGACAACAAAGTGATTCTGTAAGGGGTCCGTTTTTACTGACTGAGGTACGGAACCGTAAAAATAAAGTTTATATCACATCACGACTGACCAGTTTCGGCCTTGAGGAGACCTCTTCCAGAGCTGGACGTCGATGCCACTTCTGCACGTGGAAGCACAGTGTACATTTATAGCCGTAATATTTCCCCTTCCAACTCCACTCTCTTTCTTAGCGCTATTCCAAAGTACAGGTCCCATTACTTTGGGAAATTTCTTGTATTTTAACGTTGTAGCCAATGTTAGATGATCCACGAACTGTCACCCGTGGAGAGTGAAATGAGACATTAGGACGAGAGTAGATTTGTTTAATTAACTTCTTAATTCTGGCCTTCGTCCATAGTACCTCAGGAACAGTTTGGTGGAGGCGTCCAGTTGCCTCTCATGCGAAATAATAGACGTCCGGCATTGCTGACAGCGCAGACAGCGGGTCCGAAAGTGGTCTCACTCGAATCGCGCTGCCACCGACGTCTCCGGCTGCGACCGTGACGACTGCGCGGCAGGTCAGCTGACGGACGATGCCGCGACCTCCCTCGATGGAGCGGGCGGCTCTCTGCTCCAGCGGTGGCTGCTGTTGTGGCTCAGGGCAAGCTGCCCTGTCCCGTGCTCAAACAGCAGACCTCGTACTGCATCCTGGGTTCAAAAATGGTTCAAATGGCTCTGAGCACTGTGGTCATCAGTCCCCTAGAACTTAGAACTACTTAAACCTAACTAAACTAAGGACATCACACACATCCATGCCCGAGGCAGGATTCGAACCTGCGACCGTAGCAGTCGCGCAGTTCCGGACTGAGCGCCTAGAACCGGTAGACCACCGCGGCCGGCAAGAATTATTCTTGCAACGGGTTTCCTTACCTCTATCATTTAACCTTACACATTTCCACAGGGCCTCTTGTCCTACTCGTTAACTCAAATACCATGGAACTTATTTCATTGCTAGACTTCTTGAACAATAGCTTCTAACTCTCTGTTCCAAACTTACAATCTAAAATGGATCAATTATCCTTAATACTATCCCTTGTGCGTTCATCTTCCTTCTGCTGCTTTTATGTTTGAGATATACAGGGTGTTACAAAAAGGTACGGCCAAACTTTCAGGAAACAGTCCTCACACACAAAGAAAGAAAATATGTTATGTGGACATTGAAAGGTGGCTACACTGAGCCACAGCGCCAGAAATCGCGCCAGAGTGTATTGTTCCGCCGCCTCCACTGGCAGCGCTTATTGAGACGTAGCGGCAGGCAGTTCTTGCCGAGAAGTTGTGGTGGACACTGCTTGTAGCTGAAGTTGGAATGAGATGGGGTAGTAGTGAGTGTTTGTTCGATGTTTTATGCAGCTATGTGATGGGACAGATAGCAGATGTTATTCCAATGGAGATATTGTAATGGTCAGAGTGCTTTTCGTCAATATATATGAAGGTAATAAATATTATGTTGTCTATTTATTTGTGTGTCCTGAATAATGCGTCATTACAGGTTCAGTCAACAAAGCATCTGGCTTGTGTTCTTGTATTAGAGTGTAATTCTGGGTTTCTTGCACAATTATAGTATTTGTAATTTTCTTTTATCACGTCAGTATAAATAATATTTAAAAATTCTTGTCTTGTTGAAAAAGAACCGTGCCAGATGTGCGTTGAGTCATACTACCACATACAGAACAGCTACACTTGTGCTTTGTTGGATTCGTAGATTTTATAGTTGCTGGGGACTTAATTAGTTAATTGTGTTAACAGAAATTTTCTTACATTCTTTGTTGTCATTCTATGCAGTCAGATAGCGTAACAATTAGTTGTCAGGACCAGCCGTTTACGAGACTTGCGTAATCGGACATACAGCTACTAAAAATATTTGCATTCATATTTAATTTTAATTTAGCCCCCATGCACGTGGCGACCGCTGCTTCGGATCGTCCCTTGGAATCTTCTGATTTTAAAAATAGTAGACAGTAGTATTGTAGTAGTAATTTGTAGTTTAGTAATTGTAGTCTATTTTGCATGTGTAGAATGGTAATTGTCATTCTTCTATTGTTCGTTAATCGTGTTTCAAGGAAGCATTTCTTGTGATTGATATTGTTGGTGATAAAGTGTCATTGTGTGTAATTTTCATATAGTGACGAGTTTTGTATGTTTTGTAAATGATTACGCGATCGATGAAAAAGGCAAAAATGATGAATAGTCAGAATAACGAAATTGTTGACATGGCGAACTCGCCAACTCAGGGGAACAGTATGATGAATAATGAAGTGGAAAACAATTTAATAAGTAGGGAAAATAGTCCGGAACCAGTTCAAAATTTTTCACAATCGAAAAATTCTCAGATTGCGTGGTTAACGACAGAAGAAATGGAGCAGTTAATGAGTGCAATATTAAATTTGGGATCTGAATTAAGAGCAATGACAACATAGTTAAGCTAAAAATAGGAACAATTGAAACCGAGATGAAAGCAATGGGATCACAGTTACGATCTGAATTAGAAACTGATATGGGAACAACGGAAACTCAGTTAGGCTCACGAACAGGGACATGTTTCAAAAACATGAAAGATGAATCAAAGAAAGAAATTAGAGAAGTACAACCGATTTTAAAGGCTCACAGTAATAGTTTAATTTCAACAGAAATCGGACAAGAGGAACAGGACAGAGAACAGGAAGAAAAAGATCGCGTGATGGTACAAAATTTTTCAGAGTTAAATTTACATCGTGCACACGATAAGGAAGAAATATTTGAGAGAATAGAGGAATCCGTACCAAATGACAGAATAAATAACTTAACGCAACAGTGTGAACAGTTAACTACTAAATGTGACAATACCGAAACCCGAGTCGCGACACTTACGGAAGACGTAAATAAACAGAAAGAACAAATAGGTGATTTATCGGAAAGAGTTGAGGAAATTTCAGACAAATTGACAAATCTTAGTTTAAGTGGGGACAGAGATTCAGATGATACAGCACCATTGCCATTTGCAGAAACCGAAGAGTACCAGAACATAAATAAGCATGTTGAAAATCAGGGAAAATTTAATGAACGCGTTAAAAAGGAAGTGGAGGCATTACGAAAGCAAGTCAAGCAAATTGAAGGCGAAATCGTAGGAAAAGATAGCAGAAGAAATTTAGAATCACAGGTAGCAGAGGGGTTTGAAGAAAATAATTTGTTTCATTTACGGGATGCAACAAGAGAGCGCCAGGCGCGCGAACTTTACAATAATCGACATTCGGACTGGGACAGACGCGGTAGGTCTTTGTCGCCACGAGGCAAAAACTTTGACTATAAACATTTTTTGACTGTTCGGAAATTTAAGATCTTTCGTAATTCTAAGAATGAGATACATCCATGTTCATGGTTAGATCAATTTACGTACGCACTTCCGCCAGATGTGCCACAAAGTCACAAACTAGAATTTATGTGCAGCTATTAGAGTCCTCAGGGGATTCACTACTCTTAAGTGAATATGTGCCGTAGCGAGCATAGGGCCCCGAGCTGTAGTGGTGTTATTTCTCTTTTAGTTTTCTGTACCGCTGCCTACTCTTTTACTATTCTTTGCATCTATGAAAACAACTCTTCGACTATCAATCTATCTAGAGAGCGTGTAAAAAATAACCGGATATGACTATTTTACCCAAAAGTGACTTCGGAAATTACCATTTGGACTTAATGTACCTTCAGCAGCATTCATTCGTAGCTTAAATGAAATTTTACCTGTTTATCTTCGTGACAATATTACTTCTTATGTCGACGACATTCTTATTGCTAAAAATTCTTGGAGTGAGCACAACAAAATTTTGGATTCATTATTACGTATCTTTGCAAGAGTTGGCATTACAGTGAACTTAGAAAAATCTGAATTTGGTCGTTCTCAGGTGAGATTTCTCGGTCACATTATTTCTACAGAAGGTATTCTTCCTGATCCAGAAAAATTAGACGCTATTCGTAATTATGCTGTTCCTACCACAAAACGTGATGTTCGTAGTTTCCTTGGTGTCTGTAATTTTCTTAGACGCTTTGTTAGATTGGACAATTTTGTCACACCTCGTTTTTGCGATCTATCTGGAAAGTTCTTTTTAAACGAAAATCGGTCGACAACTCTGTTTGGTTAGTTTGTATTCCTGATGAGTGGGTTAATAAGCTGATTTGGTATACGCATTTCAGTTATGCACACTTTGGTCCCAGAAAATGCTTTCATAAATTGCGAGAAAATTGCTACTTCAGTAATATGGAAAAACGTATTCGATCTGTTCTTGCCAAATGCAAATTATGTCAAAAGGCTAAGCCGCCAGCAATTTCTCATAGAGCACCGTTGTTTCCTATCATTCCAGCGAAATTAAAGGACATGGCTGCAGTTGATTTGTTCGGTCCAGTGGTTCGATCTACTAATGGTTTTGCGTACATTGTCGTAGCAGTGGAGTTGACATCAAAATATGTGTGTTTTACACCGTTACGCAAAGCAACAGCTCGTTCAGTATCTAATGCTTTCATTACCCATTTTCTTAAAGAAGTGGGTCATGTTGATAAGGTTATATCAGATAATGGATCACAGTTTCGCTCTAAAATTTGGCTTCGTACTCTACGGCGTCGTAAAATTAAACCAATTTTCATTTCACTTTTTCACCCTCGATCTAACGCTTCAGAGAGATGGATGAAGGAAATCAATAAATTGTGTCGTCTTTATTGTCATCAGAATCACAGAACTTGGGATCAGTATCTTCATATTTTTCAAAACATTCTGAATGAACTTCCTAACGACTCAACTTCTTTACCACCTATACTGATATTAAAAAACAAAGCACCGACAAATCGCATATCTGAAATCGTTCCTTTTCCGCCTACACGGAAACTGCGGCATTCTGAAGTTGTCAACCCGGCTCTACAAAATATTGCATCTGCGGCTGCTAGAAGAGAGAAATCAGCTAAGCATCCTGGTCGTTTAGAAATCTTGTCAGTTGGTCAGAAGGTGTTAATTAAGTCTCATCGATTGTCTCACAAAGGAAAAGGCTTGTGTCGCAAATTTTTTCTGCTTTATAACGGCCCATATAGAATTCGCAAAATTATTCATGATAACACTGTAGAAGTAGAAACTCTTAAATCACGACGCTCTAAGGGAATACATCATATATCTAACGTTAAAATTTTTGTGGAATGATATACTTTTGAAAAATTTTTGTAGAATGACATACTTGTGAGAAACTAACAGCTACATGTAAACATGCGGAGAGTACAAGGACACCGCGCTGTGTTTTGGCGGCGGCACATACTCAAAGCAACAGTCAAGTCTGCGCGCCGCACAAGGCAGTCGTTGACCGCAAACAATCACTTCCTACGTCACGCGCCTACAGCTGATCGAGCGCTCAGTGCGAATGCACTGACAGCCGTAAACAAATACACAGTCTTTCTCCGAATAAAATCAGTATAAAGCTATAGTGACTTGATGAATTCTGTTATTAACATTCAGTATTTTTCAGGATACGGTTCTATAAAATATTTAAGAACTTCAGGTAAATTCTGTGCGTGTCCGACGTTAAGACGACTTGCTATCGAGAAAATTTCAGGAAAAATGTCATTTCGAAGAAGAAATTAATAAACTAAAAAGGTAATTATTAATAGAGTTTATTTTTCAGGTAACATATTTCCACTTAGGTACGTACTTTAGACGTAATTTGCTGCTCGCGATTACGTGATTCATACTTGGTGCTAATTACATGTTCAATGAAATTACTTGTGAAGCGACGTGCTTGCGTACGTTAACTGATTTTGACAATGATTATTAATGAACTGGATTGTTACTTGTGTATATTATGCATCGCTTGGCTGCACTGCTTTTTCACTGATGTCATATTTTTAATTATGTGCCTGCTGTGCTTATTTATTTAAATTATAATTGTCACCTGATTAATTGTGCTGATGTGGTTAGGTATGTAAGTTATACTTTGTGATTTATCTGCTTGCGCCTTCATGTTTACTTATTAAGATATGATGCTAATGACCTGTTTAGTACGTAAGATATATGTTTACTGCTATGCATATGGATTGCACATTTACACATTTCTGCTTGTTGTCATAACTATACTTTAATTTGGTATATAGCAATGCTGATGTACAGTGTATGGACATGGAGTGTGGGTTACGCTGTGGTATGGGTTACGGATTGTTCGCTTGGCGAAGCCTTGTTATAGAAATTGTGCTGCATCCACTTGTTGACATTCTGTTCACTACTGGTATATTTACTCGCTGTTGCTTGTTTTGCTTACGCTCAGTGCTTTATATTTTAACATAAGAAAATGAACTGCTATAATTCGACGAACGACATTAGTACAAGAAACTTCATAGAAGTCACATGAGCTGGAGGTTTTATGAAAGCTGTATAAATGTATGCCAATAGGAAAGAAGCTAACGACATGACATACCAATACAGTAATTACACTGCATTTTTCGTGAGCAATTGAAATAGGAAGTGACACTTGACACAAGAAATACTCCACATGTTTGCTTCTGTTTGCCATAATTCTTGAAGTGGTGTACACACTGTGAAATATTATGATCATTCACACTCCGTAATCGTACTTAATTACTGAGAGTTATTCGAACTAAGTCTGTTAGAGGTCATGTATGCATTTCTTTTGTTTATAATTCATAATGAGTAGAAGGAGGAGGAGGAGATTAGTGTTTAACGTCCCGTCGACAACGAGGTCATTAGAGACGGAGCGCAAGCTCGGGTGAGGGAAGGATGGGGAAGGAAATCGGCCGTGCCCTTTCAAAGGAACCATCCCGGCATTTGCCTGAAGCGATTTAGGGAAATCACGGAAAACCTAAATCAGGATGGCCGGAGACGGGATTGAATCGTCGTCCTCCCGAATGCGAGTCCAGTGTGCTAACCACTGCGCCACCTCGCTCGGTAATGAGTAGAAGATTTTGGTCAGATGGATTACACAGAGGTTGTGTGTTGACAGTGTGTCTTCGGATTGTATGGGATGAGGAGGTTTGCATTAGGATTTTATCTGTACTCGATCGAGGAGACTGACTAGAGGAAAGAGTTGTTATGGAAGTGAAATGATACTGGCAATAAGGTTTATATGTATCGACGTATTGAAGAGGTATTATGGAGGTATTGAGATTATATGAAGTTGATTGGAGTTATGGTGTGTAAGAGGTAAAATAAGTGAGGTGCATTTTTTTTTTTTTTTTTTTTTGTTGGTCTATATGGAACAATGAGGATGAAGATAGCAGACTAGAACACTAAAATGGAAGGAAGATTGTCTACACACACTTTGTTAAATCACTAAGCAGTATGTACTTTTTTTTGGAGGGAGGAAGTTGCATATCTTGGCACACTGACAGTTGTTCAGCAACCGTACATTTTGATCTGGCTTGGCAAACATTGGTCTTGACATGATGACTATGACGTTGACTTAACTATTATTGACTGTTATACATGTTGTCACTACTACTTGATACACATGATGAACATGAAATTTTGACAGAAGTGGATTCACACAGTTAACACTATCCAATTACACAGTAGTACTTAATGTGGATGAAAGATGAGTGAGTGTGTTTTGTGTGTTTTCCTTTCCTAATCCTACCCACCTATCTCCTAAATATTATTTTATTTGTTTGTAGTGGCTTGCACTGACACCCATAAATATTATAGGTTTACTGATGTTTGTGTATTTGTAATAGTAATATGACAATTATCTGACATCATTTGTGTGTTTGTTATGATTTGTATGTTTAGTGTAAGAGCATTGTAAAAGCATTTGTATGTGCATTCAAACTATTGTTCATTCTTGAACTGTCTGATTAGTGATGGTGAAATTATGGACTGTTACTTGTACTTTTTCTACATGATTGGTGCCACTAGGACATGTTTAATTTCTGCTAATGAACTGTGTGATCAGTGATAGTGAATATGATGGACTGCTCTCTGCATCTACTCAACATACTGGTGCAACTGATGGAACTGCCTTTATTGAAATGATGTCACCTGTTGCTGTCTGCACCTACTCAACATTGCTGGGTGCCACTGATGAACTGCTTCTACTGAAATGATGTCACCTGATGGTGTCTGCACCTACTCAACATTGCTGGGTGCCACTGATGAACTGCTTCTACTGAAATGATGTCACCTGATGGTGTCTGCACCTACTCAACATTGCTGGGTGCCATTGATGGACTGCTTCTACTGAAATGATGTCACCTGTTGGAGTCTGAACCTACTCCACAATGCTGGGTGCCACTGATGAACTGCTTCTATTGAAATAATGTCACTTGTTGGTGTCTGCACCTGTTCAACATTGCTGGGTGCCACTGATGGACTGCTTCTACAGAAATGATGTCACCTGTTGGAGTCTGCACCTACTCCACAATGCTGGGTGCCACTGATGGACTGCTTCTACTGAAATGATGTCACCTGTTGGAGTCTGCACCTGTTCCACAATGCTGGGTGCCACTGATGGACTGCTTCTACTGAGATGATGTCACTTGTTGCTATCAGCTCCTATTCAACAGTGCTGGGTGCTACTGCTGGAACTGTCAACTACTTGTTGTGAAAATTTGTATAAACTGATTTTTTGTGTATTATTGTTTGTGAAAAGTTATAAGACTCTTACCTGCTCATATTCGTCATTGCTGACGCTATCGATTGAATTGTTTAACCACATGATATTTCTGTAAACTATTATGTAAAGTCATATGTATGAAAGAATTTGTATTCCTTACTGTATTTTATATATTAGGCTATTGTAAGGTCAGTGCAAAGCCAAAATTTTATCTAGTTATATGATACTTACGTATTAATATTATCTTTTATTTTTGTCTGTATTTTTTTGACGAATTTGGTGGTATTTTCACCACCAATGCTGGCAAAAATACCATCAAATTCTAGCCCGTGGAAGAAGGGCATATGAAAGGTGGCTACACTGAGCCACAGCGCCAGAAATCGCGCCAGAGAGTATTGTTCCGCCGCCTCCACTGGCAGTGCTTATTCAGACGTAGCGGCAGGCAGTTCTTGCCGAGAAGTTGTGGTGGACACTGCTTGTAGCTGAAGTTGGAATGAGATGGGGTAGTAGTGAGTGTTTGTTCGATGTTTTATGCAGCTATGTGATGGGACAGATAGCAGATGTTATTCCAATGGAGATATTGTAATGGTCAGAGTGCTTTTCGTCAATATATATGAAGGTAATAAATATTATGTTGTCTATTTATTTGTGTGTCCTGAATAATGTGTCATTACAGGTTCAGTCAACAAAGCATCTGGCTTGTGTTCTTGTATTAGAGTGTAATTCTGGGTTTCTTGCACAATTATAGTATTTGTAATATTCTTTTATCACGTCAGTATAAATGATAAAAATTCTTGTCTTGTTGAAGAAGAACCGTGCCAGATGTGCGTTGAGTCATACTACCACATACAGAACAGCTACACTTGTGCTTTGTTGGATTCGTAGATTTTATAGTTGCTGGGGACTTAATTAGTTAATTGTGTTAACAGAAATTTTCTTACATCCTTTGTTGTCATTCTATGCAGTCAGATAGCGTAACAATTAGTTGTCAGGGCCAGCCGTTTACGAGACTTGCGTAATCGGACATACAGCTACTAAAAATATTTGCATTCATATTTAATTTTAATTTAGCCCCCATGCAACATGCATCCGGAAACGCTTACTTTCCATGTTAGAGCTCATTTTATTATTTCTCTTCAAATCACATCAATCATGGAATGGAAACACACAGCAACAGAAAGTACCAGCGTGACTTCAAACACTTTGTTACAGGAAATGTTCAAAATGTCCTCCATTAGCGAGGATACATACATCCACCCTCCGTCGCATTGAATCCCTGATGCGCTGATGCAGCCCTGGAGAAGGGCGTATTGTATCACAGCCGTCCACAATACGAGCACGAAGAGTCTCTAAATTTGGTATCGGGGTTGCGTAGACAAGAGCTTTCAAATGCCCCCATAAATGAAAGTCAAGAGGGTTGAGGTCAGGAGAGCGTGGAGGCCATGGAATTGGTCCGCCTCTACCAATCCATCGGTCACCGAATCTTTTGTTGAGAAACGTACGAACACTTCGACTGAAATGTGCAGGAGTTCCATCGTGCATGAACCACATGTTGTGTCGTACTTGTAAAGGCACATGTTCTAGCAGCACACGTAGAGTATCCCGTATGAAATCACGATAGCGTGCTCCAATGAGCGTAGGTGGAAGAACATGGGGCCCAATCAAGACATCACCAACAATGCCTGCCCAAACGTTCACAGAAAATCTGTGTTGATGTGATTGCACAATTGCGTGCGTATTCTCGTCAGCCCACACATGCTGATTGCGAAAATTTACAATTTGATCATGTTGGAATGAAGCCTCATCCGTAAAGAGAACATTTGCACTGAAATGAGGATTGACACATTGTTGGATGAACCATTCGCAGAAGTGTACCCGTGGAAGCCAATCAGCTGCTGATAGTGCCTGCACACGCTGTACACGGTACGGAAACATCTGGTTCTCCAGTAGCACTCTCCACACAGTGACGTGGTCAACGTTACCTTGTACAGCAGCAACTTCTCTGAGGCTGACATTAGGGTTATCGTCAACTGCACGAAGAATTGCCTCGTCCATTGCAGGTGTCCTCGTCGTTCTAGGTCTTCCCCAGTCGCGAGTCATAGGCTGGAATGTTCCGTGCTCCCTAAGACGCCGATCAATTGCTTCGAACGTTTTCCTGTCGGGACACCTTCGTTCTGGAAATCTGTCTCGATACAAACGTACTGCGCCACGGTTATTGCCCCGTGCTAATCCATGCATCAAATGGGCATCTGCCAACTCCGCATTTGTAAATATTGCACTGACTGCAAAAGCACGTTCGTGATGAACACTAACCTGTTGATGCTACGTACTGATGTGCTTCATGCTAGTACTGTAGAGCAATGAGTCGCATGTCAACACAAGCACAGAAGTCAACATTACCTTCCTTCAATTGGGCCAACTGGCGGTGAATCGAGGAAGTACAGTACATACTGACGAAACTAAAATGAGCTCTAACATGGAAATTAAGCTTTTCCGGACACATGTCCACATAACATCTTTCCTTAATTTGTGTGTGAGGAATGTTTCCTGATAGTTTGGCCGTACCTTTTTGTAACACCTTGTATAATCTAATGGAATCTAAAGACTACTGACTCTGAATTCAGCCTTGTGCTTTGTCTCCTGAGCACCAAAATGAGGGCTAGTCACAGCAGAACAAGTGTCGCTGTGATGGTCGTTATGACAATAATCAGTGTTGTCTCTTCTGGTACTGATTTTCCCGATATAAATTTACGAGCTCCACTAAGGTTTCCAGGGAGACTCGTCCCCTCTGCTGATTCAGAAGCATGTTTTTATAGACAGTATTAATCCCGAACCTAGAGTTGCTTTTAAGCTTGTTAGATATGCGGCAGATAGCACTTCCATGGGCTACTCTGGCCAGACCCCATTATCTCGCACGCTGTTCCATTTAGTAACAAACAACTCCAGTTTCATTCCAGCCTCTTTGCTGACATAAGCTTCCCCGGCTCGAAACAACTAGCCACTACGACCATCTTGTCAAAGATAGAGTACAACCAACATTTTCCGACCTGGATAGCACAATTCCGGCTCGTTCACTTCTGTATTGCATTCTCTTGCCTCCTTTTGTCCCGTTAGCAATTTCAGGACTCCTGCCCATCTCTTATTACCATATTCGAACAAACTGTGGTTTCTCCCTGGTAGCTTTTCTGTGACGACACTCCTTCCGTTTCTACATATCTTCCATTGTCTTTTGCAATTCGTAAGAGTCGCTTCGTTTTTATTGTTACAAATTTCTTCTCAACATCCCCACTTAACAGGATATGCATGAACTATGCAGCACTCGTAACATACTTGTGTCCCTGTTTCTATAAGCAAACGTCCAGCGTCCATCCAACCCCTCTTCCTTCGCGTAAGTGGAATAACCCCCAGCACCTGGGTCGTCTCACCCCTCAATTTCTCTCACATAATCCGGCACATCCTTTGACTATCACAAGCCTGTCCGTCCCTGACGGACTTTGTCGAATGCTTCTTCCAATTTCCTCAATTCGTTATGCATCTCCCATGCGTTTAATACCACCTGTATCATCCAGCGATAACTGGTGATCACTACATCTTGCTGCTTGGCGAACGATACTCCCCCTTCCACATGCTGGTTCCAGAACGCCTCCACCCCGGCGAACATTAGCAGTCATACTATGAACCGCATCATCTCGCCATCGTTGCACCTCACCTACGGGCAGCAGTACCTGTCACATTCCTCCCCCTTAAATTCATTCTTGCTCCGCAGCTGCTTATACTAAGTTCTCTAAATCTGTACCTAATCTAAAAAAATATTAAAAAGCTATGTCCTAGACCTTAATCCATTCAGAATTCTCGTTACCGTTTCAGTCACAACCTATTCTTTATCTTCCAATACCCTTCTCCTCATTCTCCTTTTCTGGTCCGCATCTCCTGTCCCTCGGGCCTCCATTGAAAAGGTTTCAGCCGCCGTACATGCACAGTTGTCGTTAACGTCGCCTATTGAATCTTGACATTTACCAGCGACGTAGACTCTGTCATTTAGTATGGCCCCTGACACTTTGCAAAAACCTTCTTTGTTTTCCCCTTCGGCATATACGAAGTTTATAGCATCACCTACTGACCAATTTTATACTGTAGCATTCTTGCTGTGTGGCCCATTGCTTCTTCCTATTTTTCCAGTGCTCGTGTATTTGCCCTACGTTCTCTATCCCAAAATTCCCTAATTACTCGGCCAAATTCCTTAACAGATGCTCCAGTCTTCCTCTTCTTCGTTTCCAATACGTCGAACGGTGATGGAGATTAACTACCATATACTACATCATATGGCGATAATCCTGTATTCGTATGCTGCAGTTGTAGCCAGAGACGACATATTTCAAATATATATCCCAGTTGGCGTTATGTAAGTCAACGTAGTATGCAAGCATATTTCCGATTGTCCTGTGCACTCTTTCAGTTCTTTAGTTGGCTTGTGAGTGAAGAAGACTCGCCCTAATTTTTTCACGTTCAGCAACTTACACAATTCCTTGAATAGATCTGACATGAAGATCGTTCCCTGGTCTGTTACTGTTGTTTCAAATGGTTCAAATGGCTCTAAGCACTATGGGACTTGACATCTGAGGTCATCAGTCCCCTGGACTTAGAACTACTTAAACCTAACTAACCTAGGGACATCACACACAGCCATGCCCGAGGCAGGATTCGAACCTCCGACTGTAGCAGCAGCGTTGTTCCGGACTGAAGCGCCTAGAACCTCTCGGCCACAACGGCCGGCACTGTTGTTTCAGGCACTCCAGATTTCAGTATCCAGTTATTCACAAGTGCTTGTGCCACTGCTGCCGCTGGCTGGTTTGGCACAGCGACCATTTGTGCGTGTGTTAAAATTGATCTATGATTGTATACACTTAATCCCTGTAGGTATGGACCTAAAACATCAATTCCCAGTAATTCGAATGGTGCTTATGCTCAGATAACCTCTGTAATTCTACTCTTGTTTGACGCAAATCAGCTCTCTGTGCGCAATGTATGCAATTCGGAACATCCTATTCTTCCACCAATCCCTTCCCGCTACTCTTCTGTTGATAGATGTGCAACCCTCATGATCCTCTAATATGTGATCATGAGATTCTTGTAGCACTCTATACCTTATCTTCATTAGTACCACTATCTGTGGTCCCAACTTGGTTTCTCTGTATAGCAAGCCATACTGCATACAAAACTGCGACTGCGTAAAATACTGCTTTCATTCCTCATTCGCTCTCTGTGGAATGTGCCATTCCTTATGCTCATTACCCCAATATGTAATCCTGCTACTTTTCTACTTGAGCCATCCGCATTTCCGTGCTCCTTCCCAGATTAATGCGTGACTTCGAAATTAAATTCACCAAGTCTTACTGCCCATCGCGTCAACCTACTATAAGGATCCTTTAACCCCAACAACCATCTTAATGCCGCATGATCTTTTATTACTCCAAACGTATTGCCGTACAGCTAACATTTGAAATGTTTGATTTCATACATAATGTTTAACACCTCTTTCTCTGTTGTGTAATGATTTCTTTCTGCGAAATTTAGATGTTTTAATGCATAAGCTACTTCTTATGACCACACACAGCCAAATGCGTGGTTTGATGCACCACATGATTAAACCAATTCCCTATTAACATCTGGAAATAGCAATATTGGACTCGATGTTAAAGCTTCTTTAAATCCTCAAAAGTATGCTGGCACTCTTCTGCCCACACAAACAACCCTTGACAACACACAACTGACAACCCTTTTTTTACAAATGTGGCAACAGTCTCGCAATATCCGCAAATTCTCTTATGAACCGGCGGTAATGGTTTCTTTATAGATTCTAATACTGGAAATCCATGTACAGCTCTGATTAATCTTGGGCCTGTCTTAGCCCCATCTTTTGTTATGAAATGTCACAGGTATCTGATTAGTCATCGAGATATGCTAAGCATTGCCGTTGTTGTAAACCTCAGAGTACCCCATCCAACAATCTCTGAATCGTTTCAGGTGCACTTTTAAATCCGAATGACATTCTTCAGGATTGGTAGTGTCCCCAAGGTGTCAAAAACGGTGTTTTGTGTTGATCTTGCGATGCAACCTCCGTCTGGTGATAACCGTTCTTCAAACTCATTGTTGCAAAATATTTGCAGCGACCTAATTAGTTTATATTTCTGTGGCGTTTGGCAAAGGGTGGCCAACCGTTATGGTTTTCGCATTTAGGTGCCTGTAATCAAAACAGAACCTCTATTTTTGTATTCCGTCTATTGATTTTTTCGGCATGACGACTATTCCTGCCTCCAGTGTAGTATTATTCTCTTCAATTATTCTGTCTTTCAACTGTTGAGCGATAAATTCCTCGAAAATCGGCTGTAAGCATCTAGGTATTCTGTATGGTTTGCGGCGGTAGAGTGGTTGGTACTGTGTAATATGCGTAGTTGGTAATTGCCCTTTTGGAAAAAATAAATCTTTAAATTCCAAAAGCAATTTTTCCATGCGTTCCCTATTGTTTCCATCTAGACGCTTCACTTTTCCTCGTAAAGCAGTTTCAATGGCGACTGACGATTGTCCATGGCTGGCATTCTCGTATCCCATTCTTCTTCCCCCAATATATCCATATTAGCTCTTAACAAGCCAAGAGAGGTATCTTCTTTTCATCTTTTATTTCTTGTACACGTGCAATACCTCTTTTAACTAAGCAACCCGCCTAATCTGATACTTCATTCCCTTCTAACGATTCCACCACAAACAAAATTCCTATCGGCGAACTAGACTCAATCTGACGCAAATTGATTTCCCAGTACCCTTAGGTAAACAATCGTGTGAATCAGTCATAGTGGGATCGTTCGCCGTTTATTCAGTTTCGTCTTTCACGACAGACTCCCATCACGACATCCCTAACTGTTAATGGCTTCATTTAACCAGAACATTTTTCTTTCAAGTTCCACTCTATGTTGCCCGAAGATCGATTGTGGCACAACGCTGATACAAGAATTCTAAATCCAGAATCATGTCGTAGCCCTCACTCACATATGGCACAATCTCTACACACTTTGTTAAATTGAACCATATTCAGGCAACAGTCTTACAAAATAGTTTCATTGACTATAGCATCCTATCCTAATTCATAGGTACATTCATCAATTTTTCTTATCCTGTCCGCAAACTGTTCCACCGTTCAGTATTTTTCCTAGTTATTACTCCTAATTGTTCCCTATGGTAGTTTGTTGTTGTGGTCTTCAGTCCTGAGACTGGTTTGATGCAGCTCTCCATGCTACTCTATCCTGTGCAAGCTTCTTCATCTCCCAGTACCTACTGCAACCTACATCCTTCTGAATCTGCTTAGTGTATTCATCTCTTGGTCTCCCTATGGTATCTGGCACTATTTTGTTTCGTGTGTCTCCGAATTAACCCTTCTTTAAATTCTTCGAATGTTGTGACTTCCTTAAGAGCTTCTGTATACCCTACATAACCCTTGTAAGTCTCGTTTTGCAACACTCAATAATTACTTTTCAGACCAAACTTCCATCTCGACCAGATTTCCAAGGTCTTGCCAGAAAAAGGACCAATTAAACTTGCGACTGACAAATGTACACCCCGTTGTGACGACTGCGATTCTACCAATTCATGCGTTTTTGTATCATCCGCTATCAAATGTGCTACCTTTTCTAATAATATACATACTGCTCCCGGTTCTCACACACCTTGCGCCTCTGGTTCTGTCGAAGCTTTTTCCTTGACAACACTCATTGTGAGAACTAACATTCACAAGACAAGAAAACAAAGTACATTAACTTAATTCTTCAGTCTAAGCACGAGCCATCTCAGCTCCGAGCATTGCTAGCCATACGCCCCTAACGATTACACGTATAACATTTTACAGGAACTAATTCCGTACATGGCGTTGAGTGGCCCTCTAGGTCACACTGTGTGCACCTAACAGGCACTAATCAATCGTGACTTCCATTACCTCTAAAACTAAACAAATCCACTCGTCCTCTACTTCTAATAAAACCTACTTCACAAAAAGCATGCACAACCGTCATAACTTTTCTCTACAACCAAAATAGAATCAAAAATTTTTGGACTCACTATCCCATTGACTGTAGGTTCAGACATTGATCTAAGATGACGACGTCAGTGATCTGACAGCACTGTTAGATGAACCACGGATTTTCACCTGTGGAGAGTGAAATACGACGTCGGGATGACAGTAGATTTGTTCATTAACTTCTTCAGTCCAGACCTCGGCCATAGCACATCAGGAACAACTTGGTGGAGGCGTCCAGTTGCCTCTCATGTGCAACAACAAACGTCTGACAGTGCTGACACCACAAAGAGTGTGACCGAGTGTGGCCTCACCAAATGCGACCTTTCCAGCTACGACTGTGACGACAGGGTGGCAGCGCAGCTGACGACACTGCGGAGGTGGCCGTGACCTCCGTCCAGCGAGCAGGCGGCTCTCGTGACTGCAGGCTGCCCCACCCCGTGTTCGAGCAGCGGGCCCCATACTGCATTCCAGGATGTCACTCCAGGTGTTACAGGCTCATGGTGTAGGCTGTGATATTGAGACAGGAATTTCTTATTAGACAAGTGGCTGAGTACTTACACACTCCAGATTGTTCATTTAGTGCTTAAGATGCTTACGTTAAACGCTTCTTTGGTGGCAAGTGAGGAAAGGCTTCCATCCTTCCTCTAGCATATTGCAGCATTGGCTGTTACTGTACCATGCCAAGCTTACTCTGCTCTACAATGCCTGTCGGCTGTTTTGCTTCGCAATGCATAACACTGTTGCCTGTCTGTGGCTGGCTCTGTGGCAACTCGCTTCCGCTCTGGCATATTTTTTAACCGAATATGGTCGATACGCTACGCCAGATACCGCTTCTGTCGACAAAGTCATGAGTCAACCTCATGTTAGAAAGTCGTGCTTCCCATCTGTCAGCGAATCGCGCAAAATTTTTTGTGCATTTTACCATATTTTAACTGCTTGTGTAGCGTATTTTCTGAGGTGGATATTGGGGAACATAATGTTAACCTGGAACATGGAGTCTAGCTTACTTCCCTGACAGGTATGCTGGTACATTGCACTTTAAGCAACATGAAGACGTCTCCCAGCACAGTACCAATATCACACTGCAATTCAGTGCTGCATTAAGTCTCATTTAAAATTGGACACTTCAAGGATCATTCTAACCCAAGAACCTTCACAAAATATACTGTTCCAGTGTCAGTCGTTTTAACATGTGATCTGCAGCCAAGTTGAGAGACTTGGAAGGCCCTGAACTGTGCGCCGTCCGCGTGTATTAACAAACCTCGCACCGGAGACTCGGCGGCCGCGCTTTGGAAGCGGCCCGCCACGATGCCTGGCCGTCACACACGTGGAGAGCGCCTGCCCCTGGCAGCACTCGGCGGGCTCTCCATCAGCTGCTGTGTTCGCCGCCGCCTCTAGGGGCGCTCCACTCTCAGCTGGACGCCCAATTTTCGCACTCTTTCGTCCGGCAAAACTGGGATTCTCTCACTGCGACAGGTGTGCTATTAGTCACTCATGCACTTTGGTCTAGGTTCCGTTATTAACAAATACACTAGTGGTCACTAAAATTTCTACACCACGAAGATGACGTGATACAGACGCGAAATTTAACCGACAGGAAGATGATGCAGTGATATGCAAATGATTAGCTTTTCAGAGCATTCACACAAGGTTGGCGCCGGTGGCGACACCTACAACGTGCTGACATGAGGAAAGTTTCCAACCGATTTCTCATACACAAACAGCAGTTGACCGGCATTGCCTGGTGAAACGTTGTTGTGACGCCTCGTCTAAGGAGGAGAAATACGTACCATCACGTTTCCGACTTTGATAAAGGTCGGATTATAGCCTATTCCGATTGCCGTTTATCGTATCGCGACATTGCTGCTCGCGTTGGTCGAGATCCAATGACTGTTAGCAGAATATGGAATCGGTGGGTTCAGGAGGGTAATATGGAACGCCGTGCTGGATCCCAACGGCCTTGTATCACTAGCAGTCGAGATGACAGGCATCTTATCCGCATGGCTGTAACGGATCGTGCAGCCCCGTCTCGATCCCTGATTCAACAGATGTGGACGTTTGCAAGACAACAACCATCTGCACGAACAGTTCGACGAAGTTTGCAGCAGCATGGACTATCAGCTCGGAGACCATGGCTGCGGTTACCCTTGACGCTGCATCACAGACAGGAGCGCCTGCGATGGTGTACTCAACGACGAACCTGGGTGCACGAATGGCAAAACGTCATTTTTTTCAGATGAATCCAGGTTCTGTTTACAGCATCATCATGGTCGCATCCGTTTTTGGTGACATCGCGGTGAACGCACATTGGAAGCATATATTCGTCATCGCCATACTGGTGTATCACCCGGCGTGATGGTATGCGGTGCCATTGGTTACACGTCTCGGTCACCTCTTTTTCGCATTGACGGAACAGCAGGATAATGCACGACCGCATGTTGCAGGTCCAGTACGGGCCTTTCTGGATACAGAAAATGTTCGACTGCTGCCCTAGCCTGCGCATTCTCCAGATCTGTCACCAATTGAAAACGTCTGGTCAATGGTGGCCGAGCAACTGGCTCGTCACAATACGCCAGTCACTACTTTTGATGAACTGTGGTATCGTGTTGAAGCTGCATGGGCAGCTGTATCTGTACACGTCATCCAAGCTCTGTTTGACTCAATGCCCAGGCGTATCAAGGCCGTTATTACGGCCAGAGGTGGTTGCTCTGGGTACTGATTTCTCAGAATCTATGCACCCAAATTGCGTGAAAATGTAATCACATGTTAGTTCAAGTATAATTTATTTGTCCAATGAATACCCGTTTATCATCTGCATTTCTTCTTGGTGTAGCAATTTTAATGGCCAGTAGTGTACGTGCCGCGCGGGATTAGCCGAGCGGTCTTGGGCGCTGCAGTCATGGACTGTGCGGCTGGTCCCGGCGGAGGTTCGAGGCCTCACTCGGGCATGGGTGTGTGTGTTTGTCCTTAGGATAATTTAGCTTAAGTATTGTGTAAGCTTAGGGACTGATGACCTTAGCAGTTAAGTCCCATAAGCTTTCACACACATTTTTTTTAACAAATACGTCTTTCAGTAACCACTGAAATTCTCAATGTGAGCCGTTCCATTAGTTCTGTTGAGCTATCTTCGGTTTTCCGATATTTTTTGGCACGTTGAATTGTCAGTGCATCTGAGATTTTGACATGGCAGCAAGATGAACAGCAGAGAACTTTATTAAACAGTCACAGCGACATTTCATTTGTGATTCTTCAGTTTACATTTTCACACTGATATATCTATTAAATGTTATTTACTCCTATAATCATGTTTATTATGTATCCATCCTACATTTCTGTGTTCCTGTTCCTACTCCTTATCTCGTCTGCTAGAGATGGTGCACGAGTGTCGATGAGTGATGCTTCAATATGCTTTGGTTCAACGGCAAGGTTCTTTTAGCTTAGTCAACGTTTGTGTAGAGTTTAATCCTTGGATTCATATGAGTGGTTGGACTATCATAAATACATGAGAAGCATCCGTAGGACTCCTACCTTGAAACAAGTAGTAAATATTGGTATTAAAGAAATATTACACAGTTTTGCACAGAATGAGTAAGAAAACATTTATCATAGTATTTGACATACAATGTTGTAAATTATGTTATAATTTTCCATAGTTGAATATCTAACAATCACTCCTACTGGTCCACACGAGAATATTTGCTCATTAAAAGTAATACTCTTAATGAATAATTTCGCTATGTTCTTTGCATATTTTTTTATTATTATTATTTCCAGAACGATTGACTGCTTCTCTGTCTTACAGATGTGGGCACATGAACCATTTTCATTTTTATAATCTTCCAGTTGCCGCAATCTTCGTCCGTTGGTTACTAGTTCCACAACATGGCGCGGTTTGTAGAAATTTACTTAGCGACGTTACTTATTGATTTTCCTCTCCATATGAGAGAAGTTCTGTTTTTATCAGATTTGCTTTCCATGTAGTAGAATGTTACCGTGAAAATAATCAGAAGATATTTACTGCTACTACATCTAATACGTTTCTCCACAAGACAAAGTACCATCTCCTTCACAGTCTCTCGCAACTGCAGATACTAGCTTTCTCATCAAAATAATCAGCTCCTGATGTACATTAATTGTAGAATAATGTTTGTTTTTACGGCTTTCGTTCATAGTGGTGCTATTTTGCAGAGACTTAAGCTGCATCACACATCTGTTCTTTTTGCCCACAGAAGGTCCAAGATGCTACTCCAGGCGGGTGTAAAAATGAATATGCGCAACGAAAAATAATAAACACTAAAATAATGGTTTGGTCCTGCCTGACTACCCCCTGAAGAACATCTTAGAATCTCTTAATGCTCTTTTTTACGTATAAATTACAATCTAAATTTAAATGGATGATGAACGCAAATAATACTACTAAATGATGAACGTTGTTGTTCAATATATATTTATTATAGATTAAAATCAGCCCTTTAAGTACAATTGTCTATATTTCCTAACTAAAATTATTAATCAATTGCCCAACTCTGCCCCTTTTTATGACTGCGCGGTCTAATATCACTAACGCGAAATGACTGACATCATTGACGTACCTAACACTAGAAGACACTACTTTCAAAGATGGTCTATGGTGGTGAGGAACCTCAGTGGAAATAAACTGACATGATCACAGCTGTTTAGCGTTATAGCCCTAATAAGCCGAAGCAATTTGCGATATCACCATATGTACTGCGTCCTGTGTGGTGAAGTGATTGTTCTCATACTCGTCTGCGACGATGGAAGAACTCCAGCCACAAATAAACGCTTTCAAACACTAGGATGGCAGAAGGCGGTCCTCTGACTAATATATTCTAATACTGTCTTCTCCTCTCTGTGTTCTACAGACGAGAAACGCGAACTCCCAGCCACAAGGACGGAGTTCAGATAGTGTCTCAACGCAAGTATAGACAGAATAAGTGCTCTCAATTACTTAACGCTGCATACTCAATGACGACTTCCAACCCAGAGGTGAAGTCCAGAATCGTATAGGTTCGCAACAGTACAGTGCCTAACTGCTCTAACTATAAGCTCTCCTGAGAGCAAAGACAGCAAGTCCGTCTGTACCAACAAAGCTGATACCGAGCGACGGTCACACACGGGCTCTCACAGCGGAAGACCTCGTCTCTCCACTGCTGGCTTCCCAGTAAGGCTCGGCTCCCCACCCTCGTAATTCTGAAAACGAATCATATTCCCGAAACCACGGAATATTCTCCTTCTATACAGATTCTTCCGAACGCCGATCAACCATATCTTAGTCTTTTGTCGTCCAGCGCGAAAGTTTGCGAGGAAAAACCTATACTCGTACAATGGTACGCTTCTGAGAAAAAATCCTTGGAAATAACCCAGTCTGCATGGTTTCTGAGGTGCCGGTTCTTCGTTCCTTTCACCTGCGTCCAAGATTTGCAGAGTTCCCGGTTATCCCTTCAGTCCTGCTACAATAGCAGCCGGCCGTTAGCCTATTGTGCTCCAGAGCTGAGGTGCCACGACGTCCGTCAAGCTACTTCCTGTGTTTAAGGTGGACCAACACATGTGCGGGCCTTCCACCCAGAGATTGAGTTCCGCCTGCCGTTTCATCTCCAGTGGCGTTCCAACCTGTACTGGGCTCTGAGCACTATGGGACTTAACATCTGTGGTCATCAGTCCCCTAGAACTTAGAACTCCTTAAACCTAACTAACCTAAGGACATCACACACATCCATGCCCGAGGCAGGATTCGAATCTGCGACCGTAGCGGTCACGCGGTTCCAGACTGAAGCGCCTAGAAACGCACGGCCACACCGGCCGGCCAACCTGTACTAGTATAGGCAATCATTCATTACGCCGTTCTGATAATAAAGACAATCCGTCACCTTTCATGCAATAAGCATTAACAATTATTTACCAGGCGTACGTGACAATGTCAGTCTCCATAAATATTCATATATACGATGTACAACCTATTAAATGATACCTAATTGTGGTTGTAGTTCACGGCAAAGCATGTGGATGAGTGACTGTAAGGTGCGAAATTATAACCACCTTACAAAGGTACAACTTTCAGACGAAACTTATGATTATGAAAGTTGTCAGGTCATGGAAACCTTAATTTCGAGTGGATTCTCGTTTTTGTTTCGTTACTCTATGTCTTAATGGACAAGGTGCAATTTTCATGATTCTTTGTACTCGTATTGTGCTTACTGATGGCAATGATTTACTCGGTTGAGTTCCATCATGAACGATAAGGAAATCAGCAATTCTGCGATCTGTATCACCTAATTTTTCATTTCTCGCTTCATCTGAGACGCTAGAATACATGGATTCAGTGTTCTGATGACCATCAGTGTCTGAATCTCTTCTTCCAACGAGAGCTTCATCTTCAAATCATTCAGTAATAAAGTGATTTCACGTTCTGATCAGTTGTGTTGTCCTTCTCTCTTCACACGCAGTATGGTATATAATTATGTTCTAAGTAAGGAATAATAGTATCTTACATACTTAATCTGTTTATGATACCAAAATTTATGCTCATCCGAAAATGGTTTGACATTGAGAAATTCTCTTACCTTCAGCTGAGTACTGGGATGCAACTTTTACAATGTTTCTGACCTCTCAATAAATGTATTATTGTGCCAAACTGATAACTGTTTTCAGTAATCTAGCTACTTTAACATATCAGTCTGGTAAAATACAAAGGGTGTAAAAGACGTATACCATGCATTATTCAAGTAGCACTCAACAAACAAACAATGTCATTTCTGAAGACAGTAGATTTATTTCCAAGCATTACGCAATTCGTCAATTTATATAAATAAATTTTAAGACTGAAACGAAACTTCCTGGCAGATTAAAACTGTGTACTGCACCGAGACTCGAACTCGCAGGGAAGGTGCTCTGCCATCGGAGCTACCGAAGCACGTCCTCACAGCTTCTCTTCCGCCCGTACCTCGTCTCCTACCTTCCAAACTTCACAGAAGCTCTCCTGCGAAACTTGCAGAACTAGCACTCCTGGAAGAAAGGATACTGCGGAGACATGGCTTAGCGACAGCCTGGGGGATGTTTCCAGAATGAGATTTTCAAGCCGCGAAAGCCAAAGGTCCCGAGATCAAATCTGCCAGGAAGTTTCATATCAGCGCACACTCCGCTGCAGAGTGAAAATCTCATTTTGGAAATTTTAAGACTGTTTTTTGAGACACTGAAAGGCTGCCGGGTCTAAAAGACGCCTGTTATGGTTCAAAGGATAGATTTCTGTTGAGCCAAAGGGACGTTAGAGGTCACTAGTCAGCAGCTATTGTGCAGGATGGTTCAAGTAGATGTGACGTATTTTCTCTGATCGTTTCCGCTGCTATCTCGGAACTGCGGTGATGCGACACTGTACGCTGGTGTCTCCGTAAGTGAGGGTTCCTTTCAGGTCATCTCTAGTAGCGTACGCTAGAATGTGTAACAATTGGCATAGTTTGAGATTCTCATACCTTTCTTTTCTGGCATAACCAGCGCCTTCACCACTACGCCCAATTCAGCGATGCGGAAGTTCGTCGTTTGGGTAGCGACGAACATTAATGCTCTAATGAGGAAGTCGTCCGTCTTGTTGAAAGATGAGATTCTCGGAATCAGCAGCCAGCTGTGGAAACAACAACTGTAACGTATCAAGGTAAGAGGTACCTCTGACAGTCTTCTCACAGAGGAAAACAAGACCCATACAGTTTCGACTGTGACACTGCGCAGAAAATATTAGCCCTCGTCGAGTGTCGTACATGCGGCATAGTTTCATGGGGGTTTCATATTCTGCCAATAGATGTTTTCGTATAGACGAAATATTGCTTCCTCGCTGAATATCAGCTTGGAGGCGAAATGTTCATCTTCCAGTGCTCCCTGCAATGTGACGCAACACTGAAATCGTCAGCCATACTCTTCTGGTTTTAATTGTTGCACGTACTACAATGTACAATGCACGTACTAATATGTAACCACCATCGCAAAATCTTCCTCACCGTTCGCCGCGGTATTCCAGGTTAGTGGCTTGTGTGGAACGTTGGTTTTTTGGGAACGCCTACGAAACTTTCCTTTGTCCTCTCCACTGTTGCATCTAGGACACTTGGCCTGTTGATACTTTCCCGTTTTCGTAGACAACCAGTGTCCCTAAATTGTCGACATCAACGCATAATTCTCTGTTGAAATAGCGATTCTTTTTCATAAATTCTTCTGAAAGCACACTGCACTGTTGTAACAGATAACATCTCGCTTGTTCCAACATGCAAAAAAGTGTCTTCTTATTTTGTTGCCATTTTGTCAAGGCGCTGCACCTGTAATTCCAGTTGGTGGTCACAATGCAAACTAGATGAATTATTGTTCTATTCATGCATCGGACATATAAGGAAATTTTGGAAACGAATGAATCATTTATAGTAGTCCTGTACTTACGTCTTCGTGTATTTGTTGTATTTTTTTCTGAGGATCATCTACCATGCATATTATGTCACTCTCGTAACTGTGTCAATAGATGATGATGTAGTCTTGTTTCTTTATTTCAACTTCAAACACTATTTTTTCTGTATGGTACATTGAGATGTTGGTCAGTGTTCCTGAAATAGGTAAACGAACAGGTGTACCTTCTTGTACGTATGTAGTACTGATAAATGAATTCAAATTATTTGTTATTGTTGTAGATGGTTGTGTGTCTGTGTTTCTTCAGTCATTACAAGGTTTCTTTAAATTGTTATTTTTGTTGGTGATCCAACACAGATGCCGATGTTAGCCAACGAGGGTTTACTTCTGTGATTTCGAAACTTTACGTAAAAAAGTGCCTGTCTATTTCTTTTCTGTGAAACGTTCTCTTTGTCAAATGACGAGCTATGTGCGAATCAACTATGCAGAAATGCGCATTTGATGGTCACATGTATTGACTGCTACCAAAGTCAATAAACGTGTAACGCCTCACGGCTAATGGAAAAGAAGGCAGAGTAACGCTTTTACAGTCATAACTCAAGATTTATGGCGCAATTCATCATTCTGTGCGACAGAAGCAAACGGATTTCGGGCCACTTCGTTTCCTGCCGTCATGCCAAAAAAGATAGCGTCACGTGGCATATTATACACGTAGCGTATTCCGATAGATTATTTATCTGTTTTGTGGCAGTTTACACTCGCAATATGGTTTTTAAAATTATTATCAGACAGGACAATAATGAATTTTGTGAATTGGCTGCATGTTTTTCTACACAAGCTATGTAACTATCTACATAATTTAAGTTAGTAGGTTTCCATGGCGAGTATCAATTTGAATAGTCATTTTGACTGTCAGGCTGCGTCATTATAGAGCAGTAAAACAGTTAAAATACAGACATTTCGATCGAGCTTGTAGCGATCCTTTCGGGATGAGTAAATACTGTGTTTCATAATGACGCGCCGTAACACCCAAAATTACTTTGGTCAAACAGATTCATAATCGTTCATATTCACATTATTGTTCGCATAATTTACGGCAAAAATGCGAATATCGTATCTTCTATCGCGTAGAAGCACCCCCCCCCCCCCCCCCCTCTCTCTCTCTCTTACTCGGAATCTGTATAATGAAACACTAAAGTTGCTAGGTGCATAGGTGCATACGGTTGGTAAGGATTCCATTACTACTGGAGGCCAAGCTCTTTGGGAGATATGGATATTTGTTGGGCATCGTCGTGTTGACAATGTAAGACTTACGTTTTGGGCGTGCTTGTATTTGCAAGTAGTCGAGTTCAATGTAGAAGAGTAATCCAAAAGGTCATGTTGCAAGAGGTGGTTGCCATAATCCAATTAGAAGGCAGTCATTTTGAAATCCATTTAACACTAAAAGTGAGATAAATGTCGACGGGAGGTAAGAAGTGAAATTGCTGCAAGAGGAAGAATATTAATTAAATAATTTTGAGTAAAAGATAATAATAAGCTGAGGAAGTTGTCTTCCGATTCAAGTGTCTCAAGTCCTTAGGATTAACAATCACACGAGGTTTCATTTAAACTTTAGTAACTTTCACGGAGAAATTTCCAGAATGGCATTAACTCAAGTGAAATACTGTTGTAAAGATAATGACGGGCGTGATTGCAGCGTTACGTATTTATATACTTTTAGGCTGGAGTTGTATGATAAATAGTGGCTACAACTAAAATGTCTTTGTTCAGAATTATTGAATATAAATCATTTATTTGCATCTTACTGTTTATGAAATTTGCAATATAATCATGCTATATTAAAAGATGGAAAGACGGACAAAAGTTTGGTACCGGAAAAACGGTCAGCCACTTAATCTTCCCATGTTTGCCTTTATGTGAGTAAATAAAAGCCGATTGACTTAATTAAATTTACGACCGCTAATAATCATCGAAACATAGTGACAGGAGGTGGAAGCTTGGAATATCTGTAAATGTACCGCCGATGAATGTTCTCCCTCTGCATTCTAAGATTTACAGCTGATGACGTAAATAGTAAGTGTTTTCTTACACATGAAAAAGTCAAAAATTAGCATCAAGAAGTGCCGGGGGGATGGCTTATTGCCGGCCGCGGTGGTCTAGCGGTTCTGGCGCTGCAGTCCGGAACCGCGGGACAGCTACGGTCGCAGGTTCGAATCCTGCCTCGGGCATGGGTGTGTGTGATGTCCTTAGGTTAGTTAGGTTTAAGTAGTTCTAAGTTCTAGGGGACTTATGACCTAAGATGTTGAGTCCCATAGTGCTCAGAGCCATTTGAACCATTTTTTTGATGGCTTATTAAAACTCGTAAATACTTGTAAAATTTTATTCGCTTGTAAGAGTAACGTAGTGTAAAAACTTCTTATCAATCTAAGCGCGTATCTAATGTTACGTACTCGCACCTACGCTCTTGGAATACTAGAATAACTGAACTTTTTGATCCTTAAGGAAAGTGAAGAGTTTTAATGAAATGAAAGATACTTTAGGAAAATTTGAGATTGATTTGACGGATTTGGGACGCTTTGATGTGCTGAAGGACTTCTGACCTGGTTGCAGATAAGCCGAGTTTTAAATAAACGATTGTAGTAGGAGAAGATTTGGACCCGTTTAACTTTATGAGTAATTCAACGCAACGTTAAGATTTTGTTGCTCTACGATAGTGAGTCTTATGTTAGAATACTGAGCTGCGTTTTATTAGCAAATAGGTAAGGCATTATATTAGAATTTTAAATAATTTGACCATAGAATAAAGTTATCATATTGCGAAAAAATGAAATATTTGCATTTGAGAATATATGTTACACTTTTTTAAGAAAAGCCTTTCTTTCTTAACTTTATAGACCAAATACTATTTGTATGAAGGCCTCCCAGAAGCAAATTATGTACATAAAATTATCCTTTTCCATCATCTTCGTGGCGGTCCCTGGGCCTTTTTGGCAGTTTCTGTCACCCGCTGCTCTGCTCGGTGTATACGCATTTCTTCCACTTTTATGCAGAAGTTTGAACAGGCTGATCCGATCTCAAGTAAGGTCAATTTCATGATTCCATAATGCCTGTTAAGCCGTCGTTGAAATTTCATGTCGACTATTTTTTTCCTTTTGCATGGTATTCGGAGACACTTTTTTCACAGATCGCTTAGTGACTAGATAACGGAGTTTCTGGCTAACTTGAGATGAACACCGCAATAAAGTCGACACCCCAAAAACATTCTAAGCAAAAAAATCAATGTTTTGAAATTTTCGAAGACGACTAGCCCCTTAAGTTACGTAAATAATGCTCCAAATGCTACGCAAAACACAAATGCAGCAGATGCCCGTATTACAGCGCGATGTGCGTTACATGCATGTCTCATTTCTCTTTAGTGTGTATGTCTGCATCCAACGAATGTTAAAGCAAGAATGGCTTGCCGATTGACGATACAGTTCCTGCTAGTTCTGCGGTACAGAAAAGTAATCAGTCGGATGGCTTGATAGAAAGGCAAAGCTGACATGAGTGTCATCAATAAAACGGTCTATTCCGGCCGACTTTCCTTCCAGTTTTCTAATATTTCTGATTCTTTTGCGAAGAGTTTCAACCTCAAAATTAAGAGACGTTATGTTACTGTAAAGCCGGCCGGGGTGGCTGAGCGGTTCTAGGCGCTTCAGTCCGGAACCGCGCGACCGCTACGGTCGCAGGTTCGAATCCTGCTTCGGGCATGGGTGTGTGTGATGTCAAATGGCTCTGAGCACTATGAAACTTAACTTCTGAGGTCATCAGTCTCCTAGAACTTAGAACTACTTAAACCTAACTAACCTAAGGACATCACACACATCCATGCCCGAGGCAGGATTCGAACCTGCGACCGTAGCGGTCGCGCGGTTCCGGACTGTAGCGCCTAGAACAGCTCGGCCACTCCGGCCGGCTGTGTGATGTCCTTAGGTTACTTCCTGGCAGATTAAAACTGTGTGCCCGACCGAGACTCGAACTCGGGACCTTTGCCTTTCGCGGGCAAGTGCTCTACTATCTGAGATACCGAAGCACGGCTCACGCCCGGTACTCACAGCTTTACTTCTGCCAGTATCTCGTCTCCTACCTTCCAAACTTTACAGAAGCTCTCCTGCGAACCTTGCAGGACTAGCACTCCTGAAAGAAAGGATATTGCGGAGACATGGCTTAGCCACAGCCTGGGGGAGGTTTCCAGAATGAGATTTTCACTCTGCAGCGTGAGCCGTGATTTGGTAGCTCGGACGGTAGAGCACTTGCCCGCGAAAGGCAAAGGTGCCGAGTTCGAGTCTCGGTCGGGCACACAGTTTTAATCTGCCAGGAAGTTTCATATCAGCGCACACTCCGCTGCAGAGTGAAAATCTCATTCTGATGTCCTTAGGTTAGTTAGGTTTAAGTAGTTCTAAGTTCTAGGGGACTGATGACCTCAGAAGTTAAGTCCTATAGTGCTGAGAGTCATTTGAACCATTTTTTATGTTACTGTACTCAAATTTTCAAACGTCGGAGACCAGGCCACACCACTAGCATGTTGTCGAGCAAGAGGCCGTCAAAAACCGCAGGGCGTAGCTCGTCGCTCCGCGCCATCACACCAGCGGTACCAGCATATTGAACTCCAACGAGGATTATGATACAGCTGATCATTAACAATCACAGATGAAGTTCCAAGCAGTGTCACAAATTAGGTGGCACACGTAACAGCACATTGGCACCCGTCGGGTTAAAGAAGCTGGGCAAAGTGGTATCCTACAGTGGCTACTGGATGTTACTAAGAGGACTAGGTGCCAGTAATGCACAAGCGAGTAGCTCCTACATTAACGTAACAACTCATATATTCGGACTACGCGCTTTCGCTTTATTTGGTTTCCCAATCGATGACCAAGTGGGTTTAGTATTTATCATACTTCCATTCAACGATTTGGAATAAGTGCTACTTGTGGGCAGTTATCTGAACTCACTCTGAGGGGCGCGAAAGACTGTACGGTTCACACTGCGTTGAAACCATCATCAAATACACGCTTTTGCCTTGCGTGACTGATCCTATTCACATTGCGTGATGCTGTTTAATGACGCTTAAAATATTGCAGGTTGTCAAATCCAAAGCAGCTAGCAATGTGTAACAATTATCGTTAGTACTAAAAAATCCGTGGATTGTTGAAGATGATTATTATCTGATGCCACCGTAATAGAGAGATCGATAATTTGTAAGGAACATCCTTAATGCCATTTAGCCTGAAAAAGATAATTCCTGCGCATTTTTGTACTGTAATGACAATAATAATAATAATAATAATAACATAGCTGTGTTGTTGTGTGATTGTATAGGTAGTATCTATCATTACACTCACGCAATTATTGCCTGGGAAACGATCCTATATCTACTTCCAATTATAATCGATTATCATTTGGTATCGACGTAACACCCGTTTTATTTCGTGAACGGTTCCAGATATCGAAACGAGGTTTTGGGCAAATGATAGTAAGCTAAGGGGCACGTGCTTTGGTTTTGTGACAGAGTCTGAACTCTTGTATTGATTGATATGCTGAATCAAGAATTACTCTTTAAATAGAATGATATACTTTCTTAAAGGCATCGGAAAGCTGTTGAAAAGACAATTAGAGTGGTATAATGCTTGTTAAATGTACTGTTGAAACTCATCGCCAAAGAATCAGATAAATGTTCTAAAATTGGAAGACAACTCGGTCGGAATCGACTATTGCGTTGATAACATACTCATGCCAGGCTGCGTCACTGTGTCAAGCTTTCCGATTGATTACTTGTGTACACTAGCAGGAGCTGTGTCGTCTATCGGTAAGTCTCTCTGCTTCAACTTTCTTTGCATACAGACATGTACACCAACGAGGAAAAGTTAGCATGCTACTTTTATACGACAAATATTAAATAAGTCCTGTGCAAACGATACGACAGTATGGGGATGTCTATCCTTAACGTTCGTTCGTCGCGCCTGGCACTTGCAGGAATTTTTTGATCATTAGCGGGAACAGGTAGCTTCAACGTCAGAGGACAAGGACGAAGACTGCAACTGACAGAGCACATGAAGAAGCTGTTCTAACAACTATGCCGCTATCACTCGGCATGGTGACATGAGGCGTATTGCTAAGGAATGTGGGATCAGCCAGCCATGTATAATTCGCAACTTGATCCACGTAAACTTCACGTTTATCATCTCTCGTTACATCAGGCACTCGGAGTACGTGACTTCGTACGTCATATACCATGTTGCCGATTTGCTCTAGATCTCCTGAGAGACGACACTACGTTTTTTTCCAACGTGTGCTTCCTGCCGACGAAGCAACATTTACGAATCATCGTAATGTAAATATAAGTAATATGCACTACTCGGCAGAGTAAAATCTACTATGGCTTCGACAGGTACGAGCGTGGAGCGTAAGCGCATGGTGCGGCATCGTAGAAAATTCCATTGTGCGAACTTACTTCACCCCAGGTTGAAGTACATATCCACAGTTTCTTACGAACATGCTACCTATTCTAGAAAAGGTACTAATGGATAAGCGTCAGTGCATGTGGTTCCAATACGATGGCTGCCCAGGTCACACTTCCTGTATTGCAACGCAAATACTGAGTGAAAAGTTTCCTGGTTGTTGGAGAGGACGGAATGCTGCAGTTCAATGGCCGACCAAGTCTCCTGATTCGACTCATCTTGATTTCTTTCTATGGGGAGCAGGCTTTCACGAAGCCTGCTGAATCGCCACAGCATACAAGGGCATCCAGTGTACTCTCGTCTGTTCATCTATCTCACGAACAGCGATTACAAATGAGCCTTGCTGTCGGTGGTATACAATTTCAGCAGATGCTTAAGTAAAGTGTACAATTAAATTTCGTCCAGAAAAGTATTTATTCTATAGGTGACATGTCGTTCAGTCATTTTAAATAAAATGCTTAGTTTATTTAAAGTTCATACCACCAAATTACAATTTAGAGTAGCAACTGTGGACACATTTGTTCAGCAGCAAGAGCTTTACCTTTAAGAAGCTTTCAGGCGTCTCTAGGCAAAGACATGTCAGGTAACCCTCTTTTTATTCAAAATCTATGAAAGTTAATACAGTAGTTACTTTTTCTTGTGAGTCATTATGAAGTATGAAGACCGTCTTTTTTGTTTTGGCTTTGGCAAGTAAGCTTCAACGAGAAGGATTCAAATTGTACACAGCGTGACGTAATTGTAGTTGTTTCCAGAAAAACCTGGACACATACACACGTTTGAAATAGTTTTCCCAAGCCCAACCTGATGCGCCGGAAGTTAGAAAACATGTGATATTCGCTATTTTTGGCTTAATTAAAACAGCAAATTCAGCCAGAAGGCAAATACTTGTTTATAAAGAATTATTAATATATAATAAGGCGTCGCATAGCGACGGTGGAATTTTCTAAATAATGTAATTCGTCGTCTTTGGGCGGCAATATAAACAGAAAAATACGGATAGATATGCGATCCTTCTCTATTTTGTTCGCTGGAGAACAAATGAAGCCTTGAGCGCTAAAGACTTGTACTGTTTTTCTCAAGTAAGACGGACGCAGATTTGTGGCAGTCTGATCTAATTTTTACTAAATGTATAAAAACGTGTTATGTCTAAGTTTGAGTGAAGTGTAAAGAACTGTTATAACTTACCGTTACGACGCACGAGCGACTCAAAGAAGACAATGGTTATATAAAAGAGCGCTCAATGGACATGATACGGACATAAAAATCAACCGTCATTGTAGTACTAAGCTTAAGGTACGATATAGGTTTTAGTTATAATAAATATTTGTTCTGGGAATACTGAATCATTTAGCAGTGCTCATTCCTATTATCTCCTCAGTATTATTTTCATTTTAATTATGCATTTTGCTAATATTACAGACACCAAGATCAGCAGTCCAATGTGCGTGTTACATTGATAAAAAGAAAACTGTTTTATCGTCTTCTTGCATCAGCTTTAATATTGAATTTCCCTTTTGTGTGATGTTACAGTTGTTTTTGCGCCCTTAAGAACTTTCTGGTCCCTTAGGAAATTGTTTTGTCATAACAATAACTTCACAACCGGGTATGATCGTATCTACGATCATGAAGTAATTAGAAAGACGATAACGCAATTTCTTAATCAATAGCACGCTAATTGTGACTGCCTCAAGCCACGCGAAACTCCAAGTAAAAACTATTCACATCTCATAATGCAATATTTTATGACAATGGTCAATCCATGATTCTTACGCCAATTGTGATTGATAAAACAGTAAGCTAAATCTCAATTTCCAACTTTCCATTGAATAACAACATCACTTTTATTTTGTAACATCACAAGTTCCACATTCACAATTCATACTCGAGCCTGTCTCTCCGTCGTATACGAAATTAGGTTTTCTTTTAATAGCGTAGTCCTGTCTTGCTGCATATAACAAAAAATACAAATAATGGTAGCGCATGTCATCTAATAAATACATCAATAAGAAATGAAGCATTTAGCAACTGTCAGAAATGTAAAAAAAATTCCTAGACTTAGCCCTTCATAAAAGAAGGCGTGGCAAGAAACTGGATTTTTTTAGCCTTCCTGACAATGATGCAAGTATATTTCAAGAATAGAACTCCGTCGATTGTCCGTTGTTTTTTTTTTTTAGGTTTTATTTCCAGTACGTATCGAAAATTAAATCTGAAATCTAATCTTTCTGTATATCGAGTTCAATTTGATTTCCGATAAACCTAATATCTAATCTCTCTCTATTTCTCATAAGTATCGGAAATTAAACCCCAAAATGGAAGTACAGATAGTTGACGGACTCATACGATCATGTATTTTCTCTGTGTACCATAGGAAACCGTTACGGATTCGTTAAAGATGAAACAAGTGCTTCATTTCTTGCATATCTGTTGCTATACTTCTCGCGTGACGTGTCCCACAAACATCCGCAGTCTTTAAACTTCTTCATTACAATTTCACCCGCCTCGCACTCTGTTATGTCTGTCATATTTGTACAGTGTTTAAACCCGCGCACGCCCGCATCTCGTGGTCGTGCGGTAGCGTTCTCGCTTCCCACGCCCGGGTTCCCGGGTTCGATTCCCGGCGGGGTCAGGGATTTTCTCTGCCTCGTGATGGCTGGGTGTTGTGTGCTGTCCTTAGGTTAGTTAGGTTTAAGTAGTTCTAAGTTCTAGGGGACTGATGACCATAGATGTTAAGTCCCATAGTGCTCAGAGCCATTTGAACCAAACCCGCGCACAGTGACGTAAGACTAACTTTAGTCGGGTGATTGGCACCCCAGCGCTATACACGACACAATTTGTTGGGTAAGTGGTGGTCACCTGTCGGCTGGTCATATCCAACCGATCTCCTGACACGAAAAATCGGTCGGTCGGTTGGCCAAAGCGCCTAACACATACAGTTTGTCGGTCAGTCGGTCGGTCGGTCGGTCGATCGGTTGGGTGGTGCGTGGGTGGTGTCCATTACTGCTGCCAGTTCCTTCCGAAAACAGAATGAAAAATATAGGGTATGACAAAACAATCGCTGACTATGGAACCTCTCAGACATGGAATCTCTATTACTGTTGTATATTCTTTGCTCTAGCTGGAATAAGTCATTATTTTTTGTGTATTGTTAAATTTTTAATGTACTGTTTTTTGTGAAACGTGCGCCAGAGCTCGGTTGCAAATCAAGGAAATTAGATCTTGAGGCAACGAAGAGGACCAAATGTTGCTGGAGACGCTTCGAGTGACTTCAATCACGCATCACCACCATACTGGGCACGCACATAGTAAGTTTCCGAAATGTTACCCTTAAGGGTTGCTCATACGGATTGTAACAGCTCACCACAAATAACAGCTTGTAATTTAGTAATGATTGCTTGGATTCTACAGTTACGGAATAGCTAAACATGACGTATTACCAAGTAGGTTTTACCTGCTACACGAAAGCTAAAATATTCGGACAGATATACAACTTCCAATATCGCACGACCGTTGCATGGTGGTCTGCCTTTGGTGGAACGTGGTGCATTCTATAGACTGCAGGACGCACTAGTTTGTCCATATCAGGGGTCGGCAAGTAATTTTAGGTGGGTTTCGAATAGTTTTGAAAATTGTTATCGCGGTCGAAAAACACCAACTCATATTCCTAACTGATTTTTATATTAATTTTCACTCACAAAACATGAAATGCAATAGATAGGCATAATTGTATCAAAAAATCAATGGGAGAAATTACTTTTGCAGTCTTGTGCCAGTGTTTTTAAGTCAAGTTCACGCGTGGAGCAGTTTATGCAAAGAATGTCTTTAAGGTAGGTGGCGTTACTGGTCCTTCAAAATATTCGTTTTTGAAGCAAACATATGTGGAGCCAAACACAGTAGCCAGGTACACGGCTAATTTTTTACAATTTCCATTTCAGCTGGAACATGTTTACTCCAAAATTCTCCCGCGGATGTAGTTTTAAACGTTTGCAAGGAAATGTCTTCCTGCAGGTCTGTTATCTCCGTTTGGAGTAAAGGATTTGAAACAACTTTACAGCCGCATCAGTCAATTTTGCAGCTAGAGAAACTTCAAAAGGCGATTTTAAGAAAAGCGACAACATCTCTATCTCTGTGCAGTCTTATTTTGTTTAATAAAACTGCAGCCAAATAGCCATATACAGTTACTTTGCTTAGCATTTTACGTTTTACATTTGCATTTTACATTTTTGCATATTCATGTCTCTGTGTAGTCTTGAAATCGTGCTGCAAATTCCTTCCTAAGATCTGACATAAAATTTGAAAATACTGCAATGTATATTTCAGCATTATTTTTATATTCAAGAATTTAGGAAATTTAATAAACCCACAACTTACAATATCTTTTTTAAAGTTATCAGCTCTCGGCGGAAGGAAGACACACTTTCTATCAGCTCACATTTTAATTTCCCGTTTCTTTGTAGCTCGCTATTGAGAGAATTGAAATGTTTCAGAATGTTTTTGAGGAAACACACAGCTAGTATATTGCGGTCGTTTGCTAGGAACTCCAGATGCTTCCTTGCTTCTTGTGCATCCTTGTTGTCTCAGAGGGAGATTACCTCTTCTTTTATTTGCCAATATCGTTCGATCACTTGAGCTTGACCCGCCGGTCATCAGGGCTCAGTTCGAAGCAGGACTCCTCACTGAAGACAATTCTACTCAAATTAATGAAATTTCACGCCGAAGACGTCTCTGGAGACATCCCGCACAGCGGTGGGATACGAACCAACACCTCCGACAATACAAGTCCTGCCAACAACATCATTATGACGTCGCAAAGAAATCGCGGCTAGATCACCTAATTACCGCTTTTTTTTTTGAGTCATCAGTCTTCTGACTGATTTGATGCGGCACGCCACGAATCCCTCTCCAGTAACAACGCTCTCATCTCAGAGTAGCTCTTGCAGTCTACGTCCTCAATTATTTGCTGGATGTATTCCAGACTCTGTCTTCCTCTACAGCTCCCTCTAGTTATTATGGAAGTTATTCTGTGATAGCTTAACAGATGTCCTATAATCCTGTCACTTCTCTTTGTCAGTGTTTTTCATATATTCCTTTCCTTTTAGATTCTGAGCAGAACCTCCTCATTCGTTACCTTGTCAGCCCACCTAATTTTCAACGTTCTTCTGTACCACCACATCTCAAATGCTTCGATTCTTTTCTTTTCCGGTTTCCCCACAGTCTATGTTTCACTACCATACAATTCTGTGCTCCAAACGTACATTCTCAGGAATTTCTACCTCAAATTAAGGCCTATGTTTGATACTAGTAGACTTCTTTTGGCCAGGAATGCCCTCTTTGCCAGTGCTTGTCCGCTTTTGATGTCCTCCCTGCTCCGTCCCTCAATGCTTATTTTGCTGCCTAAGTATCTGAATGACTTAACTTCAGCTATTTCGTGACCATCAATCCTGATGTCAATTTTCTCGCTGTTCTCACTTGTACAATACTTTACTCTTTCTTTAATTTACTCTCAGTCCATATTCTGTACTCATTAGACTGTTCATCCCATCCAGCAGACTCTGTATTTCTTCTTCAGTTTCACTTAGGATAGCAATGCTTGCTTCAAATGTCTCTGAGCACTATGGGACTCAACTGCTGTGGTCATAAGTCCCAGCAATGTCATCAGCAAATCTTATCATTGAGTTTTAATCTGGTAGTGACAAATTATCCTTAATGATGCACCTTCCACTTGAAGATAGTCATTTATATTGAGAAAATTGTTATAATGACATAACATTAACAATAAGTTATGTAACTTATGTTAGAGAATAAAGACAGTGCGGTCTTCGCTGGTACAAGATCACTGAGGTTTGCAAAGCAGATGCCTGAAGAATTTGGTTTGAAGGGCTGTAGACGTTCAACAGATGCCTCAGGTTAGCAATAGCTAACATATCAGAAAATTGAAGAAATAACGGTGATGGCAGAAGTGTATCACAAGCACTTCCTTTATTAATGTTTGTGACATACGTGAAAAACATTTGTGTTGCAGGGATTAAATTTTCTGCAACGGTTCTGGACACACCCTAGCAGAATTAATTTTGAAATTATGCACAGTACATTCCGTTAGTGAAATATTGCTTTCAGTTGTTGTTGTTGTTGTTGTTGTGGTCTTCAGTCCTGAGACTGTTTTGATGCATCTCTCCATGCTACTCTATCCTGTGCAAGCTTCTTCATCTCCCAGTACCTACTGCAACCTACATCCTTCTGAATCTGTTTAGTGTATTCGTCTCGTGGTCTCCCTCTACGATATTTACCCTCCACGCTGCCCTCCAATACTAAATTTGTGATCCCTTGATGCCTCAGAACATGTCCTACCAACCGATCCCTTCTTTTAGTCAAGTTGTGCCACAAACTCCTCTTCTCCCCAATCCTATTCAGTATCTCCTGATTAGTTATGTGATCTACCCATCTAATCTTCAGCATTCTTCTGTAGCACCACATTTCGAAAGCTTCTATTCTCTTCTTGTCCAAACTAGTTATCGTCCATGTTTCACTTCCATACATGGCTCCACTCCATACATATACTTTCAGAAACGACTTCCTGACACTTAAATCTATACCCGATGTTAACAAATTTCTCTTCTTCAGAAATGCTTTCCTTGCCATTGCCAGTATACATTTTATATCCTCTCTACTTCAACCATCATCAGTTATTTTGCTCCCCAAATACCAAAACTCATTTACTGCTTTAAGTGTCTCATTTCCTAATCTAATTCCCTCAGCATCACCCGACTTAATTCGACTACATTCCATTATCCTCGTTTTGCTTTTGTTGATGTTCATCTTATATCCTCCTTTTACGACAGTGTCCATTCCGTTCAATTGCTCTTCCAAGTCCTTTGCTGTCTCTGACAGAATTACAATGTCATCAGCGGACCTTAAACTTTTTATTTCTTCTCCATGGATTTTAATACCTACTCCGAATTTTTCTTTTGTTTCCTTTACTGCTTGCTCAATATACAGATTGAATAACATCGGGGATAGGCTACAACCCTGTCTCACTCCCTTCCCAACCACTGCTTCCCTTTCATGTCCCTCGACTCTTATGACTGCCATCTGGTTTCTGTGCAAATTGTAAATAGCCTTTCACTCCCTGTATTTTACTCCTGCCACCTTCAGAATTTGAAAGAGAGTATTCCAGTCAACATTGTCAAAAGCTTTCTCTAAGTCTACAAATGCTAGAAACGTAGGTTTACCTTTTCTTAATCTAGCTTCTAAAGTAAGTCGTAGGGTCAATATTGCCTCACGTGTTCCAACATTTCTACGGAATCCAAACTGATCTTCCCCGAGATCGGCTTCTACCAGTTTTGCCATTCGTCTGTAAACAATTCGCGGTAGTATTTTGCAGCCGTGACTTATTAAACTGATAATTTGGTAATTTTCACATCTGTCAACGCCTGCTTTCTTTGGGATTGGAATTATTATATTCTTCTTGAAGTCAGAGGGTATTTCGCCTGTCTCATACATTTTGCTCACCAGATGGTAGAGTTTTGTCAGGACTGGCTCTCCCAAGGCTGTCAGTAGTTCTAATGGAATGTTGTCTACTCCCGGGGCCTTGTTTCGACTCAGGTCTTTCAGTGCTCTGTCAAACTCTTCACGCAGTATCACATCTCCCATTTCATCTTCATCTACATCTTCTTCCATTTCCATAATATTGTCCTCAAGTACACCGCCCTTGTATAGACCCTCTATATACTCCTTCCACCTTTCTGCTTTCCCTTCTTTGCTTAGAACTGGGTTTCCATCTGAGCTCTTGATATTCATACAAGTCGTTCTCTTTTCTCCATAGGTCTCTTTAATTTTCCTGTAGGCAGTATCGATCTTACCTCTAGTGAGATAAGCCTCTATATCCTTACATTTGTCCTCTAACCATGCCTACTTAGCCATTTTGCACTACCTGTCGATCTCATTTTTGAGGCGTTTGTACTCCTTTTTGCCTGTTTCATTTACTGCATTTTTATATTTTCTCCTTTCGTCAATTAAATTCAATATTTATTCTGTCACCCAAGGATTTCTATTAGCCCTCGTCTTTTTACCTACTTGATCCTCTGCTGCCTTCACTACTTCATCCCTCAAAGCTGCCCATTCTTCTTCTACTGTATTTCTTTCCCCCATTCTTGTCAATTGTTCCCTTATGCTCTCCCTGAAACTCTGTGCAACCTCTGGTTTAGTCAGTTTATCCAGGTCCCATCTCCTTAAATTCCCACCTTTTTGCAGTTTCTTCAGTTTTAATCTACAGTTCATAACCAATAGATTGTGGTCAGAGTCCACATCTGCCCCTGGATATGTCTTACAATTTAAAACCTGGTTCCTAAATCTCTGTCTTACCATTATATAATCTATCTGATACCTTTTAGTATCTCCAGGGTTCTTCCACGTATACAACCTTCTTTGATGATTCTTGAACCAAGTGTTAGCTATGATTAAGTTATGCTCTGCGCAAAATTCTACCATGCGGCTTCCTCTTTCATTTCTTACCCCCAATCCATATTCACCTACTACGTTTCCTTCTCTCCCTTTTCCTACTACCGAAATCCAGTCACCCATGACTATTAAATTTTCGTCTCCCTTCACTATCTGAATAATTTCTTTTATTTCATCATACATTTCTTTAATTTCTTCGTCATCTGCAGAGCTAGTTGGCATATAAACTTGTACTACTGTAGTAGGCGTGGGCTTCGTGTCTATCTTGGCCACAATAATGCGTTCGCTGTGCTGTTTGTAGTAGCTTACCCACATTCCTATTGTTTTATTCATTATTAAACCTACTCCTGCATTACCTCTACTTGATTTTGTATTTATAGCCCTGTATTCACCTGACCAAAAGTCTTGTTCCTCCTGCCACCGAACTTCACTAATTCCCACTATATCCAACTTTAACCTATCCATTTCCCTTTTTAAATTTTCTAACCTACCTGCCCGATTAAGGGATCTGACATTCCACGCTCCGATCCGTAGAACGCCAGTTTTCTTTCTCCTGATAACGACGTCCTCCTAAGTAGCCCCACCCGGAGATCCGAATGGGGGACTATTTTACCTCCGGAATATTTTACCCAAGAGGACGCCATACAGTAAAGCTGCATGCCCTCGGGAAAAAGTACGGCCGTAGTTTCCCCTTGCTTTCAGCCGTTCGCAGTACCAGCACAGCAAGGCCGTTTTGGTTAGTGTTACAAGGCCAGATCAGTCAACCATCCAGACTGTTGCCCCTGCAACTACTGAAAAGGCTGCTGCCCCTCTTCAGGAACCACACGTTTGTCTGGCCTCTCAATAGATACCCCTCCGTTGTGGTTGCACCTACGGTACGGCTATCTGTATTGCTGAGGCACGCAAGCCTCCCCACCAACGGCAAGGTCTATGGTTCATGGGAGGCGGGGGGGTGGGGGGGGTTGCTTTCAGTACCCTGGCTATTAATGTACTGATTATCACATCTTTTATTCACTGTCACTTGTCATGAAGTTTTTCATGGATTTTTATACAAAGTAAAAAAAATGCCTAATTGTTGTTTGAGATATAAGGGTACTTAATGTTTCAGTGATTTAATCATTGTGCGCAATTATTTTTGTTACAGTCATATCGAACAAAGTACCAAAAATGCATATTATACCTAATTTTCCCATATAGATTTATTTCAAATGTCGCTGGATTGATGACTTCATCATTTCTTCTATTGATTTCGAATATAGAAGAAAATCGAAACTTGTTGGCACAGAATCTAGATTCAGGTTCTTTTCGATGGCAGAGACTTTGATTTTGTAAGGATTCCACTAGTAACATCGCTGCCACGAAGGAAAAATTCTTCTGCTTCCCACCAGCATTGTACGGTGTGGACTCTCTTTGGAATAACTATGTTCTTTGACTTGAAATGTGCTATTCGCGTTTAGTAAGCTCCTATACGTAGTAATAAATCACTGTTCATCTCGGCCCTTTGTGTGTAATTTGTGTTCCTTGACCGCCACCGTAGCAAGGAACTACACTGAAATGAAATGAAATGATCGTATGGCATTGTTGGCCGGGAGGCCCCATGCGGGGAAGTTCGGCCGCCGTATTGCAAGTCCTTTTTAGTTAGACGCCACTTCTGCGACTTGCGAGTCAATGATGATGAAATGATGATGAAGAACACACAACACCCAGTCATCACGAGGCAGAGAAAATCCCTGACCCCGCCGGGAATCGAACCCGGGACTCGTGCGCGGAACTACACTGATGGTGCGCGACGACCATCTCTGACTGCATTTCCTCGCCGGTACTAACCGCACCGGTAGCTACGCAGTAGCAATGCAGCCGTTTTCGGATTCCAGAGTTTTACAATGACCGCGAGAAGACAGTGGTTTCAGTGCAACTTCGTGTTACGTGCCATGCTACACCACCCAACCGACAGTGTCTATCAGACTGTGCCTAGCCGGCCGAAGTGGCCGTGCGGTTAAAGGCGCTGCAGTCTGGAACCGCAAGACCGCTGCGGTCGCAGGTTCGAATCCTGCCTCGGGCATGGATGTTTGTGATGTCCTTAGGTTAGTTAGGTTTAACTAGTTCTAAGTTCTAGGGGACTAATGACCTCAGCAGTTGAGTCCCATAGTGCTCAGAGCCATTTGAACCATTTAACTGTGCCTAAAATCGAGGATGTGATGCAACAGTGCCTGACTGTGATTGATACCCACCTTCTGCCTGAACAATGGCGTCAGACGTACACTTTGACGGATGTGCACGGTGTAACCATTGCACCTATGACGTTTCTAGCGTTTCCTGCTCGTCGGACTGTGCAATGTTCCGACCCCTTTAGCCACCTGAGTGTCACGTCTACCACATCGTACGTGTCTACACTCCCGCCTGAACAGTTGTACCAGATCACATTTTGTCAAGTGTGCACGGTGTTCCTACCGCACACACGAATTTTCCAGCTTTTCCGTGCAACACTCAGAGCCATTTTCGTCGGCCGTGTACATTGCACCCACCGTGTCGCGGGTATCCACAGTTCGCCGCTCGAGCCAGAACCGTTGACATAGCCACGCCTTAACTGTTAACTAATGATGCTGCTGCCGTACTTATCACGCCAGCTTTCAGTAGGCTGGTTGCACTCGCACGCTGAACTACACCACGCCTACAACGTTGGGACTACTCGCCTACTTTCCAACCAACTTTCACGCTTCCACCGTTCCGCGCCGATAAAACCGCAATGTGGCTCGCCGCCATCAGAAACGAAACGTTCCTACAGATGTGCTTCTGTCCTGTGTACGGTCATTTAAAAATCGGATCACCAAGTGTACTGAGGTCAGCGGCACTACGTTTGAACACTTGCTCTAATTGGAAAAGTAGAATTAGATTAGCGTTCGCCTCACCAAAGTGGAGCATCGAGAAGTCAAATGTTCGGAATGTCAGAACAATACAACGTTCCGTATGGGGTTTCCAATTAGAAGTTATGAAACACTGGTCTGTCCTACCCTCGCGACTTGGAGGTTGGGTCCCACGTGCCTTTCGATATTCAAGGGCCATTGAGCAGCAAGCCGTAAATTACGACTGTGTACCCATTTCTGTGCCTCCGATTACAGCGCCATCTGTGGCGAAATGCAGAAAATGCTTCAGACAAAACGTATGTAGATTTTGCTGTATAATCGTAATTATAATAAAAAATGGGGTTTCCCATTGAAGATTTGAAAGGTGCCAGCCACTACCTACACAGGGCGTCGGTTGCGGGTTGTAGTGTGGTATCATTGGATGTCCCCCTCCGAGACAAAAAAATTGGAACTGCAACTTCTTTTGATCCGATGTGTAATTTGCAAGATATTTCAATGCCTCCAGTTACAATGAACACCGTGTACATAATTAAATTTGTGTGGAACCCTCAGAACGCTAGCACTACTAGCATTTGTCTTATTTTTTATCTACACATACTCCCAGATGTGGTCCATCGTTAAGTCTTATGTCCTCATGGAAGAAAGTAGACGTTGGTATAATCGGCTAATACTGGGAACGACCGAGGCTTCCGCTGAGAAACTATGACATGTCCAGTTAAGGATGATAGGTGGCTTAATTCGTTTCACTGCTTGGAATACCTTGATGTATGCTAAACGCATAATCCTCTAGTTTCTATTTCTGCAGTTTGGGTTCCGCTGTAGTTCCCAAACTCCACAGTCAACCCCCGCCATAGCAAGTGACTTGTGTGGCTGGCTGTCGCTCTGTGGGCAAAACCCTAACCTCTTCTGGAAATACTTTCAGAATCCAAAAAGCCACACCAGCGGATGTTTTCACTTGGCAACTGTTTCGGCTAATAAGCACCCATTTCTTGGACGTGGTTGCATGTAGAAAAGGTATCCAGTGTGACGTACATGTTGCAGTAGCTAGACAGCCGTTTTCCAATGCGTCAATGCGATGCCAAATCTATAGACTATTGCGTGGTGAGCACAGCAGCGTATTTGTTTGTAAAAGCTCGGAGGTCTTTCATGCCCTTATTTATAGTACGAAGGGCGTTCAGTATGTAATATAACACAGGTTTTTTTCTGAAAGCGTGTTGCTTTAACTAAGGATTTCAGTGCACCATATTATTCCGCAATCTTTTGGCTACAAAATCCTATGTTTCAACATAATCTCCGTTCAGTGCGACGGCCCTACGCCGCCTTACTCAAAGGGCCTGTATGCCTGCACGGATCACTCTACTGGTCGACATCGGAGCCAACGTCGAGCTACGTCAATAACCTCCCCATTATCCACGTACTGCTTCCCGTCGAGGGCATCCATCATTGGGCTGAACAGATGCAAGTCGTAAGGAGCAAGATCCGGACTGTAGGATGGATGAAGAAGAACAGTTTAATAAAGCTTGGTGATCTGCCCTTGTGCAGACTTGAGTGAGGCCTTCCGTTGTGATGGAGAAGAAGAACTTCATTTGCATTTTGTGGCGACGAAAACGCTAAAGCAGTTTTTCAAATTTCCTGAGACTAGCACATGAAACAACAGAGTTGATAGTTGCACCATGACCTTACCGGCAGAGGGAGCGGCCTTCAACTTTTTATTCGCAGGATAGGTGGTGTGACACTACTCCATGGATTCCCGCTTCGTTTCTGGTTCGAAGTGATGAACCCATGTTTGACCGCCTGTGACGATATTCGATAAAAGATTGTCACGATCAGCCTTGTGACGTGCGAGCAATTCCAGAAAGGTGGTGCCTCGTTGCTCTTTATAGTTTTCTGTCAGGCGGCGAGGAATCCAGCCGGCACACACCTTTGAGTACCCCAACTGGTGACGAGTGTGTCAGCTCTACCAACAGAGACGTCCAGTTGTGCAGCGAGGTGTTCGTCATCCGTCGATCACCTCGAATGAGAGTGTCCGCACGTTCCGCCTTTGCAGGAGTCACAGCTGTGTGCGGCCGACCAACATGCAGGAGATTGCACATGTTTGCGCGACCTTGTTGCGTTGATGACAGACGCCTCTTCCAACGACCTTCCGTGCTTTTATTAACTGCTACGTCTCTGCAGACATTCTGCAAGCGCTCATAAATATCTGCGACCGTCTGGTTTCCCCCAAAAGAAACTCAACGACAGTTCTCTGCTTAAAACGCCACTCCGTTACACATACACTACTGGCCATTCAAATTGCTGTACCAAGAGGAAATGCAGATGATAAACGGGTATTCATTGGATAAATATATTTTACTAGAACTGACATGTGATTACATTTTCACGCAATTTGGGTCCATATTTCCTGAGAAATCAGTACCCAGAACAACCACCTCTGGCCGTAATAACGGCCTTGATACGCCAGGGCATTGAGTCAAACAGAGCTTGGATGGCCTGTACAGGTACAGCTGCCCATGCAGCTTCAACACGATACCACAGTTCATCAAGAGTAGTGACTGGCGTATTGTGACGAGTCAGTTGCTCGGCCACCATTGACCAGACGTTTTCAGTTGGTGAGAGATCTGGAAAATGTGCTGGCCAGGGCAGCAGTCGAACATTTTCTGTATCCAGAAAGGCCCGTACAGGACCTGCAACATGCGGTCGTGCATTATCCTGCTGAAATGTAGGGTTTCGCAGGGATCGAATGAAGGGTAGAGCTATGGGTCGTAACACATCTGAAATGTAACGTCCAGTGTTCAAAGTGCCGTCAATGCGAACAAGAGGTGGCCGAGACGTGTGTGGCACCCCATACTATCACGCCAGGTGATACGTCAGTATGGCGATGACGAATGTACGCTTCCAATGTGCATTCAAAGCGATGTCGCCAAACACGGATGCGACCACCATCATGCTGTAAACATAACCTGGATTCATCCGAAAAAATGACGTTTTGCCATTCGTGCACCCAGGTTCGTCGTTGAGTACACCATCGCAGGCGCTCCTGTCTGTGATGCAGCGTCAAGGATAACTGCAGCCATGGTCTCCGAGCTGATGGTCCATGCTGCTGCAAACGTCGTCGAACTGTTCGTGCAGATGGTTGTTGTCTTGCAAACGTCCCCATCTGTTGACTCAGGGATCGAGACGTGGCTGCACGATCCGTTACAGCCATGCGGATAAGATGCCTGTCATCTCGACTGTTAGTGATACGAGGCCGTTGGGATCCAGCACGGCGTTCCGTATTACCTTCCTGAACCCACCGATTCCACATTCTGCTGACAGTCATTGGATCTCGACCAACGCGAGCAGCAATGTCGCGATACGATAGACCGCAATCGCGATAGGCTCTTTATAGCGGCGCCACCTACCAGTAATTCATGAAACTATAGCGGCTGAAGCGGGATTATTCGCCCATGTCTCAAAACAAATTCCACATTTTTTCAACCGTTATTGGCAAAAAAAAAAAAAAAAAGAAAAAGAAATGTTGCATTACTCATCGAACGCCCCTCGTAAATGGGCAGTGGAAGAGGCTGTTTTTTGACGCGCAGGCCAAGGGCCTCATCCGCACGTGGCGGGCAGCGGTAGCCGTGTCAAGTGAGTGGTCCCGCTTTGTAATTAACACTGTATTTTCGGCCGGAATTCGAGAAACGCAGGTAATTACCGTGCAAAGAGGTGCACCCTGTTGTGCGGGGATTTAACGGGTAAGGAATGCGCAGAATGAAAGCGCTCGTCCACGCGGCGTGTGTAGTAGGGCGGGAACGGTCCAGGAATGGGGTGGGCTGAGGTAATGGGCGTGGCGGGCTACAGATACCATTAGCGCGGGATTATCCCGGGCCGGCCGGGCGCGCGGCTAAACGGATGGGCCCGAGCGACGGCCAGGCCAGCGGGCCACGCACGCCGCGCCATTACACGCACGCCGCGCTCCTCTGCGCGGTCTTCTCTACGTCGTGCCAGTTCCACCTGTCCAAACAGCTAGCAAGCAGTTCCCCTGTAGGGGACGGAGCGAAATACGAGTCGCGTTACGCGCTGCAGATGGTCCATCCAGTTGTTTCGGAGGAGCTGTGACTATTTCGACCACTCTTCAGTTGTGACGTTACGGCCTCTCGCGTCTACGAGGGATCGTCTTTCATGAAATACTCAGGAAAGGGCGAAAAGAGAAAGTTTAGTAAAGACATTTACGAAAGGCATCTAGTTGGGCAATTCTTTAAATTGAAAATACAGACTTCGCAATAAACTCACCCAGCCGCTGACGTAAAATTCACATTTACTGCACGCATTCACACCCGTTGCCAACATATCAATTGTGGACTTATTAGATAGTCAATTAGAGAAAATGTTTTACGCTTACATATACGACGGAAATTAAAGTGTTACACCTTGGAGCATCAATTCGTTATATACTCTTATCTCAGGTCTCTAGAGACGTTTTTAATTAATTTTTTTGGCTCATTCGTTCCTGGATAGAGACAATACAACGAATTATAGTAACGATAATCAAAAAATTTCATACAAACTCTCGGCGCTTGAGCATGGCCTTTGTTTTTTGTTAAAGGTCCGTTCATGTGTTTTTAACCGTGTTTCTTCTCTCTATCGGAAATCGTGGAGAAACAGCACCCGAAGACGACGGTGGATCGAGCTGGAAGACTTTTTGCTTAAAGGTACGGAACCTTTTGCCATGCCAAGTCACCCAACAATCTTACAATGGCTAAAGATACAAAATAAAACATACATAGGTCAGTAATAACAGTGTATTCTGAAATAAGAACACAATTTAAATTACGACACTTACGTTATGCAATTACGAGTGCCGTTTGGTTTAAAGGTTCATTGCATAATAGGTATTAAATGATTAAACTTTCATCTTATTCTGAACAGACGTTGTTGTCTTCAGTCCGAAGATGCAGTTCTCCATGCTAATCTATCTCGTGCAAGCCACTTTATCTCCGAATAACTATTGCAAGTCACATCCTTCTGAATAGGCTTATTGTATTCATCTTTTGGCATCCCTCTACGATTTTTAGCCCCTATACTTTCTTCCAGTACTAAATTGATGATCCCTTGATGTCGCAGAATGTGTGCTACCAAACCATCCCTTCAGGTTGTGACACAAATTTCTTGTCTCCCCAGTTCTGTTCAACACATCCTCATTAGTTAAGTGATATATCCATCTAATCTTCAGCATTCTTTTGTATCTCAATAATGCGAAAGCTTCTATTCTCTCTATTCTATCTAAACTGTTTTCATGGCTACACTCCATACAAATACTTCCCGGAAAGACTTCCTGACACTCAATTCTATATTCGGTGTTACCAAAATTGTCTTCTTCAAAAACGCTTTTCTTGGCATTGCGAATCTACATTTTATATCCTTCCTTCTTCGGTCGTCATCAGTTATTTTGTTGCCCAAATAGCAAAACTCATTTACTAGTTTATGTGTCTCATTTCCTAATTTTATTCCCTCAGTCAGTGCTTCATTTGTGACAGTACGTCGTACCAGTACCCCTGACGAAAAGAAAGCGTTGCAACAACATTTTAAGAAGTCTACATTTAAAAAAAAAAAAAAAGAAAGAGAAAAGAACCCGGAAGGTCACAGTACCGGAAATTCTTTTTTTACAAATCAAGCATTGCTCTTAGCATCACCTGAGTTAATTCGATTACACTCCATTACCCTTGTTTCGCTTTTGTTGATATTCATATTACATCCTCCTTTCAAGACACTGTCTCTGTCAGAAATACATTGCCATCAGCAAACCTGAAAGTTTTATATCTACCTCAAATTTAACTCCTACTCCCAATTTTTCTTTTGTTTCGTTTGCTGCTTGTTCAGTAACATCACTCCCTTCTCAACCACTGCTTTCCTTTCATGCCCCTCGACTCTTATTAACTACCGTCTGTTTCTGTACAAGTCGTAAATAGCCTTTTGCTTCCTCTATTTTACCCTTGCTTCCTCCAGAATTTCAGAGCGTGTATTCCAAACAGCATTGTCAAAACTTTCTCTAAGTCTACAGATGCTATAAACGAAGGTTTACCATTCCTGTCATCTTCATCTACGTCGTCTTCCACTTCTATAATCCTACCCTCAGGTACATCTCCCGTGTGTAGATCTTCTATATACTGCTTCCACCTTTCAACATTCAGTCGGTCGCTGTGGCCGAGCGGTTCTAGGCTATTCAGTCTGGAGCCGCGCAGCTGCTACGGTCGCAGGTTCGAATCCTGCCTCGGGCATGGATGTGTGTGATGTCCCTAGGTTAGTTAGGTTTAAGTAGTTCTAAGTTCTAGGGGACTGATGACCTCAGATATTAAGTTCCATAGTGCTTAGAGCCATTTGAACCATTTTCAACATTCCCTTCTTTGCTTAGGACCGGTTTTCTATTCGTGCTCCTGATATTCATACAGCTGCTTCTCTTATCTCCAAAGGCCCCTTTAACTTTCCTGTAGAGGGAACAGACATCCATCATTAACAGTAGTATGGGATGTGAGCCCATCGGCACGAGTACACTCTTGTTTTCGTTGTGGCATGGAAGCAACAGCTTCTAAAAGTCTCTTTAAGGAATTTAAAACGATGCTTGACACATGCTGCGTCATTCCATGTAAAGAGTTGGCTGTGGGCTGATATGAAAATAGACGGATTCCTATCGCGGGGTGACAAATCAGGGGATTGGGCAGACCATTTAAGGATCCATATATTCTTCAAGACGATACTGGTGTAAACTACAGTATGGGAATTTTGTTTTATCCCGCTGGAGTATGCTATTTGATAGCATAGTCATGAAGGCTAAGGCGTTCTTACCACAAAGCATTCAGTATCGCTTCAACAGTTAGTGAGGTGCGAGGCTCTAAGATCGATGGTTCCTGTGGCCTTTCAGCAGGTCGTCTGCTGACTACTGGCGTCCATATGATAGCCACAAAATGAAGCGAGACGAATCGCTGAGTTATGGGAATACCAAGCAGGTTTCAGAGTATTCAATTCCTGTATTGAACGAATACAAAACCTCAAGACCATTCTTCAATACAGCAAGAAACGAGCCAGACAGTCTTCAGCTGCCTTCATACACTTCCATTAGCATAGGATCCATGGATAGATCCATTCTCTTTGGAATACTAACAGAACTAGGATTCTTGAAAGAACTCACTAGGTTGGTTTAGGCCATCCTGTAAGAAACCCAATTCAGTATGAAATTTACAGAATAACTCTAAGAAAGTTACCCGATCAATACAGGGGTGAGGCGTGGGGACCGTATTTCGCATATACTGCTTAACTGGGTCCTATAAAAAATCGTCAGGGAATGGACCAGATCTCTACCAGCAAACACCGAGTTAATGGGGAACAAACCAGACAACGCAAGAATCCCATGCTTGGGTTTTGCTGATAATCTGACCTTAGTGAAAAACGACATTCTAGAGGCTGCTTTGCAGCTCCAAGCGCTGCATTTAATAGCAGAGGAAACAGGTCTGTTAATCAACATCGGAAAGACCGAAAGTGTTACCAATATTAAAAACTCCCTTATAGCGATAGGAGTCAGCGCTGCCAAGCATCAAGGGAACCAAAACCGTAAAGTACCTTGGATAATGGATCTCAGCTGATCTCAGAGAAATGGTAGCTCCCGAACAAACGTAAATCAAACTACATAGATACTAATCTTACAGAAAATGTACGCCTCTAAACATGTATCGAGAATTATCAAACTAAGATACTATAACACAGAGGCCAGATCGTCAGTCTTCTGTGCAGCAGGGTGGCTATCCCTAAACAAGATGGCCAATAAGAGACCTCGAACTAAAGAAATGAAATTCCTAAGAAAGAGAATTGAATCAAGGACCCTATTAGATGAAAGACGATGGTACAAAGCTAATCGTTAAGTCTACCAACACCAAGGAAGCCTTACCGATGCTATCAGGAGAAGACAACTAGCTTTCTATGGCCGCCTGTGAACAATAGACCCCATAGGTTATCCTCTAGGATCTTAGAAGTAACCAACAGGATTAAAGCAACTGGATCCCTATGGATGAAGCAAATGGTGAAAGACCTTGCAGAACTTCATATTAGGCAAGACATACTAACTAACAGGGGTGACTACCATTTAGCTGCTGTAAACAGACCATTCCTAAGATCCTTACAGAAGTTAACCACAATAAGACCAGTAAATGGTCCGAGAAATGAAAGACAGAGGAAAATGTATTAACAAGAAAGCAGCCACAAAACTTCACTAAGGATATCAGAACTGGCAAACGACAGCAGCAGAGCAAAAACAAAAATGCCGTAGTCCACAGCTGGCCCAAGCAAGTTAAAAAAAGAAAGATAGCTAATGGTTCACCCTCTGTCGCAATAGCTATCTTTCCCATATACTTGTCCCTAGCTCATTCTTTGAAACATCCGTTCCCTCTCCACTGTTTTATCCCTCTTGTCACGCAAACCTCTACTGAAACTCTATTGAAAGACTGCTATTTCGTAAGAGCTGCTGTCACTGTTAGTTTTCAATCCTCTCTTTCATCGCCCCTTCTGTTTATGGTAATACTAAACGAGGCTCTGAAAGGTTGATCTAATCAATATTCTTGTTATTCGTAAAGCTTTTCATTATTATTATTACTATTATTATTCTTAATGCCACATATTGTTGTTATTATTGTTTCTGTGTATGTGGTAACGTATATGTGTTATTCCTGGCCTAGTGCAAGAAAGGGCCTTAATACCTTAATCTGGTCAGGCAAAGTAAACAAAATAAATAAATACTGTTTTAATATGTAAGTTGTGAATATATTATTATATTCAAATGACATACTATATAATGAAACAGTATTTGTTTTGTCGAAAGTGGTTTCCTGTCTAAACTATTCGTGAAAGCTGTAGTACAAACTCAAATTTACGTTTTAGTAACTTTAGATACTTTCACTATCATTGACCTGCTAATTATGACCACTATGCATAAACCACACGTCAAGTAAATTACGTAACAAAATTTGCAGACACAAATCTCCTACAATCACGTAGCGAACACTCCAGCCAACTGCTCTTTCTAACACTGCTGCATTACACTAGATTCACAGAAGTACCTTATTTCAACGTAAAAGGCACTGGTACTTCACAAAAAAAGCAGTGGTGGTTTGAGGCAGAAACCGCTGTGGATCAAAGAGTTAATATTCTGTTGTGAACTATATATTGTTATTGAGTGAAGTGAACAGTGCAAGAAATTCATCAAGTTCATCTAGTGTGCTATCAAATGTAAGTAGTGTGTCATCCACAGCTCTCCTGTAATAAACTACTATTACAATGAAATGAATACCCTTAGCTCCATACATGCGTTGATATAAGTCAACGGGGAGAATTGAAAATGTGTGCCCTGACCAGGAGTAGAACCCAGGATCTCCTGATTACATGGCAGACATTCTATCCATCTGAGCCACCGAGGACACAGAGGATAGTGCGACTGCAGGGACTTATCTCTGCATTCGCAAATTATTGTTCCGCACTACATTAATAGTGATCCTGCGCATCATACTCATTATTCGTGGCTTTACCGCCGATTTCCGTGAGTTCAGGTACTGTTTGTGCATCCTCACAGAAGAAGATGGTCAAATGGCCGGTGAGCCTTAACTATATATGTATGAAGATGGTATCTTGTGTTCTTTCGGATATGTTCTTTCGGGCACAGATACCCTATACACTACTCTTTCAGCAAGTTTATTTTTCCCTTGAAAAATATATTTTGTAAGTGGTTGATGAATATGTCAGGCAGGAGGTTTGACATGTTGTTACCCATAGGTACGCCTTCTTCCTCTTGGTAGATCTTACGATTAAATGAGAAACAGTTATGGCGCAGTACTAGTCCAAATAAATCAACCTGTTTCGAAATCTCCAACAAGGTTAGCTTTTTGTGTCTAAAAGCTTTTTTTCTTTGAGAGGTACGTTTTTGAACAGGTTAACAATGTCAAATGAGGTAAATACAGCTGCTCTGGGGATTTTTATGTTGTTGTTAATTCATTTGTGTTTTTCATTACATATGTGAATTAAACATCTTCCTCACGGAATAAACATAAAAAACTAACCTTGCTGGTGATTTCAGAGTTGGTCTATTTACTTGAAGTAGTAGGTGCCTACTATCACTTATCTGTTTCTCATTTAATGATACGATCTACGGACAAAAAGAAGGCTTCTCTCTAGGTAACAGCGTGTCATACCTTCTGTCTGACATTCATGCAGCCCTTATGGAATAAATTTTTGAAGGGAAAAATAAACGTGCTAAAAAAATAGTTTTATAACAGTAGATACGAGGATAACACTTTTCACCCTTCTGACGATACAATGGACGAATTTGGTGAACTTCTTGCGTTATTCAGCTCAGTCAGTAATAAAATGAACTTCACAACAGAACATGACGCTAACCAGCCCATAAATTTCTTAGATTACACAATGCTTAATTAACCACAGAAACATAACAAATGAAATGACATAATTTCAGAGACTTAACTGGTCTCTTACAGATATGATTTTGCCGGTCGTGGTGGCCGTGCGGTTCTAGGCGCTGCACTCCGGAACGGCGGGACTGCTACGGTCGCAGGTTCGAATCCTGCTTCGGGCATGGATGTGTGTGATGTCCTTAGGTTAGTTAGGTTTAAGTAGTCCTAAGTTCTAGGGGACTGATGACCTAAGATGGTAAGTCCCATAGTGCTCAGAGCTATTTGAACCAGACATGATTTTATGTATATAGGCTGAAGTAGCGAGCGAAAATTTGTATGAAGCCGGGAATTGAAACTGGGTCTCCCAGTAAGCAGGGGGAGCGGGATTCGATTCCTGGCCTTGGTACAATTTTTCTCTCACCATTTGAGTCTATATACATAAAATCATATCGGTTCATGTGTCATTTTATCTGTGTAAGTACCTGTGCCTGGGTTTCAGGCTGGATCCCCCATTTACTTTAGATGGCTGCGGCGCTATTGCAGAACATGGAGTGCATCGATTCTGTTCGTGTGTGAGAGGGGAATTTAAAAGTAGACTGGGGCGGCATTGAACATTTGGAGTGAGGAGGGAAGCGTGCCAGAGTTATACGTGCAGTTGTGTGAACCATTGTGCCAAGGTGGCTTAGAGGTTAACGCACCTGCCTAGTAAGCAGAAGACTCCGGTTCGATTCCCAACCTTGATAAAAATTTTCAGTCGCCGCTTCAGACTGTATACATAAAAATACAACATTTAATTTACAGGAAGTCAGCCTACACAGATGCAACAATACACAAATCATGGCACCATCCAAACACAAAAGTATGCTGCGTTGCCGTCCATGTTAAAGAGGTTACACATGTTACCTTTAAAACCCAAAACACTAACACAAAAACCGGATGCCATCAAAGCAACTGCAATGAACAATGGGTACTCAGTAAAATCAGTTGACAAACTATCCGACAAAATATAGGCTAACATCAGAGAGAGAAACACTACAAGAAAAAAAACCTGACAAAACACAATTATTCAATAGCATTCCCTACCTATGCAGAGCATGGCATAAAATTGCTAACTTGTTCAGGAATACCGATATAAAACGCGTTTCTCCACGAATAACCAACATTAACACCATTTGCCTCACACAGTAAGAATAAACACCTTAATAACAGAACAGTGTGGAATATGTGCATTATAGTGTAACAGTTGCTCTACATTCTCCATAGACAAAACAGAACTTTCTGTACACGTTACAGAGAACACACCAGTGCTGTCACGCTCAACTACTTAGATAAATCCTCAGTTGCTGCCCTTAAGGCGGACCCAAGCTGAGCGCACAGCTGTAACAGATAAGAGTGCGCCGTCCGCAGTGGTTCCAGTTGGACAGCGCGCACTGTAGCAAATGGTGCGAGCCAAGATTGCATGTGCTGCATTTATTGTGCTGTACCGTCAGTTAAAGAAAAAACTGTCGTCTCTGGGTAACACCAGTGTTAAAGAATAGAGCACTGTACGGTGGGAATAATCGTTTTAGTGAATTACTTGCAGGCAACAGTGGACAGTTTGAAAACTGTTATCGAATATCTTTGGAAGACTTCGAACATCATTTGAATGATATCGAACCAAACATAATGAAGAAGTAGACATGCTATATATAGCAAAGAGAGGCTGGCAATAACTTTGCGCTTTCTGGCTACTGGATGTTTCTTTATGAGTTTGATGTATCGGTTCAAAATATCTAAACAAAGTATATCAACGATTGTTATAGAAGGTTGCAACGCCCTCAATGATGCACTGAAGACCTTTGTAAAAGTAAGAAGTTATTATTCTTCATTGTCTTTAAATGAAACCTTTTAAAGAATTTGTAGTTACGTTATTTGCATGAAATTGTTACCCGTTTGAAGACAAATGTGTCCAAGATAAAAGAGGTTGAAGGAATAATTCTGTATTCAGACAGGATGATAGCATCGGATGAGGGACAATTCTTTGCAAATAAATATTTACTGAATGCGGTTTTATTATATCCACATTAAAATTAAAAAAAATGTTCAAATGTGTTGTTTTGGGGAAGGAGATTTTTTTTTTTATAAGGGTGGAGCCCCTCCACGTCCGCACCGGCATGATGGCCAATACGAGTACAACAGCTCTACTACCATCTCTGTGTAAGTGTTAGTTTTCATTAAAGTGAGGTTTCGCAGGTTGGGGGTAGTGCGATGTCTGCCTATGTCTGGTTAAGGTTAATCATTAATACGCGCTCATCTGGAGATAGATTGGGTCGACGGCTGAACGAAGGGTAGCGGTTTGAGGGGCAGAGGGAAAGAAGTGCCAAGGCAAGAGCTAAGGGAAAAAAACCTCTGCGATTGTTGGGTCGGATTGTAAGAGCAGCAGCGGTTTTCTTGCTGTCTGCGACAGGTTATGCAAAGGCAAGCTTTGTTAGTATTGGGTATCATGCAGGTCGGTACCTTTGGCGTTGTGCTGTGGTGTTAATCGGCGGCTGCCGCTGGGTGCCGGTGTTGATTTCTCGGTCAGCGTTAGCATACCTGTAACAGTTACGTTCATCATCGTTTTGTGTCCGATAAGTCATTGTATATCAGATTCGCAGTGTAGGATAATGGTGGCTGTTTGTTTGTGCGTCAGTGTGCGAGCTTTTCGGTTTCCCTGCTATAGCCTGTTGGTCGGCTTTAATAGCAGCTGGCATATCCAGTCAACGTTGCTGACATGCAGGGACTTGCCGACGTTGTCGCTTGTGGGTGTATGTTAGAATGCCGCAGGTGGTTATGCCCTAGCTACTAGTGTCTTTGGCCGCTTATGCTGCCACCTATGGTTGTGATCATAGTTTCCCAGAGTAAGGATGAAAGGATTGTTCGAGTGTCTCTAGTTTCTGTATAGTCGTGTGGCGTGTACTTTGAATACTCCCGTGAGGGTTTCAAGGCGGTATTCATTGTGAAGGCCCACGGTGCGTGTGTAGCGTGGAGCGTTGTGTAATGATGCGTAGCACTTTGTTCCGTATGACCAGCATGCGGCGCAGGCGTACAGGAGCTGCGTATCCCCAGACGGGAGCTGCGTACGTCATCAGAGGTCTAACCGGTGTCCTGTATATGGACCTCGACACCCTCCTATTTAATGTATTTTCCCTGTTCAGCACTGGGTAGAGTTATTTGAGCCTCACGTGCACTCTGTTGGCAACGTATTCAATTTAATCCCCCCATGTATGTTTCCGGTCCAGCCACACACCGAGATATCTGACTTTCTCTCGGAAATGTATTGGGGGTGTATGTAGTGTTACCTTTTGACGATGTTTGCGCAGTAGTTTTGGTCTGCGTGTGAACAGAACTGCTTTGCACTTTTCGACGTTTACTTTAATGCGCCATCGTTCCAACCAAGTCTCAGCAGTTCTGAGTACCGTCTGTATTCGTGAATTTATGTTCTACGGTTTCCAATCTTGCGCAAGGATGGCTGTGTCATCCGCGTAGAAGGCTAAAGTCGTGTCTTGTGTTCCAGGAAAATCATTAATGTACTGGTTGAACAATATGGACCCCAGGATGCTTCCCTGGGGTACTCGAACTTGGATGCCGTGTTGTGTCGATTGTTTGCCCTGCACGTCAGTGTTAAAACACCTGTTCGTAAGATATGAATGTATGAGACGTACGAGTCCGTTTGAAAACCGGCTTCGCTTAGTTTGAGTATAAGTCCGTTGTGCCAGAGACAGTCGAAAGCTTTCTCGATGTACAAGAACACGGCCCCTGTGGCTTTGTTCGTGTTGTAGCCGTATGTTATATGTTCGACTACACGGAGGAGTTATGTTGTTGAGAGATGATTCCTAAAGCCGAATTGCTCCGGTCTTAGGGTGTCGATGGCGATGCAGTGCCTAGTGATCTGTTTTAGTATTACCTTCTCAACAATCTTGCTGAGCGAGCACAGCAGACTGATGGGTCGTTAATTTTGTGGGAGGCAGTGGCCTTTCCCCGGCTTCCTGAACGTCAGGACCTTGACCGCCTTCCAAAAGTCATAAAGTGTTGGTGTTTTAAGATGGCATTCGTTGTGGGTGCAAGGTATTCTACGGTTCTATCCGCGAACTGCTGGAAGACACGGTTTTGAATGCCATCAGGCCCAGGGGCTTTCCTAGCATTGCTAGCACTGGTACGCTTGATAGCCCCAGTAATGTCGTTTGTACTAGTGCGTCTGATTTCTTCGCGCGAGGGCTGATCTACAAAGTCGTGTAACCGCCTGGTCAATTTCAAGTGTGAATACTGGATCTGAAGGAGTCAGATTTGGCATGAAAGACGCTGCAAGTGTTGTGGCCATAAGCTCTGCCTTCATCGCGGAGTAAGCTAGGCCGTCTGGTCCCTGTAGAGTGGGAATATAGTGTTTCTCCCTGGTGAAGCGTCTGGCTAGCTTCCACACGCCGGCACGTGTGGTATCTAGCCCTGCGATTTTATGCCCCCATTGTTCGTTTCAAAATGTTTGTATTTTTTCCCTGTATTATACCCTTGAGTCTGTTAACGTGCAGTTTATAGAGCCAGCACCTGGTACGCTGCCAGTATCTCCTGAGACGGTTCCTCATTGAGATATGGCCCAGGACTTCATGAAGCAGGGCCGTCGAGTGTTGTTTTGGTGTTGCATGTGGAATGGCGTCAGTCATCGCGACTAGGACGGCAGTAGTAAGAGACTACACCGCCTCATCAATTTGTTGCGTATTGTTAATTTCGTGGGTGTCCGGTCTACCGTATCTTCATTCGCCGTCGGCGTTGTCGTTGTTACCGTGAGACACCGTTATACCAAGAGGAAAGGCGCGTCGATCTTAGAGCATGAGATATGATGACCTTAAGCCATTGACAACACACAACGGTCACGGTAGCACCTGATTCCAGAATAGCTGCAGTAGTTAAGATCTACGAACTATCCCTTGTTGACCAGGTCCCCAAAACTTAACTCGTAACGAGATCCCTTCAAAGCAAATTGTCATAACGATCGTCTATAAAGGCTTCGTACAACGAGAACAAATGTTACGGTTGATGGAATAATAACAGATACGACCAAACTGTCTTGTCTCTTCTGCTTTATTTAATATAACTTCGTTCACAGTTTCATTTCGCATTCACCACTCATTCACCGAAACCCTTTGATGAACAGTTTTGGTTGCTTAACACCAACAGTCAATGATAATGATACAGCTTTTCTCCTTTTTATAAATTGAAGCCCGCTCTCCGTGATATAATAAAAAAAAAAACCGGTCTCAATACCGCGTCCCTCACGAGATGCGAATAGACTTTTCCCGGAATTGACCGCCCTGTAGGAGTACTCAATTTAATGACCACACTTCGCTGTCCGTTATTTCGCGTAACTGAATGTCCATTTGTTAGTCTGATTATACACTGTAGCTATTTAAAATTCGCCCCTATATTTTTCACAACGCACAATTAGCACTTCATTACTTGTTTGTTTTCTTTCTAAGAGTAAACGAAAAAAAAGACGCCGTATAATCGGCTTAGTCGACATAAAGCAAAACACCTTAATATGCCCAATTTCACCTCTTCTTATAGGATCGGCTACCTTACTCATTAATTTACTACATATTATTTCCAATAACACTAAACAGGTATCGCCGTTATATTTTAATTGTATTCAAAAGCATGTTACTACTATTATGACCAACCAAATCGTCACAAATCGCGCGGCGTGCGTTTTTAATGATAACTTTACGCTATTCAATTAAATCGCGCGGCGTGCGTTTTTAATGATAACTTTACGCTATTCAATTTCCGTTACAGCTATCTTGACTCGTAATGTTAGACGGCCCCCCAGACTGTGATGTCTTGAAGAGGGTTCCAGACAGAACAGGCTTTTTTTTTTTTTTTTTTTTTTTTAGTACTGTGACAGGAGAGGGTATTTGTTTCGGCGAATACACTCACTCTCAGATTCACTCAACAAGTCAGTATATACACTCTACAATATTTAAGTTGAATTAATGGGCCTAGACAAAATGCCCTTAACTAAATTCCACATTTGTATATAGGTTGTCTTAGAAACACTTCACACTAATCACTTCATATTCACACCACATTTTTTTTCTTGGATGAAGCCCTCAGTTCTTCAACCGACTGTGCATGGCAGGGATCACAGCCGGGTTCGACGATTGGCATCCTAGGCCAAAACCCTTATTAGGCCACTTGTTTAACCAGAGAGGATTTGGTCCTTTTCTGTTCCTCTTAATTCCACTTTTAAATCATCCATCCCCGCTGTTCGGTGAGAGGATAAATCGTATTTCAGCGTCGACATTGTTGCTGATACCAAGAAGGTATCTCATGGAAATCGTCGGTACATTCTTTAATTTTCTTTGTAAGTTAGTATAAGTACGTCTTTATCCACTGGTGCTTTTATTTAGTCCACTGAGTGTAGTCTTGGTATCATTCAGTGTTTCTTGAATCTATATTTTGCTCATTATTGATAATACTTCTTCAGGTCTATGTGAGGGAACAAGCCTTTAATTACATCAGTATCACAATCTGCCAGGAGGTAGCTCCCTTCATGAGGTATTTTCATTATTTTGTATGGACCTGTATATAAATATTGCCATTTCTTATTCAGTCTTTTCCTGGTTGATGCTTTTGGGTGATTTCTCAATAAAATTTCTTCCCCTACATCATATGTGACTATTTTCTTCACATTTTTATCAAAACGGGTTTTTCTCAATTGTGCTTGATGCTTCAGGTTTTCGTAGACCTTCTTCACCATATCTTCTTTCTTGGTAATCTTTTGTTCTATCGCAGGTAATTTCTTCATCCATTCTGGCACAATACTTTCACCAAATTCTATTTGGTTAGGTGAATAACCAGACGATAAGTGTGGTAAGTCATTATACACTTTCTCAAATTCATAAATCCAATCGATCCATTTATAATGTTGTTTGGGTATGTACGTCCGTAAAAATCGGTTCAACTCTCGGAAGATTCTCTCAACCGGATTTCCACAAGGGTAAAATCTTGAGATGTAAATGTGCTGGATTCCTTGTTCTTTCATAGTGTCTCTCCATACTTAGCTTGTATAATAAGCAGCGTTGTCTGTCAAGACCATTATAGGTTTGCCAAGCTCAGTTATATAGTTGTTGATAAATTTGCGTAACATGGGTCGAAAGTGGAGATTTTTCAAAGGATATAATTTCACATATTTTGAAAAGAGATCATAGAAAGCCAATACATATTTGAACCGTCCACGTGTCATGGGACATGGTCCACAGACATCACATGACATTAAAGGTTGCTGTGGGATGATAGGATGTAATTCTATCTTCCGACAATAGTTTATGGGTTTCGCCTTCTGACATATTTTGCACTTCTTAAGAATATTTGTAGCTATACGTCCCAAATTTGGATGATAGCAGTACTGTGCTATTTTGGCTGTACATTTAGCAGCACCAAAATGACCCCAATTCAAGTGAGTGTACCATACTAGTGATTCTAAATATTTATTTGGAACACAAACTTTCCAGACATCTTCTTCATCCTTCTTTCGATACAGTATTCCGGATTTTAATTCATACTGTTCTTGAGAGTGACTTAGCGTTTTGCTTTCAACAGCATGCCTAATGGCTTTCCACAACTTATCATCTTCTTGCAGTTGTGGAAGACTTCGACATAGCTGTGAAATCTGCCTCTCACAATATTGCCTTGATAAATTCATGACTTTAAAGTCAATAGTCCGTTCTTCACACTCGTCGTCATTCTTTCTTTTCGGTAGTCTTGAAAGAGCATCGGCTATGATGTTGTCTTTCCCTCTGATGTATTTGAGCGTAATATCATATTCTTGCAGTAGCAAGGCCCACCGGGTTAAACGTGAATGGAACATCCTTCCTGTTAAAATAAAAGATAAAACTTTGTGGTCACAGAATACAATGATCTTCTTTCCATATATAAAATAGCGAAACTTTTTAAGGGACCAGACCACGGCCAGTATTTCCAATTCAGTAGTACAATATGCGCGTTCACAGCTAGAGAGTGTTCTGCTGGCAAACCCAATTATTTTGATGGTACTGATATCTTCTGGATTGTCCATCAGGAAAAGAGTGGCACCCAATCCTGTTTCAGAAGCATCCGCAGCAATATAAAAATCTTGATCAAGTCTCGGATGATGTAACAGTGGAGCATTAGTCAAAGCATTGCGGATGTTATCAAAACCTTGCGTGCATTCGAAGTTCCACTCCCACATGACATTTTTTCTTAACAGCCGTAACAAACAGTCTTGGCTTCCTAACTGATTGGGTAAAAATCGTCGAGAAAATGAAACTAAGCCGATAAATGACTTTAATTCCGTCCTATTTTTTGGATAAGCACATCTGTTAATCGCATCCATCTTTTTAGGATTTGGTTTTATCCCTTCAGGAGTGATTATATGTCCAAGAAATTTCAATTGGTTATGAGCAAACTTGGATTTGCTCAAATTTACAGTAACTCCATATTCCAAAAATTTCGCAAAAACTCTTCTTAATAAGTCCAAATGTTCCTCCCACGTTTCAGAAGCAATTAGCAAACATCCACATATAACGTAACTTCATTCAAAAGGTCTCTGCCCAGTACGGTATCTAATGCCGATATGAAAACACCACTGCTTATTTTCAACCCAAATGGCATGACGGTAAACTGGTAACTTCGGCCCAGAAAAATGAATGCACTATATTTACTAGATTCTTTCGATATTCTAGTTTGCCAATATGAACTATGCGTATCCAAAGAAGTTAAGAAGCGGGCACCATAAAACTTTTGTACTAACTCTTCTAGGTTCTCCGGTCGCGTTTGTACAGGTATAATGATCTTATTGATCTCTCTGGCATCCAACACCAATCTGATGTCACCATTGGGTTTAATTACCGCCACAAGAGGGTTACAATATTCGGAATCTGAGGGCTTAATAATACCCCATTCTAACATTTTATTGATTTCCTTTCTGACTACTTCTTTCTTTGTCCATGGGATAGAATAGGAAGTATGACAAAAGGGTTTATGTGCATACGTCTTTATATGGAATTCAAAGTCTTTTATTATACCCGGACGTTTACTAAAAATCGACTGATATGCTTCCAACAAGTAGTACAGTTCGTCCCTTTGGATAACAGATAAATATTCTGATTCTAACACCTTTTCCTGCAATGACATTTTATCAATCATTTCTTCATAACATTCAATAAGGCATATATCATACACATTTTCATAATCAATACTGACATATTTTACCATTAGAGTCATACACAACTGATTTGGAATTACTCGGCCCTTTCTCAGGGTGGCTGTCAAAACATTACCATTGGAATTAAACATACATTCACCTTTCTCTAAATTAATGATTGCACCGGGCTCACATAAGAAATCCAAACCCCAGATACATGGTACTGTCATTTTAGGAACAACCAGGAATGTACTTTCTATTTGAGCCCCCCGTATTGTAACGTCGACACGTACCTGTTTCACAACTTTTTGCATTTTTGCGCTGAACGCGCCAGACACGGTACATCCTGTGATAGGAAAAGTGGGTATTTTTACCCCTCGGCTTATCTGTTTTAAACAGTCCAGCGTCATGACACTAATAGTTGCTCCAGTATCAATTAATATTTCAACATCAACATTATTTATACTTGTTGGAATTATTGCCTGTAAAATTTGTCCACATTTATTAGAAACATCAGGTTTTTCTTCAATTAATTCATTCCTTATATCCTGATCATTATTGTACCTTAATACTCTCAGTTCAAATTGATGCCTGCCTTCCTTCTCCTTTCCAGTCATCCTAGGAAGGCATTTGGTGACTGGTATTAGTTTAATCTATCTCATTGAGTCATCGGTGAGGGTTCATGAACTTCCACAATCCGTACAGTATGATCCGAGTTATGGTATTCACCCCGTCGCATATTGGAGGCTCCTTCGCCCATTGGTATAACTCCTTGTGCTGGATGAGGACTCGAGGCATTTGTTCCATCCTGCCGATGAACATTATGCTTCGAATTATCTTCCCAAGGTCGAATATAATTGGGATCATCACTTGGGTACCTGTTACTCTTATTAATATCACTACTATGCACATTCACGTCACCATATCGAGGTTTACCTCTAGCACAGTAAGTATCTCTTCTATATTTATTATAATCATTGTTTTTATTGCAACCATAGGATGAAGATTGTCCACGCTCCGGTGATGCGGGTTTGACCTGGTTTTCGGTATTATTATTATCATACGTTAAATTATTATTATTATTATAATTATTCGTATTACTATGAGTGTGAGTCGACATTTGATTACTACTCATTTGTCTTGCGTCTTCCATAATCATATCTATAGAGTCAATCACCGACAAGAACTGTTCTACATCGTGGTCAGGAACATTTATTAACTTTTCACGTATATTTATGGGCAACCTTCCCTTCAAAATTCTGATCACTTCCTTGTGAGAAATTGGATCACTCCAATAACGTGTCTTATTTATGTACTTTTCAAAATATTGCCTTAAAGTACTCCTTTTACTGTTAAAATACTCAGGTTGGTAAACCTCTTTTCTTAATTTCTCTTGTTTACTCGACGACCAGTATTTAGCCAAAAAAGTTGTTCAAACTCAGCGCAAGTATGGCAACTTTCACTTACTTCAGCGGCCCATAATGCGGCTTCTCCGGTAATTTTGGATACTATAAATTGAAGTCGGTCGTGTTCTGACCAGCTACGTGGAAATATTCTTTTGAAATTATTGATAAAGATTTTCGGATGCAGGTTGTTCTTTTCAGTGGAGAATGTTGGGAATTGTCTGCTTTTAAAAATGCTGTTCTCCACCTTTAAAGAAGACAAATATCCTCGCTGACCAAAAGAATCATCATCTTTACCAACCGAATCATCAACTTCCCAATGCAAATTTTCACCACAATTGTACTTCGTATTTTCACATGTTCGGTTGTATTTCGACCTATTCTCCGAACGTTCGCCTTCTGTCAACAAATTTTGTGATGACTTTCGTTCTAACTCCGCCAATTTATGATTGGTTTCCTTTTGCCATTTAAGTAACTCATCAACTATTTTCTCTTTCATTTTCTGAATTTCGCTAGTGAAGAGCTTAATTAATTCATCATTTCTACTTAGGTGCTCATTGATATTTTCATTTGGCTGGGATCCAATAGTAGTCTTAACCTTGTCTACAATTTCATTTCTTTTTATTTCTATCCATTCAGATAGATCTTCGTCAAGTCTTTTAGTTTGATCTACTAAATACTTGTCAATCCCCTTACGAGCATCGGACTCAAACTCGACTATTTGTTTCGAAAGCTCTTCTATCTGTGCGTTAGCATTGAAACAGCTGCTTTCACACTTAACCATCCTATTGGACAGGCCATCATAACTCTTCGAAACTACCTCATATTTCTTTTCTATGTCATGAAGTTTTCCCATTAAATTATTATATTGCCTTTCTAAGGTGTTAGAAAACTCTACATCTAGTTCTCCAAATTTCGCATTCAATTGAGTCTCCCAGTCCGCCTTTAATTCTTTCTTAGTATTTTCCAGTTTATAATCAAAGGTGTTCAGTTTTCTTTCCAAAGAATCCATTTTAACTTCTAATGAACCAAATTTGGCCTCAAATTTTTCGTTTAACTTTTGATTGACCTCTTTTAATTGCTTATTATCTTTTTCTAGTGAACCAAGTCTTCCATTCATTACACCCATTTGAGTATTGATTGATACCAGCATATCAAACATTTTTTGATTAATATTTCCATTTGGAGGATCAACTTGCTGATCTACTTCCGAAACCTCAAGATCTTTATGTTCTCCCATGCTGCTTACCTTACTTATCATTGTATTTGAATCTCCTAACGGCTCTAAAGCAATAACTGTATTTTTATTTGTACATATCTCCTATCCCAGATTGAGCTCATGGGATGCATCATCCATATCCTCTTCACTTTCCTCTCTCTCTCTACTCATTACTCTACTCAACTGCACATTATCATGTATTCTTTTCGTTCGTTTTGACATGATTATTCACTACCAAGACACACACTTATTTTCACTATGTATTTATATATATTTATCTACCGAAATCACAACTCTCAACTTCTTTTTTTTATAATTATACAGTTATTTTAATCATACCTGGTAGTATCGCTCACTTTTAGCGATTATTGAAGAATACCTCTTTCATTGGACAGACTCACTGGCTGCTACAATATTTTCCAACTCTAGGGTTCGTGAATCCGGATGACACTCGACTCGATGCAGCAATCCTCGATCGAGCTGCACGTTGTGGCGCCACTTCTACCGTATCTTCATTCGCCGTCGGCGTTGTCGTTGTTACCATGAGACACCGTTATACCAAGAGGAAAGGCGCGTCGATCTTAGAGCATGAGATATGATGACCTTAAGCCATTGACAACACACAACGGTCACGGTAGCACCTGATTCCAGAATAGCTGCAGTAGTTAAGATCTACGAACTATCCCTTGTTGACCAGGTCCCCAAAACTTAACTCGTAACGAGATCCCTTCAAAGCAAATTGTCATAACGATCGTCTATAAAGGCTTCGTACAACGAGAAGAAATGTTACGGTTGATGGAATAATAACAGATACGACCAAACTGTCTTGTCTCTTCTGCTTTATTTAATATAACTTCGTTCACAGTTTCATTTCGCATTCACCACTCATTCACCGAAACCCTTTGATGAACAGTTTTGGTTGCTTAACACCAACAGTCAATGATAATGATACAGCTTTTCTCCTTTTTATAAATTGAAGCCCGCTCTCCGTGATATAATAAAAAAAAAAAAACCGGTCTCAATACCGCGTCCCTCACGAGATGCGAATAGACTTTTCCCGGAATTGACCGCCCTGTAGGAGTACTCAATTTAATGACCACACTTCGCTGTCCGTTATTTCGCGTAACTGAATGTCCATTTGTTAGTCTGATTATACACTGTAGCTATTTAAAATTCGCCCCTATATTTTTCACAACGCACAATTAGCACTTCATTACTTGTTTGTTTTCTTTCTAAGAGTAAACGAAAAAAAAGACGCCGTATAATCGGCTTAGTCGACATAAAGCAAAACACCTTAATATGCCCAATTTCACCTCTTCTTATAGGATCGGCTACCTTACTCATTAATTTACTACATATTATTTCCAATAACACTAAACAGGTATCGCCGTTATATTTTAATTGTATTCAAAAGCATGTTACTACTATTATGACCAACCAAATCGTCACAAATCGCGCGGCGTGCGTTTTTAATGATAACTTTACGCTATTCAATTAAATCGCGAGGCGTGCGTTTTTAATGATAACTTTACGCTATTCAATTTCCGTTACAGCTATCTTGACTCGTAATGTTACACCGGAATACGACTCTCAAGTACTTCCTTTAACAGAATCCAATGTGCGTGCTTGTAGTTCAGTATTCTGTGTGGTTCTGTGCCCTGCAGTGTTTATTCCGTGTGTAGTATTACAGGCATGTGGTCTGAGTCCAGACCGTTTTCAACCATAATGTTGTGTGTGCAACTGATGCCCTTGATGAGGGCTATGATACGTCTGGCCTCTGTCGGGCCTGTGCAAGCATGTACGTGGGAACGTCAGGCCCAAGTGTAATGTGGTTTCGGTCCAGGGCATGTTCGTATAGTTTCTTGCCGTTGGAGGTACGTATTCGTGAATTCCAGTCGGGGTGTTTTGCGTTTAGATATCCAGCGGCGATTACCCGCAGTGCTATGTTGAGAACTGTGCTGATATCTCGTGTTACTATGTTTTTAGGATGGTTGTACATCGATACCAGTGCGGCGTTGGCGCCGTTGAACTTGACCCTGACACCCGTGGCCACTCGTCTCTCACGTGCAGAGAGCTCGATGTTCGAGTGTTCTATGTCTTTGTGTATGATGATTGCTGTGCCGCCTCCCTTCCTGCAGCCCGCTGGGTCGGTACGATAAACGCAATAGCCTGGAATGTTTAGCTGTCTGTGAGGCGTCAGCAGTGTTTCGTTCACTAGGGCGATTCGGATACCCTTTCACTCCCCGAACGCAACTATTTCGTCTCTTTTGTTTGCGATCCCCTAGCCATTCCAAAACGGGATCTGTGAGTTTATGCTGGCGTTTGCGTTTCGGGGCTAGTGTGGCGTGTTATCCATGCAGTGATGTAAATATTGGTGTGATAATAGTTTGTATGCTAGTCCAGTTCAGCGGGCCTGACATGAAGTGCGTCAAGAGTTGTGAGACACACCCCATAATATTCATGTCTACTTCGGTGGTCGTGAGTCCGGGGAATAATGTCTCCACTAATTTTCAGAGTGTTGAGGTAATGTGGGGAGTGCCGGCCATACTGGTTGTGTTGGCGGCCGCTGGTACTTGCGTTGGCGTCTGGTGTGGGCTCGCTTGTGTGTCAGCTGTTTGAGTAGTTGTGGTCTCTGTGGTGAGTGGGCGTGTTGTATGGGTCGTCGTGTTGGTGTCCGAATTGTGTACGTGCGTATTGGTGTCCCGTTGCCTGTGTGCTTGTTGTGGTGTGGTCGTGCTTCCCCTGTTCCTTTGTTTCTCCTTCTCCTTCTCTGGCGTTGTAGCTGTTCCTATGTAGCTGCGTCTTCTGTGGTCTGTGGTGGGCTGCAGTCCGTGATCTCAGGGGGTAGGGTGGTGTCGTTATTTATATTTTGTGGTGTCTCCGGTGCGGGTGTCGTGTTGGGTGTTGTATGTCTTGGCTGTGTGTTTGTTATGCGTATGCGGATCTCTAAGGTTTCTCTGACCGCCGCACGCTGCTGGGGCTGCCAGCTACCACTCTAGCAAAGGATATTTCGCTCCTTACTGAGCGCGGGGGCGATTTCGGAGCTGTGATGCCGGTAGTTTGTGTGTGTTTGGCTATTTTGCACCTCAGAGCTTCTTTGTACGGAATGCACGCCCTGTATTTGGCCGGATGAGCCGCGCCACAGTTGCCGCATTTGCGTTGTGCTGTGTTTGGGAGTTCACACAGTTGTGTCGTGTGACTACCAGCGCATTTCCACAAGCGGGAAGCGAGACCGCATCGGATAGCAGCATGTGAAAAGCGGTGGCTGTTGTGGCGTTGACATTGACGACCAAGTGAAGAAATAATTTTAACTTCAGCAGGTAGCGGGATTTGGCCGTGTCGGCCATCTCCACCATGTAGTTGTGTGGTGGTCTCACTCTGCCGAACTCAATCATTCGATTTACACGCAAGGGAGGTGAGTTCCTCGTGTATTGTCTCGATCGGGGTTCGAGAGTGTACCACCTCGATCACGAACTGCTGCGTCTTTTCCAAGACTGTCCTGTGTTTGAAGTGCTCCACCTTTCTTTCTTTTAGAAAGTTCACCATATTCGTATAGTCTGATTTGTTTGCCACGTACAGTGCGGCGTGGTCCCTGGTGAGTCTGGAGTAGAATGTTGTGAGGTTGTGCTTGTTATTAAATTCTTTGTTTGGGAGACTAAGGTCTCCGTAGCTGTGCACGATGACTGGTGGGAAGCCAGCCGAGGACTTATTTGAATTCTGCGTAGCTGCTTGTGTACTTGAGTGTGCTGCAGTCACAGGGTTGTTTGTGTCGTTCCCTGTGTTGCTGGTGTTATTATTCTGCGTTGTATTTGGCAGCAGGACTCGGCGGCTGCCTCGTAAGTTTGTGGGCTCACTTGTTTGTCTGTTTTTACGAGGTTTGTGTTGTGGACCGACCTGCTGCCACGGTCCATCTCTAGTGTTGTTTGTGTCTTCCGGCGGCTCTGGCCCTGGCGGTGCCTGAGCCGCCAGAGGTGATAGCGAGGGCATATCTAATGTGTTTGCGGCAGGCGCTTGTGTGTGTGGTGTGTGTGTGTGTGTCGGTGTTTCTGTGTGTTCTCTCTCCATGAGCAGCTGCTGATCCTTCGAGGCAGGTGCCTCTTGGGTCGCAGAGAGTGGGACGGAGATGCTGGCGGGAACAGCCTGCATTCCCGCCTCTTGTGGTGCAGCTTTGCTGCGGGTTACTGGAGGGGATATGCAGGAAGGATCGAACATCTTTCCTGCATAAGGATGTTTTATTAGGATAGGTTCTAGGGAGCGTCTACGACAATTTTGCTTCTTTTTAAAACTACAGCTTTTTCTTTTTCTGTTAGAATGCAAATATTTTCGTGTAGCTACAGAAGAGGGGAGCCCCAACGACCTATCTGCGCGAAGCACATACAATGCGCGGCGCAAGAGAGCGCGGATGGAAGAGAGCGGCCTACAGTACGCGGGGTTATCCGAAGTGAACGGGCCCCTGATACTAAAAAAACCCTACCAAAGAACGAGTGACTCCCGCTGGGGGGGTTTGCAACCGAGATCGCGGAGAGTTGAGCTGAAGCTCTTGCCGCTTAGCGTTCGGAAGTGTTAAGAGGCTTGCGCGAGTTCGCGGCGCTCCGAAGAGCTTCACCAGCAGCAGGTTATTAGCGACCATATCCTCAGGCAGCTACGCCAGGTGTAGAGAGCAGGGATCCGCTCGCGTCGGCTGCTCGACTGCGAATGGGAGAGGAGCTGTTTGGAAAGAGGACTGCATTTGGAAGAAGCGATGACAGAAGAAGAAGTATCTGACGTTAGATGCTGCGAAAACAGAACAGTCCTCGCATTAAAGATCAAATTGTTTATCTTTCTTGTGCTTTAGAACTCATCTTTTTCGGCTGTCAGATTTGCAGAGCTATCATTGCAGTATACTCCCAGAAAGGAGAACACTCATCAGGACGTACATTCCCCACACTTTTCGAAATCCCGTATACCTCCATTAGCGTCAGATCTTCTTTCTTTTTATGTTTACTCGCCGGTTTTTTTATGTACATCATTTTAAGTCAACCATTTTAAACCTATTTCATCCCACCCTCTGTTAACCTCTATAATTTATAATTTTTATTAATTTTTGATTGTCATGCGTACAATTACACCTTATTGTTTGTTATATAGTTGTATCTATTCCTGCAAGTGTTGACTTTGATTCCTGGAGAATAAATTGTAACACGTTATATATGTAAAAGAGCGCAAATTACTTAGGGTAGCACAATTGTCAATGTACCCGGAGAAATATTGCACCTGTTTTTACATGATTTTATTTTAGATGGTGTTTCAGTTGAAATGATTTTTGAGGGTTAGGAAGTGTCGATAAGATAATTTGCGGTGGTTACCATGTACTATTAATGGAACTGATGTATTGTGTTCCAAGACTGTGCCTGCTCAAATGGTTTGCATTTCCTATATCCATACATTTACTCCCAATGGCGGAAACAGCGATGCATGGGCGCCACCTGTTCCTCATAAGTGAATGCTGCATCCTTCAGCTGTTATTTCTAGACTTTTTAAATTCTTATAAAATCAACTTTTACTGATGCTAGTAATTTATACGCCATAAGTTGTAAAACAATTGTTTATTAGTAGACAGTTAGCTTCATCTACTCTAGTGCCAATGAGTGTACTCTTCCAACGTGTTATTTTCGTCCTCTCAAAAGATCTGTTACACATTGTTTTGTAAAGAAACAATTTTTGTAAAACACTAAAAAAGTGCTTTCCATGAATTTTTACTGATGAAATTGTTTGATACGATGTAATGATGAAAAAGCAGGTGTAAACAAATAAATGCAGCGTGTACCACGTATCCATCGCCACCTAGCGGTTTAGTCCACTTGGATTCCAATTCGTCCCTTGGTAGCATTTGCACTTGTGTCGTGATTGAGAATGTTGACGAGTTACGACGTATCTAATGAACAATTTTATATGGTTGACATAACACTGGTAAGCTAGAAACCCATTCTCTACTGCCGGCCGCTGTAGCCGAGCGGTTCTAGGCGCTTCAGTCTGGAACTGCGTGACCGCTACGGTCGCAGTTCGAATCCTGCCTCGGGCATGGATGTGTGTGATGTCCTTAGGTTAGTTAGGTTTAAGTAGTTTCTAAGTCTAGGGGACTGATGACCTCATATGTTAAGTTCCATAGTGCTTAGAGCCATTTGAACCACACTCTACTCATTATAGTATGTCTCTGTTCGCCCCCGGCAACAGAGTGGCCAGCGCGACAGAATGTCAATTGTAAAGGCCCGTGTTCGATTCCCAGCTGGGTCCGAGATTTTCTCCGCTCAGGGACTGGGTGTTGTGTTGTCCTAATCAACATTTCATCCCCATCGACGCGCAAGTCGCCGAAGTGGCGTCAAATAGAAAGACTTGCACCCGGGAACAGTCTACCCGACGGGAGGACCTAGTCACACGACATTTACAAAATCAAATGGTTCAAATGGCTCTGAGCACTATGGGACTTAACATCTGTGGTCATCAGTCCCCTAGAACTACTGAAACCTAACTAACCTAAGGACATCACACACATCCATGCCCGAGGCAGGATTCGAACCTGCGACCGTAGCGGTCACGCGGTTCCAGACTGAAGCGCCTAGAACCGCACGGCCACACCAGCCGACTCGACATTTACATTTACATAGTATGTCTCCAACCAATTGTGAAATGTAATTTATTTTCATATCTTATGATAATTGTGTTTATGACCTTTGAAAGTGACGGAATGTCTAAACGCATAAGGTGATTTTGGAAATAATAAAAAGTGTGGTCAAAGCATCAGAAAAGTTATTAAATATTATTGACCATTGAGTACTTCTATCATGTGTTGGAGCGTAACAGTCAGCCGCGATGGTGGCGTTTCGCAAAACGTGAGTGCGCAGGAACTTGATACTTTCCTGTGAAATTTCAATTTAACAAAAAGTGTACCTTAAACGAGAGTAATTTGTAAGTGGCTGAAAATTCGTTTCATTACCGTGTTATGAAAATTACATTTATTCATGTTGCGAGGATTATGCACTTCCTCTTAAACGTGACTTCGGCGTCGTGCAGTCATTTTGAATTGTGCACACCATGACGGTAAACCCCTATGATATGCAAACAGTATCCATCAGTCATTAAGTTAACAGTTCCGAGTACTGGTAGTTACGGTTATAGACTGTAAACGCTGCAGCCTATGTTTGCATTTCTTTTTTGTTCCTTTAATAGACACACAATTTTACGAGAGTTCTTTGTGAGTGATTTCGCGACCTTCAGTGAAAATCGTATCCAGTAGCCATCTGCTATAATCTGGATCCAGTCACAGCTGTTGCAACGCACAAGAGCAGCCGTTCGAGAATTCTGACAACAGGCCTTGGGAGACTTTCTGCAACGCAATAGCAATACCATTTCTCTTGATTTAATTTTAATTACGAAAAGATATTAATTTTTTTCTAAACAGGAACTGAAATCAATTCCAGCTATGGTGCAAACACAACGTTTTATGCAAATAGACTTCCTTAAAAGTACTGAGCTTGTATTCTTTCAGCTGCTGCACCTAGTGAAAGGTGGCTACACTGAGCCACAGCGCCAGAGATCGCGCCAGAGAGTTTTGTTCCGCCGCCTCCACTGGCAGTGATTATTGAGAAGTAGCGGTGGGCAGTTCTTGTCGAGAAGTCGTAGTGGACAGTGCTTGTCGAGAGGTCGAGGTAGGGAGTGCTTGTGGAGATGTTGTAGTAGTGAGTGCTTGTTCCATGTTTTATGCAGTTGTTTGATGGGCTAGACAGCAAATGTTGTTCCAAAGGAGATATTGTAATGATTAGAGTGCTTTTAGTCAATGTATATGAAGGTAAAAAATTCCTTTTTTTAATTATTTCAATGTCTTTAAACAATAATGCCTCTTGGTCACAGGTTCAGTCAACAAAGCATCTGGCTCGTGTTCATGTATTAGACTGTAATTCGGGTTTCTATGTGCGATTATAGTATTTCTATTTTTTTAATTACTTCAGTATAAATGATCTTTAAAATTTCTTGTCTTATTGAAGAAGAACCATGCCAGATGTGTACGTTGAATCACACTTCCACACACAGAACAGTTACACTTGTGCTTTGGTTTCGTACGTTTTATAGTTTCTGGGGACTTAATTAATTAATTGTGTTAACGGAAATTTTCTTTCATTCATTGTTGTTGTTCTATGCAGTCAGATTGCGTAATAATACTAGTCAGGGTCAACCGTTTACGAGACTTCGTAATCCGACAGACAGCTACGAAAAATTAAAAATTATTTGCATTCTTATTTATTTAATTTAGCTCCCATGCACGTGGCGACCGCTGCTTCGGATCGTCCCTTGGAATTCTTCCGATTGTAAAAATAGTAGACAGTAGTATTGTTGTAGTAATTTGTAGTTTAGTAATTGTAGTCTATTTTGCATGTGTAGATTTGGTAATTGTCATTCTTCTAATGGTATTTTTTGCAGAATTTAATTTTGTTATCTTGTATACAGGTTTGACAATTTTGTGCAGTTAGGAAGATTTCAATTGTTCGTTAATCGTGGTTGAGGGAAGCATTTCGTGTGAATGATATTGTTGGAGATATAGTGTTATTGTGTGTAATTTTCATATAGTGACGAGTTTTGTACATTTTGTAAATGATTACGCGATCGATGAAGAAGGCAAAAATGATGGATAGTCAGAATGACGAAATTGTGGACATGGCGAACTCGCCAACACAGGAGAACAGTATGATGAATAATGAAGTGGAAAACAATTTAATAAGTCGGGAAAATAGTCCGGAACCATTTCAAAATTTTTCTCAATCAGAAAATTCACAGAATACGAGATTAACGATAGAAGATTCTGAAATAGTATCGAACACAGATAGCTTTATCGCTATGCAGAAGGAAGTTAGTTTTGCGGGAAATGTTAGAGGCGAAAAGAATTTCGAACCGGCTAATATGGAGCAGTTGATGGGTGCAATATTAAATCTGGGATCACAAATAGGAACAATTAAAACCGAGATGGGAACTTTGATATCTGAATTAAAAACAGATAGGGGAACAATGGAAACACGGTTAGACTCACTGGGATCACAGTTACGATCTGAATTAAAAACAATGGAAACACGGTCAGATTCACGAATAGGGACATGTTTCAAAAACATGAAAGATGAATTACAGAAAGAAATTAGAGAAGAAGTACAACCGATTTTGAATTCTCACAATAATAGATTAATCGCAGTAGAGATTAGACAAAGGGAACAGGATGGAGAACAGGAAGAAAGAGATCGCGTGATAGTACAGAAATTTTCAGAATTAAATTTACAACGTGCAAAAGATAAGGAAGAAATATTTGAGAGAATCGAGGAATCCGTACCAAATGACAGATTAAATAACCTAACACAACAATATGAACAGTTAACTAATAAATGTGTCAATACTGAAACCCGAGTCGCGACACTTACGGAAGACATAAATAAACAGAACGAACAAATAGGTGATTTATCGGAAAGAGTTGAGGAGATTTCAGATAAATTGACAAGTCTTAGCTTAAATGGGGACAGAGATTCAGATGATACAGCGCCATTGCCATTTTCAGAAACCGAAGAGTACCAGAACATAAATAAGCATGTTGAAAATCAAGGAAAATTTAATGAACGCGTTAAAAAGGAAGTTGAGGCATTACGAAAGCAAGTCAAACAAATCGAAGGCGAAATTGTAGGAAAAGACAGTAGAAGAAATTTAGAATCACAGATAGCAGAGGGGTTTGAAGAAAGTAATTTGTTTCATTTACGGGATGCAACAAGAGAGCGCCAGGCGCGCGAACTTGACAATAATCGACATTCGGACTGGAACAGACGCGGTAGGTCTTTGTCGCCACGAGGAGAAAACTTTGACTATAAACACTTCTTAACTGTTCGGAAATTTAAGATCTTTCGCAATTCTAAGAACGACATACATCCATGTTCATGGTTGGATCGGTTTGTGTGCGCACTTGCGCCAGATTGGCCACTAAGTCACAAACTGGAATTTATGTGCGGCTATTAAAGTCCTCAGGGGATTCACTACACTAAGTGAATACGTGCCGTAGCGTGCATAGGGCCCCGAGCTGTAGTAGTGCTATTTCCCTTTTAGTTTTCTGCACTGCTGCCTACTCTTTTACTATTCTTTGCATCTATCGAAACAACTCTTCAACTATCAATCTATCTAGAGAGCGTGTAAAAAAAATAACCGGATATGACTATTTTACCCAAAAGTGATTTCGGAAATTACCGTTTGGACTTACTATATTTTCTGCAGCATTCGTAGTTTAAAAGAAATTTTACCTGTTTATCTTCGTGACAATATTACTTCATATGTTGACGACATTCTTATTGCTAAACGTTCTTGGAGTGAGCACAACAAAATTTTGGATTCATTATTACGTATTTTTGCAAGAGTTGGCATTACAGTGAACTTGGAAAAATCTGAATTTGGTCGTTCTCAGGTGAAATTTCTCGGTCACATTATTTCTACAGAAGGTATTCTTCCTGATCCAGAGAAACTAGACGCAATTCGTAATTATGCTGTTGCTACCACAAAACGTGATGTTCGTAGTTTTCTTGGTATCTGTAATTTTCTTAGACGCTTTGTTAGATTGGACGATTTGGCCACACCTTGTTTATGTGAACTATCTGGAAAGAAATCTAATTGGTGTTGGGATGAGGAAGCTCAATCAGAATTTGAACAGCTTCGTGATGCTTTAGTTGCTTCTCCACTTCTTTCACATCCGGATTTATCTCAAGATTTTTGTTTGGCGACGGACTTATCATACAAAGGCCTAGGTGCACAGTTATTTCAAGAGATAGAAGAAAACGGCGTTGTAGTACAGAAAACTACTGCATTTGGAAGTCGTGTTCTCTCTAAATCCGAAAAGAATTATTCGATTATGGAACTTGAAGCTTTGGCTGTTGTTTGGGCCTTCACAAAATTTCGCATATTTTTGTTTGGCAGACATACTAAGGTTTACACCGATCATCGAGCTCTGGAATTTCTCATGTCAACAAAATTAACTCATGGAAGATTGTCACGATGGGCGTTGTATGTACAGGAATTTGATTTTAGTATTGTTTACATACAGGGTTCTTCAAATATTGTTGCTGATGCTTTATCACGTGCACCTGTGGGTTTGAAACAAAGTGCTGAAGAGGACTGCAAAGGAAACAATTACTGTTTGATGTATATTCAAGGTGTTGCGTTTGAGAATTTTATTTCTTCTTCGCTCCAGGACATCGCTAAGGAGCAAAATAAGGATCCAATCTGGAAGGACATTAAGGAGAAGTGGAGGAGAAAGGAAAGCGTAGCGATTAGACAGCATTATTTAGTTCGCAATGATATTCTTTTTAAACGAAAATCGGTCGACAACTCTGTTTGGTTAGTTTGTATTCCTGATGAGTGGGTCAATAAATTGATTTGGTACACACATTTCAGTTATGCACCCTTTGGTCCCAGAAAATGCTTTCATAAATTGCGAGAAAATTGCTACTTCAGTAATATGGAAAAACGTATTCGATCTGTTCTTGCCAAATGCAAATTATGTCAAAAGGCTAAGCCGCCAACTATTTCTCACAGAGCACCGTTGTTTCCTATCATTCCAGCGAAATTAAAGGACATGGCTGCAGTCGATTTGTTCGGTCCAGTGGTTCGTTCTACTAATGGTTTTGCGTACATTTTGGTAGCAGTGGAATTGACATCAAAATATGTGTGTTTTACACCTTTACGCAAAGCAACAGCTCGTTCAGTATCTAATGCTTTCATCAAACATTTTCTTAAAGAAGTGGGTCATGTTGATAAAGTTATATCAGATAATGGATCACAGTTTCGCTCTAAAATTTGGCTTCGTACTCTACGGCGTCGTAAGATTAAACCAATTTTCATTTCACTTTTTCACCCTCAATCTAACGCTTCAGAGAGATGGATGAAGGAAATCAATAAATTGTGTCGACATTATTGTCATCAGAATCACAGAACGTGGGATCAGTATCTTCATATTTTTCAAAACATTCTGAATGAACTCCCTAATGATTCAACTTCTTTACCGCCTATATTGATATTAAAAAATAAAGCACCGACAAATCGCATTTCTGAAATCATTCCTTTTCCGCCTACACGGAAACTGCGGCATACTGAAGTTGTCAACCTGGCTCTGCAAAATATTGCATCTGCGGCTGCTAGAAGAGAGAAATCAGCTAAGCGTCCTGGTCGTTTAAAAACCTTGTCAGTTGGTCAAAAGGTATTAATTAAGTCTCATCGTTTGTCTCACAAAGGAAAGGGCTTGTGTCGCAAATTTTTTCTGCTTTATAACGGTCCATATAGAATTCGCAAAATTATTCATGATAACACTGTTGAAATAGAAACTCTTAAATCTCGACGCTCTAAGGGAATACATCATATATCTAACGTTAAAATTTTTGTGGAATGACAAACTTTTGAGAAACTAACAGTTGTATGTAAACACACGGAGAATGCAAGGATACCGCGCCGTGTTCCGGCGGCGGCAGATACTCAAAGCAACAGTGAAGTCTGCGTGCTGCACAAGGCAGTCGTTGACCGCAAACAATTACTTCCTACGTCACGCGCCTACAGCTGATCGAGCGCTCAGTGCGAATGCACTGACAGCCGTAAACAAATACACATTCTAATTAACGTTCAGTATTTTTCAGGATACGGTTGTATAAAATACTTAAGAACTTCAGGTAACTTCCGTGCGTGTCCGACGTTAAGACGACTTGCTATCGAGAAAATTTCAGGAAGAATGTAATTTCGAAGAAGAAAGTAATAAACTAAAAAGGGTAACTATTAATTGAGTTTATTTTTCAGGTAACATATTTCCACTTAGGTACGTACTTTAGACGTAATTTGCTGCTCGCGATTACGTGATTCATACTTTGTGCTAAATTTCATGTTCTATGAATTTACTTGTGAAGCGACGTGCTTGCGTACATTAACTGATTTTGACAATGATTGATTAATGAACAGGGTTGTTACTTATGTATATTATGCATCGCTTGGCTGCACTGTTTTTTCACTGATGTCATATTTTTTAATTATGTGCCTGCTGTGCTTATTTATTTAAATTATAATTGTCACCTGATTAATTGTGCTGACTGTGGTTATGTATGTAGGTTATACTTTGTGATTTATCTGCTTGCAGCTTCATGTTTACTTATTAAGATTTCATATGAACATTTATTTGCTTATGCTGATATGATGCCAATGACCTGTTTATTATGTAAGATAACATATTTGCTGCTTTGCGTATGGATTGCATATTTATACATTTCTGTTTGTTGTCATAACTACTCTTTTATTTGGTATATAGAAATGCTGATATACGGTGTACAAACATGGAGCTTAGGTCACACTATGGTATTAATTATAGATTGTTTGCTTGGCAGAGACTTGTTGTAGGAATTGTGCTGCATCCACTTGTTGACATTCTGTTCTCTACTGGTATATTTACTCGCTATTGCATGTTTTGCTTACGCTCAGTGCTTTATATTTTTAAGATGAGAAAATGAACTGCTATAATTCGACGAACGACATTAGTACAAGAAACTTCATAGAAGTCACATGAGCTGGAGGTTTAATGGAAGCTGTATAAATTTATGCTAATAGGAAGGAAGCTAACGACATGACATACCAACACTAGGTTTAGACCATTGACAGCTATTACACTGCATTCTTCGTGAGCAATTGAAATAGCAAGTGACACTTGACACAAGAAATACTCCACATGTTTGCTTCTGTTTTCCCATGATTCTTGAAGTGGTGTACACACTGTGAAATATTACGATGATACACACTCCGTAATCGTACTTAATTACTGAGAGTTCTTCGAACTAAAGGCTGTTAGAAGTCATGTATGCATTTCTTTTGTTTAATGATGGACAAGGTAACCAAAATGTATCTTATAATTTATAATGAGTAGAAGATTTGGGTCAGATGGATTACACAGAGGTTGTGTGTGGACATTATGTCTTCGGATTGCATGGGATGATGAATTGAAGTTTGCACTAGGATTTTATCTGTACTTGTTCGAGAAGACTGACTAGAGGAAAGAGTTGTTATGGAAGTGAAATGATATTGGTAATAAGGTTTATCGACGTATTGAAGAGGTATTATTGAGGTATTGAGATTATGTGAAGTTGATGATTATTGGAGTTTTGGTGGACAAGAGGTAAGGTAAATGATATTGATGATAAGGTTTATATGTATCGACGTAAGAGGTATTATTGAAGTATTAAGTTTATGTGATGCTGATGATTATTGGAGTTTTGGTGGATAAGAGGTAAAGTAAGTGAGGAGCATATTTTTTTTGTTGGTTTATATGGAACAAGGAAGATGAAGTTGGCAGACTAGAACACTCAAGTAGAAAGAAGATTGTCTACACACACACTTTGTTAAAATCACTAAGCAGTATACACTTTTTTTTTGGAGAGAGGAAGTAATTGCATATCTTGGCACACTGACAGTTGTTCAGCAACCGTACATTTTGATTTGGCTTGGCAAACATTGGTCTTGACATGATGACTATGACATTGACTAACTATTATTGACTGTTATACATTGCTGCCACTACTACTTGATACACAAGTTGAACATAAAATTTTGGACAGAATTGCATTTACACAGTTAACACTATTCAACTACACAGTAGCACTTAATGTGGATGAAAGAGAGTGAGTGTGTTTTCCTTTCCTAATCCCATTGGTACCGACCTATCTCCTAAATATTATTTTATTGTTTGTTGTGGCTTGCACTGACACCCATAAATATTATAGGTTCACTGTTTTTTGTGTATTGTAATAGTTAATATGACAATTATCTGATATCATTTGTGTGTTTATTATAATTTGTATGTTTAGTGTAAGAGCATTGATAACAATTTTGTAAAAGCAATTGTGTGTGCCTTCAAACTGTTGTTCGTGCTTGCACCTATTCAACATTGCTGGGTGCCACTTGGAAATGTTTAATTTCTGCTGATAAATTCTGATGAACTGTCTAATTAGTGATAGTGAATATTATGGACTGTTACGTGCACTTGTTCAACATGATGGGTGCCACTAGGAGATGTTTAATTTGTGCTAATGTACTCCGATGAACTGCCTAATTAGTGACAGTGAATATTATGGACTGTTACCTGCACCTGTTCAACATTACTGGGTGCCACTGATGGACTGCTTCTACTGAAATGATGTTACTTGTTGGTGTCTGCACCTGCTCAACATTACTGGGTGCCACTGGTGGAACTGCTTCTACTGAAATAATGTCACTTGTTGGTGTCTGCACCTGTTCAACATTACTGGGTGCCACTGATGGACTGCTTCTACTGAAATAATGTCACTTGTTGGTGTCTGCACCTGTTCAACATTACTGGGTGCCACTGGTGGAACTGCTTCTACTGAGGTAATGTCACTTGTTGGTGTCTGCACCTGCTCAACATTACTGGGTGCAATGATTAAACGGTTGGCCCTGACTGGTTTTAGTACGCAATCTGACTGCATTGAATAACAACAAGAAATGAAACAAAACTTCCGTTAACACAATTAATTAATTAAGTCCCCAGCAACTATAAAACCTACGAAACAACAAACACAGGTGTAGCTGTTCTGTGTGTGGAAGTGTGACTCAACGTGCACATCTGGCACGGTTCTTCTTCAATAAGACAAGAAATTTTAAGTACCATTTATATTGAATTAATTAAAAAAAATAGAAATACGTGCATGGGGGCTTGTGCAAGAAAACCAGAATTACACTACAATACAAGAACACAAGCCAGATGCTTTGTTGACTGAACCTGTAATGACACATTATTTAAGACATTGAAATAATAAAAGAAAAGGGGAATTTTTTACCTCATATATATTGACGAAAAGCACTCTGATCGTTACAATATCTCCATTCGAACAAAATCTGCTGTCTATCCCATCAAAACTACATAAAACATGGAACAAGCACTCTCCACCACGACTTCACAACAACTCTCCACTACCACCTCTCGACAAGCACTGTCTACCACCGCATCTGAACAACTACTACCTGTGGAGGCGGCTAAACAATACTCTCTGGCGCAATCTCTGGCGCTGTGGCTCAGTGTAGCCACCTTTCATATGACAAAACTCTCTGGCGCTGTGGCTCAGTGTAGCCACCTTTCACTAGTTACTTAATTTATTTTTCTTTTTTAAATGCCACACTGAAGACTGAAGTGACAAAAAGCAGATTTCAGAGTACTTGACGGCTCAACACAAAAGTTTTGTCTCAAGTACAGATAGTGTTGAGGATCAGTGGATAGTACTATTCACAATATACATAAATGACCTTGTGGATAACATCGGAAGTTCACTGAGGCTTTTTGTAGATAATGCTGTAGTATACCGAGACTGCAGCGCCTTAGACCGCTCGGCTAAAATGATTATTGATAGGAACTTTCAGTTAGTAATCATTTTAGCTGAGCGGTCTAAGGCGCTGCAGTCATGGACTGTGCGGCTGGTCCCGACGGAGGTTCGATTCCTCCCTCGGGCATGGGTGTGTGTGTTTGTCCTTAGGATAATTTAGGTTAAGTAGAGTGTAAGCTTAGGGACTGATTACCTTCGCAGTTAAGTCCCATAATATTTCACACACATTTGAACATTTTTTCAGTGATCATTTCAAGAACATTACAAAATATTTCTTTGTCTACAACAATTATTTTCTGCAATCTCTTGTTCAGTCCATTTCTCGATACTGTAGCTCTACTTGGAATCAATAGAAAATAGGATTTAAAAAAGAGTCAGAGAATACATAAAAAAAGCTGCACGATGTGTATCAAAAGTTATTCTCAACCACAGTGGAAGAGCCATTTTAAGCGCCACGGAACAGTTTGTTCTTGACAGTCCAAGAATTGGCCTTACAGGTCAATGTATATATTCCTATCTTTCTCATGCCTATCGCGTATTGATCACAACCTCGAAGTTACACAAACTGGCCCTTTTATGAAAATGTGCGTAAAATTCATAAGCGGAATCCGAGCGAAGCTTACAGATTCGGGTACACCGTGTGTGTTCCTTCTCATGCCTATTCAGAACTCACTAAGTACAGCTGCAAAAGCAAATGTTTGAGCTTCCCACTGCCTTGCCGTAGACGGATGGTAGATACAGAGCACGCTGACGGAAAGGAAGAGGAAACTTAGTGGCGGAGCGCGAAGTGAAAGAGCCTCAAAGACCCGGCATAGGCGCACCTGCTCGGCGAAAACTTGCCCGTCGTGGGAGAGCTCTTCATACATCACGAGCCACGATTAATATCCAGAGTTTGTCACATTAGTTGCTCGCGGCCTCCGCCAATTTGTTTCGAGCTGGTTGTGTGGTTTCACGAGGTTATGCGGAGATTTATGTGCACAGGCTCCACCCGTCCTTCTTCTTTTTACCTCTCTTCTATTCGTCGTCATCACAGGGGCTTCACGTGTAGCGGCAGAAACAGAACTGTTCTTTTCGAGGCTTGTGTGAACGAGGTTTTCTGATTTCATAACTTTTTATGTAAAAGATATGTCACTGATTTACGTTACTTAAAGCAAGTCCCTGTAGCTAGCTTTGTTCTTGCACTGTTTGGATGTATAATTAAATAATTACATTATTTTAATCTTAATTTTTCATTTAAGTTACTACGATCAGACATTCGTCTCCTGAGACACTATCACCACTAACTGAGTGGTTAGGATGATGTCCTGCTCTAGATGTGTTTTAAAATAGCTCTGTGTACGGGTGCTATTCTGATTCTGCATCAAGAAAGTCCACTTTGAAACGGATCAAGTGAATACGTTTCGTAAATGTTTAGAGCATTCCTCGTCTTAACATGCTATCATTTTCTGTCATTTTTGACCCTGCTGCAGCAACACAGAGTCTCAAGAGAAGGGAAGAACTATTTTCGTTTATTTATTTACCTGTACACAGCCTACTTTGTTTGCGCATGAATGCATGTGTTAGAGAGGACGCTTTGAAATTGCCTCTACACGGCCAGAGTCTGTAACACTGAACCGGTTAGTAGTGAATCGTAGGATCTAGAGAGTTTGTCCAACAGTGACAGTGCAGGGAATAGACCAATGCACCCTCACGAGGTAGTTGGTACTCCACCCCAAAGGTATGGTAAGTTCTCTCCCCCTTCCCCTCCACTTGTTACTGGGCGGATAGTCGAAGGCTGACCACCAAACAGCTCTCTGTCGCAGGCTTTTGGGTTGTGAGTATGGATGGCTGGTTTTTGCAGATAACTAGTAGATAGGAAAAAGATTACTGATTTTACTTAACCTCTCAGACAAATAGAAGCTAAACGATGTCAAAGTTAGCGTAAGGAGGGCCATGTGTGAAGCGTTCAGTTAATTCGAAACTAAAATTCTATGTACCGACTTGACAGAAAATCCCAGGAAGTTCTGGTCTTACGTTAAATCAGTAAGTGGATCGAAACAGCATATCCAGACACTCTGGGATGATAATGGCATTGAAACAGAGGATGACACGCGTAAAGCTGAAATACTAAACACCCTTTTCCAAAGCTGTTTCACACAGGAAGACCGCACTGCAGTTCCTTCTCTAAATACTCGCACAAACGAAAAAATGGTTGACATCGAAAAAAGTGTCCAAGGAATAGAAAAGCAACTGGAATCACTCAACAGAGGAAAGTCCACTGGACCTGACGGGATACCAATTCGATTCTACACAGAGTACGCCAAAGAACTTGCCCCCCTTCCAACAGCCGTGTATCGCAAGTCTCTAGAGGAACGGAAGGTTCCAAATGATTGGAAAAGAGCACAGGTAATTCCAGTTTTCAAGAAGAGTCGTCGAGCAGATGCACAAAACTATAGGCCTATATCTCTGACATCGATCTGTTGTAGAATTTTAGAACATGTTTTTTGCTCGCATATGTCATTTCTGGAAACCCAGAATCTACTCTGTAGGAATCAACATGGATTCCGGAAACAGCGATCGTGTGAGACCCGACTCGCTTTATTTGTTCATGAGACCCAGAAAATATTGGATACAGGATCCCAGGTAGATGCCATTTTCCTTGACTTCCGGAAGGCGTTCGATACAGTTCCCCACTGTCGCCTGATAATCAAAGTAAGAACCTACAGAATATCAGACCAGCTGTGTGGCTGGATTGAAGAGTTTTTAGCAAACAGAACACAGCATGTTGTTCTCAATGGAGAGACGTCTACAGACGTTAAAGTAACCTCTGGCATGCCACAGGGGAGTGTTATGGGACCATTGCTTTTCACAATATATGTAAATGACCTAGTAGGTAGTGTCGGAAGTTCCATGCGGCTTTTCGCGGATAATGCTGTAGTACACAGAGAAGTTGCAGCATTAGAAAATTCCAGCGAAATGCAGGAACATCTGCAGCAGATAGGCACTTGGTGCAGGGAGTGGAAACTGACCCCTAACATAGACAAATGTAATGTATTGCGAATACATAGAAAGCAGGATCCTTTATTGTATGATTATATGGTAGCAGAACAAACACTGGTAGCAGTTACTTCTGTAAAATATCTGGGAGCATGCGTACGGAACGATTTGAATTGGAATGATCATATAAAATTCATTGTTGGTAATTGCGGGTGTCAGGTTGAGATTCATTGGGAGAGTCCTTAGAAAATGTAGTCCATCAACAAAGGAGGTGACTTGCTAAACACTCGTTCGACCTATACTTGAGTATTGCTCATCAGTGTGGGATCCGTACCAGATGGGGTTGACGGAGGATAGAGAAGATCCAAAGAAGAGCGGCGCGTTTCGTCACAGGGTTATTTGGTAAGCGTGATAGCGTTACGGAGATGTTTAGCAAACTCAAGTGGCAGACTCTGCAAGAGAGGCGCTCTGCACCGCGGTGTAGCTTGCTGTCCAGGTTTCGAGAGGGTGTGTTTCTGGATGAGGTATCGAATATATTGCTTCCCCCTACTTATACCTCCCGAGGAGATCACAAATGTAAAATTAGAGAGATTCGAGAGCGCACAGAGGCTTTCTGGCAGTCGTTCTTCCCGCGAACCGCACGCGACTGGAACAGGAAAGGGAGGTAATGACACTGGCACGTAAAATGCCCTCCGCCACACACCGTTGGGTGGCTTGCGGAGTATAAATGTAGATGTAGATGATCCTAGAGAATCGCTAATCTTACCTTTCAGCTGTGTTACATTGCCTTACTCTTACTTAGCATTTTTACTTTCGCATGTTGATGTATACTTGAAACAGGACCCATTTTTCTCAGTAGCACCTCCAGCGGATGTCAATTTTTCTATAGGATGCTGTTTTATCCGCAGAATAACTTTTGATAATGCATTGCCTTTCCCATAAATTGAGTTGTCAATTTAAGAAATGTAATTTTTGGACATTTCCGATGAGTTGCCCCTGTACTTCAATGTGAAGCTAATTGAAAATTAAGTTCAACACGAGTTCATAGGTTTCTTGGAACAATACAGATGTGCTGTTCAAAAGGCAGATCACGATGATTCCGGTGAACACATACATGAGGCGGAAACGTTTTAGGTTTTTTCCGAAGTTGGTGTAAGTTTGACCTTCCACCTCTCATACGCTGTTAGAACTAACGTGTTGTGTTCAAAAATGTAGGTCACAGTGTGTAGATTCAGATTAATATCCGAACAAGGCAAAAATTCCCATTAATTTTCTATTTCTGGACTTTTTGGAGTTAGAGTGAATTTGAACTCCAGCCAATGACGTGGCCCCCGATACGATGCTACAGCTGAACCACCACGTTCAAAGTGCAGATCACTGCTGAATCGGATAACTACCTACACACACGTTATCTGATTTTCATGTTTCTGAATTTTCTTGAGATAGTCCAGAAACCCTCCTACATGCCCCGAATTCTAACACTTTGAATCTATGCATTTGGCCATATTAATAGGTATATTATACTGACAATGGATATAATGATTATCTGTATGTATTGGAATATCCTTTCTGTACCTGTGTTAAAGATTTTTAATTTGTCTTTGGTTGTCGAGTATGAAACTGTCCACGCATGCAGTACGCATGTGCTGGCACTCTTGATTGCTCTCTGACGTCTTGAATTACAATAGATTGCTGAAAAGTAACTGCAGTTTTTTTTTTTTTGCATGAAGCGGTACTCTTGCGACACGAGTGCTTTCCACCTCTTTCTCGTTGTACCTCCCATAATCCAAAAAACTGGACTCTAATAATGTACGTATTTGCAATTACCTTTCCAGTTTATTTATACGAGTATTCAGAAGCAAAAATGTCATTGAGAAGTTTGGTTAGAGAGTACTTACAAAAATGTTGTACTTCCTGAGCTCCATGAATGCCTTGTGGCGATATGTGTAACAGTGTTTCATCTTTGTCAAGTAATAAATCCATAGTTGATATCTGGATCTGTTGGCATTCTAAAGCACTCTCAAGTTGCATATACTCAATCCCCTTCCAATCACATTGTATTCCAAAGCCCTGATATATGCTACGCCTAGTACATTTGCCAATATTGAGAGAGAAGCAAAAACGATTAAAAACAGATTAGAATGTTCACCATTCGTGTCTCATTTGTGAGTCAGTTTTTCGATTCCTCACTTGCCTTTCGAGAAGTAATCTTTATCATCCTAATTATTCATTGCACGTAATAAATATCGAAATTACCTTGATTTAAGGCCCGGTACTTGCATACGAACTTGTATACTGATAGGCATGGTGGTCGGTGAAGTTGACGAAAGGGCTTTGTGTGTGGGATTAGATGAATCGTTAAGTCTGGATATTATCCTCCAATAACCACAACTGTAGTGGCGTTATTAGTAATCGACTTACAGGTAATTTATGTTACACCCCCCCCCCTTCCTCCTCCTTTCAACATGGTTTGACGACTACGAAATTTTTCATGCCATACTTCGAGCAACAGACACCGAAGAACTGCATAGTAAGCAAAGTATCTTGACAATGCACTTATTAGATGAACCCTCCGTGATTTCCTTAGTTGTCTGAAAGCCATCCTGCCCAGAATCCTTTTTACGAAAGAGGCTTTGAGACATTCAGTAATTTTTATTTTGTTTATAACTGCTGATTATCGTGGTGAACTCATTCATAACCATTTCTCTTTGGAACCAAGATTTTATTTCCGCTAGCTGACATTGAAATAAGTGTCCAAGGAATAGAAAAGCAACTGGAATCACTCAACAGAGGAAAGTCCACTGGACCTGACGGGATACCAATTCGATTCTACACAGAGTACGCGAAAGAACTTGCCCCCCTTCTAATAGCCGTGTACCGCAAGTCTCTAGAGGAACAGAAGGTTCCAAATGATTGGAAAAGAGCACAGGTAGTCCCAGTCTTCAAGAAGGGTCGTCGAGCAGATGCGCAAAACTATAGACCTATCTCTCTGACGTCGATCTGTTGTAGAATTTTAGAACATGTCTTTTGCTCGAGTATCATGTCGTTTTTGGAAACTCAGAATCTACTATGTAGGAATCAACATGGATTCCGGAAACAGCGATCGTGTGAAACCCAACACGCATTATTTGTTCATGAAACCCAGAAAATATTAGATACAGGCTCCCAGGTAGATGCCATTTTCCTTGACTTCCGGAAGGCGTTCGATACAGTTCCGCACTGTCGTCTGATAAACAAAGTAAGAGCCTACGGAATATCAGACCAGCTGTGTGGCTGGATTGAAGAGTTTTTAGCAAACAGAACACAGCATGTTGTTCTCAATGGAGAGACATCTACAGACGTTAAAGTAACCTCTGGCGTGCCACAGGGGAGTGTTATGGGACCATTGCTTTTCACAATATATATAAATGACCTAGTAGATAGTGTCGGAAGTTCCATGCGGCTTTTCGCGGATGATGCTGTAGTATACAGAGAAGTTGCAGCATTAGAAAATTGTAGCGAAATGCAGGAAGATCTGCAGCGGATAGGCACTTGGTGCAGGGAGTGGCAACTGACCCTTAACATAGACAAATGTAATGTATTGCGAATACATAGAAAGAAGGATCCTTTATTGTATGATTATATGATAGCGGAACAAACACTGGTAGCAGTTACTTCTGTAAAATATCTGGGAGTATGCGTGCGGAACGATTTGAAGTGGAATGATCATATAAAATTAATTGTTGGTAAGGCGGGTACCAGGTTGAGATTCATTGGGAGAGTCCTTAGAAAATGTAGTCCATCAACAAAGGAAGTGGCTTACAAAACACTCGTTCCACCTATACTTGAGTATTGGTCATCAGTTTGGGATCCGTACCAGATCGGGTTGACGGAGGAGATAGAGAAGATCCAAAGAAGAGCGGCGCGTTTCGTCACAGGGTTATTTGGTAACCGTGATAGCGTTACGGAGATGTTTAACAAACTCAAGTGGCAGACTCTGCAAGAGAGGCGCTCTGCATCGCGGTGTAGCTTGCTCGCCAGGTTTCGAGAGGGTGCGTTTCTGGATGAGGTATCGAATATATTGCTTCCCCCTACTTATACCTCCCGAGGAGATCACGAATGTAAAATTAGAGAGATTAGAGCGCGCACAGAGGCTTTCAGACAGTCGTTCTTCCCGCGAACCATACGCGACTGGAACAGGAAAGGGAGATAATGACAGTGGCACGTAAAGTGCCCTCCGCCACACACCGTTGGGTGGCTTGCGGAGTATAAATGTAGATGTAGATGTAGATGTCTTTAAAAATTCATTAAGCCAGAATTTTCGTCGTTGTTTGATACTCGTATGGCTAACAGGCATGTCTCCACTGTGGCTTTAATGTGCTGAATATCTGCAATAACAATTTGTCCATTATATTTGGATACTGCGGTTTTATTATCCGTTATTTGTTTCGGCCTAAATGACTGGTCTACATAAATAGTTTCTTAACGTTTCGGTGCAGTTAATATGCAGAGAACTTGTTGCGTGAGTCTTATCCTCTCTGCTCCACGTTTCCAGTTTGCAAACACATCTTCAGCTTCTTTTACGATTGGTTTGGCTGCTTGTCGAAAGTGACTATTAGTTTTACCTCTCATACCTCATGATAGATTTGACAAATTCCTTTATTACCTGTTGATTTGACTGTATACTCCGTCCGACTTTTTAAAGTCTTTGCAGCAGACGCTAAAATATAAAATATATACAAAAACCATGTAATAAATTAATGCAAAAAAATAAAAACAATACGAATGCAATGAATGTTGTGTGTTACTAGATATTTTTCGTTTAAAATTCAGGTACTTAATATATTTCGGAAATTCAGAGTCATGTTTGTCGAAGATAGCAAATCGATTATTGAAATCAGTTTCATGTCTTTTGTAAACAACAGAAATTTAAACTACATAGTTTGGATTGTATAACACTTGGATTTATAACGTAATTCTTAATTTTTGCAAACAAGACTAACACTGACACTATTCAGAGTTATTCGAAATTGAAAGAAAACGAAAAACTCAGTGATTTTATAGAACACGTACGGTTCTGACTGTAAGTTGCTTCAGCATGCTCAACACTAAAAGCTCCAAGGCATACAGTTTTCAAAGATGGTGCATGAGTCTCTTCCGTATTCTGCTGCCTAACTGATTCGTCTACACTCGCCCCGTTTTTATTTTTCCTTTTCGCCATGTTATCTACATCCGTTTCAAGTGCTTCTACGCCGAGGCTTTCCACAAAGAAAGGGAAACTTGAGATACAACACTGTTATAGGTATTGTAGACAGTCCAGACTCATTTGGATAAACTTCACTTGGTAGCACTACAGTACGAGTATCGAAGAAAAGATAAATGTCTACTGATATTTCCGTGCTGTAAGTGCGCCTGAAAATCGACTAACGGGATCTAAAGACAAACACTGTCTGAACCAAAGATTTACTAATTCTTTTTAAAGTGTAAAACTGGCGCAGGATGTTTAAGTTATTAAGCGCTTAACTGTCTCAAAAACGGGTTTTAATGTTTTTCTATGGGAAGCGTTCAGAATACTCGATTTCCGCGAAACTGAAAAAAAAGTGCAGAAACAAAGTACAGCGCTTTTCGCGCCATTTCTCTTCGTACTTTTATTAAGGTTAGTTACCTCTGTCATATGTTTTCGTAAATGCATGTGTTTATACATTGAAGAATGTTGGTAGAACTGCTGTCCCTAACAGAGCGGCTGCTATATCTTACAGTGATTATCAGCGATCACGACGCTTGAACTAGCTGCTTCACCATTTGGGACCGCATCGTTCTCAAACGTGCAACAGTAGCTGCGTCAGAATGTTAAGGTAGTAACGCCACTACATGTCCGTGATGCTGCTGCCCTACTCTGGAATGGTTGCATTACCTTTTGTAAGAGTAGCTCTCCCAAACGAGACGCGGCTGCTGTCCACCGTGCTGGAGCAGACGGGTTACTAATTGTCAGAGCAGCTGTTCCAAAAGTAGGAGACAACCTATGCTACTTATGTCACTGTCTCTGTAAGTGCAGTTAGCACAACTGTTCCACGAACGTTATCTCATTGTATATATATTCTCTCAAATCCAGAATGTATACAGGGGGTTTGAAAAAGATCTCCGTAGATTTAATGTGTCCTAGAATCTGTACAAAGTGACATGCACTATTCTAGTTTGTGGTGTTTGATCCATCAGCTCTCCAAGTTTGGCTCCCCTGCAGTTGGCAGGTCTGCTTGACCTAGAGACGGCGCCAGTGATGGTTTTTTTTTTTTTTTTCCTCTCTTCCCTCAGTTCAGTCCAGGCGTGCGTGCAGAGCAGCCGGCACGATAGCTCAGCGTGCTCGGTCAGAGGGTTAGCTGCCCTCTGTAATAAAAAAATTGAGTTAATCGATCAACAACGAACTTAAACGGATGTCTTACGACGTCCGCCCCGAGCAGATGCAACGAACAAAATGAGATTAAAAAAAAAACTCCGCAACGGAAAGTGCAGTGTCTTATTTGGCTTGTGAAACCTGAGTCCATTACAATAGTGCAACGTAATTTTAGACGTCAGTGTGGTGCTGAACCACCTACAGCAAAAAATTTCCGTCATTGGCTAAAGTCTTCCAAGGAAACTGGTAGGCAGAGCTGGCCCAATACCTTGGCCACCACGAAGCAGAGACTTAACCACACTGGACTTTTTCTTTTGGTGTGACATAAAAAATGTTGTGTACAGTGAAAAGATCAGAGACATCAAACATTTACGGCAGGGCCGGCCATAATTTCTGCACGCGTGCGGTGCTCCTGCACATGTGCAACTTCCGGGTCACAGTGTGGACGCCGTTCATGTAGTGCATGTTTCTACGCACGGATGTCGCTTTATCCACTTTCTAGGATACTCTATACCGGCGCATTCTAGTGCTCTTTCCACAGCTTGCAAGCCAACCATGGGAAGGTACGAGGGCCGTTCAGAAAGTAACCTCCGGTTGATTTAAAAAATACACCAAGTTAAATAAAAATATTTTAATATATACATCTTACAACTACATCTTTGCACTATTTTTCTACATAGTCTCCATAGCGATTGAGGCACTTATCATATCTCTTCACAAGCTTTGAAATTCCTTCTGCATAAAAATCACTCGCTTGTGCCTGGAGCCAGCCTGTGACCGCATCTTTGAGCTCTTCGTCGTCATCAAACCGCTGTGACCCGAGCCATTTCTTCAAATGCATGAAGAGGTGATAATCACTTGGCGCCAGGTCTGGGCTGTAAGGTGGATGGTTGATAACGTCCCACTTGAAGGACTCAAGAAGGGCCGTTGTTCTGCGAGCAGAGTGAGGACGGGCGTTATCGTGCAAAAAAACGATACCGGAAGTCAGCATACCACGGCGTTTGTTCTGTATAGCCCGTCGTAACTTTTTTATTGTTTCACAGTACACGTCTTGATTAATGGTCGTACCACGTTCCATGAATTCAACCAACAACACCCCTTTGGCATCCCAAAACACCGTTGCCATCAGTTTTCTGGCAGAAAAATCTTGCGAGGCTTTTCTTGGTTTGTTAGGCGAATTTGAATGTGCCCACATCTTTGATTGTTCTTTTGTCTCAGGGTTCACGTACTTAATCCAGGTTTCGTCACCGGTCACGATTCTGTTTAACAATGGTTCTCCTTCGTCCTCATAACGTGACAGAAAGTCTAATGCAGAGGCCATTCTTTGAGTTTTGTGGTGGTCGGTAAGAATTTTGGGCACCCATCGTGCACAGAACTTACGGTAACCCAATCTTGCTGTCACTATCTCGTACAAGAGAGTCTTAGAAATCTGTGGAAAATCAGTAGACAACTCCGACATTGAGAAACGTCGATTTTCACGAACTTTTGCATCAACTGTCTGAACGAGTTCGTCAGTCACCAATGATGGTCTACCACTCCTGTCTTCATCATGAACGTTTTCTCGTCCACTTTTAAATAAACGTACCCATTCACGGACAACTCCTTCACTCATAACTCTTGGTCCATACACGGCACAAAGCTCACGATGAATAGCTGCTGCAGAATATCCTTTGGCTGTAAAAAACCTTATGACAGCACGCACTTCACATTTGGCGGGGTTTTCTATTGCAGCACACATTTCAAACTGCCACAAAAACTAAACTAGCGCAAGTACGACGTTCACTCGACCACGGCTTGATGCCGACTGACCTGTTGAGTGCGTGAACGCACAGATGGCGTCGCTACTCCCCCCACAACCCGCACTGTGACCGATCGGAGGTTACTTTCTGAACCGCCCTCGTATTTAGCGTATTAAACATTTAAAATACTGTCACAGTCTACTCATTGAGACGTCTACTTTTATGTTAACAGTTTAACCCAGTAAGACAAGTAATACAGTTAACAACCGTGGGTTTTTATTAAGGCAGCTTGACTGACGGCACGTAAATACGCGTAATGTTTTTGATCTAGTATTTAAGAAAGAGAGCACTTGCGACTTCCAACGAATCTTATTCATGATTTCAAATAACATTAAACTAATGCAAGGTTTCCCATAACTAATTCTCGGTGCCCTCAGTTACACACACATAATTTCTGTCTCACTGACCTCTAAATAGAATGATAACCGCAGACCTCTCGATGATCACCTGTTATTTCAATACCATTATTGCTATATCTTTCATCAGTTCCGTCTGAAATCTGCATAATAACCGACAATTAGATGAATGTTATGTTTTATCAACTTCAGCTGAGCGTAGCCCTTCACACATTAAAAAAAAACCCTACATGTAAGTATACATTGGAAAAATCGGTTTAATGACCAACTTTCCTGACAATAATGCAACATGGAGCAGAATGAGGCAATAATGCACAGTTAGTAAACAATAATTTTTAATTATGAAAGGAATAAATCCAAACACGTTTATCACTGATTATGAGAAATGATAATCGAGTTGATGTGTCTCATCCATTTTCTTAAGGACATTTAATTTTGCTTGCCGTTCTTCACCGTTGAGTACACTACACTCGTCTTCGTGATAAGTATTGTAGTGTCTTTCAACTAAAAACTTACGCTGGCCGCCTATTATTCGGCGGCACAGCAAACACTGTGAGTTTTCACCAACGGCTACAAAAAAGAATTGCAGTTCCCAGTCATTTTTAAACGACTGAGAACATAGATCTCCCGTCCTTTGCTTTTTCACAGTACCTCCCATTTCTCAGTACTCTGTTACCAGGGGTAAACGAGACTGGGTATGTTGCGCTCTTGCTTGTACCACATAAACAGGGAAGTGGAGCCGCCGCCGTTGATTTAAGACACATGTCTAATAACAGATGTCGCTGTCGCACACGTGCGCACATGTGCAGCACTTCCGCACGTCTGCACACTGTGCAGCGTTTGGCCGGCCCTGATTTACGGGAATGAATCGTCGCGGCGGTTGGGACAAATGGTTCAAATGGCTCTAAGCACTATGGAACTTAACATCTAAGGTTATCAGTTCCCTAGACTTATAACTACTTAAACCTAACTAACCTAAGGACATCACACACATCCATGCCTGAGGCAGGATTCGAACTTGCGACCGTAGCAGCAGTGCGGTTCCGGACGGAAGTGCCTAGAACCGCTCAGCCACAGCGGCCGGCCTTGTGAAGGGCTAAAAATGAATCCCACGTTGACGTCTACCAACATTAAACAAAACTTGAAGGAATTCTCTTTTGACATGTTTCATTAATTTCCCCATTTAATTTACACTCAAATGTAGGGAGTTCTTTTTCAAACACCTTACATTTACCCATTCTGAATTTTTTGCATGGTTCTACTAACCACTATATCCATGCCAACCACCGGCCCTGATCGGGCGTATATCGGAATGAAACGACCAGAGGTGGATGAAGAAGATTTTGTGTTTCTTTCCTTGTGATAGCAAATGGCCCAGTGGACGATGCATTGACGACATAGAGAAACAAGGACAAACTTGAATGCGAAAAGCTGAAGATTGTAATGTACAGGATAGTCTGCAGAAATCCAGCAGTGAATTATAAATCGTTAATGATATGTAGAATACATCGTGAACATTAATAAAATCGAAAAACTGCAGGGATGGATTCCTGATTGGAAATGAAGGAAGAAAGGTCTTATGAGCAAGTGTCCGGAAATGCTTCGTTGCCACCGTGTATAGCAATGACGAATGATAGTGGTTCAAATGGTTCAAATGGCTCTGAGCACTATGGGTGTTAACATCTATGGTCATCACTCCCCTAGAACTTAGAACTACTTAAACCTAACTAACCTAAGGACATCACACACATCCATGCCCGAGGCAGGATTCGAACCTGCGACCGTAGCAGTCGCGCGGCTCCGGACTGAAGCGCCTAGAACCGCTAGACCATCGCTGCCGGCGAATGATAGTGCCTCTGACAACGTACTGTCTGTTGCTTGTGTATTGCAGGCTGTGTGACTGACGCAGCATACTGTAAACAGCAGAATGGTCCGGTATTCATCTCGGTAACAAGCCGAGACGATGTCTGGATACGGCAAAGTGAATGGAAACGACCGAGAGACAGCATGGTTATACCAAAACAAGTACTCTCACAGACACCAGCCACACCAAACAACATTTAAAGCCCTTTTTAGGCGTTCATGTGATCATTGATCCTTTCAGATAGACGAATGTGCAGTGAGGCGACGGAGTGTCCGTACACCAGATTTGGAGGACCAGGTTCTACAGGATATTGAGACGAATCCTAGTACAAGCTGCAGGCAAGTGGCCCGCCAACATGGTGTAAGCCAAAGTACGATTATGTGTATCCTGCACGACAACCGTTACTATCCCTGTCACCTGCAACGAGTGCAAGGATTATCAGGAGCGGATTTCCCTCTACGGGAAGGATTTTTTCGATGGTTTTTTGCACCAGACCATCACAATTATGGGATTTCCGTCATTAGTCCTCTTTACCGGCAAAGCAACCTCTACTATAACTGGCATCATCAATCTGCATAATCGTCATCTGCGGGCTGCAGGCAATCCTCGGGGAGTGGTCGAGGCGTCTCATCAGCATCGGTTCAGCATCAGCGCGTGGAGAGGGATTCACGGCGACCACATACCTGGACCGGTTATTATTCCACAACGCCTCGACAGCGGAACGTACCTGGACTCCCTGCAGAATACTCTGCCTGGGCTATTTGAGAACGTGCCTTTCGTAATACGGCAGGTAATGTGGTTTCTGCATGTCGGAGCACATCTCCACTTCCACATTACAGCTCGCCTACACCTCAAAAACATCTTCTCTGGGTTGGATAGGATCCGGAGGCCTGTAACATGGCCTGGTAGATCACCGGACTTAAACCCCCTGGATTTAGTCTTCGGGTACATCTGAAAAGCGTTGTGTACTCTGAACCAGCTTCTGAGGTGATTCTGCGCGTACACAACGCCCATGACGCTATTCGGAGAGAGGCCGAAATGTGCGAAAGAATCTGGCAATCCATGATGCGACCTGTGAACGCGTGCATTGCATCCAATGGAGGCCACTTTGAACATTTGTTTTGACATAGATGCGATGCAGCTCTATACTGTGTTCCAGGACTACTTGTTGTTGTTGCACGCACCTGTCCGTTGCCGGACCCATGTTCATAGGATATTTCTTCCTCCATTTCCAGTCAGGAATTCATCCCTGCAGTTTGTCGGTTTTATTAATGTTCACCCTGTATATTTTGAACTTATGACATTACTTGCAGCATGCATGAGAGGATGCCATATGCCGTCATCTCCGGCTGATATCATTACTATTACATCATCCGTTGAAACTGTCTTTCACCCAAGTTCCAGAGACAGATAGTTCGCTGAATGTAACCATTGGTAATCTGACTTTGTAAGTAGGCTGTTTAGGTTTTCTTATTGGTAACGCCACGTAGCGCTCTGTATGAAAATCACTAGCTGTGCTGTGTGCAGTCTGGGGCTAGTTTGCATTGTTGTCTGCCATTGTAGTGTTGGGTAGCTGGATGTGAACAGCGCGTAGCGTTGCGCAGTTGGAGGTGAGCCGCCAGCAGTGATGGATGTGGGGAAAGAGATGGCGGAGTTCTGAAATTTGTAAAAATGGATGTCATGAACTGCTGTATATATTATGACTGTTAAGGTAAATACATTGTTTGTTCTCTATTAACATCTTTCAATTGCTAACTATGCCTATCAGTAGTTAGTGCCTTCCGTAGTTTGAATCTTTTATTTAGCTGGCAGTAGTGGCGCTCGCTGTATTGCAGTAGTTCGAGTAATGGAGATTTTTGTGAGGTAAGTGATTTGTGAAAGGTATAGTTTAATGTTAGTCAGGGCCATTCTTTTGTAGGGATTTTTGATAGTCAGATTGCGTTGCGCTAAAAATATTGTGTGTCAGTTTAAGCACAGTCGTGTATAATGTTTCAAAGGGGACGTTTCAACTTATTATCTTTTTGTATCGTGTCGGTATCGTGTCGTAGTATTCAACTGTTCGGCTCCTGCAGTATCTAAACGTAGCAGAGACCAAAGGCGCCAGCTTGTGCAATATTATGACTGATACACAGTTGTACCGAAAGTCATTAGCAATACAGGGGCATCGTTCATTACGTTTTTAACAGGCGTGACTTTGCGAAAATCAAACTGGTCATGGATGATTCCATCGAATATGCTGTGTGCCTGCAACTGGTGACATAATAATCGTTCTTTGATTGTGACCAGTGAACTAGACTAACTGTCGTGTAATTTTTCTGTTATGACGTGTTCTTCTTTTCTTTTTATGGATACTGGCTGCCTTCAAAAATTCTGTTACCCTTCTCAGTCTTAATGCATCGGATGATAATAATGTCAGGATTATAACAATCTGCGGCATGGTGAAGTAAGTATAACGAAACCGTGAAATACTCGTATATCAAAACACACGTGTGAACGGCACTATTGATCATTCTGTCCGTTGCTGTATGTCGCCGTTGAATATGCCGAGCCATTTGAAATGTCTGCATGTCCGCAGCATCAGTCCCATCTATAAAGGAAAAATTCTGTGCCTCCGAGCCCTCCGAACCGCACAAAGCCCGGACAATCACGCTTCTTGCACCCGTCGCTTGTGTGCGGGCGCCGTTTAATTAATCTACATATGATGGAAGATCAGGACTGGATGACAGCATTGACGGCGGCGCCGCACGTGGCCAGGCGTCCTCTGAATAATCGCGGAGGACTATTCATACGTCAGCGGCTGCCAGCGGACACGATTAATGGGGCCGTCATCAAATTTTATGCCGCTGTGTTGTCCGTCCGGCTACGAAACAGCTTGCGCTGCTGTCCACTGTCTCCCTCCCTCCCTCCCTCTCTCTCTCTCTCTCTCTCTCTCCCTCTCTCCCTCTCTCCTTCCCTGCCCTCTCTCTCTCTCTCTCTCTCTCTCTCTCTCTCTCTCTCGCAGAAACACATCATTAAGGCGTCCAGATAGCTCGACGGTGGGTCATAACAATAACAGTTTGGTCAGACAACGTTTACTAACTTAACAGTGTGGACCTTTGCGACTGGCGCAAACTTGGCGTATAACGTCCCTTCATGCTACACACTGAAGTAAACAACCAAATTCCACTCCCATTTCGCACACGAATCTAGGACGCAAAGAAATATTGTTGACAAACCACTGTGCGAGTTGTTGTTAGCCTATTTTATGTGTCAGCGATAAGGGCAGAAAGCGTGACTGTCAGATGTACGAACGTTGACTGGCACAGAAATGTGTGTGGGTACAGACTAGTACGACAGCGATGGCGACCACGATGTAACCGCGGCGACTGCTATCCGTTCTTCCTCTCCAGGCAAACGCAGGGGGCGTTGTCGGTGAGCAACGAGACCCCCTGTTCATGAGGCTACGAAACCTTGCTCCGCGTGTGACAATTAACTTTCACTGCACGGTGAGCAGGAATGCTGTTTCTGGTACCAGTTTCCTTGACGACAGCGACAATGGAGGTCTAAACCTGACGTGTGAATAGGTACAGGAGAGTAGCCCTTGCAGTATCAATGCGCATAGCGCATACGGGGCTCCAAACCCTTCCGAATTTTGTTTCCTTTTTTCTTAGCTATTTCATGCCACCAACTGGGGCTGGGCTGGTAGTAGCAAGACTGCTGCTCTTTAGCCACAAAAAGTTAAATGGAAACGAGACACATGGAAAAATGTAATGAAACTGTTTATTCGCAATCTGGAGTAAGGAGACCGAGGAGACACATCTCCAGGACCACACACATGGACCAGCAACATTAGAAATCGTAAGTAGCACCAAACGATAATTTAACCTCACGAGGCCGGCCGGGGTGGCCGAGCGGTTCTAGGCGCTACCGTCTGGAACCGCGCGACTGCTACGGTCGCGGGTTCGAATCTGCCTCGGGCATGGTTGTGTGTGATGTCCTTAGGTTAACTAGGTTTAAGTAGTTCTAAGTTCTAGGGGACTGATGATCTCAGAAGTTAAGTCCCATAGTGCTCAGAGCCATTTGAACCATTTTTAACCTCACAAAATTTGTACTACTAAAGCTGTTTCGAAGCTGAAAAACAAGAGAATAACATCATATACTTGTAATTACTGCATAATACATTTGTTTTATACATAAAAACAAATATGTATTACAGACTACTGAAGATACTTCATAAGTAAAAGAAGCAAAACGCATATGGCGAAAAACGAACTGCCTTCCATTTAGTTGCAGAGAGCGACATACCTCCATGAAAAACTGTTTATCATTTCAAAAGGAATCGCCATAACTGTTAACACATTTATCCCGCTGTGAGATACGACGTTCAGTGGCTTTATGGAAAAACGTTTGCGGTTACCTACGGAACCATGATTGTACCCAAGTATGCACCTCTTCCTCCGCAGCAAATCGAAGGCCCAGAATGTCTTTCTTCAGGACTCCAAAAATATGGAAATCACATGGGGAGAGATTGGGACTTTATGAAGGAGGTGTAAAGGTTTTCCAACGAAACTCCAGCTGCGTTATCGAAACAACATTGGCAACATGTGGGCTGGCATTATCCTGAAACAGAATGATGCCGTGCGTCCACATTTCTGTGTGTTTGAACTTGATGAACTTGATGGCGTAGTTCAATTTTTGCGAAGTGTCCACGTATCACAATGCTATAATTGTGACGCAGTGTTCCAGGAACTCAATGAGCAGCGGGTCATCATGACTTTTCTGGAGCTGGCTACCCTGTTGTTTCAACTACGCTGCAGAAGTTTCGCTGAGAGTTCCTTACATACCCTCAATGCAGTCCCGATCTCTCTCCATGCGATTTACAAATTTGTAGAGCCCTGAAAAAAGACATTCGTGGCCGTCGATTTCCTGCAGACGAAGAGGTTCTCGTCTGGGTACAGTCATGGTTTCGTAGGTAACCTCATTCATATTTCCATGAAGGCGGTGCCCGTCTTGTCTCGCAGTGAGAGAAAAGTGTTAATACTTATGGCGATTACTTTTGAAATATTGAACAACTTACTCACTTTTTTTCCATCCATTTCGCTTTCATCTGTCTGTCAGTTTATACATCAGAAGAAACACTTTTAAAAAAAAAAGTTGTTGCTTCATACGCCATTATCTGTAGTTATGGGCGACCGGGAGAAGATCGACATAACAGCCAGTACCGACACCATCGTTTTCTCAGTTGAGTAATCTAGTCAGCAGAAGACAGTACTGCAGCGTAACGGATGACACCAGAAGTAGGCTGCAGGGGCGATGAGTGCTCGTAAACGACAGTCTTACTGTGGCGCTGAAAATTCATTTTTATTGGGTTTGACGTTATGTTTGGCTTATATTTAAAATGAGAAAAGCGTTTCAAGACGTTTTTAACGGTAACAGCTATCATGTATGTAGGTAGTACGTTTTCTATTGCTTCTTTTACCATGAGTTGAGTAACTTATTGAGCATTAGCAAAGCCATTGAAGTCTGGACTCCCTCATGATATCTGAAGTAACCGATAGACGAATATGGAGCAACGTAGACAGGGCGTCGATATTTCCCCATGCACTAACATTTCAGGTGAAAGTTTTTTTTTTTTAATTTAAGTGAGATCTTCTATCTAATGGACTGAGGAAAGCCTAAGAAAGGACTAAGATTAGGGAAGTCAGGGAAAGCAATGAACAGCTTATCAAATGAGCTGAACATAACAAAAATTACACTTTATGATCGATTAAAACAAAGTCAGACAGGTAACTTTTCTTGGGAAGCAAATCTGTTTCTACTCCTGAATAAGAACAAGAATTTGTCAACCATGAGACTACAATGGCACATTTATTCTGTGGACCAGTTATCTCGCAAACGATTCTTTTGTCTACCTACGTTTACTGACACTTGTTTGCTACTCGTATCGCCTACTTTCAACTGCATCCGTATTCGCTATCCATTACAATACACTCTTTATGTAAACCACCGTTGGCTACGATATGCTTGGGAAGCTGCTCTAGATAACTTGACTGTATACATATGATGGTACACAAATACACTAGTCACTAGAGGTGGAGAATTCAGTAAAAATCTAACGAGGTAAGTAGCACCAAAATTTCTGCACCCTGATTTAAAGATAGGCACGTGTGCTGATTCCTGACTATTTCTTCATTGATTATTTGTGAGTCGATTCCCTTTATGACAATAGTGACATTAAGTGGATGTCGTGGAGTTTTGGGGTTGTTTGGGAGGCGTATTTTTTAGTGGCGGGATGGAGGCTTGTGAACCAAAGGTAATGGATGTTTTTTGATAGGACTTGAGAATGGTAATGAAGGGGAGACCATTTGCAGGGAATAACTGGGGCTTTGTAGGTATTGGGTACATACGACGGTTGGAACTTAAATAGTGGCAGCTATTTATTCACAACCGATACAAAAGATTTACATGTTTGCACCTGTTGCTGTCCTTCAAAGTAGTCACCAGTGTTGTGTAGAACCCGTTGCCAGCGATGTGGAAGGCGTAGTATACCGTTAGCAGAGCCTGTTCTGTTGATGGTGCGAATGGAACGGTCTAAAGTTATGGTGATTCTCGTGTACGACTGTGATGGTATTATCCTAACGCATTACGTTCCTCCACGGCAGACTGTGTCAATGCACAGTATTGTTCGTTTTTGGAGCATCACCTGCGACCAGCTTTGCAAAAGAGGCGGCGATAGTTTCTGCGCAACCCACCCATCATTTTGCACGACAATGCGCGGGCGCATACAGCGCAAGCTGTGGCTGCTCTGTTCGGTCATGGGACTAGGAGGTACTGTACCATCATCCACCATACTCCCCGGACTTATTCATTTGTTTCAGAACTGTTCCAGAGATTCGACAGGCAGTAGACCGCACCGTTCGCACCATCAACAGAACAGGCTCTGTTAACGGTACACTACGGCTTCCACATCGTTGGCAACGGGTTCTACACAACACTGGTGACTACTTTGAAGGACAGTAACAGGTGCAAACATGTAACTCTTTTGTATTGGTGCCACTATTTAAGTTCCAACCCTCATATTTTCGGATTTCAATGAAAAGGGACTTTGGTTTCATGAATCTTGGATCAGGTTAGGATAGAAGGACGGTGTAAATTTGTGATGGTGTGTGATCTGGTCTGAAGTAGGGAGGTATTCTATACAGGGTGGTCCATTGATAGTAACTGGGCCAAAAATCTCACGTAATAAGCATCAAACGAAAACACTACAAAGAACGAAACTCGTCTAGCTTGAGAGGGGAAACTAGATGGCGCTATGGTTGGCCCGCTAGATGGCGCTGCCATAGGTTAAACGGATATCAACTGCGTTTTTTGAAAATAGGAAGCCCCATTTTTATTACATATTCGTGTAGTACGTAAAGAAATATGAATGTTTTAGTTGGACCACTTTTTTCGCTTTGTGATAGATGGCACTGTAATAGTCACAAACGTATAAGTACCTGGTAGCACGTAACATTTCGCCAGTGCGGACGGTATTTGCTTCGTGACACATTACCCGTGTTAAAATGGACCGTTTACTAATTGCGGAAAAGGTCGTTATCGTGTTGATGTATGGCTATTGTGATCAACATGACCAACGGGCGTGTGCTATGTATGCTGCTCGGTATTCTTGACGACATCATCCAAGTGTCCGGACCGTTCGCCGGATAGTTACGTTATTTAAGGAAACAGGAAGTGTTCAGCCACATGTGAAACGTCAACCACCACCTGCAACAAATGATGATGCCCAAGTAGGTGTTTTAGCTCCTGTCGCGGCAAATCCGCACATCAGTAGCACACAAATTGCGCGAGAATCGGGAATCTCAAAAACGTCGGTGTTGAGAATGCTACATCAACATCGATTGCACCCGTACCATATTTCTACGCACCAGGAATTGCATGGCGAAGACTTTGAACGTCGTGTACAGTTCTGCCACTGGGTACAAGAGAAATTACGGGACGATGACAGATTATTTGCACGCGTTCTATTTAGCGACGAAGCGTCATTCGCCAACAACGGTAACATAAACCGGCATAACATGCACTATTGGGCAACGGAAAATCCACGATGGCTGCGACAAGTGGAACATCAGCGACCTTGGCGGGTTAATGTATGGTGCGGAATTATGGGAGGAAGGATGATTGGCCCCCATTTTATCGATGGCAATCTAAATGGTGCAATGTATGCTGATTTCCTACGTAATGTTCTACCGATGTTACTACAAGATGTTTCACTGCATGACAGAATGGCGATGTACTTCCAATATGATGGCTGTCCGGCACATAGCTCGCGTGCGGTTGAAGCGGTATTGAATAGCATATTTCATGACAGGTGGATTGGTCGTCGAAGCACCATGACATGGCTCGCACGTTCACTGGATCTGACGACCCCGGGTTTCTTTCTGTGGGGTAAGTTGAAGGATATTTGCCATCGTGATCCACCGACAACGCCTGACAACATGCGTCAGCGCATTGTCAATACATGTGCGAACATTACGGAAGGCGAACTACTCGCTGTTGAGAGGAATGTCGTTACACGTATTGCCAAATGCATTGAGGTTGACAGAAATGATAAGTTCGCAAAAGTACATGTATCACATTGGAACAACCGAAATAAAATGTTCAAACGTACCTACATTCTGTATTTCAATTTAAAAAACCTACGTGTTGCCAACTGTTCGTCTAAAATTGTGACTATTACAGCGCCATCCATCACAAAGCGAAAAAAGTGGTCCAACTAGAACATTCATATTTCTTTACGTACTACACGAATATGTAATAAAAAATGGAGGTTCCTATTTTTAAAAACGCAATTGATATCCGTTTGACCTATGGCAGCGCCATCTAGCGGGCCAACCATAGCGCCATCTAGTTTCCCCCTTCAAGCTACAAAAGTTTCGTTCTTTGTAGTTTTTTCGTTTGACGCTTATTTCGTGAGATATTTGGCCCGGTCACGATCAATGGACCACCCTGTATATTCAGTGATGTCAGTTTGGCGTTGGATCTTATTTGGAGTGGGTATTGTGGCTATTTCGGTAACGCGACATTTCGCAATCTTTTTCTTTGTGGGTAGAGTGAAGGAAGGTGTTTGAGGGTCAATGACAAGTAGCAGATAGGTTTGTGAGCTGCGGAGTTGCCATAATCTCGATGAAGAGGAGTTACCTTATTAGAGGCAGCGAAGTGAAATTTTGAGTGTGATGAAGCTGTAAGTTCTCCCACCATAGGCAGAGTAGTGGATTCTGTCACTGGTGTTGGTGGTCCATGCGCTGGTGAATGTGGAGGGCCTTGAGCCTTGTCAGTTTGATGTGATGATGACTGTAGAGTTGAGACTAGTGTTGACGGTGTATGTGCTGGTGAGCCTGGTGCTGATGTCGCTGGTGAAGATATGCGTGGTGTTGCTGTTGACAGTTCCAGTGCAAGTGATTATTTTAGTGGCGTTGCGGGGTACTATGATATAGCAGAAGCTGTGAATGGAAAATTGATGCATTTGGTGATTGTGAAGGTGTATGAAGAAAGGCGAGATCATCACAAAAGTTACAAATGCCGGAATAACTGGCAGAAGAGAGTACGACGAAGTTGGTGCAGTAATCAGTCCCAAGCCATGGTGATGAATACTGCTGGAACAAGTGGCATGCAGCATGCTGGTATTTACGAGAGGTGGCAAGAGACAACGAATAACTGTAGCTGCGACACTGATAGTGACATTGGTTTGACGACGGCAGGTTGATGGCACAAAAGGTGACAGGTGACGACACAGGCTGATGGCTGGCTGACCACAGTGCAGCACTCGACAGACACGGTGACGAAGCTTTGTTCGAACCCATAAAGTCATTTTGAGTATTGCTCAAACCCATTATATGAGAGTTGGAACTTTAGTATTGGCTACTATTTATTTACAGCTCGTACAAAATAGATACGTGTTTCAAAATTTTACTGACCTTCAGAGTAATCACCGGCGTTGTGTATAACAAGTTGCCAGCGATGTGGAAGTCGTAGGACACTCTTAGCAATGCCAGTTGCGCTGACAGTTCGAGCGGTGCGGTTTATTGCCCGACGAATTTGTATCAGTTCTGAAGCGAATGCCATAAAGAGTTTCCTTCAGTTTAGAAATCGAGTTGAACTCGCGAAGGCTTAAGTCAGTGGAATGCAGTAGGTGGTATAGCACTTAGCAGCCCCATCAATCAAACAAATCAGTAACAGCTTGCGCTGTATGTGCTTGAGCATTTTCCTGCAAAATGATGGTCAGGTCTTGCAGAAAGTGTCATCACTTCTAAGCTCGCCGTAGGTTGTGTTGCGTCCAGGCCAGAAGCGGTGCAACGTCATACTAATAAGTGGTTCATCCTACCAAGTTCTTCTTAAATCGGACTCTATTTTGTAATTACTGAAACAACATCACATGAATTCTCAACCCTTCCTGGGTGCTTCATGAGCCGTGCACGGCTCGCGTTTGTCATCTTCTATTACGGTACTGCCGCCTCGTTTTCTTATTCCTTTTACTGGCTTCACTAACTTCCTGCCTTACTTGCCCGTGAGCGGCAGCAGCAGCACGTATCGATAAGTGCACTGTCGTACCATCTCTGGAGCGACCGACAGTATTTCGGGTCCTCGTGTGTCTGGCAGTCAGTTCGGGACGGACCAGCAGCGCAGTCGGGACGCAGCAGCAGTGAAGTCGGGGGACGGAGCGCCGGTGAGGCTCCGACAGCCAGTGCTCGCCGACCGCTGGCGACACACATGAACTGTCCGACGGAGGGAGATTGGGGCGGGACGACCATTGGTTGGTCGTTTGGTTGGTAGTCTCATCAGACGACGTATACTTGGTCCTTTCACCGTTTTCGGGCCTGGGCGGTTGGTCGGTTGGCGTGAAGCAGCGAGGAAATCTCTGCGGCGAGTAGTTTGGCCGGGCCTGCAGGCGGCCTCTATGCAGTGTCGCAGTGTGTGGTGCTGTTCCCATTGCTACTAGGTTCGTGGCTCACCGATCCTGGACATGGAAGTTGAGTTTTGACTTAATCTACCAACAAGTCACGACTGTCCACATTGTGTCGTTTGGAGTTCGTTGTCATCTGTTGAGATAGTCCAGCGAGCAACAACGTGTGTTTTCAAGTTAGCAAATTTTAGCCACCCTCCGGTGGAGTTTAACTGTGCTTGGTTATTTGAATTGAAGTGCACCAGCGGAATCTTCTGCCTTGTGGCCGTTAATGTTCCGGTTACCTGCCCTGGCCGTTGATATAAATTCAGGCAGTGTATTTTCCTCATCATGTTGTCACTGTTCAGCACGGTGTGTAGTTTGACAGCTCAATGTATAATTGGTTGTGGGCGCCAATACCTTCTACGTTGTTCCATTGAACTCCTTGTTGTGTGTTGGTCAGGTGAAGCGGAGGTTATCTTGTCGGTGGGTCCGTTGACTGTCTGTCGGTTGGGTTGTCGTCGGATCTACAATGGTTGGACCGACTGCCTGTCTCACCAAAACGAGCGTTAGTGTTTGAATTCCAGGCCGACCCTCGAAACGTCTGAGCGTCGTTGGGTGTACTGCCTTTTCTTGTTTGTTCTTGTTCTTTGTACTTGTATGGCGTCTAGCCGATTTTTAGGTTGAGGTTGTTTTGCCCTTAAGGCATAAGATTGTTTGGGCCTTCAGCCTAATTTAAGAACTGTTTTACGTAAAGCCTTTGACACTTTTAAAATTAATGTTATTGAGTCTTACGTGTTTGGCCTTCAGCCGATTTTTAATTTAAGTTGTTTGCTCTTAAAGTGTCAGATTCTTTGGGCATTCGGCCTAATTAAGGAACTGTTTTAAGATAAGGCTTTGCCTTTTAAATTTCTGATTTTGGTTGAGCCTTAAGTTATTGACTTTCAGCCGTTTTTAAATTAAAGTGGTCTTGCCCTTAAGGCATGAGATTGTACGGCGCATTCAGCCGCTGATTAGGTTCCAAAACTAAAGCTGTGTTTTTTTTAATTTTTCTTACCTCTTGTAATGTTTGGTCAAATAAATAAAGTTGTATGTTCGAGTGTAACTGACAGCCGCTTATTTTGGCCCCTTTCCACAACTTAAGCTACTTTTCCTGTCCTGCGGGTTTAGCAGGGCGTCTCACTTCACTTTTTTGTTAGGTAGCTCGGATGTCACAAATTGTCTGGAATGTTTACTAACATAAAGGACAGAGAATGGCATCCGGGTGACCGATTTTAGAAAACAGTCGGCAAGACGGAGATCATTTTTTTTCCACACTGTTACAGCTGCAGAAACCTAGATATGTTGCTGCAATGCAGACTGTAAACAAAAACCACCGTAGCAGCACCGCTCAACTTCGGCAAAACCGAAAAACTTCAAGTAATCTCCTATCTCCAGCAGAAAAATGATTGACGTCTTTTTCTCCCTGGAGCTGTCACTCCAAACCTTTTGTTAAGTTTTAGAAGCGATTGATATGTCGTACATCCACAGCATTGCACTGGTATCACAGGACATCCCTCGTCGTGAGCTCACAATGAGTTGACAAGAGTCATGGAGTCGATATCCACATATACAGATGGCGGTAGTATCACGTACAGAAAGTACAAAAGTGTACTGCATAGGCGGAGCTGTAAGTTTGCACTCAGGTTATTCATGTGAAAAGGTTTCCGACATGATTATGGACACAGGACGGGACTTAACAGACTTTGAAAGCGGAATGATAGTTGGAGTTACACGCATCGGACATTACATTTCGTAAATCGTTACAGAATTCAGTTTTCCGAGATCTACAGTGTCAAGTGTGTGCCGAGGTAACCAGATTTCAGGCATTTCCTCTCACCACAGACAACGCAGTGGCCGACGGCCTTCACTCAGCGACCGAGAGCAGTGGCGTTTTCGTAGAGTTGTCAGTGGTAACAGACAAGCAACACTGCATGAAATAATCGCAGAAATCAATTGGGACGTACGACGAACGTATCCGTTAGGACAGTGAGGCGAAATTTGGGGTTAATGGGCTATGGCAGCAGACGACTCATGCTAGTTCCTTTGCTAACAACGCGACATTACCCTTAGACTGGAAAATGGTGGCCTGATCAGATGAGTCCCAAATTCAGTTGGTAAGAGCTGATGGTAGGGTCTGAGTGTGATGCAGACCGCATGAAGCCATGGACCCAAGCTGTCAACAATGCACTGTGCAAGGTTGTAGTAGCTCCATAGTGGAGTGGTCTGTGTTTACATAGAATGGACGGAGTCCTCTGGTCCAACTGTATTGATCATTGAAGGGAAATGGTTATGTTCCGCTGCTTGGACACCATTGGAGCAATTCATGGACTTCATGTTCCCAAACAATGACGTGCCATGTCAAAGTTGTTTGCGACTGGTTTAAGAACATACTGCACAATTCGAGCGAATGATTTGGCCACCCAGATCGCCAGGCATAAATTCCATTGAACGTTTATGGGACATAAGCGAGAGATCAGTTCGTGCACAAAATCCTGCACCAGCAACACTTTCGCTGCCATGAACGACTATAGGGGCAGTATGACTCAATATTTCTGCAGTGGACTTCCAACGACTAGCTGAGTCCATATCACATCAAGTTGTTGCTCCACAATGGGCAATAGGAGGTCCGACACGATATTAGATGTATCTCATGACTTTTGTCACCTCAGTGTATAAAAGACTGGCTAAGACCAATAAAGCCGTATCCCTTATAGACATTCTTTAGTCGTAAATCTGCCTATGTCAAAATTACAAAACGAATTTATTGCACTTACTACTACTCTAATTCTAGATCTAACTACATGAGACAACTCGTGATTATGCGCCAATCCCTCCGGCGTATTACAATATGGCAACGTCGTTGAGTTTCATAAGTAAGGTTACTCTCAATCGCTTATCTAAATATATGAAGAAGAATTTATCTACTGACTGCTATGCTGATTTCTTGCCTCATACTGCCATTATACTTCCAAATAATCTTTATTTAAATTAGTTTTTCAATAATCAAAATCAACATTCTGATTCATTATTCAAATTTTATTTATTTAATAAAAGATCGAACATTGTTTTCGATAGTTCTGCCAGTAGACACTATATGTCCATTGCCTGAGGCGTTTTGAAGCTATTAATTTTTAAATATCAAATGTGGGTCATCATCTGTCCTCGTCTCTAGGTAATCTACTATTCCTCCTGTGCAGTGCTTTTTTCAACGTCCCACGCCGCCTTCTTTTTCTCTTTTATATGCTGCTATCGCTTGTTTCGGGATTTCATTAGTACTGGTTTTATTCTTACAACACCAGTGAAATATTTCGTGGCCTGCCTTGGTTTCTGCTGTATCTGGTCCTTACACCAGTAATCACTTTCGTCCGGGAATATCACGTATAGTAACATTTCATTTTACCTGATTCCCTTGCGACAACGCTGGGTTACTTCACACTTTGTACATGCCGCCAGTAGTAGTGGTTCTGTTTGTCATCTGCCCAACACGCCACCTTCTAAGGACTACGGTCGCCTGTCTCCGTGGCTGTATAAATGCAGATGTTCCTCGCATCACAAGTCCTCATGTATTGTGGTCAAGAAATGCAATATGGCGAAGAGTAGCACCATTTATACGAGACGTGATGATGCTGTAATGTGTTAATTCTTCACTGCCTATACGTCTGTCCTTCATTTAAAAGGCAAGAACGTTTTTTACTCCATTAGAACTGTAGCAGGAGGATTAGTTATATTAAAGATCTTGCTATGTGACTATAAACAATATTTTAGCATGACCACTGTTAATGTTGTGTCAGTATTACTTTGAAAACTGATCACTTCCAGACTCATATCATTTTCTTAAATTGTATTGTTAATTGGAGAGTAATTCTGTGCTGTTCAGATATTTGTGCAGTAACATTAATATTCCATAACTAATGTATAATTGCAATACCTCCAGTATATAGTCAAAGTAGTTTGTTAATTTCTTGTTGCGAATTTCTATTACTTCAAAATGAACAGTAAGTCATAGTTTACAGACAAGTAGAAGTTTTACGTATTTGTTTGAATGATCACTTTGCCAAAGCCCATGGGTAATTGAATTTGAAAGTTATGCAAGATTGATATAAAACAGACCAATTTACAACCTGCACGCATTTCTTGTTAAATAAAATCAGTAACATCGGTTGCAAACCTGATAAGAATGTGCTTATTGGATTCACGTTTTTGTTCTTAAGTCAAGTGCTAAAACTTCGAAATAGCCTCTGTTAATGAGTTCGGCTAAAGAGAAAAAAAGCAGTTCTCAATTTTGTCCCTTCACGATTGGTGATCGAATTCTTTAGCAAACTGCATGTTTTCAGATGAAAGCATCATTGTGGTTCTCGTCCCTGTTTTGAATACAAACATTATGGCTCAGTGGATGTTTAGAAACCGCGTTTAATGACTAAGGTAAAGAGTGCGTTGTGCAAATGTCTAACTTATTCACTTGTCTTTTAATTTTGCATTGATGTGTGGAATGTGATATCGTTGAATGTCCCCATCCGAGACAAAAAAATTGGAACTATAACTCTTTTTTGATCCGACGTGTAGTTTTCGAGACAATTCAGTTCTTCAGTTAAAACGAACGCCTTGTATAATGTTGAGGCAACGTGTTCTCCAATGAAGTTCGTATAGATTAGCTCAATATTCATAGTGGAAGAGAGATGTACTTGGCATCAGAATTTGAGGAGGCTTCACAGGAGCTAATTCCGAGTAATCGTCTGCCCACCGTACTTGCTACGAACTAGCATCCTCACTGGGAGAGAAAGCAACAGGCGAACATTATACTCGCACGTTCAATGATGCCTGTATGAAATATTCTGTCGAGTGGGACTTTAAACATTAAACGCCAGGACAACTTACTACTTGACACTGGTCACAATGAGATTCTTCTGTACTGTTACATTTACCCAATCAGTTGTGCCCGTAAGAACAGCCATGATTCAGGATTCCAGGTTCAATTGCAAAAATGTTTTCCTGCAACTGTCAACAGCATCGATATACTCCGAAAAATACATAGTACATAATGTGCTATCTCACAATACATTCATTCACTACCAGTTGCGATCATGGATCACCTTCACAGTGCTTGCACAAAATGGAAACGAATTGAGAAACTATAAACCTCAACAAAAATGACATTTAATGAGAAATATTAGCTGGAAATAATTATGTGTACTTACAAAAAGTATCTATTGTGATATCACATGGTATATATACTATTTAACCAGGAACGTAGACATCAATGCTGGCTTGGAAATGTAAGAAAATTGATATTTAACGCCATAAGACAGGCTTATCCAGGCAGAAAACAACGCTGAAAACATCCATGAAAACGTGTAAGAGAAGTAAGTGCACAGTAGCACTACTCAGGCACAACAAGACCCAGTAGGCTGACATAAATGACTTGATCAAAGAAGCTACAAGCTAAGTCAGAGATCCTAGGCCAAAGAACAAATTACCAAGCATGTGTAAACTATAGTACAATCACAAAAGATATACTTGCACTGCAATTACAATGTAAGAAATACAGTAAAAGAAGATACAGTTGTATACGAATATCTTTGTGGTCCTTCAGTATAAATTTTTTTAGTACAATATTATGTAATATAATGATCACATAATACTGTTATAATATGACGATACTGAGCCGTGTCACGGCTCAGCTCATTTGATTTACCCGCGAGATTATTTCACTTGTTTTCGCCGCAGCGTGATCGCTGAGCGCTGTTGGCACTGGTGCGCGAAGCAACAGTTCTGTGGAGGACGGCTCGGTCGGGATATGGCGACAGGACGGAAGCGGCGGGGAGTCAACTGGTGCCTGCCGATTAAGGACTGCGATGAGTGTGGCTGTTTGCGAGCATGTGGGGAGGACGGAATGCTCGCTTGCTTAGCGTAGTTCTCCATGACCAACTGTTGTTTGTTGGGCCTAGCACGCGAGTGTAACAGGAAACTGCATTAGTGTGGTTCTCGTCACCTGGCTAATGCCGAAAATTTCATATACTTTCATTATATTTAATGATCATTACTTTATTATGTGATTGGTACTTGTAGCCAACATTTTGTGATTTGAAATACTTCAGAGAATATCATCATGTGCCAGGTGTCTACTGTGAATAATACTTAATTTGTTTCATAGTGTATGGCACGGTATCCACCATCATCGATCATTTTATGAAAGTTCTATCCAAATTATTATTACATTAGACTTTGTTAAAATTGGTGCGTTTAAATTGCAAATTTCTTAATTCTACTAATATTGATTGGGATAAACCCGTCTATTTCTTGATATTGCCATATTTGTGTATTAAGTTGTGCTTCTTCTCGAGACTGACTGGATTTCGGGATGAACACATTTTATTTTAAGTTCGCCCCTCAGGAAAAGATTGCATTTTGTTCTTGCCAAGCGGCGGTTCGGGTCAATTCTGTTGTCTTACAAGGGCAAGGTTACAGACTTGATCATCTTGATAACTCCGAACGTTCTCAGCTGACTGATGTTTGGATCAGTTTCCGGATGTTTTGACGGATAGACTTGGTGTCATTCACTTAACTGAGTATAAGATCCGTTTGGCTGATGATATTCCGGTGAGACAGAGCCCTTATCGCCTTTCGCCACCTAAGATGGCTTTTCTACGCAAGAAAATTGATCAAATGTTGCGTGATAAAGTAATCAGACCATCCTCTAAATAAGAAGGTGATACCTGAGTCAGTCCCCTGGCCTGACCTGCTTAATGGGTTTATATGGTTTTCTGGTGCTCAGTATTTTTCTGTTTTGGATCTTAACCAAGCCTACCATCAGATACCCTTGACTGAAGATTCCAAACCAGCCACTGCCTTTTGCACTGACTGGAATTTATATGAATTTAATCGGGTTCCGTTCGGTTTGTCTACTGGGTCTGCTGTGTTATCTCGCCTTTTGGATAGGGTTCTTGGCAACCTCAAGTTCGTTTGTGTTTACAACTACCCTGATGACGTTGTTGTTTATAGCCGTTCCTTTGCCGAACATCTGCAACGCCTTCACCAAGTTTTGTTAAGGTTTAGGGAGGTGGGATTAACTGTGAAACCCGCCAAGGTCACGTTGGTTTGCCGTCAGGTTTCCTTTCTTGGTCACCTAGTTTCGAGTGATGGTATTCGCGTAGACCCAGAGCGTACGCATAGCCTTAGGAAATTTCCCCCTCCGGTACATCGTAAGGGTGTAGCTCAATTTATTGGAATGGCGAATTATTTTCGGTGGTTTGTCCCAGACTTCGCGCAGCTTGCAGCACCGTTAAATTACCTTTCCAAGAAGGGCTGCAAGTTTATGTGGGAGGGAAGCCAACAAGCTGCCTTTGATAGCATTGTAAGTAGGCTGTTTAGGTTCTTATATTGGTAACGCCACCGCCACGTAGCGCTCTGTATGAAAATCACTGGCTGTGTTGTGTGCAGTCTGTGGCTGGGTGGCATTGTTGGAATTCGCTATTGTAGTGTTGGGCTTTGGCTGTTAACAGCGCGTAGCGTTGCGCAGTTGGAGGTAAGCCGCCAGCAGTGGTGGATGTGGCGAGAGAGATCGCGGAATTTAGAGAGCGGACGGTCTGGACGTGTGTCCATCAGAAAGAGTAAATTTGTAATATTGGATATCATGGACTGATATATATATCAGTTTTGAACACTATTAAGGTAAATACATTGTTTGTCCTCTATCAAAATCTTTCATTTGCTAACTGTGCCTATCAGTAGTTACTGCCTTCAGTAGTTTGAATCTTTTATTTAGCTGGCAGTAGTGGCGCTCGCTGTATTGCAGTAGTTCGAGTAACGAAGATTTTTGTGAGGTAAGTGATTTGTGAAACGTATAGGTTAATGATAGTCAGGGCCATTCTTTTGTAGGGAGTTTTGAAAGTCAGATAGCGTTACGCTAAAAATATTGTGTGTCAGTTTAGTGTTGATCAGAATAAGTAAAGAGAGTAATGTCTGAGTACGTTCAGTTTTGCTCAGCTGTTTAAAAATCAAATAATGTAAGAGGTTTATCAGCACAGTCATTTATAATTTTTCTAAGGGGACGTTTCAGCATTAAAACGGCTTTGACCAACCCCCCGGTTCTACCCATTCCAGACTTTACAAAAAGGTTCATCGTACAAAGAGACGCTTCAAATGCTGGTATCGCGGCAGTTTTACTGCAAGAAGAGGATCGAGATAGACGCCCCCTTGCTTACATATCGCGACGACTTGCAGGGCCAAGAAATAGGGCATGATAAACGATTTCGGGTATGTCTACCCAGGGAATTAGTTCGCCCGGTATTTTACTACTTTCATAGTTCATTGGCAGGTGGTCACCTTGGTGTGCATAAAACAATTGACAAAATTAAGGAACATGTTACTTGGCCGAACCTTGTAGGGGACGTTCGCAGGTTGGTGGGGGAGTGTCGTTCGTGCATGATGGCTAAGCCTGATTCTTGAACCAGGAAGGGCCTGTTTTGTTCGGAACGTGAGCAGGCGCCTATGGATAAGGTATGTATCGATCATGTGGGACTGTTACCTCGCATCAGGGCGGGGAATCGGTATATTTTAGTGGTGGTCGACGCCTTTTCGCGTTTTACTTGGCTCATTCCTGTTCGCACCACGACCGCTCTTAATACCATAAGTCATCTTACCCGGATTTTCTCCCTCTTTGGTCCTCCTAGATCACTGGTTAGTGACAATGCCCTTGCCTTTCTTTCTAGGGAGTTTAAAAGGTATTGCTTTGGCAATGGAATTAAGCATATTATCACCTCTATCTATTATCCCCAGCCATCATTTGCGGAGCGAGTGAATAGGAATTTGGAGGCAGCACTTATAATTTATCATGCCAAATCATGAACTAAATGGGATCATTCTGCACCCTGGTTGAATCTAGCCTTTAATTCAGCCCAGCATGAGGCATTGAAGGCAACTCCTGCTAGTCTCATGTTGGCCTATCCCTTAAATTCCCCACTTTCTATCTTGTGGGATATTAAGGACTTGCTGCCTGAGAAAGTGGATCCCCAGATTATTCAACAAAACTGGGCTAGAGCTCGTAGTAACATCGAGCAGGCTCATAGACATCTGAGGAGCCGTTATAACATAGGTAGGAAACCCTTTGTGGCCATGGTGGGAGACCAGGTCTTCGTCCGTAATTTCAATCCGCAAGGTCAGTCACCAGGACTAGGTGCCGGTAAATTTTCCCATCCTTTTCTTGGGCCATATGTTGTACGTAAGGTGGTTGGACCAGTTAGTCTTCTTGTACAGGAACCTCAGGGGAACAAGACCTTACGAGTTCATGCGAGCGCATGTGTCACAGGTTAAAGGTGCGCCTCGTTATACTTTCGATGGGTCCCACTGTGGTCCCTAAAAGGGGAGATGTTTTAGTTTTGGTGGGGGAAATTGAGCCGTGTCACGGCTCAGCTCATTTGATTTACCCGCGAGATTATTTCACTTGTTTTCGCCGCAGCGTGATCGTTGAACGCTGTTGGCGCTGGTGCGCGAAGCAACAGTTCTGTGGAGGACGGCTCGGTCGGGATATGGCGACAGGACGGAAGCGGCGGAGAGTCAACTGGTGCCTGCCGATTAAGGACTGCGATGAGATGGCTGTTTGCGAGCATGTGGGAAGGACGGAATGCTCGCTTGCTTAGCGTGGTTCTCCATGACCAGCTGTTGTTTGTTGGGCCTAGCACTCGAGTGTAACAGGAAACTGCATTAGTGTGGTTCTCGTCACCTGGCTAATGCCGAAAATTTCATATACTCGTATTATATTTAATGATCATTACTTTATTATGTGGTTGGTACTTGTGGCCAACATTTTGTGATTTGAAATACTTCAGAGAATATCATCGTGTGCCAGGTGTCTACTGTGAATAATTCTTAATTTGTTTCGTAGTGTATGGCACAGTATGCACTACCATCGATCATTTTATGAAAGTTCTGTCCAAATTATTATTACATTAGACTTTGTTAAAATTGGTGCGTTTAAATTGCAAATTTCTTAATTCTACTAATATTGCTTGGGATAAACCCATCTATTTATTGATATTGCCATATTTGTGTATTAAATTGTGTTTCTTCTCGAGACTGACTGAACTGATTTTGGAACACGTGGGGCGAGTAAATGAAAATTTGCTAGATAACACAACCGTCGTGAAATTGAAATTTGACAGTGTTTACTCATGTCACCAGTCGTAATGTTATTTCTGTCTTGTAGCTTACTTAACTGATATAACATAATTTAGAAATTTTGTGTATTTGTCACGAAAGGTGAACTGATGTCACATGAGAGAAAAATAAGTGACATTTGTGTAGGGTTTACATAAGCTTAAGTGAAATCAGGAGCTAAAAAAACCTGATTATCATTGCCACATTTTTTGTTTTAAGCAGGCAGTAGGGAATTTGTTGCACTCTTGCCAAATTGGATGTTTTTAAGGTTTGATTTACATGTAGTAAAAATCACAACTTCAATATTTTTCTGGTGTAATTGTTAATATTTGTACATGCTGCACTATTGTACAATATAATATACCCTTTACTAACAGTACCTTTATGTAATGTTTCAGTGTGGGGGCTGCATGTTCTTCTAGAGAATGTTTTTTAAAAAAATTTATTGCTAAAATTTCCTTTTAAACTGCTAATTGTATTAACTTGGATGTATAACCAATTATTGTTAAATAATAAATTTGTGTCAAAATGCTTGTACCAAATAAATGTGCCTACACCTTCCCCATCCTGGCTCTGCTACTGTCTGTACATTACAATATAAACCAAGCAACCTTTTGGCCAAAATTAGCACATATGAAAATATACATAGATATGTACTATATTACGCAATACAAAAGCCACATGATGGTATTGCAATGTCACGTGATATTACAGTGTCACATGAGAAAAACAAACTGGCCATTTGATAAGTCCTAAACATATGAAAATATACATAGACACATAATGTTTAGAATTGTATGATGCAGTTCAGCTGCTATGAACCATTCAGGCTAGCAGCAGCAAAGCCAATAGAACATCAAATACATCTCAGAGGTTCAAGGACACAATAGTGAGCCAAATGAGGAACTGCATACAGTATTACATAATATAACAATCGTGTGATACTATTACAATGTCACATAATAACAATAAACCAACCATTTGGTGAGAACTACACCATAAAGTACTACACCTTCATGTAATACATACACATGTAAAGTTGAAACGTTATGAGGCAATACCACCAAAAACAAGGAGCATAAAACTAAACAACAAAAACAAAATCAATATCTAGACAATTGGTGAACTGGCAGTTACATCAATAGCCTAGTCATTTACTTTGTCAAGATCTCAACTACATCATTAATAACCATTATGTGCTCTATGAGAAATGTGTAATGAAGAGTACAGATGAATTAGTTAGACATCTGAATGAGATGCACGTGCCTGAGAGTGCTACCTGACATTCTTTTGATGTTGTTAATCTATGTACTAACATAGCAGTACTTGAGTCCATTGAGCTAGTTAGGCAAAAACTTCTGCTACATAAAAAATTAGATGTCCCTCAGCTTATGGAATTAGTTAAACTGTTGTTCCTTGTTCTTTCCCATACTTACTTCCTTTTTAATGGAAAATTCCTTAAACAGCATAATGACCTTGGCACCCTTGCCAATGTCTTCCTTGATAATAATTAACATAAAATTTAAAATAACAGTTCTTAAATTGTTAAATTACTACAAAATAAATGTAGATGACACTATCATTTTTGTAGGTGGTGACATTAGTGATGCACATGTATTACATCGATTATTTGATGGCATTCACCCCCCATAACATTCTTGTAGAAACTGAACAGGACAGGGAATAAATTTCTCGAAACGTGGAATGAAAAAGTATGAGGGGAGACCTCACTTCAGTATTTGCAGAAATCCCACTGCTAGAGATACTATCAATAATAATAACCCAGGTCTCCTAGAAACATACATTCTTTTTTCCATGATGACTAGGTTACCATTATCAGGTCACAATGTTGAAAAAGAACTTAACACATTGAAATATATTGCTGATGGAAATGAATTTAACCCACAGGTTGTAGTAACATTATACAGTAAGAAAATAAAAAGAAGGATAAGGCTTATAACTTTGAAATAACATTGGAAAAAATAAATGAAAAACCAAAGCCTAAGCAAGAAGTCCTGTCTTATTGTGGGTAATTAAACAGCTTTCCAAAAGAGGTAATATAATTATATCATTTAAGAGAGTAATAGGGTAGGAACACAATTACAACATGACATTGGAGGAGAACCTGTATTTGACTACTCTGGAGTTTACAAAATAAGTTCTCAGCAATGTGATAAAATGTACATAAATCATGTAGGCATGAAACTAAGCATTAGATACAAAGAAAATGCATATCCCAGTAACTCATCTACTTTAGGCACCCACGTGAGAGAATGTAGTCACACTTTAGGGAACATCTCCGAGCAGATGGAACTGTTACAAAAGTAAATATAGGTATTAACATGAACCTATTAGAAGAGACTGAAATTTCTGGGAACTTGCTTGTACATCCTGGTAGAGCTCCTAATGAACAGGACAATTTAAAGATAGAAATTACTTGAATAACTTTTTTGGCATATTCAAAAGCTTACTTATGACAGGTTAAGGTAGGACAATGTCTCAATATATATCTTTATTTTTAATTTACATTCCCTCCCCATCCATCCTCTCTTTCATACACCATACATTTTTTCATTGGTACAGTTTTGATGATATATGTTTACATAAATATCTGTTAATGAGTAGCAGATGTGTGCAGTTTCTCATATTAATAATATGTCTTTTGTTTTTGTCGTCCAGTGTTTTCTGTGTGTATTACTGGCAATATTATAATGATTACATGCTGATGGACAACGTTCATAAGTTACTTAATATGGCTAAGCCACAGTTCCTTGGTGTGTAGTTAACTTCCCTTCCAAATTCGTAATATTTTTACATTTACATTTATTTGTTACATGAAGTTTTGATAAAGTGACCTCCCCCGTTATCACATCATTGTTAGCTGCTCATAGCAGCTTCTGCCTAGATATTGTTTGTATCTTTGGCCACATTTCCACTTATATTAACATTTTCATAATGTGTTATGAGAGAATTTGTGACTACATCTTCCTGAGACTGAAATATTGCAATACATTAAATATATACCTGTTCTGGTATCAGTGTCCTAATACTAGAATTTTTCTGCACACCTGTTCTAAAATAATTCATAATATATATGCCATTTTTTATGTTATGGATACAAGAATTTTAATTTGCTTATACCTCTACCACTACCTCCTCTTGTTAAACTTAATGTGTTCATGTTTTTAGCTACTTTTAATATGTACCTTGCATTGTCAGTAGAGACATAATACTGAATGGGTCCCCTCTTTTTGAGTTCATACAGTTCTATGATACAGAAATAAGTTCAGAACTAGATTCATTTGGTTATGGTCACAAATTTGTATATGTTTTCTTATTGTTAAATTCACTGTTAGGTTGTCATACTGTTGCATAATAAAAGCTGTATTGGGCATATACAAGGTTCATATTAGTGGTAAATTAGGTCAATAAAATTCGTTAGTGCTTGATAGGAGGGTCACACATGTTCTAATAACATGAATAAAAAAATGGCTCTGAGCACTATGGGACTTAACATCTATGGTCATCTGTCCCCTAGAACTTAGAACTACTTAAACCTAACTAACCTAAGGACATCACACAACACCCAGTCATCACGAGGCAGAGAAAATCCCTGACCCCGCCGGGAATCGAAGCCGGGAACCTGGGCGCGGAAGGCGAGAACGCTACCGCACGACCACGAGCTGCGGACGAACATGAATAATTACAGTTTCTGCACAACACCATTAGAAGCGGTTTTGGCCTTGGTGTATCAATTTGCTTATATTATGTGTATTCTTGAACTTCTGGACTCAGTGTTGGAATTGTTTGGCTGTTGTTTGGTTTTTATGCTCTTTCTTTTTTTGGGGTAACCCCACTTATAATATTACAGCATTACATATGTTTGTATATTTTTCTTATGGTGTATTTCTCACAAAATGGTTGGTTTGTTGTTATTATGTGACATTGTAATATCACTGGATTTAGTGATAGTATCACATGATTGTTATACGAGGGTTGTCCACAAAGTACGTTCCGTTTCTATTTCTATCTGCGGCAGTGCTACTATCGCAGTTCTGAGCATGTGCGGCTGTTACTCTGACTCAAGGAGAAGACATGTACGCCATTTTCAGATCGTTGCAACCGACGTGTGCTTTGTAGTCCTTATTTATAATGTCAGCCGCAACTGAAAACGCCGCAGGGCGCAATTTCTTAATGGTCTCGCAGAAACCATGTGCATTGATTGTTTGGCCTTGTCGTAAGAAATCAATCAGCAAAACGCCTTTTCTGTCCCAAAAAAACGGTGCACATGACTGTTACAGGTGTCAATATTTGCTTAGGCTTAACCTTCGTTGGGGATGAAGTGTGCTTCCATTCCACTGATTGCCGTTTTGTTTCAGGGATGTCGTACGTCACACAAGTTTCATCTCCAGTGCCTATCCGAGAAATAAATCATCGCCTTCTTCATTATAGCGTGTCAAAAACTGAAGTGTACTGCCCATCCGCTATTTTTTGTGTTGTTCAGTAAGAATTTTGGGTACCCAACTTTAGCATTTTAATGTTCGGATAATAAGTTGCCGTCTCTTTAATCTGAGAATAGATTATCAATGCAGCTAGCTGCTATCTCTGTGTAATGTCCTGTCTGTATAGACGTGTATCTGTTGTCTTTAAGATCCCTTAACCTTCACACATAAGTCTATACAGTAAAGTAAGGCCCTCCCAGTTCTTGGCTGATCCGTGATAAGACAGGCGAAAAATTAGACTAATGGAGGATTCTTAGTATTATCTCTATTTTCATTCGTTCTCTCTCTTTCTCTCCTTTATCTATGTATAGTTTTTAATACAAAATTTCATTATGTGATATAGTGATCAAAAGAATCAGCCAAATAGAATCTTTGGTGGAGTCCTTTGTCTTGGTAATCAGCGGCTGGCTCGCTGTAAGAGACCTTTACATTTATTGTTACTGTTAAACACTGTAGTCAGTCGAGAGAATCAATCGTTTGGACAATTTGTTCCTTTTACGAAAGATTGCGAATTCCAGATGTGTACGAAGCCTTTTTGGACGATTTAACACAGACGCAGTGATTGCAGGCTCTCTTCAACACAGCTGAAACTTCCCCACTAATTACAGGGCCAACGTGATCAACAAATGATTCAGGAAAAACTCATTCGTTCATTCACTACAGAATAAAGAAGTCACAAACCTTATTTATGGAGGAAATCATGTATTAAACCCATCTCCATTACATGTCCAGATCTCCGGTGATTCCACGCCTTAATTATTTTCCTTTTACAATCTCTTTCTCTTCAAAACAAACCGCTAGCGGCACAAATGTTAATTGGCTCGCTTTAGCGAGAAGAAAAGCAAAATATGTATCTCTCAGAAACACGTCAATCCCTCAACAGATACTCCAGAAGCTGTCCTAGTTACCACTCTGACAAGCATGGAGAATGCATATATGCATCTCTGTTATTGCAAAGAATAAATGCACTAGAAAATACTTTGGCGTCAACGAGCTGTCGCCGAATATATTTCGAGAAAATCAGATCAGATAACTTTTCCAAAGTGAATGAATGTAGATGGTTTGATTGAAAATGATTAATCGGTGAGTGGTAGAGGGAATTTGCTGTGGGGACATTACAATGCCCCTCGCAGCGAGCGAAGTTTGTGAGCCTAATTTTTATTTACAGAACACTCTTCGTGAGCTATCTGTTAGTGTGGGTAACCCGGAAGTGATGAGTGTCAGTCCTCCAACTGAAAAAAAAAAATTATGTATAAGACAGACGAAGAAAAGAAACATTGAAAACAGAAGAAATGGAGAGACAGGTACCGCAGCTATATTGCTTTTACGTGCATCAAGGTGTTATGTCTGCTGTGCACAACCAAGGAAGATGCTTTCATGAAACTATTATCAGGGTCTACCCATTCGGGAACTTTCTTAAGCAGGGAAACCTTGGAAAACCTCTTAAGCCTAGACCCCCAGCCTACGGTACATAGAAGATAGGAAAGCCTACAGAAGAGAAAAAATAATTTTGAAATTGATCTCTAAAGGAAAGATAGGGATAGATTCATATAACGATTTGGAGAAGAGTGATTTGTGCCTCTAGCTAAAAAAAATTTTACAATCAATAACTCGAGTTTTTTTTTACAATCTTGTTCCCAGGACAATATCTTGCGGTGCTGAAACTCCTCCGGATCTTGCATGTCCTCGACGTCCACATTTGTAGTCGGTCTTCTACGCGGCCCACAATGGGAAGAGTAGAAGGGACAGGGATACCAGATTTTACATGCAACATTCATTCCAAAAGAATTAGTAATGACCGAAATGGAAACTCTTCCTGTAAAAGAACTGGTTAGGTTGCTCCGTCCAAGATTCTCCTTCTTGAAAACAAAATCCCTATGGCTGCATGCATCCTTTTTCTTACGATGTACTGAAAGGAATTTAGCCATTGACTTAAGGTTTCCATTTATCCATTGACTAATGCTATTGCCGAAAACATCATAATATTTACTCTAGTTTGAATTTTCTTTTGGACTTCGCATATCACTTAATCACCACTTGTGCTTATAAGTCCAAAAATTCTGACACATTTTCTGTCAATGATTTACTCTTCGTAATTTAAAGGATTCATGCAACTTGCAGTAGATTTTGGATTCAAATCATCGAATAATGGAAAGTGTGGTTCATTTTATACAAAGACATAATCCATCATTTCCTTGAAAAGTCATATCATTTATCTATACTCATAAAAATTTTATCCTAAATACATATATTTCTCCGCTTGATTGCTGTAATGTAAAAGTTATTAGTGGTGAGGAATGTGGATTCACTTCTTTCATTTATTTTCTGATTCATCCGGCATTCATACATGCACATATATGGAAATGGATTTTCAAACAAAATTCCAAAGTGAATAAGACCTATTAAATAACTTCTAATTCTATGAATATTAACTTCTTTCGACATTCAACAATAAATCAAGAACTCTTAACCTCTAATTATGACACTTTTCTGAAGTTGAACATCAATCAGTTTCCCCTCGCGTTTGATGCGAGACTTTTACAAAGCATATCTGTGTCGTCTATATCGATTCTAATTCTCGCGCCGACATCAATTGTTTTGCGCGGGAAATTATCTTTGCAGCGTTAACCGTCACTCATGATTCACTGCCTAAACGCGTCACTTCACACGTTTACACATCTAAGCGTGCACTTGAAATTATATATGAACATTCACTGGAAACCTCTTTTGATTATGCAGCGTCATTTTCGGGAAATATTTCTTTCTTCTTGAAGGTCATTCAGATCCTTTATAATTCTTGATGACATTAGCAATGCTAAAGTTCTATTGTTACCCAAACACAGGTGAAGCCTATCTCCACTATCTTCTTTACAGCACTCGATAGTTATAGTTATTCACTATTTCTACAATCTGAGTCACTGATTAATTATTTCAGTTTAAAGTTTTCTAACACTAAACACACACAGTTTATTGTTATGTTTTTATGAGCGTTCATCTCTGTCACTCGCAACACCATTCATCCCTATCTTCCAATCTTCATTAAATTTTTTTCAAGTCGTTATGGGAAAATAGCCCTTTACTTTTGTTAGATCCCAGGTATGCTAACAGATAAGTCCCAGGGTTCGGAATTTGTAGAATAATGTATGGGCCAGTATATAATAACTCCCATTTCTTTATACTCTTCTTTATTAAGGATGATTTGGTATGTCTTTTGATTAGTATCTTCTCTCCGACGTGGTACGCCTGTCCCCTCTTGATTAATTTGTCATAGTGTTGTTTTCTCCGATCAGCCTTTTGCGTCATATTTATGATGGCTTGTCTTATTTTTTCTTCCCAAGGCATCTCAGTTTCCTGAGTTTTGGGCATATGTTCAGTCCAGAAGTTTTCTTCTTTTGCCTCGAACATCAATTCGTGAGGTATATAACCAGTGGGGGAGTGGGGCATGTTGTTGTATATCTGCTCAAATTCTTTCACATAATTTGCCCACGCAGTCTGTTTATTATGGCAATAGGTCCTCATAAAGCGATTGAACTATCTAAAAATTCTCTCAACCAAATTGCCTTGTGGGTGGTAAAATGATGTTAGTATGTATTTCACACCGACTTGAGACAAAGCCTGTTTCTATTGGAGTCCCGTGAATATCTTAGCATTGTCTGTTGTTATCGCCTTAGGTATACGAACATGTGGAAGATAATCCCTAGTCAATCTTATTACAATTACTTTGGCTGTAGCCGACTTTATCGGGTATAGCTTTACGTATTTCGTACACACATCAAGAAATGCCAACACATATCTAACACCTCCTCTTGAAGTAGTTAACGGTCCACACAGATCGCACGAAATTAATTCTTTTGGTTCTCGGACTAATATAGAGCATAATGGGTGCTTACTCCCTTTTGAATCCGGCTTTGTTTTTTGACAGATTATGCCTTTCTTCAAGACTTCATGCACCCTGCGCTTTATGTTGGGAGAATAACAATACACACTTATCTTGTCTGCACATTTTGTCGCACCGAAACGTCCCCAGGTTAAATGGGTGAACCATACGAGTTTCTCTATTTGCGCCTCAGGTATACATACACACCAACGGACTTCGTTTGTCCTTCCACAGCGGAAAAATAATACACCATTTACCCGCTTGTAATAATTTGCCATCTGATCCGAAGGATGCTGTTGTAACCTTTGAATGACACTTCCCCATTGAGCATCTCTTTTCTGCAACTGTGCCATATGCGCACACAAATTGACGTAGTACGTCTTATATGGATTTTCGTGCAGCAGCAGTACAGGGAATTCTGAGTTATTATTTACTGCAATCTCTTTAGTCAAACCCTGTGGTGACCTTGATAGAGCGTCAGCAATAATGTTTTGCTGTCTTGAGACATGCACGATCTTAAATTGGTATTGTTGCAGAGCAAGAGTCCATCTAACCAGTCTGGGGTGTAACAGTTTACACATTTGTAAAAACGTTAATGATTGATGATCGCCATGTACGACAGTCTTTGACCCATATAGATAGTAATGAAATTTTTTAAATCCCCAGATGACCTCAAGAGCCTCTAATTCTGTCGTCATCTAAGTTCGTTCACAGTTGGACAAAACACGACCAGCAAACGCAATAGGACAGAAGGTGAGTTGTCCATTTATCTTGCGTACTTGGAAAAGGCACGCTCCAATACCCACATTCGAAGAATCTGTTGACAAGTAAAATTCTTCTTGCATGTCCGGATGGTACAAAAGCGGTGCATTTACTAATTGCTTCTTTATGTCTTCGAATGGTTCTTGACACTCTAATGTCCAGAGCCAGGGCACATCCTTCTTCAGCAGACTATTTAGAGCTGCTGCGTTCATCGCCTGATTTGTTATGAATCTTCCAAAAAAATGAGGCAAGGCCCATAAATCCTTTTAATTGCCTCCTATTCCTGGGTGTTGGAAACTTACTAATTGCAATTAGCTTCTCCTTGGTTGGTAAAATTCCCTTTGCGTCAATTATATGCCCCAGGAACTTGATTCTGTTTACTGCAAAATGGGATTTCTGTAGGTTAGCAGTTATTCCCGTGGTTTTGAACACATCCAACACTCGGTTCAGTAAGGTAATATGCTCCTCCCAAGTTTTCGATGCAATAAGCAAATCATCAACAAACACTGTTATCCTGCTTCTGAGTTCTGGGCCTAGTGCATAATCTAGAGCTGCTATAAAGATTCCAGCACTAATGTTCAGTCCGAAAGGAACTACAGTGAATTGGTAACTTCTTCCGGAAAAAATGAAAGCCGTATACTTCCTTGATGACTCATCCAGCTTGACTTGCCAATAAGAGCTCCGCAAATCAATGCTCGTCAAATATTTGACATCCTGGAACAGTTGTACAAGTTCGTCTATGTTTTCCGGATGTGTTCTCACTGGAATTATGATTTTATTTATTTCTCTGGCGTCGAGTACCAGACTAACAGTCCCATTTGCTTTTGGCAAGACTAACAATGGGGAGCAGTATGGGCTTGTAGAGGGTTCGATCAAACCCCATTTCAACATGCGATCTATTTCCTTTTGAACTTGAGCCTTTAACCTCCAGGGAACAGGATAGAAAGTTCTACAATACGTTTTGTGCGGCTTAACGTAGAGATGGCATCTGTATCCCTTAATAACTCCTGACCTTTCATCAAAAACGTTTTCATACGTTAATGATAATTCATTGAGCTGCTTCTTCTGATCTTCGATAATGCAGTCGGATTCATTTAACTTTCCAAAACTACTTGATCAAAATGTTCTTTGACTTGGAACTCATTAATTATGTGCGGTTTAGAATTTTCGGCCGTCCTGATTACTTGCACACTGATCCCACAATTATATTTTCTCGTAAGGCTTTTTTTTTTCAACAACTCCAACTCAATTTCTTGTTTATTAACATTCAACCAAATTTTTCCTGTTTTGAAATCTATTCTGCATCCGTATTGACGGAGGATGTCGACTCCGATAATGCAATCTACCACCAAATTTTTCACAACAAAGAATGTGCTTAATATTGCTACATTTCCGAATTCCACAACAAGTAGTGACTGCACCTTTACATTAGCTGATCGAGCCCCAACGGCGCCTATTATTCTGCAATTTTGAACTGGAAAAACTGGTACTCGTCTTATATTCCTGATCCTGTTGAATAGTGCCTCCGAAATAACATTTGTGGTTGCAGCTGTGTCTAAAACCGCCACTATAGGTACGGTCTCCATAATGACTTGCACTTCGACTACTGCAACCTGTTCCTTATCCTCATCTTGTGGTTCTAAGTCCTCGGTCGGTTCATCTGCCAGTAATCGTCCATCATTATACGTTAGCATGGGTACACATATCCTGTTGCCCCTCAACCAGTTGTTAACCGCTCCTCTGGGGCATGAGGGGCCCTTACGAGTTTGTTGGATTTTGATTTGTCTGCTGGTTGACGTCATCCATCACTTCGGTAATTACCGGTTGATTCGGAGATGTCCGTCCCCGCTGATGTTGGCTATTTGAATTCATTCCTCCCGTTTGATTCCAATTTCTATTATTGTTATTATTCCAGGCTTGGGGTCTCAAATTTCTTTCGTTCCCCCACACGGGGTTGTATCTTTTCCCGTTCCTGTTGTTCCTTGAATAGCCCCTCGCAAGACCATTGCCGGGATTACTATTGAGATTTTGAGGGGTTCTTCCCTTATTTAACGATCTCTGTTCATTCCTTCTAAGTGTCGATTGATCGCCATTGGTATAACCCATACTTCCACCTTGCCTACCGTTTGGCGGAGGTTCTATCGCCCTATATTGAAAACTATTATTATGGGCTTTCTGGTTGTTCTCTTCGATAATATCTATATGGTCTAACTCCATGATGAACGACTCCAAGTCTTTGTCGTTGCCGTAAATCAACTGATTCCGGATGCTAGTTGGTAGTCTTACCTTAAGTATGTTTATTATGTCTGGCAAGGGCATAGGTCTGTCCCAGTATCTCGTTTTATTTATATATTTTTCGAAATACCTTCTAAGGCTTCATTTCGAAAAGGAGAAAGGCTCTGGGTAGAACACCTCCTGCCTTAGGCGTTCCTGTACCCCTTCTGACCAGAACTTTGCTAAAAACGCCTTCTCAAAATCGTCATATGTCGGGCAAACAGAAGTCATGTCTGAGGCCCAGATAGCCCCCGAACCTTGTATATATCCTGTAACAAAACTGATCTTCTGCCACTCCGACCAATTTCTGGGTAGCACTCCTCTAAAACTTCGAATAAAAACAATTGGATGGACCCCACTTTTGTCAGGGTTAAAAATCAGGAATTGCCGATGCTTTATCATTTTTTCTTCGGCATGGCAAAGGCTTTCGTAATCTCCGGTAGATACGAATTCACGCGAACAACAAGGTTGTGGCAATTTAATGTTTGAATTACTTGCACAAGTCGGTATTGTGTGCGAATGGGCAGTAACTGGCTCTACAGTCGTTGCCAACTTCTGCTGCTGCCCTGTATTCATTTGTTCTGAGCTTTGTTGTGAAGCGCGCATCGACTCTTCTATCGTTTGTTTCCAATGCTCAAAATCAGCACCTAACTGCTGTCGCACCTACTCAAGTCCTTTCGCAAACAAATTCTCTTCCTGTTTGCCAGATAAATTCTGGAATGCTGCCTTAACATTTTGCTCAATATTTTCACACATTAGCCTTTTGTTTTCTAATGTGATTTCGGATAATTTACCCGTTAATACGTCACTTTGGTAGTCTATAACGTCATGAAGCTCTGTCAGATGTTCAACGCTTTCCTTTAGGTTAGTCTGTGTGCGTGCCAATTCAGGAAGTTGCGCAATTGCACATGCCATGGCGTCTTGCTTTTGTACTAATTGCTGAACCATTTCCACTTGTTCCCGTACGATATCTATCTTAATAGCCACATACTCCTTCATTTCGACACGTACGCGCTGAGTAGATTCCTCACATTGTGCTTTCACCAATTCTATCTGTGCAGTTAATTTTCGTTCCGTCTCTTCGGCCTGATCTTTGAGTTCCTTGGTCTTCGCCTCTATCCGCTGCTCTAATTCGGAAAAACTGTATTGTAACTGCTGCTTAATCTCTGTGTGGAATAATGTCATCTCTTCTTGAGTCTGAGTGACTGTCACTAATTGTGCTTTAATATCGGTTTTCAGATTTTCGTGCCCCTCCGTAACTGAGGCTAATTTCGTATTAAAATCATTTTGCCCTTCAGTAACTGAGGCAAATTTCGCATTAATGTCGGTTTTCAAAGTATTCATGGTCTCGGTTATCATCTGCATCTGTCTCATGATAATTACCAATGGATCTAATCCCTGCTGCGTACTCGCTGTTACACCCGCAGCCGTGTCTACAGGGCGTTCTGTTGCGCTATCTGTAGCCATCGGTCCTACAACACTTCTTACTGCTTCCGTTATTATCAGTGCTAACAGCTGAATGCTTATGCGTGCTGCTTCGCTCTGCTTGATTCATCCTAAACATTGCCCTAGTTAAAGCCATATAAATGTTCTACTGTCACTAACTGTACTAGCAGACTTTAATAATAAAATAATAGATCTGGCCTTTTCTCAGCGCCCAGCATGCTGTCTTTCGGTTATCATCTGCATCTGTCTCATGATAATTACCAATGGATCTAATCCCTGCTGCGCACTCGCTGTTACACCCGCAGCCGTGTCTACAGGGCGTTCTGTTGCGCTATCTGTAGCCATCGGTCCTACAACACTTCTTACTGCTTCGTTATTATCAGTGCTAACAGCTGAATGCTGATGCGTGCTGCTTCGCTCTGCTTGACTCACCCTAAACATTGCCCTAGTTAAAGCCATATAAATGTTCTTCTGTCACTAATAATAATAAATCTGATCTTTTCTCAGCGCCCAGTGTGCTATCTTTCAGTTTTATTTGTGGATCCAATTATATCACCTGCGAGTCTTTCCTCTCTTTTCCAAGCGTCAGTTAGGTTAGCTCGTCGTAGTTGACATGAAACAGAGAACCAAATTATTTTAGCAACGTCCAAAAACGTGTCCTGACACGGATTGGCCATTTTAACATTTTAATGTTCGGATAATAAGTTGCCGTCTCTTTAATCTGAGAATAGATTATCAACGCAGCTAGTCGCTATCTCTGTGTAATGTCTTGTCTGTATAGACGTGTATCTGTTGCCTTTAAGATCCCTTAACCTTCACACATAAGTCTATACAGTAAAGTAAGACCCTCCCAGTTCTTGGCTGATCCGTGATAAGACAGGCGAAAAATTAGACTAATTGAGGATTCTTAGTATTATCTCTATTTTCATTCGTTCTCTCTATTTCTCTCCTTTATCTATGTATAGCTTTTAATATAAGATTTCATTACGTGATATAGTGATCAAAAGAATCAGCCAAATAGAATCTTTGGTGGAGTCCTTCGCTTGGTAATCAGCGGCTGGCTTGCTGTAAGAGACCTTTACATTTATTATTACTGTTAAACACTGCAGTCAATCGAGAGAATCAATCGTTTGGACAATTTGTTCCTTTTACGAAAGATTGCGAATTCCAGATGTGTACGAAGCCTTTTTGGACGATTTAACACAGACGCAGTGATTGCAGGCTCTCTTCGACACAGCTGAAACTTCCCCACTAATTACAGGGCCAACGTGATCAACAAATGATTCAGGAAAAACTCATTCGTTCATTTACTCCAGAATAAAGAAGTCACAAACCTTATTTATGGAGGAAATCGTGTATTAAACCCATCTTCATTACATGTCCAGATCTTCGGTGATTCCACGCCTTAATTATTTTCCTTTTACAATCTCTTTCTCTTCAAAACAAACCGCTAGCGGCATAAATGTTAATTGGCTCGCTTTAGCGAGAAGAAAAGCAGAATATGTATCTCTCAGAAACACGTCAATCCCTCAACAGATACTCCAGAAGCTGTCCTAGTTACCACTCTGACAACCATGGAGAATGCATATATGCATCTCTGTTATTTCAAAGAATAAATGCACCAGAAAATACTTTGGCGTCGACGAGCTGTCGCCGCATATATTACGAGAAAATCAGATCAGATAACATTCCCAAAGTGAATGAATGTGGATGGTTTGATTGAAAATGATTAATTGGTGAGTGGTAGAGGGTATTTGCTGTGGGGACATTACACAACGTGAGCAACGTTTCCGAAATTTCAGTTTTTCAGTACCAATTTCACGAATTAGTGATCGTGAGATTTGCGGAACTTCCATAGCAAGGGCACTAAGTGTAAACTTACGGTTGTACTTAATCTTCTCTTCAATTGTGTGAACCATTTCATCAGTAACCACAGACGGGCGTCCACTTCGTTCTTCATCGTGCACTTGATCACGTCCTTCATTGAACAGTCTGACCCATCTATTAACCATTGAATTACTCATAGCTTTTTCTCTGTAAACCTCGTTGATTTGCCGATGAATTTCCTTTGGTTTAACTTCCTCTGCATTTAGAAAACGAATCACAGATCTGATTTCACACGCCGCTGCATTTTCAGTTACGGCTGACATTATAAAGAAGCACTACAAAGCGCACATCGGCAGCAGTGATCTGAAAATGGCGTACATGTCTTTACCCTGAGTCAGAGTAACTGCCACGCATGCTCGGAACTGCGATCCTCATTTAGCTACACTATTGTATCCTCGAACCTCTGATATGTATTTGATGTTCTGTTTGTTTTCTGCTGCTAGTCTGAATGCTTTATAGCAGTTGAACTGCGTCATACAATTTTACATTATGTGTCTATGTATATTTTCATATGTTGTAGATCTTATCAAATGGTCAGCTTGTTTTTACATGTGACATTGTAGTATCATGTGACGTTGCAATAGAATCATGTGACTGTTGTATTGCACAATATAGTAGATTTCTGTGTTTCTTTTCACATGTTGTTTTGACCAAAAGGTTGGTTTGTTTTCATCATGTCATATTATAATACTATCATGTCATTATTATATACTATTGTACTAAAAAATTTATACTGAGGGGACACAGAAAACCTTCTTATACAATTGTATCTTCTTTTACTGTATTGCTTGTATTGTAGATGCAGTTCATGAATATCTTTCTGTGACTGTACTATATAGTACACAAACTTGGTGTCTTGTTCTTTGGCCTAGGGTCTTTGACTTCAGCCTTGTAGCTTTTTTGATCAACTGTTTTGTGTTAGCCTACTGGGCCTTGCTGTTCCTGAGCGTTGGTACTGTGCACTTATTGCTCTTACTTGTTATCGTGGTTTTCGTTTTTTCAGCGTTGTTTTCTTCTTGGTTAAGCCTGTCTTATGGCTTTAAGAATCAATATTCTTATATTTTCAAGTCAGTATTTGATATCTACTTTCCTAGTTAAATAGCATGTATGTGATGTTATCACTATAGACATTTTTCGTAAGTACTCTTGTTCCCAGTAATAATGTAGCAAGAAAATGTAATTTTTGTTGAGGTTTACAGTTTTCAGTTTGTTTACAGTTTTGTTCAAGCAATGTGAAGTCGGTCCATGTACGAAACCAGTACTGAATAAATGTACCATAAGACAGCACACTGTTTATTATTCATTTCTCCAAGTTCAGTTCCAAGTCAGGTTCCAGATTTTCTTCGCTCTAGGACTGGGTGTTCGTGTTCACCTAATCATTTTATCTCATCTTCATGGTGGCACAAGGTCTTGAAGTGATGTAAAATAGAAAGATTTGCACCTGTCTGCCAAATAAGCCAGAGCCCCCAGTCATTAATGCCATATGATAATTCTCTTTGTACAACAACACTGAGAATATATGTAGCAAGTCAGTAAGCCTAACCCTACTTGACAAGTGCAGTGGAGAGGTGTGACAAATGGACCTGCATAAGCTTCGTTCACCTGAAATAACCATGTCTAAGTTTATAGTTACAGTCAGCATTCAAAATGAAACTTTTGCATACCAATCAAAGTCACTTTCTACATGAGTATATATTGTTTTATTTTGTAACATCAGATAAATTACAGATTTAGCTTATTGCATCATTTAGGTTGACCCACCTTCAGTAACATTATCTGGTCTCAACAAACCCTGGCACTACGTGCCTCCAAGGGAATGCTACTCCTATTTGTAAACTTTTCTCTATCTGTGTTGTCAGATATATCACTTTTCATAACACCTGTAACTAGCTCAAATAGTGACTAATGCTTATATTCATGCAGAATAACTATTGCCAGAGTTTTTGGACGTATATTTCTTATCCAAAGAGTATTTTTACCAATGAGCAGTTTAGTGCCCCTCACGTCAGAGGTAGGGACGAGTCCATGCCGCTGAGGCCAAAGGCTGTCTGTGCCCTCAAACTGCGTCTTACTTTTAGTTTCGCCGGAAATATTCCTACGCTAACCTCGCGAAACGTTTGAGACGCCACCTCTGCCCCTTCCGTGAATGGTTCTGCCCACTTTAGCAGCCGCACTTCTCCCATAACCGTTCTTTGTTTCCTTGTCAGATATGATTGCCTTGCATTTCTGTAAATTCTGTTGTTCTGCTAGAATGAAAGTTCAATACCAATCTAACCGAAATTCGGATTTAGATGTGGATTGTAACAATAAATGCCAAGTTTCCTGAAACATATTTTGCAATAATACATGCTTGCCATCAGCTTAAGGGATCACATAATGTTACGTTTGGAAATGGACGTGGATGGGGTTATAACACGTCACTGCCATGTCCAAATGTTTTAGAGAACTACTCAGTGTAACTGTTGAAATCCAAAAACAGGCTCACGTAGTAAGACTTTAAGGTAAAATAACGTCGCAATGACTGAGATGGTATGTGTATATGCGATGCAAGGTGCTGACAGCTACAAAGAGTAACTTATGATTTAAAACTAAAGATAAAATTCATGAGGAAGAAGAAGATATACCTGGAACAGCACCGAAATGGGAGAGAAGGTTAAGGACCATTATTGGTGGAGAAGCGTCGTTTGCTGACCCATCGAATAAGATAGAACGACGTGATGGGTAATGGTGATGGCTTCACTTAACATATACTAAGCGTTTCAGAACAATGTGATTGACTTTACAGCAATTCAGCCAGGTTTAAGTAATGGTTTTTCAAATTAAATATTGTTTAAAGTTTCATTAAAAGTAACTCACTGTTGTGTCAAGATGTCGCTATATTAATTTGTTATTATTTTGAACTAGAGCATGAATAGTATGAATATAATATAATTATATGAATATAATTAGATCACATGAGCTCAAAGACACGACAGTACACGCGTCAGTTAATGTTTCGTTCAGGTATCAACACAGTTAAGGAAAGCTGAAAGTAAATTTAAATAAAATAAAAATTAAACGTAAATGCATCACAACTGAAAATGAGCGCTAAACTCGTCAGCGACGTTTGGTCGTCGGTTCGTCTTCCCTGTTGTGGAAACAAGATAGCAAACCATCACCGTGTGAACGACGGCTGACTCGGGTGACAGATGATGATGATGAGCGTATGGCATTGGTTGGTACCGCAATACCACGAGCCGCGGACGTGATACAGATGTAGATTACGTTTGGAGCTGTGCCAAGACTTGGTGGGGATTAAATTCCAGGATGTAGTGATATGAAGAGTAAACGAGGAGTAATTGTGGTGCGCCTCCCCCATGACATGGTATACGGGTGGGGAACAGATAGCCAGTGGAGAATCGCAGAGCACTCATGTAGAGGAAGATAGGACTGACGGAGACAATCTTGCCGATTTTCGCAGAAGAAAACGATGTGTTGGGGAAAGGAAACCTTTACAGAATGAGGAGGTACGACATTCCATTTTATTTAGTTGTTCTGTTAGAACGTATCTTGCAGGTCGCCGATTTTGAGGCGGGTACAGGTATCTTTCTCCATCACTGACTATAGACAGAGTATTAGTCACCTGTGTTTTCTTAATCGTACCTCATCAGGCTACTGGATTCCCAGTCCGTTTTCACCCCTCCCCCTCCCTTCCCCTCCAACCCCTCTTCTAATACAAAAACCACAAACATCTGACTACATTTACTGCATCATCGAAGAAGATGGGCGGAGATTAATCGTCTGCTCTGTGCGACTCAGATAATATGTTTCCCATCATTTTGTCGAACACAACAGCATTCACAATCATTTTTCGTCTAGTGCTTCTGATCCCGTTACGATTTAAAGAGCTTCTAGTTATAGGAAAAAAAAGAGCTGCAGAATCGATGAATATTGGTAGGAATGTTGTATTGTTGGAACCCTCGGTTACTGCTGTGAATAATGGAACACCGCCGTCCTCAATAACGCGCCTGGGTGAAACAAGCGGCGCTGTGCGCCCCCTTCTGTTACGGCTTGCAGCTATCCGCAAAAACCACTTACCGACGGCAATATCCAAATCCGGCACAGTCGGCCGCAGCGCGGCGCTGCAGTCGCGCGGATTGCCTGCTGAAAGGACCGCCGGTGCGCGGCCGGGGATTACGCTGCACGTATTTTCCCGCCCCGGGAAGCACACATTTCCATTTCGCGCACCATATGCCCCCGCGGCCCAGTTTATAATACTTTAGCCGGAGTTCCGCATTCTAGCTTTTTCGCGTATTTCGTAAAAATATCCTCGCTACACAAAGCGGCACAAAATTATGATCGAAATTAGCCTCGAGTGTGAGAAGAAATGAAGTGAAAACAGGGGCTATGAAGGATAAGGACTTTCCAGTTTCAGAATAGGCAGATATTATTTCCAGTCAAAATAGCAGCTTTAAATTTTCACCTGTGCGTGCGTACCTTAATGCACTGCAGATGAATTTAACGGCCTTTGTTATTCCAGTTGCAGATACACTACTGTACACTACTATTTATCCTTATTCTGTTTTTTGAGCACCCTGGAGTGCGCGTTATAATAGTTCTTCTAGACGTTCTGTCGCAAAATTAACTTACACTTAGTGCACTGAAACAGTGGTATAGTATAAAATGTATTATTATCATTATTCCCTCGCTCCCTTCCGTTCCCAGTGTTTTAACTGATTTGACATGGCTCCCAAATTTCATATTACCTTACACCACATCTAACATCAGCGTTCATTTTCACACCCATTAATGTATCGCTCTTAATCGTGGTTCAGTTCTGTGGCCATGGATTGAAGTACTTGACAAAATATAGCAATCAGCGACTTTTTTGTATAGCTTTATTTATGTCAAGACGAGTTTTGGGATTTCATCCACCTCCTGCTTTCATAATATATTTAGATCATCAGTATAACGTTTTTATCGATTGCGTTTCGAATTCTGCAGTTTCCCTGTGCAGAATAACAATTGGTTTAGCTGTTTTCAGTTGCCTGTTTACGTTTAATTAATAGTGGAATGGGTAAGAAAACTTGACTATAAGTAGAACTTACTTAAACGTAAATGTGCAATGAATGTAAAGGCGAAAACGATTACAGAACAAAAGTAAATACACTTAAATATTAATTAAACGAAACTAGACTACTCGAGAAACGTAGTACTTCAAGAAATCGTTGTTTTGTATTGCACTGTTGCATTATCGAAGACGCTGTGGATATTCCGCATCCTCACAGAGGTAGTTCGACTTACGTTGGTCCACCTCTCCCAGTTCATCAGGTCGGAGAAATGAAGAAAAGTGTTTTTCGCGCCACATTATTACAAAGGGTTTTAAGCATATTTCTTCGAGCGATGCTGAACCCATCAGGGGCAGAAAGATAATCTTTAATGGTTCAGTCAAACGCATTTTAATCTCTAAAACGAACCCACCTGTTTGGTTCGGCGAGCCTGCAACTCTTTACCTGCCTTCCTTTCACTGCACTAGTTCCGACGTTCCGCTGATGCTTACGGCGTATGTGTGCACTTCGAAAGAATTTTTAAACTTGATGCAATATTTTCGACAAATAGGGCTGGTACAACAGAGTTGAAGAAACCTGTGTGATAAAAGAAGACAGAGTTTGATTATACACATCCAGATATCCTATAAGGAGCAGTCAAATCAAACCCGAACAAACGTGGCAACAGGAACACGGGATGTTTCCGTTCAAAAGCAGTCACCACACGCCCAAGACGTGTATCCCACTGGGAGACGAGATCAATTCCGGTTTCGTACTATAAAACATTCAACAGCCTAGATCGCATAAAATATTTATTTATTTAAGATGAAACGTCCCCTTACAAACATTATACATATGAAACGTCCACTTAGAACAATTGTACATGGAACGTCCCCTTTAGAACAATTTATACAAGACTGTGCTTAACCTGGCACACAATAATTTTAGCGCAACGCAATCTGACTATCAAAAATCCCTGCAAAAGAATGGCCCTGACAAACATTAAACTATACCTTTCACAAATCACTTACCTCACAAAAATCTTCGTTGCTCGAACTACTGCAATACAGCGAGTGCCACTACTGCCAGCTAAATAAAAGATACAAACTACGGAAGGCACTAACTACTGATAGTCTTAGCAAATGAAAGATTCTAATAGAGAACAAACAATGTATTTACCTCAAGATTCATAATATATACAGCAGTTCATGACATTTTTCAAAACTCCGCCATCTCTCTCCCCACATCCACCACTGCTGGCGGCTCACCTCCAACTGCGCAACGCTACGCGCTGTTAACATCCAGCTATAGCAGTTCATGACAACAATGGCAGACAACAATGCAAACTAGCCACAGACTGCACACAGCACAGCCAGTGATTTTCATACAGAGCGCTTCGTGGCATTACCCATATAAAAATCTAAACAGCCTACTTACATAGCCCCCATGCTCCCCACAAAAAATTTTACAAAATATTTTTGGGCAGTGGCCAGTAAAGATTTGATAAAATTTTTCATAATTACAATAACAAAGATATCAAATGCACACACTTATTGATACAATGTTGGTCAACAGCTAAAATTTTTTCACAGTCAATAAAGACAGTCCTGATCATTCATCATAAGAGTAAACCTGCAGTTTTTTTTTTTTTTTGCTCAAAGTCTGAGCAGTAAAATACAATGCACACAGAAGTAGTGGATTTCCATGCAGTCTTGAAGAAGTAGTATTGTCCTTCCAATGGTAAGACAGTGCTGACTCTTGACATGCTGACAGGTAATGGGCCACAACAGAGCAAACCCACAGCAGAGTCAGTCGACGTTTCGAAGAATATTGGTAGGTAGGTCATCACAGAGTAGACCCACTGTAGTCCTGGTAGAGATTGTGGTATTTGTGGGCCACCAGAGGTGCAGACCCACTGTAGTCCTTGTAGAAATTGTGGACAGGCCCACTGTAGTCCTTGTAGAGATGGCCAGCAGCCATTTGTTGCGACTGTGCAGGTGCACAATCACCATCGAAGAGTCTTGCAGAGAAGATAGCAAGTCCATATACCCCCACTTGTGCACTCACAAAGTTTGTGGAATTGTCCTTAGAACCAGCAATGCTGTTCTGAATTATTAACACACGTGCAAACACTAACAGTCCCTACTTCTCACATTTTGTGCATTACTGTGACCAACAGAAATGTGTGCAGTGAAATGAATGCTTACAAGTTACTTAATTTGATTAACAGGTGTCAATTACAATATTATAACATGAGAATACAATTACAAAGGTACAAAATACATCATTAAAAACATAAAAATACAGATAACATTTGTAGTAATAGGGGCTTTACAAAAGAATAGAAATAAACATATACATCAGTGTTACAGGAATGATGACATGAGTACAAAAATAAAAGATCAGAATCACTTTTGAAAATTCAACTTCACACATGAGCATTAAAACAACACAGAATAAATAATGTCTAAGCATCTTTACAAAGAAAATAACAGAGTATTAGAAAAATTCTACAACATAGCTCTCATCAGCACATAAACACATCAACACATAAAGACAGGAAAACCACAAATACACAAGGGTACACAAACATATAGTGGGATAACACAAAAGGAAAGGACAGGGTTTGTTTTACTGCAGTATTTTGTATGGAGATCTCCCTTCGTTCATCATTATTCCCAAAAGTCCTATCTATACCTCCTTCCTGTATTCTATTCATATTTCTTTCGAAATAATTATTTCTGATTGTACAATACTCATTTGGGCCCAAATCTTTTTCATATAACTTCGCATTGCATTCTTTACCTATTCTCCATAGTCAGTGTCTTATATAGTCTACCCCCTCTTAAGCTAACTTAAATCTACTGAGCTCAGATATATAAATCAAGGGACGAGCCAATGCAGCATCACATAAAACAGTTAATATAAACAGCAATGAAAAAAAACGCAGATTTGCGAAGCAAGCAGCATTAAGAAATTAGCAAAAATCAAATTCAATAACACTATGCCTGGCAAACAGCAGCAGCAAATATAAAAATATAAAAAATATAAAACTTATATCTATACATGACATAGCTCAAGCAGAAAAATATTACAGTAAAAACAACAATGCAGAAAAGGGAAATGTCTATTCACATCCTAATGTCTATGTAATTAAAGTGGTGCACCACAACAACTTATTGTAAAAAAATATTACCATGTACTTGAAAAGAAAACTGTGTGTCCAGTTACTGTTACTAGTTCCTTCTTATTGTTCTTTCCTTTCCAAGTGCTCCTTTTTTAAAGAATGTGGATCATAAAATAATTATTTAATAGATCTGTTGACAGAAAGTGCTCACATTAGCAAATGCATTTTATTTTATGAAAGCAATGCTGCAACACAGCTGGAAACCAGACATCAAATGAAATAAGCAACTATGAAAAGCAAAGCATAAAAATATCATTCAATAGTCATGTGGTATTTCGTAAGTCAGTAGCACTCAACTCTTGGAGAAAGACACTTGTCATAATCAGGTGTGCAGATGTACGAATATTTCCCATCAATTCATAAGCATTTCAGTAATTAGCACAAAGTGCGAGTAATCATATGTTTTCAAGTAACGAGGGTGTCGCATTCGCGATGAAAGGCACACCCTAATGGCTTGTTCTCCAGGTGTTTGACACAGCTGTGTGCCCACAACGCATTACAAAAATCATGTTTTCAAGTAACGAGCGTGTCGCATTAGCGATGAAAGGCACACCCTAATGGCTTGTTCTCCAGGTGTCTGACACAGCTGTGTGCCGACGACGCACGTGCAGGTGGTCACTTAACTTTCTTATGGAAATATTTACGACATTTTTCCGCTACCGAGACAGTCTCATATAAATATTTCACAGGTCGAGAATTTACGTTGCAAATGTGTAGAAACAAACTCCTATGAATATAACAGTGCCCAAAAAATTTTCGCCGGCATTGTGATACATTCACGCATTTTCACACACATTTCATAACTCTTAAAGTACGATTCTCGGTTTCCAACATCCTTTTTCACAAGTCAAGAGTCCTTAACTTCTATTCATTATTCATATACATATAAACACGTAATCACATTCCTCATATATGGTAGCATCATCTTATTGACATAAACATACCTCAACAGCATAATACACATCGTCGTCGTAAAAATAACATCATAACACCTCAGTCAAATCTCAAAAACGTCGTAGCTTTCTGCAATTGTTTCAAAACCTAAAGAAAATTCTCTGCTCATGTCAAAAGTCTCATCTGCCTCAAACGTACTTTAAAATCATTCTCCCTTACCAAATACATCATTCAAAGCTCTCATAGTATCACAATGGTTCTGAAAAAATATGAACAGTTCCCACAGTAGAGACAAAATACAATTTCATAAGTGTGAAGTTACCCAACTGTGTAATTGCGTAAACATCTGTCACTGACGTAGTAAAAAGGTTTGTCTCTCTCAGTTAAATGATCAGATAGCTGTGTAATTTGTGTTTTAGAGAAATATGGTACCGATGTGTTAAATTGTATAAGCAAATACCATATTAGCTAGGGCTCCTTGTGCTTGCCAAACACATGGTACACAAAGTAAGCATGTACCCCCCTGAGGTTTATTGTAATTATACCCTCAGGTGTTACAGATTACAGCAATGGAATGAAATGTATCACGAAAAACTTTCTTTGTAATTCAAAAATCTTTAAAAATAAATGTTTTAAGTACAAAATTAATCACTCAAATACGTGTCCTGTAACGCTAAATATGCGTCTTGCTGTAAGATAATCTCTGGGAAGTGTCGTATTTATCGTCCTCCAAAAGCTAAGTTCTGCAGAAGTCAATGTACTTACCTCATGATACACAAAAGTGAAATGCTTTGCGTATAGATAACTTAGTTATTACGCTTATTGCCGTGATGAGGAAAGTACTGTGCTGTAACGTATTGTTGTCCTACGGAAAAGGCTGTCTCCTTGTAGCAATAGCACAAAAGTCACCACTAAAACATGTCTCACAATTACTTGTCTAAGTTACCTATGTTCTTGACTGGATGGTTAGTTAGCTTTAAAACATAGTTGCATGTTAACAGTTTCTCAGTGTGACAAACTGTACAAGTAGCGTGAAGTGAAAATTGCAAAGACTAAGTTAAAAAGCAGATTATCTGTCAATAAATGGTTTTACATGAGAAATGTGGTGTAAACCTTTACTCTTCCTAGTACGCAGAGTTTCAACTTCAACGCAATTATCATGTGGTATACGTCGGATTCTGTAAGGTCCATTGTAAACTAGAAAGAATTTGTGACTCAAGTGTTTCTTCTTATGTGACAATGAATGAGCTTTAATGAGAACTTTCTGACCAATATATAATTTCTTTGCATTTGCTTTACCGTGTAGTTTTCTCCTTTTGTCTGCTGCAGATTTTATATTTTTAAGAGCCAAATCAATTATGTCTTTGTGTCGAAGTTTACGTGTATTCGGGAAAGGTACAAGCTCTCTGATTCTGTTCGGAGGTTCTACATTCTTCAGTACAAGAGTAGGTGGTAAAGCAGTGGAATCATGAGGCATTTCATTCAGCACATTTTGAAATAAGTGTAAATATCTGTCCCAATGCTGATGCTTTCTGTGACAATAAAGTCTGCAAAGCTTATTGATTTCTTTCATAATCCGTTCAGACGGGTTACAATGTGGTGAATACAATGAAATAAAAACAGGTTTGATTTTATGGTTCCGAAGCATGCGTGACCAAACAGCAGATCTGAATTGTGGTCCGTTATCTGAAATGACTTTACTAACGTGTCCAACTTCACGTAAGAAATTTTTAACAAAGGCGTTGGATACAGACCGTCCAGTGGCTTTACGTAACGGAGTGAAAGAAACAAATTTTGAAGTAAGTTCAACAGCGACTAGAACGTACGAAAATCCATTCGATGTTCTGACAAGGGGTCCCAAAAGATCAACAGCAGCAAATTCTTTTAATTTAGAAGGAATAATTGGAAACAACGGAGCACGATGTGAGATAGTAGACGGTTTCGCCTTTTGACAAAGTTTACAAATAGACAAGACTCTTCGAATTCGCTTTTCCATATTGTTAAAATAACAAGTCTTTCGAAGAATATGATAACATTTTCGTGGGCCAAAATGTGCGTAGCTGAAATGAATGTACCAAATGAGCTTATTAACAAAATCGTCTGGAATGCAAAGTACCCATAGCTTGTCATCAACAGTGCAGCGTTTGAACAGTATGTTGTTTCTAACCAGGTAATAATGCCGAATCTGAGTGTGTGTCTTTTCATGCCATTTACTTTTGATGTCTTTCCAAATCGGATCTTTATCTTGTTCATGAGCAATGTCCTTTAAAGATGTGGTGATAAAGTTTTCAAAGGCGACTTTCTGAATGTCAAGAATACTGAAATTTTTCTCGAGGTTGCCTTCTGTGTTACTTTTCTCAAGCCCAGCCGGTGCGCGTGACAGCGCGTCCGCAACAATGTTCTCCTTGCCGGGAATGTAGACTATTGTGAAGCGGAATTCTTGCAGAAACAATGCCCAACGTTTTAACCTATCATGATTTAATTTTGAAGACATAAGAAATTGTAATGCACGATGATCACTGTATACTTTTACGTGCTTACCAGAAAGAAAGAAACGGAATTTGTTAAATGCCCAAACGATAGCTAAAGCTTCTAATTCAGTAACGGAATAATTTTTTTCAGATTTTGTTAGCACTCGGCTAGCAAAAGCAATGGTTTTCTGAACAGTAGTGTCATTTTCTATGGCTTCTTGAAATAAGTGGGCACCAAGACCGGCTTTAGAAGAATCCGTACTAAGGCAGAAATCTTGTGACAGATCTGGATGAGCTAGTATTGGCGCGTGAAGTAACGCTTCTTTCAAAGAATTGAATTCCAACTGTGCTTGTTCGTCCCAGTTCCAAATAGTATTTTTTCCAGTGAGAGAACAAAGTTTTGGTGTAACTAGAGTTTGCATATTCAGAAAACGACGGTAAAAATTTACGAGACCTAGAAAACTGCGGACTTGTTTCTTTGTGGAGGGAACTGGAATGGCTCTGATTGCTTCTAACTTTTCAGGATCCGGCTGAATGCCTTCAGAAGAAATAATATGTCCCAAAAACTTCACCTTTGTCCTACCGAATTCAGACTTTTCCAAGTTAACTGTAATTCCAGATTCTGCAAAAATACGTAACAAACTGTTGAGGATGCGATTGTGTTGTTCCCATGAAGCTTCTGCTATTAGAATATCGTCAACATATAAGGTGATGTGACGTTTTAAGAACTCAGGTAGTATGGAATTTAACCCACGAATGAATGCTGCCGAAGAAATGTTCAAACCAAAAGGAAGTTTCCGAAACTGATAACAAACGCCGAAACAAAGGAAAGCTGTGTATTTTCTGCATTCTGGATGAAGTTCGATCTGATAAAAGCTGGATCTGAGATCAATGGAAGACAACACTTTTACACCATTGAAATTTTGAAGAAGTTCTTCCATCGTCTGCGGCCTGTCTGTTTCAGGAATAATGATAGTATTGATTTGTCTCGAATCTAAGACAAGTCTGATCGATCCATTTTTCTTCTCAACAACATGTAACGGATTGTTGTATGAGCTTACTGCAGGCTCAATAATGCCCTCGTCAAGCATAGATTGTATTTCTGTTCTAACACGGTCCCTATAATGTGCTGGAATTACGTATGGTCTAACACAAAATTTAGTATGCTCACGAACACGAAATTGGTATTGAAATCCCTTGATTGTTCCTGTTTTGTGAGTAAAAACTGTGGAATGTGCTTGTAAAATCTCAAAAAGGTCCTGCCTATCAGTGTCATTACAATTCTCAATTGTTTGAATTTTATTCTGAATTAACTCATTAATTTCAAATATGCCGTCGATGTCATCCCTGTCAGTACTTGCAGAGTGATTGTTAGGGTCTAGTTCCGTAGAAAATTCCGAACTGTTATCTAACAGAAGGTAAAGCCGATTAATTTCCTCATCATGGTTTGAGAGCCAGTCTTCAAATTTCAAAGCTATTGACTTACCGTCTTTCTCTAAACTTATTTCAGCATCGTGAAAGCTTAAGATTGCTTTGTATTCATTCAAAAAGTCTACTCCCAGTATAATTTCCGTCGACAATAATGGAACAATAAGAAAGTTCATAGAGAAGCTGTGGCTTTGGCAAAAGAATTCTAAATTGGTTTGTTGGCGTACATCTACACTTTTTCCAAAGATTGCACCTTGTAATTTAATCTTACGTAACGGAAGTGTGGGGCAATTGTTCGATTTGTTGCATTTGCTAAAAGCTGTTTCACTAATTACTGAAATGGGACTGCCAGAGTCAAGTACTGCCGTAAATTTTACGTCATTTACAGTAATGTGAATCACAGGATATGCAATGTTGTTATGTTTTACGTCGTGTTCCTGGAGTAAGATGTCCCTAATGTCTTCCATTTTTACGTAATTACTAGCTACGGCAGCTCCGTCGTCAGTTTCATAAGTACATATTGTGGCTGCCAGCGGTGTGAGTCATTGCCTATTGTCTCTTTGTTGGCGCGCGTCGTTATTGGGATTTGGAGACCTAACTTCTACAAATTCACGTTGCCCAGAGGGCCCAGCTCTGTTAGAAACCCGCCAGTTCTGATGAAATTCACGTCTGTCGTTTTGTCGGTAGTTTACATAGTTTCTTTCTTGTCTGTCACGTGGTGGAGAATTTCTCTCTGAGTCGTAACTGCGTGCTGGACCGTTGCGTCTAAAGTTATTCTGTCTCCCTTGATAATAGTTATATTGGTTCCCATATTGTCTGTTTCTCTGATTGTCTCTGTGATAGTCATTACCGCGGAAAGGTGATCTTTCCCTGTAACTATTACTCTGCCAGTGGTTGTCATATGGGTGGTGTCTGTTTTGGTCACGATTTACGTTGTAAGAATAGGTTTGTCGTGGCCATTTATTGTTTCTGTCGTCACAAAATTGTGACGGATGTGACCTGTAGTGATTGTTTTCCTGTTTTCGCATCCCGCGACTGTCTGTGTCAATTTCCAGTTCTTGTAACAGTCCCTGAAAAGCTTCAATGTCGTCTTTGCAACGTCCTGCCAAAATAATATGCCGTAAGTGTTCAGGTAATTTGATTAAGCAAATGCGGATGAGTTCTGAGGGGCTGTATGGGTTTGACAGGTATTGATTCTTGTGCAACATGTCTTCAAAATATTTCACAAGACTGGAAAATTCAGATTGTTCGAAGTGTTTCATCATCATGATGCTATGTTTTACTCGGTCCTGTGTGGCTTGAGACCAATATGCTGAGAGGAAGGCATGGTAAAATTCTCCTTCACTGTGGCAATCGTGAATGACCGATCGCATTCTTACAGCTGGTTCATTCTCTAAGTAGCCACACATAAATTCTAACCTGTGCTCCAATGACCAGTTGGGAGGGAAACAATGAGAGAATTGATGGAGCCACGCTTGTGGATGAATGTCGTTGGCAGAATTCTTAAACGTTTTGAATTTACGTGTAGTAATGAACAGCTTATAGTCAAAATCATCGTGTCGGCGAGTAGCATATCGGTCATTGTTACGTCGTGTCGGCGGTTCCATCTCAAACTTCGGTGTACCTTGCCAATTTCTTTCATAATTACCGAAATGCCCTGTGTTATTATTTTGTGGCTGTTCCGTATTTCTATGTCCCTCTTCCCGTATTGGGGCGCGAGTGTCCTCTGAAATACGTAATTCTTGTATTACCTGTGTCAGCTGTTCTCGTACTTCCCGGATTTCTCTTTGGTGTTGCGTATTAATTTGATTCAGATTTTGTTTCAGTTTCCTAATTTGTTCGCACTCTTCTGTGTCATTCAGATTATCATCTACCTTCGTAGATAAGTTAGTGACCTGATCCGAAAGTTCGGCTACTTTCTCTGATAATGAACTAATTTCCTCCATGTGTCTTTCTGAACCAATTTTCAGAGTATCTACTGTGTCCTTTAAGTTTTCCTGAGTTTTTGCAAGTTGCGTAACCGAATCGGTAGATGCAACTGAGTCCATTTTAGCTTGCAAGGTCTCATGATTTTCATGAACAATAGTTTGCAGTTCTTTTATGGCTGCTTCGTGATTCTGTAATGCATTTTCATGCCGCGAAAAAATAGGCTGAAAATGCTCACAAATTTGTGTTTTTACGTCATTACAGACTTTTTGACATTTCGATTCAATGTTATGTAACTCAGTAGTTAGATCTTCACGTGTTTGTTCAAGTGTGGTGTCTAACTTCCGAAGATTTTGTTCCATTGTGTCCAACTGTTGCAGCTTTTGCTGTGTTTGTCTCTGATTTTGTTCCATTATGTGTAACTGTTGCTGTGTTTGTCTCTGGTGTTGTTCCATTGTGTCTAACTTTTGAAGATTTTGTTCCATTGTGTCTAACTTTAGAAGATTCTGTTCCATGGTGTCTAACTTTTGAAGATTTTGTCCCATTTGTCTCTGATTTTGTTCCATTTGTTGCATTAATTGCAATAATAATGTATTAGTGTCTGGAATCTGTTTCTCTATGCTTTTTGGCAGTGCATTTTCACCGGCAACATTCACATTTTGACAAGCACAAAATGTGTCTTGACTCATTTGAGAAAACGGTGAGGACGCAAAACCTGAATCTACAGTATTTGCAAAATTGTGTCCTATCATTTCGGATTCCTGAGGCGAGCTGTTGCCGACCGATCGATCGATAATGCTTCCCTGTTCACTACCTGTTTGACTGGCTACACCATTGTTTGACGCCCGCTCTATTTCCCTATGCACAGTTACCAAATTACTACTTTGAATGTTAGTTAATTCATTACATGGTGGGGCCAACACACTGCTTTCGTCTTCACTGTCATTTCTTAGTTTACTTTGGAGCCGAGTGTTACGTTTTTCACACGCCATTATTGTCACAATATTTCACACGATAACACAGAAAAGCACAATTTGAATAGCAAAAATAAGAGAACACATTAACATAGCACTGAAAATAATATGTAGTAAATTACAAGCGCAGCTGCGAAATACTTGTTGCAAATCTACATGCATGCCACAACTGTTTTACATTACAACAATGAAAGACTGCAACTACAAAGGAGATTCTCTCTACAATTACGCGCTAGCAATAAACAAAAGCTACACTAAATACACAAACTACAAGAAAAAATCAGAAGATTCCAGTGAGGTATCCTGGCAGGGTCGCCATATGAAACGTCCCCTTACAAACATTATACATATGAAACGTCCACTTAGAACAATTGTACATGGAACGTCCCCTTTAGAACAATTTATACAAGACTGTGCTTAACCTGGCACACAATAATTTTAGCGCAACGCAATCTGACTATCAAAAATCCCTGCAAAAGAATGGCCCTGACAAACATTAAACTATACCTTTCACAAATCACTTACCTCACAAAAATCTTCGTTGCTCGAACTACTGCAATACAGCGAGTGCCACTACTGCCAGCTAAATAAAAGATACAAACTACGGAAGGCACTAACTACTGATAGTCTTAGCAAATGAAAGATTCTAATAGAGAACAAACAATGTATTTACCTCAAGATTCATAATATATACAGCAGTTCATGACATTTTTCAAAACTCCGCCATCTCTCTCCCCACATCCACCACTGCTGGCGGCTCACCTCCAACTGCGCAACGCTACGCGCTGTTAACATCCAGCTATAGCAGTTCATGACAACAATGGCAGACAACAATGCAAACTAGCCACAGACTGCACACAGCACAGCCAGTGATTTTCATACAGAGCGCTTCGTGGCATTACCCATATAAAAATCTAAACAGCCTACTTACAAAGACAACCGGTTTCGACGAAATTGCCGTCATCTTGAGTCCTTAAAAATCTTTTTAATGTGAAACGTGTTCATTTTACGTGAACCTCGCGCCAATTTGTCAAGTGGATAAAAGTCATCACATCGTAAAAGGTCTGTCATACCTAACAAATTGCCGGCCGAAGTGACCGTGCGGTTCTAGGCGCTACAGTCTGGAACCGGGCGACCGCTACGGTCGCAGGTTCGAATCCTGCCTCGGGCATGGATGTGTGTGATGTCCTTAGGTTAGTTAGGTTTAATTAGTTCTAAGTTCTAGGCGACTGATGACCTCAGAAGTTAAGTCGCATAGTGCTCAGAGCCATTTGAGCCATACCTAACAAATTTAAAAATATAAAGCTCCATTTATAAAAGACTACGTCCATATGTATATACATCACTGATAGGGTTCTTAGAACTCGGTCGACCACGCCTTACAGAAGTTGCGAAGAGGCAAAATCGCGGCTAGTCGGAACACACTACATGGTTTCAGTCAGCTTTTTGACCAACTGAAGAAGCGCAGCTTAATGCGCCGCTGTGAGCCGTGGCATCTGGCGCAGTGCCCGACTCCAAATGTCCATTGAATGCAGTTCCCTTCTCAAACTTCGCTCGGAAACTAGTTGAAACGGGCCTTCGTTCAGTGGCAGCAGCAACCCCTGTTGCTTATGAAACCGAACGTCATTGCCAAGGTCTCACACTCGTCTCAGATCCCTGTCTGTTAGTATCACATCTTGTTACATGGCTGCAAGTGGTACACCATCTCCTATAGGTACATTATACAGCCCGTGCTGATATACAAACGGATTGAGCAGCTTCATTCGCGATGAGGTCTTGAGCATGTTGAAAGACGATAACTCCTTTCTGCCATCCTCTTACGTCTCCACAATGATCAGTTTTACAGTCCCGATTCGGTAAAACTTCTTTTTTGTTGTTACTCAATAGCTTTCTGACTGCTTTAGTGCGGCCTGCCGCGAATTCATCTCTTGTGGCAACCTTTTCATCTCAGAGTACACTTGCAACCTAAGTCCTCAATTATTTGTTGAACTTATTTTAATCTCTGTCTTTTACCCTCTAGAGTTCCCTTTGGTGCCACAGAAGGTATTCCATGATGTCGTCACACTTGTCCTGTCATCCTGTCGGTTCTTCTCATCGGCGTCACACATACACTGATCAGCCACAACATAAACATAACCACCTACCAAGTAGCCGGCATGTCGCTTCTGGCACGGACAACAGTGGTGACGCGTCGTGTCATGAAAGCAATAAAGGCTTGGCGGGTCGCTGGTGGGAGCTGGCTCCACATCTGCAAACACAAGTCACCTAATTCCCGTCAATTCCGGGGAGGGGGGCGATGAGTTTTGATGCCACGACCAATCAAATCTCATATGTGTTCGATCGGGTCCGTATCTGGCGAGTTGGGTGGTGGTGAGGGGTGGGGGGGGGGGGGGGGGGTGATGTACAGCAATTGAAATTCGTCACTGCGTTTCTCAAACCACTCCATCATACTCCTGGCTTTATGACATGGCACGTTAAAAGATGCCCCTGCCGACGCGAAACATGATCGTCACGAAGGAGTGTACGTAGTCTGCAGCCAGTGCACAATACTCCTTGGCTGCCATGGCGCCTTGCACGAGCTCGACTGGACCCATGGATGCCTACGTGAATGTTCCTCAGAGCATAATGGAGCCGCCGCCGGCTTGCCTCCGTCCCGCAAGCCAGGTGTCAAGGTGATGTTGCCGTGGAAGACGACGGATTCTCATCCTCCCATCGGCTTGATGAAGAAGGTGTCGGAATTCATCAGACCATGCAACGGTGTGCCACTGCGCCAGCATCCAGTGCCGATGCTCACGTGCCCATTTCAGTCGTAGTTGCCGATGTCGTGGTGTTAACGTTGGCACATGCGTGAGTCGTCGGCTGCGGCGTCCCATCGTTAGGAGTGTTCAGTGCACTGGGTGTTCAGACGCATTTGTACTCTGCCCAGCATTAAATCTGAGGTTAGTTCCGCCACAGTTCAGCGCCTGTCCTGTTTTACCAGTCTGTGCAGCCTACGACGCCCGACGTCTGTAATGAAGGGTGGCTGCCCAACCCCGCGACTTCTGGACGGTCGACCGGTGTGGCTTAGCGGTTCTAGATGCTTCAGTCTGGAACAGCGAGACCGCTACGGTCGCAGGTTCGAATCCTGCCTCGGGCATGGATGTGTGTGATGTCCTTAGGTTAGTTAGGTTTAAGCAGTTCTACGTTCTAGGGGACTGATGACCTCAGATGTTAAGTCCCATAGTGCTCAGAGCCATTTTTTGACTTATGGACGTGATTTTACTTTGGTTTAGATACCTACTGAAGACACTCACCTCAGCATTCTTCGAACGCCTGACAAGTCGTGCAGTTTCCGAAATGCTTGTGCCGAGCCTCAGGGCCATCACTATCTGCCCTTTGTCAAACTCAGATAGATCGCGCGCCTTCCCCTTGCTACTCACAGACAGCACACTCACTGATACTACACGCACAGTGCGTGTGTCTGACTAGCAGTTATTCTTCGCCATCTGACGCTGCTATCGCCTGAAGCATGTCGAAGGTCATAATATTCTGGCTGGTGAGTATATATTCCTTTCTTCGCTGATTCTGTGGAGAACCTCCTCGTTATGGTCGCACATACATGGGGTGGACAAAACTACGGAAACACCAAAAACAGAACACAGTATCGTACCTAATACGGTGTAGGAAACCAGCTGGCATTCAAAACAGCTTTCAGCTGTCTCGGAATGGATAAATGTGTGGTTTTCGAGGGAAACTTGTACCAAAACAGTAGCTAGACCACGATGATGGAGGTGGATAATGATCGCGTACCCTGCTCTCCAAAGTAGGCCACAAAGGTTCAATAATGCTGTGATCTGATGACTTATATGGCCAGGGAAGATGAGACAATTCGTCCTCAAGCTAACAAAAACAATCCTGGACGTTTCGAGCTATGTGAACAAGGCCCGTGTCGTATTGGAACATAGCATAGCTATTAAGCAACGAACATTGATCTAATCTCCCAGAATGGTCACGCAATCTTTGGCAGTAATGTGACCTTGCTGATTAACGATGGGCGCTATGAAATACCACGATATGGCTCCCCAAATTACCACAGAACCCCCGTCATGTTTTCACTCTTGGCTGCAAGCAGTCTGCATCGTAGGCTTGGGACGGCATACGCCAGACGTAACTCAGCCAGAAGTTGGAAACAATGAGAAACAAGAATCATCCGACCAAATTATTTCCTTCCATTGCTCGATAGTTCAGGTTTTATGGCTTCCGTACTACGTTTCCTGTTATGGGCATTTGTATCACTGATGTATGATTTTGGAATTCCAGCTCGCCTTGAAATTCCCAACTTATGGAGCTCCCATCGTGTTGTTTTGGTGTTTCCAGGGTTCGCGAGCGCGATGTTCGGTTCTATAGTGACGTGTGCAGCTGAATTCCTCTTATTTTTCGTCACAGTCCTCTTCAGTGACCGCCCGTCACGTCCCTCAACACACAGTTTCGTCCTCGTGTTGATTTAGCGGATGATGCTTTCCCGATTTCCCTGTATACTGTATAAATCTTCGATATAGTGCCTCTTGAAACATCAAACACTTCGGCTGCCTTGGTTACGCAAGCAAACACTATATGAGCACCAACAATTTGCCCACATTCAAATTCACTTGGCTCTGACATAATGCAGTCCAACTACACAGAACATTGTTCTGATCATGACTGGCGTTTGCAACATAATGGGGGCATTGCACAGGTGCTGCTCATCAAATACAACAGTGCCACCTGCAGGCTGGCATCCGAATTTTTGTTCAAACATTCGTTGGTTGGGTTGGAGAGTAAAGGGACCAAACTACAGGGTGATCAGTCCCTTTTTCCTACAACATTTGTATCTCGCGGTGTTTCCATAGCTTTGGGGCATTGCATGGGTGCTGTTCATCAAATACAACAGTGCCACCTGCAGGCTGGCATCTGAATTTTTGTTCAAACATTCGTTGGTTGGTTGGTTGGGTTGGGTTGGAGAGTAAAGGGACCAAACTACAGGGTGATCAGTCCCTTTTTCCTACAACATTTGTATCTCGCGGTGTTTCCATAGCTTTGGGGCATTGCATCAGTGCTGTTCATCAAATACAACAGTGCCACCTGCAGGCTGGCATCTGAATTTTTGTTCAAACATTCGTTGGTTGGTTGGTTGGGTTGGCTTGGAGAGTAAAGGGACCAAACTACAGGGTCATCAGTCCCTTTTTCCTACAACATTTGTATCTCGCGGTGTTTCCATAGCTTTGGGGCATTGCATGGGTGCTGTTCATCAAATACAACAGTGCCACCTGCAGGCTGGCATCTGAATTTTTGTTCAAACATTCGTTGGTTGGTTGGTTGGGTTGGGTTGGAGAGTAAAGGGACCAAACTACAGGGTGATCAGTCCCTTTTTCCTACAACATTTGTATCTCGCGGTGTTTCCATAGCTTTGGGGCATTGCATCAGTGCTGTTCATCAAATACAACAGTGCCACCTGCAGGCTGGCATCTGAATTTTTGTTCAAACATTCGTTGGTTGGTTGGTTGGGTTGGGTTGGAGAGTAAAGGGACCAAACTACAGGGTGATCAGTCCCTTTTTCCTACAACATTTGTATCTCGCGGTGTTTCCATAGCTTTGGGGCATTGCATGGGTGCTGTTCATCAAATACAACAGTGCCACCTGCAGGCTGGCATCTGAATTTTTGTTCAAACATTCGTTGGTTGGTTGGTTGGGTTGGGTTGGAGAGTAAAGGGACCAAACTACAGGGTGATCAGTCCCTTTTTCCTACAACATTTGTATCTCGCGGTGTTTCCATAGCTTTGGGGCATTGCATCAGTGCTGTTCATCAAATACAACAGTGCCACCTGCAGGCTGGCATCTGAATTTTTGTTCAAACATTCGTTGGTTGGTTGGTTGGGTTGGCTTGGAGAGTAAAGGGACCAAACTACAGGGTCATCAGTCCCTTTTTCCTACAACATTTGTATCTCGCGGTGTTTCCATAGCTTTGGGGCATTGCATGGGTGCTGTTCATCAAATACAACAGTGCCACCTGCAGGCTGGCATCTGAATTTTTGTTCAAACATTCGTTGGTTGGTTGGTTGGGTTGGGTTGGAGAGTAAAGGGACCAAACTACAGGGTGATCAGTCCCTTTTTCCTACAACATTTGTATCTCGCGGTGTTTCCATAGCTTTGGGGCATTGCATGGGTGCTGTTCATCAAATACAACAGTGCCACCTGCAGGCTGGCATCTGAATTTTTGTTCAAACATTCGTTGGTTGGTTGGTTGGGTTGGGTTGGAGAGTAAAGGGACCAAACTACAGGGTGATCAGTCCTTTTTTCCTACAACATTTGTATCTCGCGGTGTTTCCATAGCTTTGGGGCATTGCATCAGTGCTGTTCATCAAATACAACAGTGCCACCTGCAGGCTGGCATCTGAATTTTTGTTCAAACATTCGTTGGTTGGTTGGTTGGGTTGGGTTGGAGAGTAAAGGGACCAAACTACAGGGTCATCAGTCCCTTTCTCCTACGACATTTGTACATCGCGGTGTTTCCATATCTTTGATCAACTCTTGTACACACTGGAATTTACTACCATGGAACTATGTCAGCGACGGAAGGTAACATGGCTACCTGGAACTATTTTCACACTGTCTAAAGCGCTCCAAAGCAACCAGTGTGTTCTTTTAAGAGAATAACTACTATTGTCGAATGCGGTTATGTGTACGGGACAGGAAGAGATGAAAGACGATATCAGACTCGAGGAAAGAATAATGAAAATGTGTTTTATAATTTGTTGTCTCACACCGACTACAATGGTGCCATTATTGACTTCAGGGCAAAGAGCAGTCTGGAGAAAAATTGGTTCCCTAATCGTTCTTTGCAGAGATCTGAAAGGGTACTGCTAAACAGCTATTCGTTCGTTGCTGTTCTAACAACCCTACCACGACAAAGGTCAAAATTTAATAATGCTTGTGGTGTTGCTCACGCTGCTAAATACTGCATTTTCGGGCAACAACAAAGTTATTATGTGGCAGGAGTCATTAGAGCACAGTTAATAAAGTCATTTCATGTAATAAAAATAAACTAAGCACTCATCTTTTCGTGTTTTCCACGCTGGTCTCGTTGTAAAATCATGGCTCAATCGTCGAAAATCTAGGTGGTGATGATTCCAAGCTCGGACGCAAAAGAGGCCTAGGTTTTATTCTGCTATATTCAAAAGTTTTGTAGATGCGCTTCACAAACCATTCTTGAAGATTAAACCTTTGAAAGTTAGCACAATGGTAATGTAAAAAAATAATCAGCACTCCGAATTTAAGTTACACTTCCTTTTTATTGCTTTGGTTCCAGTATCACGTAACACACAAAACATCACTTCACAATATAAAACGTACTTGAAAACATCTTCCTCACTGTTAAAGTTCACATTTTATAAGCTGACTACGTTATGTGTCTTTCTAACATGACGTCCACGACTTGACTTTCTCAAGGTCCGACTCTCTAACTAACTGCTTACGCGCCCAAAAATCAAGAGTTACAAGTACGTCAAAGATCAGAGTGACAAAAGAAAGAATACACATAAGAATAATATCATTGCAACATAAACATATCGATGTATCAAAGTACCTCTACATTAATGATATCAAATTCGAATGTTGTCTCAGAAATATGTTAACTACTTTATAGAAATACAGTAGAATATTGCTGATATCGAGAGGTTCAGTTGAGGTGCCGTAATGGTTACGTAATTCAAGTACCATTACACAGTGGAGGAAAAGGAGAGGGTGAGGAGGGTGAAGGCGATGAGGAAGGAGGTGCGCCCTTTGCCTCCGTCCTTCAGCGGCTCGCTGATGCTCTCAAACTTGCACGCACTGGTCGTGCATCAAACAGTTTAGTATGCACGTCCACGGAGTCCGCTTAAGCAGGAACTCCAGGTATTAGATGCGCAGTCACACCGGGCCAAGACAAAATACACACAGCGTTAAAAGTGCCGGGCAGTGCCCGGCTCTTTAAAAACTTCTATCGCGGGACGCCTTAATGAAAAAGCTCGTCACGTTTTTAGTTCCCTCCTTTCTCAGCAAATAACGTTTTCCACGCATTAATTGTGTGATGTCTTCAAATGGACGGAGGGAATTAACCCGAAACGTGGAAATGATTTAGAGAGGAACTCGTTTCCACACGAGAGCAGTTGGACGGGCCTGACGCAGCGGGGCCGTGCGACGTGAAATATACCTCACCAGGGAGCGGACCTGCCTCACCACAGCCGATCGTAAATTTGACGTATGAGGTCAGACGTATCGAGTTCCGAGGTTCGGATTTGCCATCTAATGGGCCGCGGTCCTTGACACTCGGATTTCACGTTTTAAACTACTCACAAATTCATTACCACCAGTAAGTAACGGAATCATAAGTAAACGGTGGCTTTTTGGGCGCTTGGTTTATTCCACTCTGCCTCATATATTTCCACTTAAAATCAGTTGGTAAACAGTGTAATTGTTAATGAAGCGCACATTGAATCGGGGGAAACTTTAGATAGTGGTATACCATATATTATAAAACTTTTCAAACCGTATTTACTGGAATATGCATCCTCATGCGGTATTCTGTGAAGCTCTTCTCTATAATTCACCTTCTTTCTATTGTTTTGTGATCACCATAGCCGGAAATAATAAAAGCTTTGAAGTAACCATAAGCAGCATAAGTTGGTACAAAATTTACTAGATTGACTTCAACGTACTTAACATATGGAAATTTATGGTAAGGTCTTATGGGACCAGACTGCTGAGGTCATCGGTCCCTAAGCTTACGCACTACTTAAACTAACTTACGCTAAGAACAAACCACAAACCCACACCTGAGGGAGGACTCGAACCTCCGACGGGGGGAGCCGTGCGGGCGGTGACAAGACGCCTTAGACCGCGCGGCTGCCCCGAACGATAATTTTGCGCTCCAACAGTTGTTACAGCTAGCTTAGGAGGTAACTGTCCAAAGACTGAAAGCAAAGAGTATGTTTGGTAGTTCCCACATTGTTTTGATAAACGTATCTTGCGAGGGAAACATAAATACACTACTGGCCATTAAAATTACTACACCAAGAAGAAATGCAGATGATAAATGGGTATTCATTGGACAAATACATTATACTAGAACTGACATGTGATTACATTTTCACGCAATTTGGGTGCATAGATACTGAGAAATCAGTACCCAGGACAACCACCTCTGGCCGTAATAACAGCCTTGATACGCCTGGGCATTGAATCAAACAAAGCTTCGATGGCTTGTACAGGTACAGTTGGCGGTGCAGCTTCAACACGATACCACAGTTCATCAAGAGTAGTGACTGGCGTATTGTGACGAGTCAGTTGCTTGGCCACCATTGACCAGACGTTTTCAATTGGTGAGAGATCTGGAGAATGTGCTGGCCAGGGCAGCAGTCTAACATATTCTGTATCCAGAAACGCCCGTACAGGACCTGCAACATGCGGTCGTGCATTATCCTGCTGAAATGTAGGGTTTCGCAGGGATCGAATGAAGGGTAGAGCCACCGGTCGTAACACATCTGAAATGTAACGTCCACTGTTCAAAGTGCCGTCAATGCGAACAAGAGGTGACCGAGACATGTAACCAATGGCACTCCATACCATCAAGCCTGGTGATACGCCAGTATGGCGATGACGAATACAGGCTTCCAATGTGCGTTCTCCGCGATGTCCCCAAACACGGATGCGACCATCATGATGCTGTAAACAGAACCTGGATTCATCCGAAAAAATGACGTTTTGTCATTCGTTCACCCAGGTTCGTCGTTGAGTACACCATCGCAGGCGCTTCTGTCTGTGATGCAGCGTCAAGGGTAACCGCAGCCATGGTCTCCGAGCTGATGCAAACGTCCCCTTGTGTTGACTCAGGGATCGAGACGTGGCTGCACGATCCGTTACAGCCATGCGGATAAGATGCCTGTCATCTCGACTGCTAGTGATACGAGGCCGTTGGAATGCAGCACGGCGTTCCGTATTACCCACCGATTCCATATTCTGCTAACAGTCGTTCGATCTCGATCACGCGAGCAGCAATGTCGCGATACGATAAACCGCAATCGCGATAGGCTACAATCCGACCTTTATCAAAGTCGGAAACGTGATGCTACGCATTTCTCCTCCTTGCACGAGGCATCAAACAACGTTTCACCAGGCAACGCCGGTCAACTGCTGTTTGTGTATGAGAAATCCGTTGGAAACTTTCCTCATGTCAGCTAGTTGTAGGTGTCGTCACCGGCGCCAGTTTTGTGTGAATGCTCTGAAAAGCTAATCTTTTGCATATCATAGCATCTTCTTCCTAAATTTCGCGTCTGTAGCACGACATCTTGGTGGTGTAGCAATTTTAATGGCGAGTAGTGTAAATGCATGATAGAATTTACAGAAACTGATTTTAGTTCCAGAGAATGATCGCACCCCACTACAAAACAGTTCTTATTTTAAAAATTACAAATTTATAAGTTCTTTGTAGAAATGAGAACTACAGTGTAATACGTGAAAGTAGCTTGATTTTATTACATAAAATGAGCATGTCGACAGAAGGAATACCGTTGATATTCAATAGCTTGCTTGTTCATTAAAACATAACTTTCTTTTTGGCACTAGTTATAACAACAAGTCTAGCAAGCAGCCAAATTCACAAAAATCAGAATCAAAGGGTCAATCACAATCCACAGTAAATGAACATACTGTTAATTTCACAAAGTGCCACCGTCCTAGATCATCGCACACTGCTGGTACACTGTCTCTATTGGCTGTATAAATTCTATTGAGTAAATCACGTTGTTATTACCGCTGACTTTATGATTCCACTATAGCTGAGCAACTGGTTCTTCGTACCTGCCACCCAACGAACCATCCTGCGTCATCATCGTGACATATTATGGGGACTACAGCGCTCATACCATCCTGACTCGTAATAACAGGTGTTAGTTGCGACCAGTGGGACGAGAAACGTCGTGAGCCTGTGTACATTACCAGCACAGTTGGGTGAGAATTGACTGTTCTACCTTCAAATGGTATACAATGGCAAGTAAATTAGACCGGAGGGCTCAGTTTAAGGTGAAAACCTTTTAAGGGTAACAATGGCATAAATGCAAACGAGTGTAGAGAGAATACATTAGAAATTATGTATTCTGTCAAATGTACAAAGTGTAATTTGTTAGGTCATGGTGCACTCTGTACGCAGTCATCTCTTGCATTATGCTTCTCTTATTGAAGATATAGACATTATGCCAAGCAGTGTGTCGAGTGCGCATGGTTTGCGGTTTGACCGAAAATTTGTCTTACGATAGTACCAAAATTAAGTGTCCTTATGTTCATCGCATTGTGTTTATCCTATTGTTTGGATAAACACAACTGTGTTAGGTAAAGAATTCACAATGAGTGAGTCAAAATTACACGCAAGTGGTTTATTTTTTATTAGATCAAGCAGCTCATCTGAGAGCGGATAATACCTTCATTCACTGAACTGCATAAACAGTTAGATGCTGTGAAAGAGGATACATGCTCGTCTAGTTTGTCTGTAGCCGCCCTAGATGTTACTGCTTATCCTTTTTCAGGCAAGGCGGGAGAAGATGCATTAGCATTTGCAGATAACCTGTTGACAACTACAAACCTGGGTTGCTGGACAGACGAGCAATTGCTGCAAATGGCCAAATTACGTTTTGCAGTGCAGCTGGCTTAGATGAATTTTTATGGGGATTGCCCCCGGCCCCCTCCCCAAGTGAAGTACACATAGAATTTCCGATGGTCTTAGCTGTAGCAATAGGTATAGCAACGACTTTCTAGGAAATGGATGTGGTAAACCGAGTCAGTGATAGGAGAAATGCCTTTTCCACTGACGTCGAATGCTATGTGGTGGTCTTTCAGGCCACTTACGACGAGACTGTCATCAACTGCTGCTGTGTAAGAGGTGTGGGAAAGTTGGACATCGAGAACGGGACTGCAAAGTAAAGGACATACACTGAGAAGCCAAAGAAACTGGTACACCTGCCTAATACCGTGTAGGGCCCCCGCGAGCACGCGGAAGTGCCGCAACATGACGTGGCAAGGACTCAACTAATGTCTGAAGTAGTGCTGGGGAAACTGACGCCATGAATCCTGCTCGGCTGACCCTAAATCCGTAACGGTATGAGTGAGTGGAAATTTCTTCTGAACAGCACATCGCAAGGCATCCCAGATATGCTCAGTGATGTTCATCGATATGCTCAATGATGTTCATGTCTGTGGAGTTTGGTGGCCAGAACTCAGAATAGAGTTCCTGGAGTCACTCTCTAGCAATTCTGGACGTGTGGGGTGTCGCATTATCCTGATGGAATTTCCCAAGTCCGTCGGAGTGCACAATGGACACGAACGGATGCAAGTGATCAGACGGGATGCTTACGTACGTGTCATCTGCCAGAGTCGTATCTAGACGTATCAGGGGTCACGTACCACTCCAACTGCACACACCACACACCATTACAGAGCCTCCACCGGCTTCAACAGTTCCCTGCTGATATGCAGGGTCCACGGATTCATGGGGTTGTCTCTATACCCTTACACATCCATCCGCTCGATACAATTTTAAACGAGACTCGTCCGACCAGGCAACATGTTTCCAGTCATCAACAGTCCAATGTAGGTGTTGAGGGGTCCAGGCGAGACGTAAAGCTTCGTGTCGTACACTCATCAAGAGTACACGAGTGGGCCTTCGCTTCCGGAAGCCCATATCGATGATGTTTCGTTGAATGGTTAGTACGCTGACGCTTATTGATGGCTCAGCATTGAAATCTGCAGTAATTTGCGAAAGGGTTGCACTTCTGTCACGTTGAACGATTCTCTTTAGTCGTCGCTGGTCCCTTTCTCGCAAGATCTTTTTCCGGCCACAGCGATGTCGGAGATATGTTTTACCAGATTCTTAATATTCTCGGTACACTCGTGAAATGGTCGTACGGGAAAATCCCCACTTCATCGCTACCTCGGAGATGCTGTGTCGCATCGCTCATAGCCGACTGTAACACTACGTTCAAACTCACTTAAATCTTGATAACCAGTCATTGTAGCAGCAGTAACGAATCTAATAACTGCGCCAGACACTTGTTGTCTTATATAGGCGTTGCCGAGTGCAGCGCCGTATTCAGCCTGTTTACATATCTCTGTTTTTGAATACGCATGTCTTTACCAGTTTCTTTGGCACTTCAGTGTATAAGGATTCCGTTTTTACCGACTGAGGTACGGAAGCCTACAAAGCTAAATATAAAACGTAACGTTTAAGTGTTTTATTTCCCTACTAGATAAAGTTTCAGTTAAATAGCCCGTGTGTCATAACGTTTTTTGCTACAGAGCACCATCACTCCAAGGAACTTTCGCCACCAGGAAAAAAACAGCCAGTACCTAACTTAAACAACAACCAGTAACAAAGTGAATTCATTTTCTTGCTCCTCAAAACACTGTAGCATGAACCTTTCTTTGTGTCAGTTATCCTGCTGAAAGCTTCCATCGCTGTCTAGGGAAAAAAGAAAATGATTCACCCCACCAGGCGATACCTTTGACGGACGATCCAACCTCGATGATTCCATGGCGTTGCTATCAGAATTGACAGTGTCATTGGGCGAAGATGGGAACACGTTGGGATCGTCTGCTGCGGAGCCTCATGTTCGAAAATGTGAGCTGAATTACGTGCTCCGAAACAGTTGTGTAGATATGCCACAGATTGCTACCTATCCGTCTTCTTTTCGCGTGCAAGCGTCCGACATCCACGTTCTGTGATCAAGCCAGTAGCTTACAGACAGAAGACCACCTTTCTCTTTTCCTAGACGCTCATTCCCAGGGAGGGGTCATACCAATGTGCTCTTTGACAAACTCGCTTATGCCAGAGTTGTTACCCATATTGTTGCTAGAATGATTCCGCATTCCTCTCTGCTCTGCTTTCCTTACCTCGTCTCGAGCCCGCAACGCCACCAGGCGGCACTCAATTTGTCAATAGGCAGTGGTCATAATATTTTTGGCCACCAGTGTATAACTTTAAAAGAATGGTGCTAGAAATAATAAAGTAAATTTATATACTCATCTACATTAATTTCAATTTAACAGTTGCCAAAACATGGCGAAATATGGAGGCTTACAAAATTTGTTACGTCACTGCCCGTGATACTATCCGCAAGAGCCACACATACACTACTGGCCATTAAAATTGCTACACCAAGAACAAATGCAGATGACAAACGGATATTCATTGGACAAATATATTATACTAGAACTGACATGTGATTACATTTTCACGCAATTTGGGTCCATATATCCTGAGAAATCAGTACCCAGAACAACCACCTCTAACCGTAATAACGGCCTTGATACACCTGGGCATTGAGTCAAACAGAGCTTCGATGGCTTGTACAGGTACAGCTGCCCATGCAGCTTCAACACGATACCACAGTTTATCAAGAGTAGTGACTGGCGTATTGTGACGAGCCAGTTGCTCGGCCACCATTGACCAGACGTTTTGAATTGATGAGAGATCTGGAGAATGTGCTGGCCAGAGCAGCAGTCGAACATTTTCTGTATCCAGAAAGGCCCGTATAGGACCTGCAACATGCGGTCGTGCATTATCCTGCTGAAATGTAGGGTTTCGCAAGGATCGAATGAAGGGTAGAGCCACCGGTCGTAACACATCTGAAATGTAACGTCCACTGTTCAAAGTGCCGTCAATGCGAACAAGAGGTGACCGAGACATGTAACCAATGGCACCCCTTACCATCACGCCGGGTGATACGCCAGTATGGCAATGACGAATACACGCTTCCAATGTGCGTTCACCGCGATGTCGCCAAAGACGGATGCGACCATCATGATGCTGTAAACAGAACCTGGATTCATCCGAAAAAATGACGTTTTGCCATCTGTGCACCCAGGTTCGTCGTTGAGTACACCATCGCAGGCGCTCCTGTCTGTGATGCAGCGTCAAGGATAACCGCAGCCATGGTCTCCGAACTAATACTCCATGCTCCTGCAAACGTCGTCGAACTGTTCGTGCAGATGGTTGTTGTCTTGCAAACGTCCCCTTGTGTTGACTCAGGGATCGAGACGTGGCTATACGATCCGTTACAGCCATGCGGATAAGATGCCTGTCATCTCGACTGCTAGTGATACGAGGCCGTTGGGAACCAGCACGGCGTTCCGTATTGCCCTCCTGAACCCATATTCTGCTAACAGTCATTCGATATCGACCAACGCGAGTAGCAATGTCGCGATACGATAAACCGCAATCGCGATAGCCTACAATCCGACCTTTATCAAAGTCGGAAACGTGATGGTAAGCATTTCTCTTCCTTACACGAGGCATCACAACAACGTTTCACCAGCCAACGCCGGTCAAATGCTGTTAGTGTATGAGAAATCGGTTGGAAACTTTCCTCTTGTTAGCACGTTGTAGGTGTAGCCACCGGCGTCAACCTTGTGTGAATGCTCTGAAAAGCTAATCATTTGCATATCACAGCATCTTCTTCCTGTCGGTTAAATTTCGCGTCTGTAGCACGTCATCTTCGTAGTGTAGCAATTTTAATGGCCAGTAGTGTACATTAATTTCAAGTTAACAGTTGCAAAATTGTTAATGAATATCTCTGTTGGCAAGACATAGCGAAATATGGAAGCTTACGAAATTTGTTACATCACTGCCGTGAGACTATCCGCAAGAGCCACATTTGTTTCAAAGATATCGTGTATTATTACAGGGTTCGTTAGTATGCAATCAGATCTTAGTTACTGTACATTACTAGCAAAATATATGTTTGCTCAGTTGAATCAGTGTGTAGTGTGTAAAGAAGAAACCAAATACAGAATACTTAAATCAAATGTTCTGATTTGAATTGTAGTGTCGCCGTTCCTGGATGCAAATCCATTGCCTTGGCATGGATGTACTGTGGGAAGTAGATAACTACCTCTAAAACACAAGAGTCTTTCTCACACACATTTTCCTTTACATTACATCTGGATGTTAATTAAAAGTCCAGGAATGTTCAGAATATTTACAAAACAGATTTATAGTGTTTGATTCATCACATAACACAGTACATTCTGGAAGTCATGCTGTGTTATTTAGGCCCCATGTCAGCCCACATTTTACTGGGTTTCATCATACAGTATAGAAATGCTGACGCTGATGTAAGTCAGCAGGCAGTTAAGATCGGTGACCTCCTCATCCCATAAAACGACAGATGGTTACGAAGCGTAAGAACGAAGTGGTGAGTAGGAGCCACATCGTCCTGGAGGGTATAGGTAATGCAATTACGCACACTTCATGACTCCGTGGCAAACGTATAGCTTTGTTTACCAATATTAACTATTTAAATTTTATAATACGCCTCTAACCAGACTGTCCACATCATCCACACTGACAGCTTCCTGGCCATGATTTCAGTAACTCCAAAACCAGTCTCAAATATTAATTAGAATTTTTATGTACTGTTGTCAATCATTGGCCAACTAAACGAACCAGTCAGAAACGCGCCCTGTGTAGGCAGACGCGAAACACTATCTGGTTTTGGACTAATTTTTTGGGGAGTAGGCCTGCATGTGCTAGGCGGATCGTATTTCCACGTAAATGCCAATTAGTGATTAAAAGAGCCTCGGAAAACATTTATATGCTCGTGTATGATAATTAAAGTAGTGTGAAGATTTATTGTGAACTTGCAGTGATGCTCGATAAGTGAAGATTAGATTCCAGTGACTGTGTTTAAAACTTTGCTATTACACTGGCTCTAAAGACTGTTTATCTCCCATTTTTAAGAAAATAAGCTGGCATGTTTTTATTTCGAGTCTTTCATTATAGTGGCTTTGTAATTTTCCCACTTGCCATTCCGTCATTCAGTTGACCGTAAGCATGGAAGAAACTGTGACCGGCGGAGAAGAAATCCGATGGGGACAAAGAGACAGCTTTACAAGACACGAGGAAAGCAAACGAATTCCTTTTGAAATAAGGAAGTTCCAAGAACTTTGCTAGACCTTCTCGTCATGAATTGTTTATCGTAGCGCTCCAGATGCAGCAATCACAAAGAATAACTTACGCAGTTAGCTTGTCTGACGCAGTAATGTGTCACGGCAGGAACATTCAAAATCTCATACTAATTAATTTATTAGGTAGGAAGGGATATGAACCGCTACAATGTGTCGCAAGCCCTGAATCAAGAAAGCGCCTAGTATCGAATCCCGCACTTGATTGTTCTGTATAACGACAGACTCAAGATTTACATTTAACTACATGCACTAAAGATTTCTTGGGTTTATCGCACATGGTGACAGCACGTGAACGAGTTCTACTTCTTTTTTGAAGAACTATACTTTTTATTTTATTCTGTGCTACAACTGAGAGTTACTGTAATTATATTTTATTAATTTATTTTTTTGAATATTATGAGCAGCAATGTTACCTTACATGACAGAAGTCAATGTGAAATATAGAAGTTCCATGGATGTCGATTCAGTCAGTATTATAACATGGTTATTTATATTGACGCCAGGCAAAAGAACGCTAATTAACTTGGCACTTAATAGAAAAAATTAAATATTTTTCTTAACCATATTGACGTATTCATTTCTCCACATGTACTGTGTAAACATATGTATGTAGCAACTGTGCTCCGATACAGAACATATTGTTTTTGGGTTTCTTCAACTCTCTTAACTCTTTTGTTACTTTAGTTATACCGTTATTGCATAGATAATTGAAATACTCTGTAAAATATGTAGCCAGATGATTTTCTAAACTATGAGGTTGCATAACTTGGGCAGCAATTTTTTCTGACAAACTCTCTCTTTGTAGGTTGTCTATAGCTATTCTCCTCGTCATGGGTGTATCTTGCCCAGAAACATCAAGCTTTGTCTCTTGTTTGGGATATTTGTCCATCATGCCACTGCTCTTGCAATTTCCTTCGTGTCCTACAGTAAACTCTTCATATATGAATATCTACTGTACCCATGAATTTTAGTAAGGTGATGCATATGTCAATCTTTTTGTTTCTACAGTCCAAATATCTTTCCCCTTGCCACATTCAGAGATAAGAATTGTGAGCGTTGAGTGTAAGCAGTACACCGCAATTGGAGTTTCGCAGAGAGTGGAACAAGGTAGAAGTGATATGTTCTGTACTCAGATCTTGTTGTCAACAGATGTGTCAGAGGCCCCTTTTCATCCAAGATAAGCTATAGTGGCTGGATAACATCCCTGACTCGCTTTCCATGTTAATTACTGCAGGAAGCATTAGCGCATATAGATCTTGGTTGCCCTACTTACGATCAGAAGTGTCCACAATTTCTTTCTTCTCCTAGTCTGGGTAACAATTTTTTGCTTCATATGCTCATTAAAATTTTCACTTTCTCCTGTTCCAATCGTATCCAGTTTGCTCTCTAAAAGTTTTTAAGCTATCTATGTTTCATTTCCATAAAGCGCTGAGGTTCTAAATCTTCCGCCGTTTTCTAGATCAATGATTGACAGATGAAGATCTGATCTGTCTTGTTCTGCGTCTTTCGAGTTTTTATTTCGTCCCCCCTTTCCTCGTCGCGAGATCTTTCCAGATATATACGATAGCTATTAAATTTGTTGTGCTACATTCTGCTATGCCATTTCGCATCAGCTGTTCGTTCTTGCTGTTGTTCTCCAAATACAAAATACTATATAGTATCGTAGTATTCCTTAAACACGTTTCTGGCAAGTCGAATCTGCATTTTAAAAACTTTGTCAGCTGCAAAGGAGGCGTCTTCAAACGTATCTTGTTTTTCTCTCTCTCTCTCTCTCTCTCTCTCTCTCTTTTCGTGTATACAGTTTGAGCTAGTAGCTTCTTCCTCCAGCGAGCTCAGATTCCCGTCAGAGATAATATAGTGCTACGAGCGTTATGTGGAATGAAGCCCGTATCACCCACAGCAAAAACAGACCTCTTGTCTCGCGGACAATAAATTTCACAGTTTCCAGCTGCCCGCAGTTTTTCCATTGTTCGTTGCGGCCACTCGATCAAACGGGAAACCCGAAGCCCCGCTGCATTCATTGTTCCTGCGCGATGGGGGAAGGGGTGGAATTGGAGGAGAGCAATACAAAGCTGCCTGAATAAACACAGACTGGTGCCAGCACCGCTTGATAGCACCCACTCTAAAACTTCACACGTCCTTCAGAAACAAAACACACACATTTTGACGGTCTGCTGTCACCACGCGTTCGAGTAGCGACAGTTGACTGTGAAGGTTTTTCGTAAGTGACTGAGATCGAAATCTGTCTTAGCTCACTGGCTGTTACCATATATTGTTATCAGAATGTAGAGCTTTAATGTACGTCAGTGATTCAAAACTGACGTCCCTGCTTTGACCAAAGAGGGAAATAACAAAACCAACGGGTATGAACTATATTTGCCTACTTAACTAAAATTCCAACTGAGATGATTACTGTGGAGTGGAATAAGTTATTCTTTACCCTCTTCATAGAAACTTTATGTATCTGGTAATATCAGTTTCAAGCTGAATTTTATGAAACGTCGATTGTCGTCTGTAATAACAAACTCAGTCCTTTGCGGCACTTGCTCGGTTACTCTAGCAGTGACCCTTTCGCTCTTCATCAGGAACTGTGGAAGCAGGTCGTGAATCTTCATCCATCTAAAACTCCTTGATTTGTTCACTACTTAGCTGACGTAAACTCCATAGATTTGACAGTCTGAATCTCCTGCTGTGACACCCCAGAAATAAATCTCTTCCAGAATATCACTTTCGGCTGTTCATAGGTTTTGTTCTTATAACTGCTGTCACAGCCTACACTCGCAATCAAATTTAAACGGTTTGTTTATTTTTAGGAAACATGAGCTATTCTCTGTTTTGCATTCTATTTTTATTAAATTATCAATATTTTTTATACTATCGTCTCTGTTTTCCTCTCGCGTGAATCTTTGAATTTCTATACCTACTGCATTCAATTACCTCAATTCTGTTACCTCTCTTCGATATTCTAGGCATTGTTTTTTCCTATACTTTTCACCTTCCATCTTCTCCCCCTCTCCCCTATCTTCACAGTCTTTATTCGTGTTTTCCGGATCAGATGTTCCTCTGGCCTGCCCTTCATCTAGTAAGAGTTTTCTGTAGAGCTCTTTGTTCAGGAAAGTTGTGGGGAAGAGGCATGTTCTCCCATTAGCGTAACAAGGTGAAATCCGTTTACATGGGCAGCATCACAATTTAACCAAACGAGGATACTATCTCGGTAACAGTACTCGCAGTTCGACCACTCCGGGCCTCACTAAGCGTATTATGACGTGTGTTCTGCCGAGTGTCATCCGCGCCAGCTGCGCTTAGGGTGGAGACCCTCCACGCCCGCGTCGGCATAGTGACCATCACAAAAGTTCTACTATCACCTCTGCGTTTGCTAGTGTTTAATCGAGGAGTTCACAGGATGCGGTCTGTGACATTATCCGTAAGTCTGGGTAGGATTACCAATTAATATGGGCCCATCGGGAGATAGAGTAGGTCGAAAGCGAACGAAAGGTATTGCTTTTGAAGGGCAGAGGCAAAAAGTTCTAGGGAAAGTAACAAGGGAAAAAAAACCTCTGCGACAGTCGAGTCGGATAGTAACAGCAGTAGCGGTCTCTTGCTATCTGCGACTGATCATGCAAAGGTCGGATTGTGTTAGTGGGTGGGCATCATGCATCCGTACCGTATGTCATAGCTAGTTTTTTCATACAATGGATCAGTTCTGTTGAGGAGGGGGTGCCGCTGCAGGTGGGCACCGCCGAAGTCTCCTGAGCCATCTGATGTGGCTGCTCCAGTAAGACAGCAGTGTCGTCATACGTTAGTCAGTTCGATGGTCCTTGACAGAACTGCCGGATGTAGACTGTTCAGATGGTTCAAATGGCTCTGAGCACTATGGGACTTAACTTCTGAGGTCATCAGTCCCCTAGAACTAAGAGCTACTTAAACCTAACTGACCTAAGGACATCACACACATCCATGCCCGAGGCAGGATTCGAACCTGCGACCGCAGCGGTCTCGCGATTCCAGACTGTAGCGCCTAGAACGGCTCGGCCACTTCGGCTGGCGGTGTAGACTGTGTTGGGAGCTGGTTTGTGCATTGTGCTCGACTTCCCTGTGATTGCCGGTTCTTTTTCCTGAGGCTCAGCTAGCAGTGCTAGTCAGTCGATGTTATGCAGGGGGTCCGCCTTATTGTGTCGTTTGCGCTTTTGCATAAATACCATAGACGGTTAGTCCCCCTAAGGAGCAGTGTCTTTAGGCGCTTGTATTTCGTCTATGGTTACGGTTGTAGTCCCCCAGATGTAGTATGTGAGCTATGATCGAGTGACTACATTTTCTGTATAATCGTGTGGCGCGTTTTTTGAATATCACCAAAACTTCAGGCGGTATTCGTTGTGAAGATCCGCTGTACGAGTGCATCTGAGAGCGTTGCTTATGATATGTAGAACTTTGTTCTGTATTTTCTGAAGGCAGTTCAGGTGTTAATTCGCTGTGTGTCCCCAGGCAGGAGCTGCATACCTCATCAGTGGTCTAATCAGGGTCATGTACCTGGACCTAGTCACCCTCCTACTCAGTGTACTATGTCTGCTGAGCATTGAGTACAGTTGTTCGAGCATTGCGTTAGATCTTTTTGTCATATATTACATGCGATCACAAGAGGTAACCTTGCAATCCAAGCAGATACCAAGGTATCTGATTTTCATGCAGAAGCGTATTGGGCATGTAATAGCGTTATCTTTTTACAATCTTGGCGTTGGGGTAGTGGGTTTGCTCTGCGAGCAAACATAACTGGCTCATGCTTGTCGACGTTTACTTTAACCAGTATTTGCTCAAACCATGTCTCAACAGTTCTGAGTGCTGTCTGCAGTCTGTCGTTAACGTGCATTGGTTTCCAGTCCTCTGCATGGATGGCCTGTCATCCATGTGCATGTTCCGTGTTGTTGGAGTATCATAAATGTAGACATTAAAAAAAGAAGGGGCTGAGAAAGCTGCCTTGGGACACACCTGCTTGGATAATGTGTTGTGCTGATTGTTTGCCCTGAATGTCCATGTTGAAACATCTGTTTATGAGGTATGAGTGTGCAAGATATATGAATCTGTCGGCGTACACAGCATCTATTAGTTTCCATATGTGGACCGTTGTGCCAGAAAATATCGAAGGCTTTTTGATGTCCAGGAACATAGCCTTAGTTGTTTCTGTTGTAGCAATGTGTTATCAACTCTACTACTCTTAGGAGTTGTTGTGTTATGGATTGAAGATTTCTGAAGCCGAATTTCTCCAGGCACAGGGTGTTATTGTCAATACAATGCCACCCAATAGGCAGGTGTGTGGTTGTGTTGTAGGATGGCACTTGTGATGTGTGTAAGGTATTCGATATCTTTAGCCGTGAATTCCTGCAGGACATCGTTTTGAATACCGTCATGACCAGACGCTTTCATAGGTGAGGAGTGCTCAATAGCCAATGTGGTTTCGTGTGTAGTCGTGCATCTGATTTTGGTGTGTGCTGGCTGGGCTGCAAGACAAGTAACCATCTGGTCGCTTTCAAGTGTGAATGCTGGAACAGAAGGAACCAGATTCGGTGTGGAACACGCTCCTGGTGTAGTCTTCATGAACTTTGCATTCTGCTCCGCAGAGTACACGGAGTCATGCGGACCCTGTGGCATGCGGACCCTGTAGCATGGAGAAGTGCTGGCGTAGCTGCCACACTGCAGGATGCCTGGTATCCAGTACAGCGAGGTTTTGGTCCCATTGTGCGGCTTTGAATGTTCGTATTTTGTTCTGTGTTGTGGTGAAGTGTTGAGTCGTGTGTGTAGAAGTTTGGCTGTCCGAATTGTGTGCCTGCATGTTGGTGTTCTGTTGTCAATGTGGCTATGCTGGTCCCTCTTCTGCCTACTCTGCGGTTTCAGTGCTCCCTGTGTGGGTGTGTTTTCTGTCATTGTGTGTGTTGTACCATCCGATATGGTAGGCATTTTAGTGTTGTTTGTGGTGAGTGTTGTTGTTGTTCCAGTGCATGTGCAGTGTTTTGTGTTGGTTGTTCCGTCTGTGTTTCTGTATCTGGGGGTGTTCTGCTTGCGTGTGGAGGCTCAGCTTATCCTCGGCCCGTCACCTTCCACTCACGAGGCCAGCAAGGGAGACGCCACCCCGCACTGGTCACAGTGGGGAGGGGGGAGAGGGGTGATAGCGGAGGTGTTCTTTGCGTTTTTGCACCTCAGAGCCACCTTGTAGGCCGGGCACCCCTGTAGTTTGGTACGTGGGCGCCACCATAGTTTGTGCACTTGCGTGCGTCATTCTGTCTGAGTGTACACTCTTGTACAGTGTGGCTACCAGCGAATTTTCGGCAGCGTACTCCCAGGCCACAGCGAGAGGCTGCGTGTGAATAGTACTCATATTGGTGGCACTATGGCGCACTCGCAGTGGTTCACATAGATGCATTCCCAGCCTATTGCAAGGAGTTTCTTCTCGACAGTGTCGTTAGGAGTCTAGACAACAATCTCCTTCACAATGTATTGCTGAGCCTTCTCGTCGAGTGTCCTGTGCATGTGGTATTCGATATTATTAGCTTTGAGGAAACTAATGAGATTAGTATAATCTGTTTTGTTGCCTATGTACAGTGCTGTGTGGTCCCTGGACAGTTTTGTGTGGTATGTTTTCGGTTGATGTCTTGCAACAAATGCGTTGTTTAGGTCACAGTGGCGACCGTATTTGCGGATTACGCCTGGTCGGTACCTGGTCGATGTTTCATGGGTTTGTGTAGCTGCTGGTGTTGCCGTATGTGTTGTAGCGGACGCAGGGCCGTTTGTGTTGTCCCTTGTGTTACTTGTGCTGGCAAATGGTGTGTTGGGTGTTGGATGCAGCACTGGACAGCTGCCACATGAGTTTGTGGACTGACTTGTTTGTGTGTTAGTGGCTTGGTTTCGTTTTGGATCGATCTACTGCCATGGACTGTCTCCTAAGTGTAATTAAATAATCATCTTTTGTTTACGTTGAATGAATGCCTGAACTGAGAAATGGATACAAAAATCGAGATATCGTGTAGCGTGTTGTAGCTGCAAGCGGTGTGCTTACTATGTAACATTGCTAGCAAAAACTTTATACTAAGTGATTGGGCAATGTAACTGCTAGTATCAATAAAGAAATACAGTCACCGCAAAATACATTGAGCCCCTTAGGCAGTGAATCCTCTGGCCCTGTTCAAAACTGATATCTTTGGTCCCTGTGCACATAACAAATAAATTAATTTATCTTACCTCTAAAGCAGCATCGGTGGAACGCGATTGATTATGGTCTCTCATGAAAATATATAGACAAGCTAGCTACAGGCTCAGAGGTGTGCAATGCTGGCTTTAATACTTTGAAATGTTGATGAAGTTCTTATGGCTGATAAATGAAAATGTTTTAAGAAAAATCCAACGTCTTTGAATAACGCATGACCTGGACAGTGAGGCGGTACTGATTGTGGTGAATTACTACCACTGACTTTTTTAGTGAATTTTTATTTCAAGCTAAGTTTGACTTTTCAAAACATTTGACAATTGAAATTACATTACTCAGAAAAATTACCTCCTTTCTACTAACTGATTCACAAACAATGAGATTTATATAGCAAGCACTATCGAACCTCACTAAAAAAGCATAAATACGAATCATAAAATTACATATATCTTAGTTAACAAATCTTAGACACATTAAAGAAGGGAAATATTTTACTAGCCTTTACATCAAATCAGCTTACGTACCAACTGGGGTTACTAAACAATTACAAGTTATCAGCCGATTCATTTACCCTAACGCGCTGGCAAAACGACAGTCATAAATATTTAACATCTTCCCCTTACTTGCGTGAAGACTTCTGCTTCCACTTCATACCTCCAACGATACATGTACCCGTAAGTCCTACATTATAATCTAACACTTGCTGCCTTCACAGAGCACACCACAAAATATGCCTTCTCCGTCCTTTGTCGCTCACAGCCAACTACCCACCGCTATGCGTCAAGTGCTCTCTTACTCCAGCATTACAGTCTCAGACCGGAAGCAGTATCTTCGGCTCTGCAGTCGTGCACAGACAGCAATCCGCTTTATAAAGCCTATCAGAGACATGCATCATTTATAGTATTATCATCATATTCGTGTGCAACATACGCGTGTACCTCAGTAAACTCCTTTCATGAGTCTTGTGTGTTCTCCTTTGGCTCCATCTCCGGCTCTTTTGGCGTGGGAGTCTTCGGAGGTGATAAGGATGGCATATCTAGTGTAATTTCAGCAGGTGTTTGTATGTGTGGTGTGTGTTTCGGTGTTCATGTGATGTCAGTCTCCACGAGCAGCTCGATCAGTTCCTGCTGGTCGGCAACCTGTCGATCCCCCGAGGCCGCTGCCGCCTGAAACGTGGCGAGTAGGACGGTGATGGGGCGGGGTCAGCTGCATCTCTGCTGCTTGCTTGCGCTGCTGCCATGCTGCGGGTGACTGGGTGGCATCTGCTGTGGGGATCTGGCATCTCCCCACTCGAAGGAATTTTATTTATCTGGAAGGGTTCTGATATTACTGCCTTTTTTCTGAAAAGAAAAAGATTTAGATGTGCCCGAGGTAAGTGGAAAGTCCCTAAGACCTATCAGCACAGGGTGCAACGCTCGGCACCTAAAGGATGAGCGGCAGAAGAAACGAGGCCTTCAGCACGCGGGAACGACAGAGGTTATGAAACGTCCCCTTAGAAAAATTTATGAATTACTTTGCTGATAAAACTCTTACATTATTTGCTTTTCAAACAGCTGAGCAAAACTGAACGTACTCAAACATTCACTAAAGTGACACACAATATTTTTAGCGCAACGCAATCTGACTTTCAGTAATCGCTACAAAGAATGGCCCTGACTAATATTAACCTATACCTTTCACAAATCACTTACCTCACAAAAATCTTCGTTACTCGAACTACTGCAATACAGCGAGCGCCACTACTGCCAGCTAAATAAAAGATTCAAACTACGGAAGGCACTAACTACTGATAGGCATAGTTAGCAAATGAAAGATTTTAATAGAGAACAAACAATGTATTTGCCTTAATAGTCATAATATATATAGCAGTCCATGACATCCAGTCTTACAAATTTCAAAACTCCGCCATTTCTCTCCCCACATCCACCACTGCTGGCGGCTCACCTCCAACTGCGCAAAGCTACGCGCTGTTAACATCCAACTGCCCAACACTACAATGGCAGACAACAATGCAAACTAGCCACAGACTGCACACAGCACAGCCAGTGATTTTTCATACAGAGCGCTACGTGGCGTTACCAATAAGAAAACCTAAACAGCCTACTTACATAGCCCCCATGCTCCCCACAAAAAAATTTACAAATTGTTTTGGGCAGTGGCCAATAATGATTTGATAAAATTTTTGATAGTTACAATAACAAAGATATCAAATGCACACACTTATTGATACAATGTTGGTCAAAAGCTAAAATTTTCTCACAGTCCATAAAGACAGTCCTGATCATTCATCACAGTAAAATTGCAGTGTTTTTCTCAAAGGATGAGCAGTAAAAGAGAATGCACACGGAAGTAGTCGATTTCCATGCAGTCTTGAAGAAGTAGTGTTGTCCTTCCAACGGAAAGACAGTGCTGACTCTTGACATGCAGACAGGTAATGGGACACAACAGAGCAAACCCACAGCAGAGTCAGTCGAAGTTTTGAAGAATATTGGTAGGTACGTCATCACAGAGCAGACCCACTGTAGTCCTGGTAGAGATTGTGGTATTGGTGGGCCACCAGAGGTGCAGACCCACTGCAGTCCTTGTAGCAATAATGGTACTGGTGAGTCAGCAAAGGTGCAGACCCACTATAGTCCTTGTTGAGACGGCCAGCAGCCATCTGTTGCGACTGTGCAAGTGCACAATCACCATCGAAGAGTCTTGCAGAGAATATAGCAAGTCCATAAACCACCACTTGTGCACTCACGAAGTTTTTGAATTGTCCTGAGAACCAGCAATGCTGTTAGCCAGTCCCTTGCTGAATTATCAACACACGTCCAGACACTAACAGTCCTCTTTTTTTTCACATATTGTGCATATACTATGACCAACAGAAATGTGTGCAGTGAAATTAACAGTCATAATATATATAGCAGTTCATGGCATCCAGTCTTACAGATTTCAAAACTCCGCCATTTCTCTCCCCACATCCACCACTGCTGGCGGCTCACCTCCAACTGCGCAACGCTACGCGCTGTTAACATCCAACTGCCCAACACTACAATGGCAGACAACAATGCAAACTAACCACAGACTGCACACAGCACAGCCAGTGATTTTTCATACAGAGCGCTACGTGGCGTTACCAATAAGAAAACCTAAACAGCCTACTTACAAGATGAACAACAAAGGACGGGAGAGACCCGCCGAGGGAGTTTGCAACAAGTGTTGCGGGAGTTGTGAGTCGTGGACTCTTATCCGCTGAGGGCTTGAGAGCATCAGTAGGTGTGTATGAGCGGCATTTACGCCTTGACTTCTTTGCAACCACTCCATATAACGATCGTCGGACAGGAGAGGTCCGCTCACGTCAGCTGCTCGACTGCGAATCAGCGTCAACTACGTAGTTTCGGATTCTATGCTCCCCGTAGATTAACTCGCATGGCGAGTTCGTTTCTTTCTCATGGGGCTCTGTTCCCCGGCTCATCGAGCTGACAGTGTAGTGAAGCCGTATTGTCAAGCCTGAGTGGATACTAAAGTTTTGAAAAAAAGGTCACCCTACTATGACACTAGGAGGTGGTGCTACTCCGTCTCCATATATTCACCCATCAATGTGATAAATTTTTACAGCGAGAGGGTTGGATGACATGGCGGGGACATGGTATAAAAAGTCTGTAGTTTGACTCCCAGGAAAAGCTGCAATTCGAAAATCACCTCATCATCATTCTTTATTCATTCTAGAAAAGCGAAGGAAGTCACTGGATCCCATGTCAAGAGGCAAAATTTGATAATCCGAAGAAGTAGCTGTACCCTGTGCAGGAAGAGATGGGGAGCGTAGACACCAAGCTGGACAATTTCCCGCGACGCTTCTTGCTGAGAAGAGATTTCGGCAGTATGTGACGGTTTGCCTCCTTAAGTGCTTAATATGTTATCACCATACCAAGGCAGCCCCAGCCAACACTCAGCATCAACGTGCCCGATAACGGCTGCGTGTTTGCCTTTTTCACCGTTATGAATCCACATGTAGTCACTGCTTGCTGAGAGGAAGCGGATCCTGTGTCTATTCAGCTATGTTGATTTAGTTTCACAGCGTTTAGTTCAAGCGAATACCACCACGGCTTCATGCGAAAGCCAGCTTCCCATCTCTAATGGCCACGACGTTCCTGAAGCATTACGTGATAATTTACCTTCCATCTTCTTGACACCACTGTATCAACATCTGATGAAGACACAATTGACAGACGTAAGACATAAAGTACAATACTATGGAAATTCCAAGAAAATCGCAAGAGACTTATTATTATGTACGTGATGTGTCTGTGCGAAGATGCCAGCGACCAGAAATCGTAGTGGATGAGTCGGTAGCTTTCGACAAAGCAAGAGGAGTCAGAAACGATAAGATGGTTCGAATCCCGCCAAAACTTACTTTTTTTTAAATCCATAGTTCTTTCTTCATTGGTCACATTGTTTAATTTATATGACATTCGAGAGGTAATATAATGAAAAAACCATGTGGTTTTTCATGAAATTATAGTGAATTTCATATGTTACTTGACTGCTTACTATTTGTAATTAAATTTTCAAGGACAAGGGACAGGCTTGGAAAGCCCAAGTGAAACCTTGATAAATAATGATGCAAATGACGTTATTCACGATCATAGAATGTAAATATCTATGGAGTGAGCGTAGCCTACTGCGCATGTTCTCAACGTCAAACCGAGCTAGTCACGTGGTATTGCGACGCCCGTGCTTGTCTGCAATTTGTGGTAACAACGAAACTTTAACATTACAAGTATTCAACTGTTTTTGCATTCGTTTCTACACGTTTTAGTAGTAGTAATAACAGTAATGGTGCAGTATTGTTGTTTCTACAGATGTAAAGAGAAGTACGTGAAAGGAGGACAAGTTACTTTTCGTAGGTACGTACAACAAACCTCTAATAGTGAACATAATATTGATGTGAGGGCCTTTATATCTTTAAAAATATCGAGACGCGGTATTATAATGTCTTGTATTGCAGAACAAATTTCTGCGATTTTTTTCCCATGTGTTTACGATAGAAATGCTAGATAAATTTGCAAGTGCGTTTAAGCTGCCAGTCAGTGTTTACGTATTAGTATTCGTATCCTGCAGACAGTGTCATTAATTTCCTCCAATTTATTCAGGTCCTCAAATCCTTGTGTGTATCTAAGTACTTCTGCATGAAACAGTTTCCTACATTATATAATTTTTGTATTCTAGTTTCCCGAAAGATGAATAGAGAGTCAAAATATGGATCCAAAAAATAAAAAGAAAGAATACGTTTCCCCTCCCCCCACGTCCTGTGATGCATCGGTGCTCAATACAGTGTCATTGTGACATAATTAATTGGAACGGAGATTCGACAACATGAATAAGTGCAACAGAAAACCTAAAAAGATATTGTTGGCTGTCACTTCTTTTCCCGCACCCGAAAAAACGTAAGTTAAGTGGAACAGAGCTATGATACTGTGGCGAAAAAGCACAATACCCTTGCTCTTCACAGCTTTAAAACCATTTCAGTTTCAGGAACAAAATTGCTAAGATGTCTATAAAACGCATATACAAAGTTTCAGGATACTTCTGAAGGTGATCTATCTGTTCTAGTGAAGTCATAACACTCAAAATACGCTAAGCACCATACGGATTAACACGTGCCGTCCCAGTACCACGTCATTTGAGCAGCAGAGATGTTGCGGACAGATTTCTCGTTCTGCGCATTAGAATGTTCAAGCCATAGATATTCATACTCTATGTTCACAGTCAGTACTATAGTAAGTCACAATGTGCTAGACCACAAGAATAATGTACAATTACTCGTCGGATGTGCTCTCGACATCACACGTTGCAGGATGGTATTTGTCACACTGGCATGGAAAACATAAATTGAAACTCCATGCAAATACCTCAAACAAGTAAACGTGTTCTTTTCATTATATTACCTCTCCAATTCATAGAAATTAAAGAATATCACCAGTGATGAAAAAAAGATTAATTATTAAGTTTGAGCCGGAGTCGAACTGTCCCCTCATACATGTACGTCTTACGTAGCTCGAACGCTAATCACTTGCCCACCATGAATTCTAACGTCCGGCAATTACGCACATGTACTTAAGCCACATAATAGAAGCGTAAAACTTCTATGGCGATTTTCGCGGCATTTGCGGAGTACTGCACCTTACCACTTGCACGCTATGTTGTTTTAATGTCCTACTAAACGTGTACAAAGTTTTAAGTAAATCTGCGATCCCAACGTCGTGGCCTCCCCTTGTGAGTAAATCTCTGCCAATAAAGCGGTTGACTGTCGTTCGTTGTCCTTCATTGGCCTAGTGTTTACCCGCCTTAAAACTGATCAGCCAGGCCCACCATGGAAAACATTTGTTTTTTGACGATAGGAGCCGGCTGGTGTGGCCGTGCGGTTCTAGGCACTTCAGTCTGGAACAGCGTGACCGCTACGGTCGCAGGTTCGAATCCTGCCTCGGGCATGGATGTGTGTGATGTCCTTAGGTTAGTTAGGTTTAAGCAGTTCTAAGTTCCAGGGGACTGATGACCTCAGATGTTAAGTCCCATAGTGCTCAGAGCCATTTGAACCATTCTTCTTTTTTTTGCGAGAGGAGCAAATTATTTTCTGGATGACCTGTAGGAATTTTGATCACTCTTAGTCTCGGAAATATTTTGACACACTCCATCACTGCAGTCGCTACTGCTATGGCAGCAATAATCACATTGCTTCCATCCGAGATGCGTTACAAAAATTCTATACAGAAAAATGAAATTTTAGACATCACAACCCACTCGCCGATTTTTGTGCTGCCTACTGGCGTGCTATTTTTGTTTCCCCTACTACCGTTCCCCTTCACAACAGGAAACATAAATTTATACTTACACCCCTAGAATGTAAACGAGAGCTAGTTAATTGTATTAAGTATTCTGAGCACTTCGATGAAGCTGAAGTCGATCGTAATACTCTCTGGGGGTTATAAGCTATTCTACGGTATGCTAGGAACCTTAGCAGCGACAGCTTACTTTACCAGCTCTTCCTTAAGCAGATTTCATTAACAGAGCCCTGTAAATTACAATATTTGTTACAATATAACGTCTCTTTTTTCCATACAAAATATTGTCTATAAATTTCTCCCGAAACAGTTTGTCAAATATTCAAAAGAAGATTTATGTTAGATGATGTATAAGACGAGTCTGAATACGGTATTTGTACGCCTAAAATCTCTAACTTAATATTGAGCTTCGCGACAAGGTAGCATTATGAGTGCAACTGATACCGGAAAGTAAGTCCAGGCTCTAATAAGTGTCGAAATTACGAGAGTTATCATTTCCAGTTGTATAACGTAAACCAGCAAACAAAATGTGCTGTACGTATAACTACGCATGGTTGATGCTGGGTATTCGCGGATTTATGATGACAGAGTTTGCACTGTAACGTGTCTAATTTTGTGGTCAACAGGCAATTAAAATGGAAGTTTTCAGGTGGATATTAACTATAATACCACCCATACTGCCCGAAATCAGTATCCAATATATTAGCATAAAGATAAATATGCAATTTAGGGATGTTCCATCAAAGATCAGTCTGAAAAGCCGGCCTGAGTGGCCGAGCGGTTCTAGGCGCTTCAGTCTGGAACCGCGCGACCGCTACGGTCGCAGGTTCGAATCCTGCCTCGGGCATAGATGTGTGTGATGTGCTTAGGTTAGTTAGGTTTAAGTAGTTCTAAGTTCTATGGGATTGATGACCTCAGAAGTTAAGTCCCATAGTACTCAGGGCCATTTGAACCATTTGAGTCTGAAAAGATTCGGAAACTACCGTGGCGTGCAAAACGTAAGGACCAAGGTAACCTCCGCGTGGTATGTCACTGCCTACTAACACAGCTCAATGAAATTTGGACCATACATAGAAACAGCTGCTACGGTGTAGTACAGAAGGTAACTGAAAGAAATTCACAATGAAACGAACATAAACCGCACTTTCTTCAAAGACAATAAATACGTACACTGAAGTAACCGCGATTTAGAATGGTCGTCTGGATATTAAAGAAGGCGGGACATTGTTCTTAATAGGGTGTGTGATCACCAGGAATGGCAGTGCATGCCCTGCTACGTGCTCTCGTGCTGACCACAAGGTCGGTAAAGAGCTTTTGAGGTGAGTCGTTCTATTCCTACAGCAGCGCAGCTGACAGCTACAGAATGGTCATCGGCGTATCAGGATATGCTGAACTGTCTCCCCAATGCTGCTGTACGTCTCCGCAACGCGTCCCACATTTAAGTCGGAGGAACGGTAGATCAGTCTTTTCTTCGAATATCCTCTCGTTCCAAGAGCTCCGCCATCTGCGCTGCGAGGTGCAATCACGCATTTTCATCCGTTAAAATGAAGTCGGAGTCTAATGCACCCCTGATAAGAGGCACAGTGGGAAGGAGAACAGTGTCACAATAACGTTGACCGGTGAATGTACCGTGTTCAAAGATTTTGAGTCAGTACGCCCATGCAACGTTATGCCTCACCGCATTATAACACCTGGAGCACCAGGACGGTCTTGTTCGACAGTGTTTCTGGGTGTATTACGTGTTCCACCTCTCGCCATGTGAGGGTACGTACAGAAACACTGCTCAGACTGAAACTGCTCTCATCCGTGAAGAACACACAATCCTACTCCTTGTTGGCCCAGCCCCTATCCTCTTGGCACCAACAGAAACGTGCGGCTAATGTGTGGGAGTCAACGGAACACAACGTACCGATCGTCGGACAGAGAGAAAATCCCGTGCAGTCACCGTGCCACTGTGGAGCATGAACTGCGAGCCTTACAATCATCTTAAACGTGTTTGCAGTTGCACCCGATGTTTGATGTGGGACCTTTCTTGCCTATTGCATAACGTAGCGGTCATCTACTACTGTATTTGACCTTAATGAACCACTTCCTCTTCGTTGCGCAGTACTACTTGTGGTTCGTAATAGAGATAGGCGAACTCGTTCATCCTTGGAAACTAGTTCACTGGTGAGCGCTCTTTTTTAGGAACCATTCATTTTTACTCGTTCACCGTTCATATGTGATTGGTATACGGCTCTTACGAAAAATTGAAAATTAGTAGCATAGGTCACTGAAGATGGAATGCGCCAAGAGGGACACTTGCCTCCGCTCTGGAGTACAGGGTTTTTATTTATAACATAATTGTCACACACTTGCAATTTTTGTGATTCTTCAAAATCCCTCGTTTAGCGAACTGTAGTGTTATGTGGCTGATCGCAGTGAAATAATATGAGGTGGCGCACGAAAATCCGGCCCCGAGTACAGACTGCTCGCCAATTACGCAAGATTTGTTGACCGCTACGAGCAGAATAGATAAACATGTAATAATTAGGCAGTGAAGAAGTAACAAATAAGCTAACGCAAACAACAACTTCGAAACAATAGCTGACGACTGGTAGGCGACAATGAGCACTCTAGTACTCGGGGCCGATTTTTCGTGCGCCACCCTGTACCACTGAAATAATATTGTAGAAGTTATCATATTCTCTTTACAAAATGTGACACCAGACACTCGATTATGGAACTCGAACTTCATTAAGTTGTAAGTCGGTCTGCCTTACTTAACACTGAACATGCTCTTTTACCTTGGATCAGAAAAAGACGGAAAATGGCTACTCGTGTGTGCCGTGCCGACTTCCTTTGCATGTGTAATAACAAAAAAATCTTGCCTTGTTACAAGTATTTCTTCTGCTGTTTATCGAAATAGTGAAGTAAGCTGATATGCCGTTTTGTTACCTGAAAAGGTGTATGTATTACATACCACGTAATTTTATGTAATTTACGTAATTATAAAATACATTTCAATTACCGGTCGTGGACGCTGAATAGAATACGAAAAGAACCAGAAGTTCAGAGTTCAAAAAAGGTTTGAAACAGATCTAGAATAAGCGTGCGCAGTGAACGAAACGAAGAACTCTATACTCAACTATGTGCAGACGGCAATGGGAACTCCGACGAGTGAACCGAGACCGAGACAGACGGGAACGGGACCGAGGCTGGAACGAGACCGGCCGACGTGCCGTTGCGAGAATGGGACCGACCGTTTCCCGTTCCCGGGAACTAGAAAGCCGGCCGGCCGTTGTGGCCAAGCGGTTCTAGGCGCTACAGTCTGGAACCGCGCGACCGCTACGGTCGCAGGTTCGAATTCTGCCTCGGACGTGGATATGTGTGATGTCCTTAGGTTAATTAGGTTTAAGTAGTTCTAAGTTCTAGGGGACTGATGACCTTAGAAGTTAAGTCCCATAGTGCTCAGAGCCATTTGAACCATTTTTTTAGAAAGCCGCGACCGAAGTCAACTGTGAAAGACCGTTCCTTAGAATTCGTTCATCGCCCGTTCGTTCATCTTGATGAACCGTTCCTTTGGATCCGTTAGTTCGCGAAAGACCCATCTCTGCTTCGTAACGCTCCCATGCAATGACACAACTTTGTGAACAATACCAATCTCCTCGACAACACCCGTCACACTTCGTCCTCCCTCTATTTCTCGATGATTTCTTTTTGCCGTGTGAAGTCAACCAGATGTTGCTTCCGGCCTCTGTTGTTATGGAGAACACTACCACACCGCACTGCAGGCTGACACACACTGTCTTTTCGCGATTCTTCAACTGCCGTGTGTTGCAGGGCCAGCCCCATTTGGCACTGTGGTCTCGCTGACCGCACGCCGTGTGACGTCCTGTTTTCCGCGCACTACTGGGAGACCTCTCGAAACACGCTCGTTTCTTTCCACCGACTTGTTACTGTATTACGCTACTTTATCTATCTCGTCCCAAACTTTTGAAGAGCAGTGTAGTTTATGGAAACAAACAAATATTTAAAAATGAGTGGTTGAAGTTGTTGTTGTTGTGGTCTTCAGTCCTGAGACTGGTTTGATGCAGCTCTCCATGCTACTCTATCCTGTGCAAGCTGCTTCATCTCCCAGTATCTACTGCAGCCTACATCCTTCTGAATCTGTTTAGTGTATTCATCTCTTGGTCTCCCTCTACGATTTTTACCCTCCACGCTGCCCTCCAGTACTAAATTTGTGATCCCTTGATGCCTCAGAACATGTCCTACCAACCGATCCCTTCTTCTAGTCAAGCTGTGCCACAAACATCTCTTCTCCCCAATTCTATTCAATACCTCCTCATTAGTTATATGATCTACCCATCTAGTCTTCAGCATTCTTCTGCAGCACCACATTTCGAAAGCTTCTATTCTCTTCGTGTCCAAACTATTTATCGAGCATGTTTCACTTCCATACATGGCTCCACTCAATACAAATACTTTCAGAAACGACTTCCTGACACTTAAATCTATATTCGATGTTAACAACCCGCAGCATCATCAGATTTCATTCGACTACATTCCATTCTCGTTTTGCTTTTGTGGATGTGCATCTTATATCCTCCCTTCAAGACACTGTCAATTCCATTCAACTGCTCTTCCAGGTCCTTTGTTGTCTCTGACAGTATTACAATGTCATCGGCGAACCTCAAAGTTTTTATTTCTTCTCCGAGGATTTTAATTCCTACTCCAAATTTTTCTTTTGTTTCCTTTACTGCTTGCTCAATATACAGATTGAATAACATCGGGGAGAGGCTACAACCCTGTCTCACTCCCTTCCCAACCACTGCTTCCCTTTCATGTCCCTCGACTCTTATAACTGCCATCTGGTTTCTGTACAAATTGTAAATAGCCTTTCGCTCCATGTATTTTACCCCTGCCACCTTCATTATTTGAAAGAGAGTATTCCAGTCAACATTGTCAAAATCTTTCTCTAAGTCTACAAATGCTAGAAACGTAGGTTTTACCTTTCCTTAATCTTTCTTCTAAGATAAGTTGTAGGTCAGTATTGCCTCACGTGTTCCAATATTTCTACGGAATCCAAACTGATCTTCCCCGAGGTTCGCTTCTGCCAGTTTTTCCATTCGTCTGTAAAGAATTCGTGTTAGCATTTTGCAGCCGTGGCTTATTAAAATGATAGTTCGGTAATTTTCACGTCTGTCAACACCTGCTTTCTTTGGGATTGGAATTATTATATTCTTTTTGAAGTCTGAGGGTATTTCGCCTGTCTCATACATCTTGCTCATCAGATGGTTGAGTTTTGTCAGGACTGGCTCTCCCAAGGCTGTCAGTAGTTCTAATGGAATGTTGTCTACTCCCGGGGCCTTGTTTCGACTTAAGTCTTTCAGTGCTCTGTCAAACTCTTCACACAGTATCATATCTCCCATTTCATCTTCATCTACATTCTCTTCCATTTCTATAATATTGTCCTTAAGAACATCGCCCTTGTATAGACCCTCCATATACTCCTTCCACCTTTCTGCTTTCCCTTCTTTGCTTAGAACTGGGTTTCCGTTATCTGTTTTTATATCTGATTAATAGTCCTTAACACATAAGCAAAATGTTAGTTTACCATCTTTGGTCACTTACTACTCACAGTGTCCGCCCCAGTAGCTGAGTGGTAAGTCTGCCTTCGGCAGGGCAACAGAGCGGACGCGTACGTGTTGACTTCGTGCGGCGCGCGAGCTCGCCTTGTTTACTTTCTGACGGCCGTTGCTTAAGTGCCGGCTTACTTTGTACGATCCATGGCGAACCGTTACCGTAAATCAACACTCCGATTTACTTTCTGCAACGATTATGCCCGACCCAAAGCGCTCGAGGTGGAGCGTTTTCTGCGAGAGGAAGTGAAGATCCCGGCGACCGATATTATCGGCATACATTTGTCCATCGTGAGCAGCACGGTCTATGTGAAAATCATTAACGACGCGGCGTGCGAACGCATACTACGTGAGACCAAACAGGGGCTCCGCTTCTGCCACGCTGATGGCAATGTGGGGGAGGTAACCGTCGACCACGCAGGCTTAGGTATGCGAACGATACGCATTTTCGAATTGCCATTCGAACTGCCAGCTGAGGAAGTCGTCGCGGCACTACGCCCATACGGCACAGTCCACGGCCACACTGCGGAGAAGTGGACACAGTTTCGGACGTATCCTGTCCTAAACGGGGTCCGACAGGTCACCATAGATCTCCGAAGCCACGTCCCGTCCTACTTACAGATCGGCGGATGCCGTGCCATAATTATATACGATGGCCAGCCTCGGACCTGTTCCGGGTGCGGCAAAGAAGGCCACCTTAGATCCGAATGCCTACAACGGCGTATTACGCAACTTCCAGCTGCCGAACAACCACCCATGTCGCAACCTACAGTGCTACCGGTGACCTATGCCGCTGCTCTGGCTTCTCCTACCACTTTGCAACGTCACCCGGTCACCACAAACGACGCCACCAACGAGCCCGACCAGACACCGACGGAGAGCGCCTCGGACGACCCGCCGCCTCCGCCGGCCATTGCCGCCGCTCCGAAGATGCCGGCGCAACCAGCCGCTGACCCTGATCTCGGAAACACGATGGAGATCGACTCGCTCATCGTTCCTACAGCAGCCTTTCTGCCAGAACGATGCGACTCCCTTCCGTCGTCGGACACGGAGGGTCGCACAAGGAAACAACGTTCCCCGAAACGTCGCAAGCGAAGACGTCGCACCGTTTCCGGCCAAGAGGAGATGTTACAAGTCGAGGAGGACGTAACCGTCGACCAGCACGAGGCCTCCGAACCCGCTACTGCTGCCGAAGACGTAATGAGCGCGGAGACATCTATCGGTGAGCCTGCGCCCCGTGCTGACGCTGAACTATATCATGGACGTCCCACAGGCGACACTACACCACGCACAATTACAACATCTTCTGCAGACAAAATGGACGATACACCAGCTTCCGCTTCCACGGCGTGGCACGAGGAGGAGGTCACGGAGCAGGAGCCGTTACGGGACCCTGCGCCGTCACGGCCGCACCACTAATCATACTCTCCCCAGACTCCCCTGCGGGCCAGCGGGATAACGTTCCGCTGCGACGCCCACACCCTTGCGCGGACGGCGGAGTGGACCAGCCTCCAGCAATCCGACACCAGGCCTACCGGATAGCAACCATCAACACCAACAACATCCGTTCCAGGGTGAAAATCCGCCTTATGCAGGAGATGTTCTGGGCTTCGGATATTGATTTCGCCCTTCTGCAGGAAGTTCACTTGGCTAGTCTCCCGGATATCAATGGCTATACCGCCCACGCCTCCGCGAGTGATCCTATGGGCCGCGGGGTGGCCATCTACGTCCACCACGGGATTTCTGTGACCGATGTCGCCTTCCTTCCATCAGCTCGGGGCATGGCACTCACTGCCATGGGGACACGCATCATTAATGTCTACGCTCCCTCAGGCACCGACCGACGGCATGAAAGAGCCCAGTTTTATTCCGAGGAAATCGCTCCCCTGTTTTTAGGGCGTTATGACCATTGCGTACTAGGAGGTGACTTTAATTGCGTTCTGCATCCTAAAGATCAGATTCCCCACTATACTACATGCCAGGAGCTACGTATAGTGGTGCGAGACCTCCTGCTTCACGATACCTGGGAAGTACAACACGGCGACCTTTCTGGCCATACCTTTCTTACAAGTCATTCCGCAAGCCGACTAGATAGGATATATGTCTCGCACAATATTAGATCTGCGATACGGGGCGCCGAACGCTGGCCGCTGGCCTTTTCCGACCATTGCGGTTACATCTGTACGGTCCTCCTTCCGCCGCAATCAGTATGGCGCAGCCGTGCGCCATGGAAACTCAATACCTCACACTTGCATGACCTGGCGTGTCGCCAACAAGTCACTGAAACGTGGACAGCCTGCGAACGACGCCTTCCCCACTACCACTCGACATTGACATGGTGGTTGGACTGCGCCAAACCAGCGATCCGGAGGACACTGATGAGATACGGGAAGGACATGGCCGACTGGCATCGCACCACTGTTGACTTCTATTACGCGATTCTCCGAGATCTGGATGCTCAACCGCCAACCCCGGACAACCAGTTGGAACGGCAAAGAACTAAGGCGAATATCATTGCGCTGGCACGCCGGAAACTGCAAGGGGTCGTGATCCGGACGCGGCGCCACGATCGCGCGGATTTAGAAATTCCATCCATGCATGACATAGTGTCCGACAAACGAAGGCGTCGTCGGCAGATCATCAGCACTCTGACCACGCCTCATGGAACGCAGGTGACCACTCAGAATGACATCGTCCGCACATTCGTCGAGCACTACCGTCGTACTTATAGTGATGACGACGCTGAAACTGCAGCAGACGACTCCATTTTGAATTACGTCACGCGCACCCTCCCCCACACGGAGGCGGATGCTTTGACAGTGGCGGTCACGCTAGACGAAGTCAACAACGCAATCGCCAAGGGGGCAGTCAACAGATCGCCCGGCATTGACGGCTTACCGATTGAGTTTTACCGTACCTTTCGGGACCTCATGGCCCCACGGTGGACGACTATGTATCAAGAACTGATAACATCTGACCAAGCAATCCCACCCGCCTTTGCTGAGGGCATCATTATACCAGTCCACAAACCAGCCCGTGGTACGATGGTCACGAGTTACAGACCGCTCACCCTCCTCAATGCCGATTACAAGATTTTCGCGCGCTTACTGGCAATGCGGCTCCGAACTACACTCCCTCATATCCTCTCGCCAGAGCAAACGACGCCTGGCGGACAGATTAACATACAGACTGCCACAGGGGAATGCCGCGACTTGATTGCGATAGCGGCGGCCTGCAGGCTCCGGGCAGCGGTCGTCGCTATAGACTTCGACAGCGCCTTCGATAAAGTGCGTCATCGTTTCCTGTTTTCGGTGGCAGCCCGAATGGGCATCCCCCCTCCGTTTCTCGACGTCATCCGGCGTCTTTACGACAGTGCCAGTTCACGTGTCCAAGTCAATGGACGTTTAGCTGGGCCGGTACCTATCTGCCGTTCGATACGGCAGGGGTGCCCCCTCTCTACCCTCCTGTATGCTATTGCCCTTGAGCCACTTATTGGAGGCTTGACGACCAAGCTCTCTGGCCTCACCCTACGCCAACACACTTTTCGCTGTCGGGCATATGCTGATGACCTCCTCCTCCTCATTCGCTCCGGCTCTGAGATTCGGGATGTCCTCGAATTGATTACCCGTTATGGGGCTGCCGCTGGCAGTGCCATGAATATCGCCAAATCTTCTGCAATGCACATTGGACGAGGCCTCCAGGAGGGTGAAGTTGCACCACTGCCGCTTGTGATGACTTTCCGGTACCTGGGCATTACCTTTACCCCCACGGTCACACGCACGGCGGCAACGAATTTCCGTCGCCTGTTACACGTCATCCGCAACGACGTCCGCCAGAACCTCTTGCGCCGCCAGGACACACTTCAACGGGTTGCGTTTATTAATCTTTATGTGGCATCAAAATTGGTTCACATCGCGCAAGTTCTCCCTCTGTCGACTGCAATTGGGCGCAACCTTCAGGCGGCTTTTGGCTATTATCTCACGGCTGGTTCACTGTTCAAAGTCCGTTATGAGACCCTTACCCTGCCCTCACGGTATGGTGGCGTCGGGGTCGTCAATGTCCGTATGCGAGCTGCAGCCTTGTACATGAGTACCATGAGAAAACAGTGGATGGGCCAGGGTACATCTCTAACACGCAGCTTGCTTGAGGTCCTCCTACCTGCTTCCACCTCACCATCGGTGTCTGTCGGCCATATCGTGCCTCATTTGTCCCATATTTCGACCTTTTTCGTCGACTACAGTTACATACATACCAGTCTCCCAGATACACGCCCACCTCGGACTAAGGATTTTTACAGCCTGTTGCTGCGCTGTGTTCCCCGGAATGTGATGGAGACCAAACACCCCTCCATCCAGTGGCCCATAGTGTGGACTACCGTCCACCAGCCCTTCCTCCCTACGAACGTCCGGGCACTGTGGTATCACATAGTAAACAGGAAATTTGCCACGAAGCAGCGCCTGCACAACATTGGCTTGTCAGAATCCCCTCTTTGTCTCCTTTGCCAGCAACTGGACACTGATGAACACCGTCTGACATGCGCCTCATCGCGAGATGTATGGCGCTTCGTGCAGCAAATCATTGCCTGCTATCTCCGGGTGCCACCAGACACAGTCGAGCCTCGAATGTTTCTATACCCAGAGGACCGACATTTTCCCGCCGCCAAATGTCATGCTATTACGTGGGTCAAAGGGTGGGCGGTCGCTTATCTCTTTCATGAGGGACCTAAATCCCGCCTCGACTTCTGGACCTATTTACGAACAGCCCATGCAGCTCTCGAAAACACGCCACGTTACCGAACATTATTTGCTATCTATCTTCGAGCGGTCTTTGTTAGACCTCCACTGAGTTGGGGGGTGCCTGGCACAGAGGGCAGCCACCCCTCTTCCCCCGGCGGTGTCTGAGTTTCAACCGCCGACGATCTATTCTACTTCTGACCTCCGCGGATGGGAGAGCGCGTCGCAGATTGCGCGGATTTTATTTCTTTTTGCTTTTCCTTTTTCCTTTCTTTTCTTTACCCAGAATTTATATTTCATTTTCTCTTTCGCATATGTGTTCCCATAATTTCATGCTATTAGTGAATATTACAAAAACACACGCAAATAAATAAATAACAAAGCCTTCCACTACTGTTGATTCCTGTTTCTCCCACTTCCCTAAGCACCACAGGCTCGGTGGTGGTGAGGGGGACACTGTGGCCAGGCCTCAGTTTTCGACCCCTGCCCACTTTGCCCCCCGAGCACCCACCGGTCCACACAAAAAAAAAAAAAAAAAAAAAAAAAAAAAAAAAAAAAAAAGTGGTCAGCGTGACGGATTGCCGTCCTCCGGGCCCGGGTTCGATTCCCGGCTGGGTCGGAGATTTTCTCCGCTCAGGGACTGGGTGTTGTGTTGTGTTCATCATCATTTCATCCCCATCCGGCGTGCAGGTCGCCCAATGTGGCGCCGAATGTAATAAGACCTGCGCCAAGGCGGCCGGACCTGCCCCGCGAGGGGCCTCCCGGCCAATGACGCCAAACGCTCATTTCCATACTACTCACAGTGATCCCACTGCAACAGGTTAGGATATGTTACTTTCGCTTCTCTTTACGTGGAGTTTACTTACTCGCAACTTTTATTACATATGAAAGCGTAAACGTTTCAAATCTTGCTTTTAATTCCGATTACGAAAAACATTCGCTTCTGTTTTATACGTATCTTTCTTTAGTGTATTGTAAAGATTATTTAGCTTCCACAATTTCTGTTTTGTAAGACTGTAACTAGCACTGATGTATTAAAGGTCAAAGACAGGAAATACCTAAACCAATAAGTTGCATAAGAGTCTAGAGAACAGCTTGTTTTTTACTAATAGTAATTCTTTATTAGAAACGACGAGAACGAACGGATACGAGTTTGATATTGTAATTAATGCTGAAACAATTGTTCTAAAAATTTTCGTGATTATGGGTTTTATAAGCTCAGTGAACTATAGGAGGACTTGACAGAAAATGCCTTGGTTAGAGTACAAAAATGGAGCGAGTCGACATTCAGTGAAAATTCATGACCTCATTTCTTAAAAAACTAAGTTGTGAATATGCAAATGGAATAAAAGCGAACCCATGGTTCCTTACAGATATCAGTGAAAACAGGATCAATGTAAGCGCTATTGTTTGAAATTTTCCTCAAAAAACTTCGAAAATAAATACACGGGGACATTGATTTTACATTAAAAGGAGGTAGAGAGCAAAACATTTGTCTTCAAAGAGAAATTATGTTAAAAGCTTTCTGCCCGTAATGTAGGATTTCTTTTTCAACTTTTCGCTTAATAGGAAATACTGGAAACTTGTACACTGTGTTACGTTATATAGCACGTTGAGCCAATTAATAGGGATCCGTAGACATGGTCTTCTCAGCAGCAAATACTACGGTTACAAGCTGGAGGGAGATGAGAGGGGGCTTTCGTCACTCTAGGAAAACCGTCGATTGACGCAGTTCTCTGCGGTATTCGTTAACAAGCAGGGAGTCCACTGCCTGCGCCCGTTGTTATCATTTCCAGGAGAGATTGATTCCTCGAAGTAACTTGAGCACCAAATTCATCAGAGTATGGAATTACGATATAATGCACAAAATAACCCAAATGACAGACCTTCTAGGAAGCAGATGTTTCAGTTGCCGTCCGCCCTTATACGCTTTTAGCACTAAAAATTCACACTAACAATTTGACATTTACCAAGAACAGGTTGTCTTCCAGTTTCTTGGAATATTTTTTTACCGAGAAACCATAATCTCCAACACGAATATGCTGTCTTCATAAATAAACTGCTGCGAGTTCCTCAAGCAATTTCGTTTTCACAGACCGGCTTTGAAATATAAGCGTCACAGTAGGTGACTGGCTGAATCACAAGAGCACCGTTCAGTCAAAGAGCTGATAATTATGATATCATGGATTTCTCAAGAAATGCTGAATCTCCTAAAGAGAACCGAATACATTTAGAGAAATGGATCTAGACTGAATAAAAACGCTATAATTCAAACATAGCCTTATATTAATTTAGGAATTTCAATCCGAATATTCCAGATTATGCCTAACTATGACTGATATTAACTTCAACCGAAATTCACAAATATATCTACTTCAGATTATAGTAAGAGGTAACATATTCTTCGAATCCGATAAAGCTGTACATCGAGTGTAAAAATTTATCATACGATTACGTGAAGTATTTCAAATTACACAAACAGAGTAGAAGTAGGGGATAATGCATTCCTACGAGAACCAGTTACCTGATTGCAACTCAGCGTTGTATTAAACAGCTCGAACAACAACCAAGCAATTGGAATAATATCCCTTCTCATTTCTTAAATAACGCTGAAAATAAATCGATAGAGCAGTGTTAGAAAGCTCTATACTACGTGCAGAATTTACCAAAAGTAGAGGAATTCTCATATTTGAGAATGGAAATTCGAATCAGTCTTATAATTACACAACCATGGCCTTAATATCCCATTATTCAAAAATTCTGCTTAGCGTTCATAAGGAAAAATTGAAAGGTAATATTGAGCAGAACGTAGACCAGTTTAAATTATGAAGGAAAGGAGAAACATAAGGAAGCAAGAAGGTTTGCATCCCATCCTATGTTTGCACCGTACTCATAAAGTCGGAATTTCAAGTAAAGAAGAAAAATTAAGGCAGTACAACGAATTATTTTTAGAAAGTAATTTAGTTTTTCGCGATGTTTTCGCGCCTATTTTCGTATTTACTTACGTTACCGTGTGGCAAGCACTTCCATTCTCCGCATCATGCTGAGATGTTGTGATGCATACATGAAGAAACTTCAAAACAAGATATTCGGAACATCTCAGAGCTTTAAAAAGCAACAGCTCCCATAGTACATTTGCTGACCACCCTATAGCCAACAACCACCACCCAACCACAACAGAAACAAACTTAAGAATACTAAAACCCATCCACAACCTACACAGCAAACTGACCATTGAGGAAAACTTCCATATACAGAAGGCAATAGCGGAAGGAAAACAGGTCTTAAACGAATAACTACACTCTGCAGGGGCACACCATTTAACACATTAAAGGAACTTTACAAATAAAAACACCACAAACACATAAAGTCTACACAGAAGCACACGCACACACGCATGTACACACACACACACACACACACACACACACACACACACACACACACACACACGAAAAATAAGTACACTAAAATCTGCAAAGACGCACCATTTACACACAAATAGGAATACCATATAAAAGACAACACACAGGGCTAAGAAACACATAGACGTGCACATACACACACACAAAATGCAAATAAAACTCAAATTAGGCGCCGAATTCTCTGGTGAACAAATGAACACTGACTGGGTTGGGACACATATCAAACCACAATCACACTGTGTTTCTGTGTAGTGAAAAGCGTTTTACTACGTTATTTGTGGAAAATACTTGTTATAGCCACGTATGCATCACAACATCTCAGCATGATGCGGAGATTGGAAGTGCTTGCCACACGGTAACGTAAGTACAGGGTGTTTCAAAAATGACCTGTATATTTGAAACGGCAATAAAAACTAAACGAGCAGCGATAGAAATACACCGTTTGTTGCAGTATGCTTGGGACAACAGTACATTTTCAGGCGGACAAACTTTCGAAATTACAGTAGTTACAATTTTCAACAACAGATGGCGCTGCAAGTGATGTGAAAGATATAGAAGACAACGCAGTCTGTGGGTGCGCCATTCTGTACGTCGTCTTTCTGCTGTAAGCGTGTGCTGTTGACAACGTGCAAGTGTGCTGTAGACAACATGGTTTATTCCTTAGAACAGAGGATTTTTCTGGTGTTGGAATTCCACCGCCTAGAACACAGTGTTGTTGCAACAAGACGAAGTTTTCAACGGAGGTTTAATGTAACCAAAGGACCGAAAAGCGATACAATAAAGGATCTGTTTGAAAAATTTCAACGGACTGGGAACGTGACGGATGAACGTGCTGGAAAGGTAGGGCGACCGCATACGGCAACCACAGAGGGCAACGCTCAGCTAGTGCAGCAGGTGATCCAACAGCGGCCTCGGGTTTCCGTTCGCCATGTTGCAGCTGCGGTCCAAATGACGCCAACGTCCACGTATCGTCTCATGCGCCAGAGTTTACACCTCTATCCATACAAAATTCAAACGCGGCAACCCCTCAGCGCCGCTACCATTGCTGCACGAGAGACATTCGCTAACGATATAGTGCACAGGATTGATGACGGCGATATGCATGTGGGCAGCATTTGGTTTACTGACGAAGCTTATTTTTACCTGGACGGCTTTGTCAATAAACAGAACTGGCGCATATGGGGAACCGAAAAGCCCCATGTTGCAGTCCCATCGTCCCTGCATCCTCAAAAAGTACTGGTCTGGGCCGCCATTTCTTCCAAAGGAATCATTGGCCCATTTTTCAGATCCGAAACGATTACTGCATCACGCTATCTGGACATTCTTCGTGAATTTGTGGCGGTACAAACTGCCTTAGACGACACTGCGAACACCTCGTGGTTTATGCAAGATGGTGCCCGGCCACATCGCACGGCCGACGTCTTTAATTTCCTGAATGAATATTTCGATGATCGTGTGATTGCTTTGGGCTGTCCGAAACATACAGGAGGCGGCGTGGATTGGCCTCCCTATTCGCCAGACATGAACCCCTGTGACTTCTTTCTGTGGGGACACTTGAAAGACCAGGTGTACCGCCAGAATCCAGAAGCAATTGAACAGCTGAAGCAGTACATCTCATCTGCATGTGAAGCCATTCCGCCAGACACGTTGTCAAAGGTTTCGGGTAATTTCATTCAGAGACTACGCCATATTATTGCTACGCATGGTGGATATGTGGAAAATATCGTACTATAGAGTTTCCCAGACCGCAGCGCCATCTGTTGTTGAAAATTGTAACTACTGTAATTTCGAAAGTTTGTCTGCCTGAAAATGTACTGTTGTCCCAAGCATATTGCAACAAACGGTGTATTTCTATCGCTGCTCGTTTAGTTTTTATTGCCGTTTCAAATATACCGGTCATTTTTGAAACATCCTGTAAATACGAAAATAGGCGCGAAAACATCGCGAAAAACTAAAGTACTGTCTAGAACATAGGTTAACTCTCAGCAAAAAAAAAAAAATTTCTCATCGACATCGTTTGGTTACAGATGACAAGCTGCCTGTAATGATTAACACAAAAGTGGTCCAGAAAATTCATGCTCACCAAACGTAAAGGTATTTACAAAAAGAAACGATCTGTTGATTGAACTAAAAATGCACATAATTTTATAATCATGTAACAAAAATGTTCACATTGCAGAACAAATAAAAACGAAAACCCACTGATGATGGCACAATGGTGCCGAAACATGCTTGGGTACTGAGAAAAACGGTGTTTTGCGTAACTGGCGGACCTCAAATCCCAAAAATTTTAACTGCAAACACGGCCAATACAAGGAACTGCAAATCAAAAGATTGATATTTCTACAATGGTTTACATCAGTTTACAGCTTGAACATTTAGCTATTTTTCGACATAATCACCATTTGTGTTGATGCATTTTTGTAGACGCTGTGGCAGTTTTTGTATGTCCATGTCATACCAGCTCGCTGCCATGCTGTTCAGAAAGTTATGAACCTCTTCTTTCACCTCGTCGTCGGAGCTGAATCGCTTTCCGACCAAATGTTCTTTTAAACTAGGTAACAGGTGATAGTCACTGGGCACCAAGTCAGGACTATAGGGTGGGTGGGTGATTATGTTCCACTGAAACTGTTGCAGGAAAGCAACGGTTTGCCGAGCGATGTGTGGGCGAGCGTTGTCATGGAAAACGTGTACGCCATTGCTCAACATTCCTCTTCTCCAGTTCTCAATTTCCCGTTTGAGTTTTTTCAGAATCTCGCAGTACCTGTCAGCGTTAATTGTGGTCCCAGCGATTCAGCTCCGACGACCAGGTGAAAAGAGAGTTTCATAACTTTCTGAACAGTATGGCTGCGAGCTGGTATGACATGGGCGTGCAAAAACTGCCACAGCGTCTACAAAAATGCATCGACAGAAATGGTGATTATGTAGAAAAATAGCTAAATGTTCAAGCTATAAACTGATGTAAACCATTGTAGAAATAAATAGGTCAATGTACTTATCAAAAAATAGGAGACCTTACTTTTGGGATTACCCTCGTAGTAGAAAAACAAGAGATGTCAGTTGAAGGCTGTCCCCCCCCCCCCCCCCTACCCATCTGGTTAATGAAAGTGCTATGAAAAGAAGGAAAAATAGAACAAAGCAGTGATAATTAACAGCAAATAGTTACATTTCTTAATTTTTTCCGGCAACCTTCTACTTATACAGACTGAGAAGAGGAGAAGGACTGAATTAGACTGTAATGGAATGAATAGCCTCACTACAGTTCAGCCTCCACTACTGATTTTCATGCGCATTTATCGGCATCAGACAGCAGTCAAGACATCTTATCTTTGGTACAGCAGCATACGATATGTTATGTTCAGTACAGACAATTGAGGGCACCGACTTTTTACATTTTTAACGGTTGTTGATCTTCATGGCGAATGTCCAGGCGACACCGGCTTACCTGTAGCTATTGAACAGAATACTGTATCATACAGAGAATATCCTCATTGGCCCATGCTAATGTCATAAAGACAAACTAGCGAATGTGATGAACAACCGAATGGGTGCGGAACTGTTATAACAAGCTTATTAGCCAGTGGTGAGAGAAATAATAATTGGCTGCTACTTTAATAAGGGTGAGTAGTGGAATTGTATTTGGTCATTAAGGACCGTGTCAGGATTGTTTGATTGGTGTTTATTAATGCCCAGAATTTCAAGTAATATTAATTTTCTCTCTTTAGTTCCTTGTGACACAGTAGCAAGTGCCATTACTCACTTATGGAATATTTCTATTTTATATACTCACATAGGTTTTGTGTTTGAATATACTCTAAGATTTATTTGTTCAGTGTCTCTTTAAGTATTACAACATGCTTCTGTTTTGCATCGATATAGTCAGAAAAAGCCACATACCTATATACAGCATTCTTTGTGTATCTTTAATACTCGCTGAAGTTGTATGGACTATCTGTTCAACATTAAGTTACCTGACGATGGCCTAAGAAGTCGAAAGCCGCTTCATAGCGAACTAATATATATTACTGTGGAACATTAATCCGTTGTATTCAGTTTATTAATATGAAAAGTAATTCTTCTGCTGAACGCAGTAGAGACAGTGTATGGGTGCAAAGGGTATGTTGAAGGCTTATTCAAGGGAAAAACTGCAATAATGTAATGGAAACTGAAATAGATATCGATTTGGAGGACATAAGAGATTCAGTATTAGACTCGGAGTTTAAGATTCACAATTAAAAGATTTGGAAGATTCACAATTAAACAAGGCAGAAGGGACAGATAAAATTCTTACGAAATTGCTTTTTTCATTGAGAAAGTGATAATCATGAGAGTTTTCAAATTGCTGTGAAGAATCAATGGAGTTTAAGACGAGTCATCAGAGTTACGGAAGAATATTAACCAAACAGTCATAAAGATTGCAAAGGCATATAAATGCAAAAGCGAACGCACAATGTTGTTGCTTCCTTGACTCTAAACAGAGAGGACTTTAACTGTCAATTACTTTGCTATAGATCATAAAGCTTTGTTTTCAGACTAACTTTCCATTCAGCTGTGGTGATTGCTTAGTTCATTTGCAACCGACTGCTTCATCTTCAGGCACAGGGGCACAGCAATTGAAATGGCTGACAAGGGAAGTGGATCACCCACGAGAGGAGCACGGAACGGAATGAAACTTCACGAGTTAGAAGGGCATGTGAGGTTATTCCAGCGATTACATAATCGAGTCAAGTTTACCAGGTCAGTGTGAGTCAGCATACCAGAATGACATTGCGCCCCCTCTGTCCTGGATATGTTTATTCAGTGGGGAAGGGCGTCATAAATCCGTCGTATTCTCTCCTGTGGCAAACCGGCCTACAACTGTTGTAACTGCTCCTGGATATACAGGATACTGGCACAGGGACGCAGTTGAGTGCGAGATGGCAACGCACAAGTTCTACACTACTGGCCATTAAAATTGCTACACCAAGAAGAAACGCAGATGATAAACGGGTAATCATTGGACAAATATATTATACTAGAAATGACATGTGATTACGTTATCACGCAATTTGGGTGCATAGATCTTGAGAAATCAACACCCAGAACAACCACCTCTGGCCATAATAACGGCCTTGATACGCCTGGGCATCGAGTCAAACAGAGCTTGGATGGCGTGTACGGGTACAGCTGCCCATGCAGCTTCAACACGATACCACAGTTCATCAACGTATTGTGACGAGCCAGTTGCTCGGCCACCATTGACCACACGTTTTCAGTTGGTGAGAGATCTGGAGAATGTGCTGGCCAGGGCAGCAGTCGAACATATTCTGTATTCAGAAGGGCCTGTACAGGACCTGCAACATGCGATCGTGCATTATCCTGCTGAAATGTAGGGTTTCGGAGGGATCGAATGAAGGGTAGAGCCACGGGTGGTAACAAATCTGAAAAGTAACGTCCATTGTTCAAAGTGCCGACAGTGCGAACAAGAGGCGACCGAGACGTGTAACCAATGGTACCCCGTACCATCACGCCGGGTATACGCCAGTATGGCGATGACGAATGCACGCTTCCAATGTGCATTCACCGCGATGTCGCCAAACACAGATCCGACCATCATGAACAGAACCTGAATTCATCTGAAAAAACGACGTTTTGCCATTCGTGCATCCAGGTTCGTCGTTGAGCACACCATCGCAGGCGCTCCTGTCTGTGATGCAGCGTCAAGGGTAACCACAGCCATGGTCTCCGAGCTGATAGTCCATGCTGCTGCAAACGTCGTCGAACTGTTCGTGCTGATGGTTGTTTCCTGCAAACGTCCCCATCTGTTGACTCAGGGATCGAGACGTGGCTGCACGATCCGTTACAGCCATGCGGATAAGATGCCTGTCATCTCGACTGCTAGTGATACGAGGCCGTTGGGATCCAGCACGGCGCTCCGTATTACCCTCCTGAACCCCCCGATTCCATATTCTGCTAACAGTCATTGGATCTATACCAACGCGAGCAGCAATGTCACGATACGATAGACCGCAATCGCGATAGGCTACAATCCGACCTTTATCAAAGTCGTAAACGTGATGGTAAGCATTTCTCCTCCTTACACGAGGCATCACAACAATGTTTGACCAGGAAACGCCGGTTAACTGCTGTTTGTGTATGAGAAATCGGTTGGAAACTTTCCTCTTGTCAGCACGTTGTAGGCGTAGCCACCGGCGTCAACCTTGTGTGAATGCTCTGAAAAGCTAATCATTTGCATATCACAGCATCTTCTTCCTGTCGGTTAAATTTCGCGTCTGTAGCACGTCATCTTCGTAGTGTAGCAATTTTAATGGCCAGTAGTGTACATTAATTTCAAGTTAACAGTTGCAAAATTGTTAATGAATATCTCTGTTGGCAAAACATAGCGAAATATGGAAGCTTACGAAATTTGTTACGTCACTGCCGTGAGACTATCCGCAAGAGCCACATTTATTTCAAAGATATCGTTTATTATTACAGGGTTCGTTAGTATGCAATCAGATCTTAGTTACTGTACATTACTAGCAAAATATATGTTTGCTCAGTTGAATCAGTGTGTAGTGTGTAAAGAAGAAACCAAATACAGAATACTTAAATCAAATGTTCTGATTTGAATTGTAGTGTCGCCGTTCCTGGATGCAAATCCATTGCCTTGGCATGGATGTACTGTGGGAAGTAGATAACTACTTCTAAAACACAAGAGTCTTTCTGACACACATTTTCCTTTACATTACATCTGGATGTTAATTTAAAGTCCATGAATGTTCAGAATATTTACAAAACAGATTTATAGTGTTTGATTCATCACATAACACAGTACATTCTGGAAGTCATGCTGTGCTATTTAGGCCCCATGTCAGCCCACATTTTATTGGGTTTCATCATACAGTATAGAAATGCTAACGCTGATGTAAGTCAGCAGGCAGTTAAGATCGGTGACCTCCTCATCCCATAAAACGACAGATGGTTACGAAGCGTAAGATCGAAGTGGTGAGTAGGAGCCACATCGTCCTGGAGGGTATAGGCAATGCAATTACGCACACTTCAGGACTCTGTGGCAAACGTATAGCTTTGTTTACCAATATTAACTATTTAAATTTTATAATACGCCTCTAACCAGACTGTCCACATCATCCACACTGACAGTTTCCTGACCATGATTTCAGTAACTCCAAAACCAGTCTCAAACATTAATTAGAATTTTTATGTACTGTTGTCAATCATTGGCCAACTAAACGAACCAGTCAGAAAAGCGTCCTGTGTAGGCAGACGCGAAACACTATTTGGTTTTGGACTAATTTTTTGGGGAGTAGGCCTGCATGTGCTAGGCGGATCGTATTTCCACGTAAATGCCAATTAGTGATTAAAAGAGCCTCGGAAAACATTTATATGCTCGTGTATGATAATTAAAGTAGCGTGTAGGTCATGTCAGCACGTTGTAGGTGTCGCCACCGGCGCCAACCTTGTGTGAATCCTCTGAAAAGCTGATCATTTGCATAACACATCATCTTCTTCCTGTCGGTTAAATTTCGCGTCTATAGCACGTCATCTCCTTGGTGTAGTAATTTTAATGGCCAGTAGTGTATAAGGGACAGATCTTGCTGTCTTGCTGGTTACGGAAGTACCTCCACGTCACGCAGACAGTTCATTGTCTTGTAGACAAATGGTACTACCATACTGTCACATGAAAGGTAACACATGAGGACGCACGGTGTCCGCGACGTACCGCTGAGACGTCAGAGTTCCCTCAGTCACTAGCAGCTGTGATCTAAAATCGTATCCTAAGGCTCTCCACACCGCGACAACAGCAGCAACACCGCTGTGCCTCACTAAATCATTGCAAGAAAGTGTCCTCTCCCATATTGCCGCCATACTCGCCGACCACAGTCCCCCGGGATAGTGCCAAATCGCTATTCATTGCTGAACACTATGCGATGTCATTCATTAGCAGTTCATACTTCCCAGTCACATCATCACCCAAACGCAGCCTTCTGTATTGTGGCATTCACGGCAGCCTACGCATGGGGCAGCCGCTGCTAGTCTCCGTCTAATGGCGCGGAATGACACAGTGTTGCCAGGAGTCCATTCCTTGCTCTCAGATGGCAAGAGTAGATGTGAAGAGACCGCGATACGCTTGCGGTACCGTACGACGATCGGTTCTTGTAGCGATCAGATGTGGCCAACTGGAACCGTGACGAATACGAGTATGCCTCCCCTTAGGTTCCCATGCAGTCCAACATCGGGCAACTCTCATATACGAATGCACCACAAGTCTGTGTATTGCACTATTCGACCAGCAGGAGAAATGGAGACCCACATTGGAAGCTCTTTCGAATTCTAATACTTCTGCTAACTCTGTCTCACACGAGTACACGGCATCTCTGTGTCCTTTACAGTAGTCACTCAACATCGACTCTGCTCACGCTCGGCATTTACCCTACCAGGTTTTGTAACAATAGTAAACAGGAACAACATTAGTGCACTCTGTTGGCCATAATACCTGTCAGAGAAGTACAGTTCTAATCTCCTGGTTTTATACACTGCCTGACAAAAAGATGAAGCGCCAATGAGACCTGGTCGCGTGCCTACACACCATCGTACAGCGTATCAAAACGGTTACGATCCAGAATTTGTTGACGTAATTAATATAAGTATAATGAAAAAGAAAAATACTTCTTCCCTTAGCGGCTCAAAGGCAGATTTTATAAAGCGTAGACTAGGAGAGAAGACAAAGAAACGCACCATTGTTTGTAGCTCACCATATCTAGTTGCAGTATACGAAAAGTTGACAGGCGTTGTTGTTGCTATGGTCTTCAGTCCAGAGACTGGTTTGATGCAGCTCTCCAAGCTACTCTATCCTGTGCAAGCGTCCTCATCTCTGAGTAACTACTGCAGCCTACATCCTTCTGAATATGTTTAGTGTATTCATCTCTTGGTCTCCTCTACTATTTTTACCCTCCACAATTCCCTCCAATACTAAATTTGTGACCCCTTGATGCCTCAGAACATGTCCTACCAACCGGTCCCTTCTTTTGGTCAGGTTCTGCCACAATTTCCTCTCTCCCCAACTCTTTTCAGTAGCTCCTCATTAGTTACGTGATCTACCCATCTAATCTTCGTCATTCTTCTGTAGCAACACATTTCGACAGCTTCTATTCTCTTCTAGTTTAAACTATGTATCGTCCATATTTCAAATCCATACATGGCTGCACTCCATACAAATACTTTCAGAAAGACTTTCTGACACTTAAATCTATACTCTAAGTTAACAAATTTCTCTTCTTCAGAAATTCTTTCCTTGCCATAGCCAATCTCCATTTCATATCCTCTCTACTGCGACCATCATCAGTTATTTTGCTCCCCAAGCAGCAAAACTGGTATGCTACTTTAAGTGTCTCATTTCCTAAGCTAATTCCCTCAGCATCACCTGATTTCATTCGGCTACATTCCATTATCCACGTTTTGTTTTTGTTGACGTTAATCTTATATCCTCCTTTCAAGACACTGTCCATTCCGTTCAACTGCTCTTCCAGGTCCTTTATTGTCTCTGACAGAATTACAATGCCATCGGCAAACCTCAAAGTTTTTATTTCTTCTCTGTGGATTTTAATTCCTACTCCCAATTTTTCTTTTGTTTCCTTTACAGCTTGCTCAATATCAAGATTGAATAACATTCGGGATAGGCTACAACCCTTTGACAGACTATGAGAACTAAAAACATTATTCCCGCGTATTTTACATTTTCGGATCGAGGCATAAAACTCAAGCACATAAAAAAGCCTTGGTAAATAAATTTAATATAGCATGTGTACACTGCATTAGGTGCAATGATTGTCCTAAGAAAAATACAGGGTGGTCCTTTGATCGTGACCGGGTCAAATATCTTGTAACCTCCCCGCAACATTTAATAATTAAATGAAAATGTAAATCAAAATGAGCCAAGCGTAACCTCCCAAAATAAAAAATGAAAATGTGAGCCAAGTGTAACCTCCCAATACAATTATAAAATTAAATGAATTTTTAAATATTGTAACCTTTGAACAAAATTAATCTTAATGTAACCTCTGAACAAAATTGGCTCTGACTTATAGTCTCTATGCAAAAAATGCATTCACACTTAATATTCCCACAAAATTCTTTTCTCATTTGATGTCAAGTTCAAAAATAGAAAAAATCCTATACACCAAAATAATAAAAAAGTTTAGTAACCTGATAAATTTTATGAGGACAGCAGCGCTGGCCTTTGGCCCTGTATTCTGAATAAAAAAAGCAAAAATTCTTACCTCAATAAAACTGCAATTATATCCGCTCTAAAATTACTCATTTTTCAACACAGCTTCGTGCAATGCTGGCGTATATTTTTTTGATTATTGGAAGGAATGATCGTGCATTTGAAATATTCTTTAAATTGAAATGAATGCTTTTCTTTAAAAAAGTTGCTTTATATTATAAAATTATTATTGGGCATTTCTTTGAACAAATTAAATTACAATTAAGGGGCTCTGGAAAGGCTCAAAATCATGAAAAGTTCAATTTTTACTTTTTTGCGTTTTCTGAATCTGAAGACTATTACCTTTTAATAGATATATAATTTATTCAATTCCGAAGACTACAACTATTTTTAAATTTTTTTTGAAATGTGTTCTACATGGGCGTGACCCACTGTGGCGCTGTTAAACTGCTGTCAAATGGTGTTATTATTAACGTCCGTGTTCATCAGGTACATTTTAGTGATGTGAGATAAAGTATGTGTTGTGGCTAACCTGTGATGGTTCAATATATATCACTGGTGTGATTGTCGATTGTTTCATGTTTATTTACTCTGTTGTTATCTCGAAAATATTCGTAATTAATTCTGTTTCTTGAGTCTCTGTTTTGTTGAAGTATAATAATGAGTAAAAGTAAAGTTATTAGAAATCCTCTGAAGTCTTTTAAGAAAAGGAGAAATGTTGGAAAGCCAAAGGTATGTGTTATCACTGTAAACAATGAAGACGATAACCAAGTGAGTGAACCTAACGTTTCAAGTACACCTGCCCATAGTAGTCAAATTGGGAAAGAAAATACTTCACAGAAGAAGCTTGGTTCAATGAGTGAAAACTATGAATGTTTTATGGGCGAATCGGATGTGAATGAAATATTTGATATGTCGGTTCTCAAAGGAATTTTTTCAAACTGTGTAAGATGTATTCATTGTAGTGAAGTTGGTCTGGAACTCTCCATAATAAAGCACGTAGGACTTGCTAGTGAAATACAACTGAAATGTGATAAGTGTTCATACATGACCACCTTTTGGAACAGTGTTGCAGTAACTGCAACTGAAGAAAATGGTAGCAAAATCTACGAACACAACATTAGATTTGTTTATACCTTGCGTTCAGTTGGTAGGGGTGCTACTGCAGGTGCAATTTTCTGTGGCATCATGGATCTTCCAAATCCCCCAACCAAGTTTACGACCTATAATAAATTAATAGGGTCTAAAGTAGAAGATATCTGTATAGAATCTATGAAGAACGCTTTGGAAGAGGCAGAAATGGAAAATAATGGTAACAGAGATTTGACTGCAACGTTCGATGGTACCTGGCATAAACGGGGACACACATCTCTTCATGGTGTAGTATCTGCCACCAGTATGTATACAGGGAAAGTTTTAGATGTAGCAGTAATATCAAAGTATTGTAGATGTCCACAAAAATATAAAGGTACACATGAAAATGATTGCAAAGCTAACTATAGTGGCAGTAGTGGAGGAATGGAAGTGGCTGGTGTTGCCAGTATATTCCAGCGTTCTGAGGCGTGTGATAAAGTGCGATATGTTAATTACCTTGGTGACGATGATTCTAAAAGTTTCAAACATGTTCAAGGACTGAAGCCCTATGGTGATGATGTTGTAGTGCAGAAATTTGAGTGTATTGGACACGTACAGAAGCGAATGGGAACAAGACTTCGGCGACTGAAAGCTTCGTACAAAAAACAAAAACTCAGTGATGGTAAAGGGTTGGTTGGGAAGGGAAGGTTAACTGACAGTGTAATTGACAAAATACAGAACTATTATGGAATGGCTATTAGGCAAAATACACAAAGTGTCGACGAAATGAAGAAGGCTGTTTGGGCTCTTTTTTTTCATACTTCTTCAACCGATGAAAATCCCCAACATAGCTTGTGTCCCAAAGAAGAAGACAGTTGGTGTAAATATAACAAAGGATTGCTAACTGGTGAAGTGTACACTCATAAGCAAAGTCTGCCTCATGCAATAATGGAGGTGATAAAACCTATTTTCAGAGACTTAGCAGCACCTGAACTGTTGAAAAAGTGTATTCACGGAAAAACTCAAAACCCCAATGAAAGTGTAAATAGTGTTATATGGTCGAGAATCCCCAAGACTGTATTTGATGGAATAGAAACACTTCACTTTGGTGTGTATGATGCTGTTGCGACTTTCAATGATGGCAACATTGTAAGGTGCAAGGTATTTAGAAATATGGGAATGAAGATAGGTTCTAACATGGTACGAGCGATGCTTGCTTTAGACAAGGAACGCCTTCGGACTGCAGACAGGGCTGTAAAGAGTCCAGAAATACAAGCAAGAGTAAACAGGAGGAGGAACAAGAGGAAGCTGGAGGAGGAGTTTGCAGAGGATGAAGATAATCCATCCTATGGACCTGGAATGCACTAAAAAGTTAATCCAATCTTTGTCACTCGATTCCCAAAACTTTTATTTTCTCATACTAATTACATGTTTTCTAAGGATCTTCCAAACATATTTGTTTCAAACTTTCAGTAAATGTTACACAGTACCTTCTGCATAATTTAACACAGCCTTTTTCCAAAAAACTGTATATTTTTGAATATATAAATAAGAAATTGCAAAAAAATGTTGTGAATTTTCATTACAATTGAAAAAAATCATCTTTAATAACTGAACTAAAATTTTGTAAAATCCCTGTATCAAGTTGTAGCCCATAGTCCAATAAATAATCAGTAAAAAGTTCAACTTCCTACCTCAAATACTTTGTGAGGAAAGATGTAATTTATAAGCGTTATTTTAACATTGCAAGTATAGGGTGTTCCGGAGCCCCTTAACATATATTATTAAATATGCGCAAGGCTGCTTCTTTACCTTCTACAACAATACTCATCCACCAGAGTCCTGACTAGAGTCACGAGCAGAGCACACAGCCGACGCATGCCGACTCCCCGACTACTAGCGACTGACCACTACTATTCACTCGCTACTACTACTGTCGACTCGCGCGGTCAAGTGCAGACTAGCAACAGCTAACGATAAACTACTCTCTGGTCAGAGATTCTGTCATGCCTCGCCCATCGCCGGCAATGTGTACGTCTTTCATAACCCTCCATTGGGGGGGCAAAAATTTGGCAGCGATGGTGAGTCAATTGGACTTGCCATGAGCAACAAATTTTTCTTAATTATCTAACTTTACAATCACAGAATATATACAGATATATAGGTGCAGAACATGAAGTAAAATATAGTGCACATGCACTGAGTACAGAACATACCAAGCAATGACAAAATGTATACAGAATGAGTACAAATCATATTAACAAATGACATAAAGTGCACACGCACTGTAGTACTGAACATATCAGGAGATCACAAAATGTAAAGGCAATGAATACAAATCATATTAACAAATGACATAAAGTGCACACGCACTGTAGTTCAGAACATATCAGCAAATCACAAATGTATAGGCAATGAATACAAATCATGTTAACAAAATGACAAAAGTGCGCACACACTGTAGTTCAGAGCATATCAGCAAATCACAAATGTATAGGCAATCAATACAAATCATGTTAACAAAACGACAAAAGTTCACACACACTGTAATTCAGAACATATCAGCAAATCACAAAATGTATATGCAATGAATATAAATCATGTTAACAAATTACAAAAGTGCACATGCACTGTATTTACTTTTCTTTACTATTTTACAAGAACTAGGATAGGAATGGGAAGGATTGCGTCATGGTTGTAGCACTTTAGGTTGCACGCAGCTGCACTGAAAGTCCATATCTTTCTACAGAAGCACAACACCAAGTGAGACAATCTGAAGTTCTTTTCCTTGAAGTATTAATCAGTGTAGCCAAGACACTGAACTGTCGTAGTAATATTCATGTTATCATTTTGGTAGTACATTAGGTACACCAAACAGTGGGACTATTATAACATCTCCATCGCTCAAGGTGGTGGACAGCATGTCGTGTCAACACCACGTTCTTGTAAGGTACACCAACGTAGAATTAGTGCAAAAACCAAATATAGTGCTCCATGAACATGAGGATAGACAGGACAAATGGATATTACAGTAATTGCTGGTAATTAGGTCAGAAGGTGAAGGACATTAAGTCACATAGTAGTCTTCATTGAGAATTACACTAGTTTAACAACTAATTTTAGTAATTGGTGGCACTCATCGCCCAGTTACTGAACATTTCTGTACCATGTATGTAGTATTACAGAATAATGTTCATAAATCGTTTGTTTACAGAGAACATTGGCACTCACTGCCCAGCTACAATCCATAAGAAGTCATCATTCAAAACAGGAGCTAATAAATGGCAAAGTATTACAGAATAATGTTCATAAATCGTTTGTTTACAGAGAACATTGGCACTCATTGCCCAGCTACAAACCATCAGAAGTCATCATTCATAACAGGAGCTAATAAATGGCATAGTATTACAGAATAATGTTCATAAATCGTTTGTTTACAGAGAACATTGGCACTCATTGTCCAGCTACAAACCATTAGAAGTCATCATTCAAAACAGGAGCTAATAAATGGCATAGTATTACAGAATTCACTTAACTATAGTAATCATTGGCATCATAGGTCATCTTATTACAGTAATCAATGGCATTCATTGGCCAGTAACAAACCATTTTTTTTTGCATTATTCAGAGGTCTCATTCAAAATGAGTTAATTATTGGCATAGCATTTGTACATAATTAATCTAATTATAGTAAACATTGACATCATAGGTCATCTTATTACATTAATCAATGGCATTCATTGGCCAGTTACAAAGCATTTTTTTTGTGTATGATTCAGAAGTGATCATTCAAAATGAGTTAATTATTGGCATATCATGTATACATAATTAATCTAATTATAGTAATCATTGGCATCATGGTCATTTTCTTACAGTAATCAGTGGCATTCATTGTCCAGTTATGAAGCATTTTTTTGCTAGCAATGCATTGCGTTGGAATCAATAATTAATAACAATATTTGCTTTTGAGTTATTGCTGCAAATGAAGATGTGTAACATCATTCTTCATGAGTCAGCTGTAGCAAGGTTATGAAACAAGTAGAGTATATGTGATCACATTCATAAGTGACATAGGCTTAATGAACAACTGCTTATAGCACATTAATTTCATGAATAATTTCTCCTGCAAAATATACAAAAATGGATTATTAAACTGAAAGAAGAAACGCATATTATGCTGAAAAGCAGTGAACCTCGAATTAACAGGTAGTCAAATGTGTATAAAATATACATGTGTTCTCTAGCTGTCCTTTCCAAAACCTTCAGTCATCATACTATGCGATATAAGACATACTGTCAAAACGAACTGCAACAAGTACTTAAATAACTATATAGCATAAATACATAAACTTCAACATTATCCTCATCTGTAAAGAAAAAACTTCATTATCCATATTATCATAACTCCATTATTATCATCACCTGTAAAGAAAAACTTCATTATCCATAGTAGCATATTCTTCATCATTATTCATCAGCATTCATTATCATCTGCAAAAAAGTCACTTCATTATCCATTATACAACTATTCCTCATTTCTAGCATATTTCGTCACTAAAACTAAGATGTGTAGTTCTGTCTGACAGCCTGCATCAATCGCCTCGTATTCTGAAAGAAAAAATTAGTTAAGACTGCTATTCTACGATGTGTATAGTATATTCTTGTTAATGCTGGTTAATTCTGATCCATTTACTCTTCCTCACGAGGTATTGAATCTTCTTTCGTTCATTCCGAAGGTGAAATTCCCATGTCTGTTTAATTTATATTTCTTTTTTTTTTTTTTTTACACGTTATTGCTTTCTGAAAATGATGAACAAAGATTAATGTCTTGCATTTAAATCACATACCCACTAAATAAAAACTGATTTATAGTAACATAATTGAGCATACAGCACAGCATGACAGAAAACGTAATATGTCAAAAACATAGACAGTGTTCAGAGGCAAAAATGTACACAGTGTATCACAATGTAGCAGCAAAAAAGTAAAGTAGTCACAATGTTGAGATATCATAGGGCAAAAATTTAAAGTCAACTGGTGTTTGTTATATCTTAAATATTTCATAGTGCATACAAACAAAACAGGAAAACAATCATACATACATGAAAAAATGGAAAATGTGCACAGTCTGATGTGTAACGACAAGAAGAGCGACCTGCTAACCTTACCTTGCCGGGCACTTGCCAAGAAAAAATACGATAATCATCAGTAAGTAGTCACATAAATATAATTGCATAAGTGGTCATAAAAAAATTAGAAAATGGCATTACAGTGTGATAAATCATAAAGTATGTTCATTCAATAAAAGATTTGATGTTGGAGACGTGGTGGCTCCCTTTGCTTTTTCTCGTTCTCAAAGTTTCGACGTGTACTACATTGGGGTGAGGAATGCTGCGAATCCGATATGGACCTGCGTATAGAAGTTCAAATTTACTACACCTACTCTTTCCTCTGTTAGATAAATAGTGTGTACATACTAATATCTTTTGTCCAATGTGAAAGTCACGGCGTGTACAAACCTGTTTTTACTGTCTTCTCCGGCGCTCTGCGGCACGTTTGGTGTTGTTCAGCGCAATGTCAATTATTTCATGGTGTCGTGGTCGACGAGATGTAGGATAGGTTACTAATTCTTTAATTTTGTTAGGTGGTTCAACATTTTTCAGTATAACAGACGGAGATAGCATAGTAGATTCATTTGGTATGGAATTAATTACATCCTGGAATGAGAGTATGTGTGTGTCCCAATCAATATGTTTTTTATGGCAGTATATTCTACACAGTTTACCAATTTCTTTCATTAATCGTTCACAAGGGTTCGGAGAAGCATGGTACCTGGATATATAGATCGGAGAAATGTTTCTAGTTCGTAACATACGTGTCCATATAGCAAATCGAAACTGTGGTCCATTGTCGGAAATTACTTTCAACACATGCTCTATATGAAATAGAAAATCTTTTACAAATGCTTTCGAAACAGTTTTAGCAGTAGCTTTGCGTAACGGAGTGAAGGTAACAAATTTTGAAGTGAGTTCAACAGCGACAAAGATGTAGCAAAAACCTCTTTTAGTTCTGGGAATCGGACCAAAAATGTCTACAGCGGCCATATGTCTCAATTTAACAGGTACAATGGGATGTAATGAAGGAATATGTGAAGTCGTATCTGACTTAGCTTTCTGGCAGATTTTGTATGACGCTAAAACTCGTCGAATACGTTTCTCCATGTTGGCAAAATAACAGTTCTGTCTCAGTATAAGAGAACATTTTCTGGCTCCATAATGTGCGTAACTTAAATGAGTATACCAGATTAATTTGTTAACAACTTCGTCAGGAATGCATAATAACCAATTGTTGCTGTCAGGATGAGAGCGGCGAAACAGAATGTCATTGCGTACAGTGTAATGGTTTCTAATGGTAATATTATTCTTATCTTGCCAAAGGTGTTTAATTTCTTTCCACACGTTGTCTTTACTCTGCTCCTGTGCTATGTCTTGTAATGACGACGAAATGAAATTTTCAAATGCAACTTGTTGAATGTACATGACGCTGAAATTTGTTTTGCAGAAGTTGGTTGCGATGTCTTGCTGATTGTTGCTGAGAGAACGAGATAGTGCGTCTGCTACAATATTTTGTGTGCCGGGAATGTGAACAATTGTAAAATTAAATTCCTGCAAATAAAGTTTCCATCTACTTAATCTATCGTGTTTAAATTTAGCCGAAAGTAAAAACTGTATCGCTCTATGATCTGTGTAAACGGTAGTGTGTCTTCCATTAAGAAAATGCCGAAATCTCGTAAATGCCCATACAACACATAATGTTTCAAGTTCTGTAACAGAATAATTTCGTTCAGCAGGTGACAGAATGCGACTTGCAAAAGCGATGTTTTTAATTACTGTACAACTATCTTCTTCAATTTCCTGAAAAATATATACGCCTAAAGCGGTGTTAGAACTATCGGTGGCAATGGAAAAAATTCTATTAACATCTGGGTGTGATAAAAGAGGTGCATTCAACAAGGCATGTTTCAAATAACATTTTCGTAAACAAGATTCTGTGTATCTGAAGTATTGCTTGCGTTGCTGCAAGATGCAACCTGTACTGTATCTAGTCAAATTCTATCTGACGTGTTATTATTTTCAGGAGGATGCTGTGGCATTTCCACTATTTGTACTGTTCTATTATTTCTTCCTGACGTATTACGTTCTGGATGATACCTACTGCCTGGTTCATTCATGATAATATATTGTTGTTAATGTTCTTGCTGCTGATAAGATGATGGCAACATTGTACGGTGCAAGGTATTTAGAAATATGGGAATGAAGATAGGTTCTAAAATGGTACAAAATTGTGCTCATTATTTTTATGTCTGTCGTGATAGTCATTTCTATACAGTGCATTGCGATAGGAATTGAAATAGTGTTTTTTCTGTACGTAGTTATTTCCTTGATGCTGTGCGCTACCATTTGTTGGGGCTGACGCTATACGCGTACGCGGCGAAACATTAAAGCTTGGTTGACCTTGTGCATTACATTGTTGGTTAGGTATGCTAACCGGTTGGTTTTGTTGCAGTTGCGGAGAAAAACCTCTATTGTTACCAAAATGTGGTTCCTGTTGCTGATAATTTTGACGATACTGATAATTAAAATTTTGTCTGTTATTAAAGTTCTGGTGGTTGTCGTTCCTAAAGCGTCTATTACCTTTGCTATTGAAATTGCGTGGCTGATCGTAATTGCTGTATGTTTGTTGACCTTGGTTATTATATGAAAAATTTTTGTTTATAAAGGAATAATCTGATTGCTGCACTTCCAAAAGCTGTAACAGATCTCTGAATGCCGAAATATTTTCTTTCTGCTGACCCGTTAAAAGTGATACTCTTAATGATCGTGGTAACTTAGAAATACATAATTGAATAAGTGCAGATTCACTGTATGGTTCACTTAAGTACTGGTTTTGTTGGACCATGTGCTCAAAAAATTGCGTGACAGTGGAAAAATTTGAGTTTTCATAATTTGGTAAACTAATTAATTGATCCTTGATTCCGCGCTGTGTCGTCTTCGACCAATACGCTGACAGAAAAGCATTCTGAAATTCTTCTACCGAGTAACATTGTCTCGCGATTGGTCTCATACGAGTTGCCGGTTCGCCTTCCAAAAAACTGCAAATAAATTCAAGTTTGTGTGTTACGGGCCAAGTCGGTGGAAAAGCAAAGCTAAATTGTTGTATCCAATCCAGGGGGTGAATCTGTGTTCTGTCATTTTTAAATACTTTAAATTTTCTCACTGATAGAAAATGTTTGTAATCAAAATTATCGTCTCTGTACGTCTGAACAGGTTCACAATTGTATGAGAATCTATTTGTCTGTGACTGTTCGGAATCTAACTCACGTACTCTCTGTCAATTACCTAAATTATACTGGCCGTGTGAGTCTTATTTCTTCCTGACGTATTACGTTCTGGATGATACCTACTGCCTGGTTCATTCATGATAATATGTTGTTGCTAATGTTCTTGCTGCTGATAAGATGATGGCAACATTGTAAGGTGCAAGGTATTTAGAAATATGGGAATGAAGATAGGTTCTAACATGGTACAAAATTGTGCTCATTATTTTTACGTATTTTTTCGCAAAGTGGCGTCTGCTGTGATGTATTAAACGCTGAAACATTTTTCATCTGTGTTACCTCTTGCTGTAAAGTTGACAATTTTCTACGTAATGTATTATTAGACGAATCTATTTCACTGATCGTCTGCTGTAGATTTTGGAATTCAGGTGTTTGATTAAACGAAATCGGTGAAGTATCGTCTGATTTGTTGTCATTATTACTTTCAATGACGTCAATATGACTCGCCAATTCATCATATTTTTCAGTCAGTATTTTTACCTGATCATCGTTTTTAGTGTCAGAAGCATTAATTTGTTTTTGTATTTTACGTGTGGTTTCGTTCAATTTTTTAACGTCAGCTTTGATGACATCGGAATCCTGTGTTAGTTCTAATTGTTCGAGTCTGTCGGTCACTGTCTGAAAGTCTACTGTATGTGTATCTGTTTTTGTTTTAAGATCGGAAATTTCATCACGCAATTCGGTGTTCAACTGTTTGATTGTATTAATTTCGTCTGATACAGTAGCAATATTGTTGTCTACGTATGTTTTTGCTTTCGCAAACAATTTACGTTTATCTTCCTGTCTCTGTGCGGTGATTGTTTCCATGACTTGTCGTTTTACTTTATTCTGTTCCTGTATAAATTTACGGAAACGCGTATCACTGTTTTGTAGGTGATGATTAAAACGTTCGTCAATTTGACTATTCTGTTGGTCGAATTTCGCGTCTACTTTTGCATCCAGTGTGCGCGAAAGTTCTGCTGTCATTAATTTAAACTCGTCGCGTAACTGTGTTGTGTTTTCAGAGCATTGTTTAGCGACTGCACTAATTTCGCCTCTAAGTGATTCTATAGTAGCTGTTTGCATATCCCTTAATTCTTGAGCAACAGATCTAATTTCTTCGCTACTTTTCCTAGCACAAGCCTCAATTTCCTCACGTAATTGTTTTTTAGTATCATGACACTGCGCGGCAACGGCTGTAATCTGTTCACTAAGCTGTCTAGAATTGTTGTCTAATTTTTCATTAAGGTTGTCATGTTTTTCATTAAGTTGTTCGAAATTTTCATTAAGGTTGTATTGATTTTCATTAATTTGTTTGAAATTTTCATTAAGTTGTTTGTGATTGTTCTCTTGTCTTTCATTCTATTGTAGCAATATTGCCATAATTTGATCAAAGCCAATATTACCTACTCTATTCTCTGTGCTGTTTGATGACGTACCTGCAATTGTCACGTTTTGTGTATCCATTTGGATACTCTGTGATTCTTGAAAATGTTTGCTAATCGGATGTGTACTGTTGGTCACTACACCGGAATTAAATAAATCTGTCGTACTCTGATTACACTGTTCATTTCGATTAGAAAAATTTGTCTGTTCATTACGTAAATTTTGCAAACCGGGTGTGTCAAGCTGGGCAGCGTTTATTGTAACAGAACGTCCCGCGTCATCAATTGTCGTTAAATTAACAAAGGACACAATTGAATATATTTGTTCATCATTATGATCAAAATCAATATTAGTGGTCGGTACGCACTGATTGTCTACAATTATGGGATTATCATCATTACACTGAGTGTCGCAAGTATTATCGGTCAAACTATTCGAGTCCGCTATTTCGCTCATTGCACATCGCGATGTCCTGTTAACAGTTTTTCGCGGCATTTTTCACAAATCAAAATTATTCACAAATGAAACAAAGACAATACAAAATGCAACAAACACAAATACAACAAAGAGCAATCAAATTGCCGATGATCTGTGAAAGAAAGACTGACAAATTAGTAAATGCGTTGCGCCAGATGCAAACTACATTCAACTAAATAAGGGCAGATATATGACTACTTCTCAGAAGATTCACAAAGAAATACGATCCTGGCCGGATGTCACCAAGTGTAACCTCCCTGCAACATTTAATAATTAAATGAAAATGTAAATGAAAATGAGCCAAGCGTAACCTCCCAAAATAAAAAATGAAAATGTGAGCCAAGTGTAACCTCCCAATACAATTATAAAATTAAATGAATTTTTAAATATTGTAACCTTTGAACAAAATTAATCTTAATGTAACCTCTGAACAAAATTGGCTCTGACTTATAGTCTCTATGCAAAGAATGCATTCACACTTAATATTCCCACAAAATTCTTTTCTCATTTGATGTCAAGTTCAAAAATAGAAAAAATCCTATACACCAAAATAATAAAAAAGTTTAGTAACCTGATAAATTTTATGAGGACAGCAGCGCAGGCCTTTGGCCCTGTATTCTGAATAAAAAAAAGCAAAAATTCTTACCTCAATAAAACTGCAATTATATCCGCTCTAAAATTACTCATTTTTCGACACATCTTCGTGCAATGCTGGCGTATATTTTTTTGATTATTGGAAGGAATGATCATGCATTTGAAATATTCTTTAAATTGAAATGAATGCTTTTCTTTAAAAGAGTTGCTTTATATTATAAAATAATTATTGGGGCATTTCTTTGAACAAATTAAATTACAATTAACATACATTATTAAATATGCGCAAGGCTGCTTCTTTACCTTCTACAACAATACTCATCCACCAGAGTCCTGACCAGAGTCACGAGCAGAGCACACAGCCGACGCATACCGACTCCCCGACTACTAGCGACTGACCACTACTACTCACTCGCTACTACTACTGTCGACTCGCGTGGTCAAGCACAGACTAGCAACAGCTAACGATAAACTACTCTCTGGTCAGAGATTCTGTCATGCCTCGCCCATCGCCGGCAATGTGTACGTCTTTCAATCTCACGACATAAGCATCAAACGAGAAAACTACAAAGAACGAAACTCGTCTAGCTTGAGGGTGGAAACCAGATGGCGCCATTTTTATTACATATTCGTGTAGTAAGTAAAGAAATATGAATGTTTTAGTTGGACCACTTTTTTCGCTTTGTGATAGATGGCGCTGTAATAGTCACAAACATATGGCTCACAATTTTAGGCCAACAGTTGACAACAGGTAGGTTTTTTTTAAATTAAAATACAGAACGTAGGTACGTTTGAACATTTTTTTTCTGTTGTTCCAATGTGATACATGTACCTTTATGAACTTATCATTTCTAAGAACGCATGCTGTTACAGTGCGATTACCTGTAAATACCACATTAATGTAATAAATGCTCAAAATGGCGTCCGTCAACTTCAATGTAACGACATTACTCACAACAGCGAGTAGTTCGCCTGCCGTAATGTTCGCACATGCATTGACAATGCGCTCACGCATGTTGTCAGGCGTTGTCGGTGGATCACACTCGCAAATATCCTTCAACTTTCCCCACAGAAAGAAATCCGGGGACGTGTGATCCGGTGAACGTGCGGGCCATGGTACGGTGCTTCGACGACCAGTCCACCTGTCATGAAATCTGCTATTCAATACCGCTTCAACCGCACGCGAGCTATGTGCCGGACATCCATTATGTTGGAAGCACATCGCCATTCTGTCATGCAGTGAAACATCTTGTAGTAACATCGGTACCTTTAATACACAGCAGCACGTCCTCTTGCATTGATGCATGCCTGTATTCGTCGTGGTGTACTATGCCCAAGTTGGCAGTGTTGGTCCAGATTGTGCTACTCCTCAACGGCGACTCGGCGTGTGTCACGTCGTCCATAAACTGTCGTTTTCAATCTAGCCCAGGCATGTTCCATAGGGTTCATGTCTGGAGGACGTGCTGGCCACTCTTGTCGAGCGATGTCGTTATCCTGAAAGAAGTCATTGGCAAGATGTGCACTATGTGGGCGCGAATTGTCGACCATGAAGAGGAATGCCTCGCTATTATACTGCCGATATGATTGCACTATCGGTCGGAGGATGACATTCACGTATCGTACAGCCGTCACGGCGCCTTCCATAAGCACCAGCGGCGTACGTCGGCCCCACATAATGCCACCCCAAAACAACAGGGAACCTCCACCTTACTGCACTCGCTGGACAGTGTGTCTAAGGCATTCAGCCTGACCGGGTTACCTCCAAACACGTCTCCGACGATTGTCTTGTTGAATGCATATGCGACACTCATCGGGTGAAGAGTACGTGATGTCAATCCTGAGGGGTCCATTGAAGGCATGTTGTTGAGCCCATCTGTACCACGCTGCATGACGACGTGGTTGCAAAGATGGACCTTTGCCATGGACGTCGGGAGTGAAGTTACGCCTCATGCAACCTATTGCGCACAGTTTGAGTCGTAAGACGACGTCCTGTGGCTGCACGAAAAGCATTATTCAACACGGTGGCGTTGCTGTCAGGATTCCTCCGAGCCATAATCCGTAGGTAGCGGTCATCCACTGCAGTAGTAGCTCTTGGGCGGCCTGAGCGAGGCATTTTATCGTCAGCTCCTGTCTCTCTGTATCTCCTCCGTGTCCGAACAACATTGCTTTGGTTCACTCCAAAACGCTTGGACACATCGCCAGGAGCGATGGGTATGGCTATGACCCTTTAACGCTGTGAGTATATTTATACATTCTATTATTATTTTTAATATCCACAAATTGTGGTAACACTGAACTTTGCTTTTTACCATGCAGATTGCACCTGATGATGCGGCTTTAGGCCACAAAACCGGTTGTGTTTTGATAAACAACAAGTTTACCAGCTCTTAGTGGAGTTCTTCTTAACATCATGCGCTGTGTAATGTCAATACTCTTCGATTCCTTCACAAAACATTGCTCGTGCAACTTCAGTAACTAAGAGAGTAGCTGTAGAGGTGTAAGGCTGTGGAAATACGCAGTCCTGAAGGACCGTTCCCTGAAAAATTTTATATCAGCAGGATAAACTGAAAGAAAATCGAATCTTTCGCCCAATAAAGATACCTTCCCGACTGAAAGGTATCATTAAAACAAAAGGACATACATTGCAGCGGTTGGACTGGAAGGGGGCATCATATCGGAGACTTTCATTAGTGCAAGGTTTTATTTCCTTCACGTGGCTAGCCGCGCGCCTTAGGCAGACACGGTGGGACAACTCCAGGATATTGCCTATAATTGGCCGACAGGTTGATGCTAGGAAGTGAGGTAGGCTGTCACTGACCTCGGGATTTAATTATATCAGCAGACAAGCCTTCACACATTTAATTAGAGGATCCGCGGCGCTCGTCGAATCTCCGGCCTGCAACAGTCCCGGCCGCTTGGCATTCCTCGCGAACTCGGATACCTGTTTCCCTGGCAAAATCTTAATTAAACGCGGCGCGTCGCAGGTTAGTACGTGCACCGCGTGCGACCCACCTAACCAGTCTCTCATCTGTATGCCGGCGGGGCGGGCCCGCAGCTGCAGAGACAGCTCTAATTTACGGCGCCCCTCACCTTACCCTAAGACGCTCCTCACATCTTTCATACTGCGCGCTAAGCCGGGACACAAGCTCTGCCATTCTTAACGAGGCCTTTTATTTAACTTCGTAGCGCAGGATTTGACTGGAGTGTATGCAGTCATGGACTCTATAAAACTAATGAAATTTTGTTTTATGAATATGATAACACAATTGCCAGAGTGTGTGGCAGGAGACAAAACAAACCAGTGCTCATTTTTCCAAGTGGCTTAATACGTGATAGCATAAAATTCGGCAAAGTGAGCTCCCGGCCCCCAGTAACAATAAAACCATAACGGGGCACCAATGACTATACACTACTGGCCATTAAAATTGCTACACCAAGAAGAAATGCAGATGATAAACGGATATTCATTGGACAAATATATTACACTAGAACTGACATGCGATTACATTTTCACGCAATTTGAGTGCATAGATCGTGAGAAATCAGTACCCAGAACAATCAGCTCTGGCCGTAATAACGGCCTTGATACGCCTGGGCATTCAGTCAAATAGAGCTTGGATGGCGTTTATAGGTACAGCTGCCCATGCAGCTTCAACACGATACCACAGTTCATCAAGAGTAGTGACTGGCATATTGTGACGAGCCAGTTGCTCGGCCACCATTGACCAGACGTTTTCAATTGGTGAGAGATCTGGAGAATGTGCTGGCCAGGGCAGCAGTCGAACATTTTCTCGGAAAGGCCCATACAGGACCTGCAACATGCGGTCGTGCATTATCCTGCTGAAATGTACGGTTTCGGAGGGATCGAATGAAGGGTGGAGCGACGGGTCGTAACACATTTCAAATGTAACGTCCATTGTTCAAAGTGCCGTCAATGCGAACAAGAGGTGACCGAGACGTGTAAGCAATGGAAACCCATACCAACACGCCGGGTGATACGCCAGTATGACGATGATGAACACACACTTCCTACGTGCGTTCACCACGATGTCGCCAAACACGAATGCCACCATCATGATGCTGTAAACAGAACCTGGATTCATCCGAAAAAACGACGTTTTGCCATTCGTGTACCCAGGTTCGTCGTTTAGTACACCATCACAGGCACTCCTGTCCGTGATGCAGAGTCAAGGTAACCGCGGCCATGGTCTCCGAGCTGATAGTCCATGCTGGTGCAAACGTCGTCGAACTGTTCGTGCAGATGGTTGTTGTCTTGCAAACGTCCCCATCTGTTGATTCAGGGATCGAGACGTGGCTGCACGATCCGTTACAGCCATGTGCATAAGATGCCTGTCATCTCGACTGCTAGTGATACGAGGCCGTTGGGAACCAGCACGAAGTTCCGTATTACCCTCCTGAACCCACCGATTCCATATTCTGCTAACAGTCATTGGTTCTCGATCAACACGAGCAGCAATGTCGCAAAACGATAAACCTCAATCGCTATAGGCTACAATCCGACCTTCATCAAAGTCGGAAACGTGATGGTACGCACTTCCCCACCTTACAAGAGGCATCACAACAACGTCTCACCAGGCAACGCCGGTCAACTGCTGTTTGTGTATGAGAAATCGGTTGGAAACTTTCCTCATGTCAGTACGTTGTAGGTGTCGCGACCGGCGGCAACCTTGTGTGAATGCTCTGAAAAGGTAATCATTCGCATATCACAGCGTCTTCTTCCTGTCGGTTAAATTTTGCGTCTGTAGCAGGTCATCTTCGTGGTGTAGCAATTTTAATGGCCAGTAGTGTAAAGCATCGAAAAACGTACGTCGACAGCTCTTGTAATATTTTGCCTCGATAAAATCCAATTTCAGTTGCATAATCCTTTCCTAGTGGTTTTTGATTTTATATGTTTTTAGCCTTTACGCCCCCTTTTAACTCAGTTCAATCAATATACTATTAGCACAAGTTGCGATCAGAACCGCCAGTTTATGAGAGACTCTGAATGTCACTGAAACGGTGCAGTCACGTTATTGTGACCACCAGTCAGAACCCTGAATAACCACCTTTTGCATCGAAGACGTGCAGATAGAGAGTTAATGAGGTTCTGGGAGGCACCGTGACCAGATGCGCTAGATTTCTTGGTTGAGGATCCATGGTGCGAACAGCCCGATCGAGGTAGTCCCACAGATTCGCGATTGGTTTTAATTCTGGAGAGTTTGGTGGTCATAGGAGAATGGTGAACTAATTCTGGTTCTCATCGAACCATGCACGTTGACTGTGAAATGTGTGACACATTGCATTAGCCTGGTGGTCTGGTGGTAGAAGCATCGTGTCGAGGAAAAACAAACTGCAGTTAGGGGTGGATGTCATCTCCAAGGATAGATGCATACCTGTGTTGACCCATTGCGACCAATCTATTGATCGACGTCGGAGCCAACGTCTTGCTGCATCAGTAACTTCCTCACAATCCATGCGGAGCGCATTCTTCGTGGGGCCAAACAGATGGGGGTCAGAAGGAGTGAGATCTGGACTGTGCGGTGGATGAGGAAGAACAGTCCAATGGAGTTCTGTGAGCTGCTCTCAGCTGCGTGCGTTGTCATGGAGAAGGAGATACTCGTTTGCATTTTTGTGACGACGAACACACTAAACTCCTTTCTTCCATTTCCTGAGGGTAGCACAATACACTTCAGTGTTGACCGTTGCATCATGAGGGAGGACATCAAACAGAATAACACCTTCAGAGTTACAGAAGATCGTCACCGTGACTCTACGGCCAAGGGTGCAGCTTTGAACTTTGGAGGAGAGGTAGTGTGGCGTGTAATGTGACAACGTGTCGTCTAGTGAATGCCAGGCATAGTCAAGGCGCAACGGTAGAGAAAGTGGACGCTTATGCCATCGGTGGGCCAGAATTGAAGGCAAAGCGGAAGTGCTTCCACCTGGTGGCAGCTAAATTAAAGAACACTATGCGGGAGACAGTGTCTGGCTTGTGCTGCACTCTGACAGTGAAATAACAAAAGAATTAAACTAAATGATATTGTTACGTGTAGTAAAAATATAAACGCAATATTACTTTAATATATGAAAATGACTATAATTGAATATTGTAAGGCTATGGTATGTTTAATTGTAAATAGAGAACTTGGCGTAATGTAAATTAATGTTTAGGTGTGGGGGAAATCCCCGAGAATGAGAACAGTGTACAGGTTGGCGCGTAATATTGGCGGTAGAAGTAAGTTGGCGTAGCTCTGAGGCAGAACAAGTGTTAAGTGGCGTAAAAGTGACTGCCGGTGTGTGCTACGGTAACGTTGCTAACAGATCATTTAGAAGTGAGCTGAAAACTGAGATGGACTTCGTTTATCGTATAGCTACAAGCTAATTGGTATTTCGACGTAGATGGGCTGTGAGCGGCAAGATAGTACGGTTTCCCGCTCTGAGGTACATGGCACTGCATGGTGCAATGCTGTGTTAATTGCGACGAGTTGCTTGTGCCAACGGCGAGGTGCGAAGGGACCAGTAGCCGCATCCAACGGCGTATTGTGATCTCAATAACTGATGAGGTCCATTGGTAAGCTCACCTTGGTAGCAACGAACTAGAAGTTATCTTACAAGAGTATTATTATGAACAGTGGTTGTTATACCGACGCCATCACCAGTACATTTATATTTTGTGAATCAGTTTGTGTAACAGTCAAACCAAGTTCGCTACAGTGTGTAAAGATTGGAAGCAATAATAATTTTGTGGTTTAAATTGCATTCCCCGAGTGTAATCAATTATTTTAAGGAAATACACTCCTGGAAATGGAAAAAAGAACACATTGACACCGGTGTGTCAGACCCACCATACTTGCTCCGGACACTGCGAGAGGGCTGTACAAGCAATGATCACACGCACGGCACAGCGGACACACCAGGAACCGCGGTGTTGGCCGTCGAATGGCGCTAGCTGCGCAGCATTTGTGCACCGCCGCCGTCAGTGTCAGCCAGTTTGCCGTGGCATACGGAGCTCCATCGCAGTCTTTAACACTGGTAGCATGCCGCGACAGCGTGGACGTGAACCGTATGTGCAGTTGACGGACTTTGAGCGAGGGCATATAGTGGGCATGCGGGAGGCCGGGTGGACGTACCGCCGAATTGCTCAACACGTGGGGCGTGAGGTCTCCACAGTACATCGATGTTGTCGCCAGTGGTCGGCGGAAGGTGCACGTGCCCGTCGACATGGGACCGGACCGCAGCGACGCACGGATGCACGCCAAGACCGTAGGATCCTACGCAGTGCCGTAGGGGACCGCACCGCCACTTCCCAGCAAATTAGGGACACTGTTGCTCCTGGGGTATCGGCGAGGACCATTCGCAACCGTCTCCATGAAGCTGGGCTACGGTCCCGCACACCATTAGGCCGTCTTCCGCTCACGCCCCAACATCGTGCAGCCCGCCTCCAGTGGTGTCGCGACAGGCGTGAATGGAGGGACGAATGGAGACGTGTCGTCTTCAGCGATGAGAGTCGCTTCTGCCTTAGTGCCAATGATGGTCGTATGCGTGTTTGGCGCCATGCAGGTGAGCGCCACAATCAGGACTGCATACGACCGAGGCACACAGGGCCAACACCTGGCATCATGGTGTGGGGAGCGATCTCCTACACTGGCCGTACACCACTGGTGATCGTCGAGGGGACACTGAATAGTGCACGGTACATCCAAACCGTCATCGAACCCATCGTTCTACCATTCCTAGACCGGCAAGGGAACTTGCTGTTCCAACATGACAATGCACATCCGCATGTATCCCGTGCCACCCAACGTGCTCTAGAAGGTGTAAGTCAACTATCCTGGCCAGCAAGATCTCCGAATCTGTCCCCCATTGAGCATGTTTGGGACTGGATGAAGCGTCGTCTCACGCGGTCTGCACGTCCAGCACGAACGCTGGTCCAACTGAGGCGCCAGGTGGAAATGGCATGGCAAGCCGTTCCACAGGACTACATCCAGCATCTCTATGATCGTCTCCACGGGAGAATAGCAGCCTGCATTGCTGCGAAAGGTGGATATACACTGTACTAGTGCCGACATTGTGCATGCTCTGTTGCCTGTGTCTATGTGCCTGTGGTTCTGTCAGTGTGATCATGTGATGTATCTGACCCCAGGAATGTGTCAATAAAGTTTCCCTTTCCTGGGACAATGAATTCACGGTGTTCTTATTTCAATTTCCAGGAGTGTAGTTCATTACTACCCCATACCCAGTGATTTCTATGTGCTGCAACATCAGTGAAAAGTTATGGTGCGTGAGTATCGGCTTAGCTATATTACAAGAGAAAATAGTCGGAATCAACGCCGAAATTGCCAGCAGATGCCGCTTGATGCAATGGATGGAAAATTCCAGGTAGTGTGTCACCTTAATTACTATCCATCTCTATGTGGTGGCTTTTCAGTACATTGCCATAGTCAAAAATTACTCGGTTCCATCCGAGTAACATGATTCTCAATTAGTGTTTTCAGTAACTGTATTAACAGGCAGATCTATATTGTTCTTTAATTAAGCGTTCAAGGAAATTGCTGTCACCACAGTACACATTGTGCCTTCAGCACAATGCAAGCTCAATAACATTAAATTCAGTAATTACAATTTGTGTGCTTTACATTAACCTAAAACGAGTTCAAGTGTTTATCATGTGTGTTTATGTATTGTGAAACGATTTCAGGCTGTGGTATTCTTTTAAATGAATAATGTCCTCCTGTTAGGCAATATCAAACATACAAAATTAAGTGCTCCATGTTCAGTCACCTCAAAGAGATTATCAGTGCTACTAATAGTCAAATACAGACGTAAAAATAAGTTTGTTACGTGCCATTATTATTATTTATTCCAAAAATTCCGTGTAATAGTTGGATCACCATAGGGTGTCTATTCAAACCTATTACACGCGCGAGCCGCTTTCCGGAAGTCCGATGCCGCATGGTCTAATAATAATACAGTAAATTCGGGTAGTGGCATCGCAGGCGCCATTCCATGGATTGCCATTTTGTTTCCACTTCGAAGTGATGAACCCATGCTTCATCGCGTGTGAGATGTTCGACAAACAGGTGTCTGGATCGGCCTCGTAACACTCAAGTAACTTCGCCCAGATGGTCCTGCGTGGCTCTTTACGGTCTTCTGTTAGCTGGTGGGGAACCCAGCGGGCACGCTCCTATGAATACCTCACCTGGTAGACGAGCGTGTCAGTACTATCGACAGAGACGTCCAGTTGAGCAGTGAGGCGTCTGATTGTCATCACCTCAAACGAGAGGGTCCGCACCTTCCAACATCATAGGAGACACAGCTGTGTGCCGCCGGCCGGCAAGTGGGAGATCTCACAGGTTTGCGCAACCGTGTTGCGATAATGACATATGCCTCTCCCAATAACTCGCTATGCTTTTGTTCGCTGTCAGGTCTCCGTGGACATTTAGCAAGCGCCTATGAATGTCTGCGATGCTCTGGCTTTCCGCCAAAAGAAACTCAGTAACAGCTGTTTGCTTGAAACGCACCTCCATTACAGACGCCATTTTCAACTCTACCATAGCGCCACCACCTATCGGAACTTCGAGAAACCATAGGGGCTCAAGAGGAAATATTCCACGGTGTGCCAAAACAAATTCCGCATTTTCTTGAATCGAAATTGTTCGAGAGAAAAATGTGTTGCATTAGTTACTGAACGCCCCTTGTATATTAGATTACGATTTTGTGAACCTTCAACATCGCAGCGCGTCAGCAATCGTTGGTTAATCTACTAAAAAACTAAAAACCTGCCTCGATTGCGAAAAAAGCTCCTAGTGTTAACCTAGGTTTCGGCGTAGATAACTACACCTTGTTCTTGTTCTGAAGAAGGTATAGTTATCTACGGCGAAACCTAGGTTAACACTAGGTGCTTTTTTCGCAATCGAGGCGGGTTTTTAGTTTTTTAATAGATTACGATTTAATGATTGTATACCACTGGCCATTAAAATTGCTACACCACGAAGATGACCTGCTACAGACGCGGAATTTAACCGCCAGACAGCAGTTGACTGGCGTTGCCTGGTGAAACGTTGTTGTGATGCCTCGTGTAACAAGGAGAAGTGCGTACCATCACGTTTCCGACTTTGATAAAGGTCGGATTGTAGCCTACTGCGATTGCGGTTTATCGTATCGCGACATTGCTGCTCGCGTTGGTCCAGATCCAATGACTGTTAGCAGAATATGGAATCGGGGTCTTCAGGAGGGTAATACGGAACGACGTGCTGGCTTCCAACGGCCTCGTATTACTAGCAGTCGAGATGACAGGCATCTTATCCACATGGCTGTAACGGATCGTGCAGCCACGTCTCGATCCCTGAGTCAACAAATGGGGACGTTTGCAAGACGACAACCATCTGCACGAACAGTTCGACGACGTTTGCACCAGCATCGACTATCACCTCGGAGACCATGGCTGCGGTTAACCTTGACGCTGCATCACAGACAGGAGCGCCTGCGATGGTGTACTCAACGACGAAGCTGGGTGCACGAATGGCAAAACGTAATTGTTTCGGATGAATCCAGGTTCTGTTTACAGCATCATGATGGTCGCATCCGTGTTTGGCGACATCGCGGTGAACGCACATTGGAACCGTGTATGGTGTGGGGTTCCATTGGTTACACGTCTCGGTCGCCTCTTGTTGGCATTGACGGCACTTTGAACAGTGGACGCTACATTTCAGATGTGTTACGACCCGTGGCTCTACCCTTCATTCGATCCCTCCGAAACTCTACATTTCAGCAGGATAGTGCACGACCACATGTTGCAGGTCCTGCACGGGCCTTTCTGGCCAGCACATTCTCCACATCTCTCACCAATTGAAAACGTCTGGTCAATGGTGGCCGTGCAACTGGCTCGTCACAATACGCGTCACTACTCTTGATGAACTGTGGTATCGTGTTGGAGCTGCATGGGCAGCTGTACCTGTACATGCCATTGAAGCTCTGTTTGACTCAACGCCCAGGCGTATCAGTGCCGTTATTACGGTCAGAGGTGGTTGTTCTGGGTACTGATTTCTCAGGATCTATGCACCCAAATTGCGTGAAAATGTACTCACATGTCAGTTCTAGTCCAATATATTTGTCCAATGAATACCAGTTTATCATCTGCATTTCTTCTTGTGTAGCAATTTTAATGGTCAATAGTGTACTTAATCAACAGTAATTAAAACGTCAATAGTGTACTTAATCAACAGTAATTAAAACGTCGTCTTTTAAATGAAACTCTGCTTTCCAGTAAGGTGGTGTAACGCCGTTGTATTGAAAGGAAATTATGTTGAAAAATAGGGCTTTGTAGCAAAAAGAGTGGGGAGTAATATGGTGTATTGGAATCCTGAATAAAACCTACACGCTTTCAGGAAGAAAATGTATTGCATTATGGAAAGCTCCTCGTACCTATATCCTTCTGTCAGTACTTTGCCCCACTGAGATTTCAACAAGATAGTACGAGGACACCCACTATGACTGACTTCTTAAGCAGACGCAGACAGACAACACGGATAACATTCGGAGACTATAGTGACACAATAACCAGACGTACGTCAGTTTTCAAAGCGCATAAAAAGGCAACATGAATAATTTTAGTCCAACTGCTAAACATTCTTTTATATCCGTCATTGCTTCTTCGACGTATTGGTTGAATAGTAGGGGTGAAAGGTCCGATTCTTATGTCCTTTCAAATCCAAGTACTTCGTTCTTGATCTTGTAACCACATTTCTTTTCCTATAGCATATACTTGAGAATTTCGAACATCTTGCACCATTTCACGTTTTAAAACGCCTTTTCCAGGTTGACAGATCCTATGAAACTCTCTTGTCCTGCTTCCGTTATCAGGCGCAACATCAGAACTTCCTCTTTTGAGCCTTCATCTTTCCTCAACGCAAACTGATCTCTATTTAACATATCCTTAAGTTTCTGTTTCATGTTTCTATATATTATCCTCGTCAGAAACTTGGCTGCATGGGTTTAAGCTGATTGTACGATAGTTTTCACACTTACCTGCATTCGGAAATGGGGGAATGACATCCTTCCGAAAGTCTGATAGTGTGTGTCCCGAATCGTCGATTCTGCGCACCAGCTTGAATAGTTGTTTGGCTGCCACTTCCTCCAATGATGTTAGGAATTCCAAAGGAATGTTATCGTTGAATTCCACCTTGTTTGATGGTAGACCTTCCAAAACTCTGTTCAACTCTGACTCTAATACTGAATTCTCTGTATCTCCATACAGAGTCCCATTTCTTCTTCTTATATCACGTCACCAGACAGTTTCTCCCTTTCATATAGGCCTTTAATGAACTCTCCCCTCTCTTCCCTACGTTTAACAGTGGAATTTGTTTCTAATGTCGCCTAAGTTTCTTTTGACTTTACTATGTGCTGAAACAGTCCTTCCTAAGACCATGTCCTTTCGAATTTCTTCGCATTTTTCCCTCAGCCGATCGCCTCATATTCCCTACGCCTCTTACTTAATTATTCATGTGTGTCTTATATTGCTGTATTCCTTGTCTTTTACAGAATACTGTCCACAGCTCGCGGTGTAGCGTCTGTGGCATGTTAGCTCAGCGTCTTCGGTCACGAGACTCACCATCCTCTGCAATACAGAAAATGAGTGAAGTTATCATTGACGGGATTCAAAATATGTCGTGCAACATCCGCACAGAATCACGGAAGAAAAATGACGAAGAAAGGTATCTAAAGTGTGACGACAAGAAAAGTTACTAGCGTCGCTGCCTCTATTTATCACAGGGTCCTAAGCTCAGTTCCCCGCTAGGTCGGCAATTTTATTCACTCGGGAACTGGGTGTTAGTGTTGTCCTAATCATTTCATTCCATCTTCATTGACACACAAGTCGCCGAAGCAATGTCAACTAGAAAGACTACAACATTCCTTCATATTTATCTATATTCGTTTGTCCAAATTCTGTGATTACCCGTTTGAGGAATGTCCATTTCTCTTCAGCTGAACTTTCTACTGTGATAGTCATAGTTTCAGTGTCCACAGACTCAGAGAACTTCAAACAGACACCGACATTCCGCAGTACTTCAGTATCCCGCTGTTCTACTCACTGATTCTTCCGGATGATTATCTTAAACTTCAGTCTACCCTTCATCAAGTCTGCATCTACCCTTGGCATGCGTTATAATCGAATATCTCATCTCAGAGTCTCTGTCTGATCATGATGTAACTCGGCTGGAAAATTTCCGGGTTTCCAAGCATTTTTCAAGTCTTCGTTTTCCTCCTGTGGTTTTTGGACAGTGTATTTGCTATTACTGACTGAAATTTCTTACAGACCTCAGTCTTTCTCTCCCCTCATTTCTACTGCCGAATACACAATCCCCCGTAACTCTGCCTTCTGTTCCTCCCCTAATACAGCGGTCCAGTCACCTATGATTATTATGTTTTCATCTGCCTTCACACACTGAATTACATGTTCAGTATTGGCATGCGTACCCGAAGTATTGTTGTCGGCTTTGGTTTTCTGTGAATTCTGGCGAGAACAACACCATCACAGAACTGTTGACATTAACACTGTCTACCCTATTTTCCTATTCTTTACGAATTACAGTCCCGTTACATCATTTTCTGCTGCTGTTGATATTGCCCTGTATTCGTCTGGCCAGAAATTCTTATCTTCTTTTCACTTCCAATATCACTGTTACAAATCACACCTAGTTTCTGTAAACCCTTCTCATCACCACCATGAACTACTCTAAATTGTTCAAATGGCTCTGAGCACTATGGGACTTAACTTCTGAGTTCATCAGTCCCCTAGAACTTAGAACTACTTAAACCTAACTAACCTAAGGACATCACACACATCCATGCCCGAGGCATGATTCGAACCTGCGACCGTAGCGGTCGCGCGGTTCCAGACTGTAGCGCCTAGAACGGCTCGGCCACTCCGGCTGGCGGTGTAGACTGGGGGGGGGGGATGGTCCACTGGGGGCAGAACCACACAATAACCCTGCAAGAGTGGTTCGGTGTGGGGCGGCGGAGGGATGAAGTGGACTGCGGTAGTCGTCGTGGGGCTGTGGACCACTACAGCTGCGGCGGGGACGGAGCCTCTCCATCGTTTCTAGGCCCCTGGTTAACATACAGTACAATACAATACAACGTTTGGATGACGATGAAAGTGACAAAGAATTCCAGGTAATTACAAACATGGGATGTGCAAACGAATGCAGGACTAATAAACTATGAACATCTTTAAGAAAATCGAGCACGAAAGATGTACTCGACTGGGGATACATAAGAATGATAGAAGATACATGGCATTAACATTTAGACGTTAACATCTGAATGTTGGAAGCTCTCTTCCCTCAGTAAACAACTGCCTGTGCTGCTCTCAATGTTGGAATCTTGAAAGTTTCCTCACCTCGCCATTGCTATCTCCATCATCACCATCACCAATAGTTATCACTGCCAGTCATAGCCTTTGCAGCCAGCTGTCACTCTTGTCACCAGTTATCTATCACCCTTGCTGTCAGTCATCACCTTTGCTGCCAGTCATTCACAGTTGTGCTCTTTGCTGTCAGTCATCAACTTCACCAACCAACCAATAACCTTCGCCACTGTTTCATTGCTTTCCCGTCACCATTGTCGCTAAGGTTCTTTCACGTTCCAGCTTCTGTGGCACTGCCCTCTTAATCTACCAGATACCAACCCATGACTACAACGTATACACTCATCTATTCGCAACTGTACACCATACCGACCTCCACTTTCTCATTTACAACCTATTCATTATTCCTACTTGTTCCCCCACTTTTCCCAACTTCCTCACTTCTCAAATGGCACAATCCATCTTCCTACTTATACTCACTGTGTAAATCTTACCGGACTCCTACTTTTCAGATAATGTCACTCCAGCATGCACTACTAATCCATCCCCAATGCCACTGCCACTGTCAATGCCACCAGCAACACCATCACCATTAGAATTGCTCGATTCAGCAGCATCGCATACCGCTGCTCCAGTGCCATATTGGTCCAGAAGTAGAAACACCAGCCACAACTACTCCACCTACAATCAACCATCAGCAACTCTATATGAAGCAGCTGCGACTTCACAAGGCATATCTGCATCAGTTTCTCGTCGACCACCTCGAGGTGAGACGAAAAACCGTGAAAAAAACCCATCACACCTCCAATCAATGTCCCCACACAACCCATCCGCAAAAGAACCCCTGAAATAACCTAGCACAGACAGTGTACCTATGCCTGAAACACAAAAGCCCCCACAGCAGTCCTGTGGACTTTACTCACAACCCATCTTAAACGTCTCCTCTAACATACTATCATGTTCAGATGTCAAATTCCTCAGTCCTAAGGCTTTATCTTTCGAAACAGTAAAGTACCTTCCAAAACTCAACATATCATAACTCATACCCCACAAAGATGCCATAATAATCAAGCCCTCTACTCCTGACTTCCACAGCCACTGCTGTGTACACTTCCTGCTGTAATATTTAGTCCTCATCCGTCCTCAGCCTCAATTAGCCCAACCATCAGGTCCCAGACAATCCTAATACCGTCACTGCCCACCGACTCTCACTGCTGTGATCAAGAAGGTTGATCCCAAGATCACAGTCAAGTAGAAGCTAAATTCCGCTCCTGACTCTCAAATTCGCAAATGCCTCCAAATTTACCACCACTCTGATCCCTCATTCCTCATCCATATCTTCCATATCCCAAGCCCACGCCTTCCATTGCCAAAAACACCTCTTCTATTCTGGCGATTTAACTCCTGATTGCAAACATTCACTCACATGCCACAGCTGCACAGCCAACCACCTGTCCCACAAGTATCCTAACCTTCAGTACCCAGCCTATTGTAACACCTGCTATCAGTCCCACCCACCTACTCCTATAAATGTGTATGTAAACTCCCTTCAACCGCCGGCCGCGGTGGCCGACCGGTTCTAGGCGCTTCAGTCCGGAACCGCGCAACTGCTACGGTCGCAGGTTCGAATCCTGCCAGGGGTATGGATGTTTGTGATGTCCTTAGGTTATTTAGGTTTAAGTAGTTCTAAGTTCTACGGGACTGATGACCTCAGATGTTAAGTCCCATAGTGCTCAGAGCCATTTGAACCATTTTTTTCCCTTCAACCAAACCTGAAGCGACCGTTCCAATCTACCCTATCAACACCCTACTTCACCCAAATAACTTCCTTGTACTGCTCCTACTACTGGGGACATCATCTACATCATTACCACCGTCCATCAAAATACCCACCGACTTGAGGGTCTGCATATATTCCACCGACTCACCTTCGCTGCCTGTTCCATGTTACATTTAAGTTTCACTGCCACATACACTTAAAACCGTTCCCATTTCTTATTTACCCGACTACACACCCTCGTCTAATACTTTCCCACCTGGTATTCTGCAGCACATACAACGTCAAAGGGCCGGCCGCAGTGGCCGAGCGGTTCTAGGCGCTACAGTCTGGAACCGCGCGACCGCTACGGTCGCAGGTTCGAATCCTACCTCGGTCACGGATGTGTGTGATGTCCTTACGTTAGTTAGGTTTAAGTAGCTCTAAGTTCTAGGGGACTGATGACCTCAGATGTTAAGTCCCATAGTGCTCAGAGCCATTTTTTAGAGCCACAGCGTCAAAGCAAACATCCACAGCAAAAACAGCATAGCTAGATCCCTTCGCTTAGCACAGTCCTCACAAACTACGTCGAACATCCTTTTCTCTATATCTAGCTCCCAAGTCTTATTCTCCGTCCATTCTCTACCATGATCGCTTCCCGCCTACTCATTATCTGGAGCTGGTCATCAAGTACGAAAAGACATCAGCATCACTCTATCAGTTGATAGGGTCCTGATGTATTATACGCAGCGAATTAATCAGAATTGCCAGTACGCCTGATATATGTCGAAGAGTGTTACTCAGATATATACGCAACAGCAAGACAAAGGGTGTGTAATTATCTGGGCATCGTTACGTAAATCTACAATCCAACTCGAAGCTGCGGCTCCAGATCGGTCCCATAAACACTTAACAGCAGTGTAAATTAATATAGTCAGACCCACGTGGATTGATTGCATTTGTTCGCCATTGAGTTCTGCCTTCTACTTCCTGCAAATATGACACCGACCGTGCAACAGGCAGACTTACTACATGTGCCGAGCATGGGGAGAGCTGCATGCAAAACAGGCACACAAACACACACATCTCAAAGACTAACTGCAGTTCACACTCTCCAGTAAACGCACAGCATAGACTGCTTTACTCAAACCACCCATTCGTGCCGTATTGCAACAGTCGAATAACACGTTCTTCTTCCCATCTGTCTATCACGCAACGGCAACACAAGTGTTTCTATCAGTGCTTCCTGTTTGATCGTTCTGCTCTATCTTCTGGTGGGCAACGTCCTCTGTCTGTGATGCTAGACGTTATGTCTGTGGTACACAGCGGTCTCCCACTGCTCCAGACGGCGTTGGTGTGGCGTTGCTGCATTAATCAAGAGCGTGAACCTTTGCACAAAACTGAGCTATATATTTTCATTTAACACAAATGAAGACAGTTAGTACCATTGTCAATCATTTCTGCTCGACACAGGTCAAACGTATTAAAATGTCATTGCATGCTGTTATAATAATCTGTACACAGCATCCTCACTGGACAATGGATACCTTACTTGCTTATAATCTATGTAGTGGTAATCCGTGATCTGAGGATGGTCGCTATATGGAAATTTGTAGCATTGAAATAAATTTTAATTACAGTTGTTTTTTAAAGTTAAGGTCCTCAAGGTGCAGCTGTAGTAAGAAGTCCCCAGTCAGCAAGAAAATATGACAGGTTATGTATCCAGCTGTGGCCTGAAATACAAACGTCTAGAACAATGAATGCACGTAGACTCAAGTGACCAATGAAAATTTGTACCAAGGCCGCGATTCGAACCGAGGTCTTCTGCTCACTAGGCAGATTGTAACGGAACATATTAAAGGCTTTACTGTACCGAAGTATGCGATACCCTCCAAATTCAACCAGTTTAACGAGTATTTATGATTATAGAAAAGTTATTGTGTATGTTAACAATGATTGCGTAACATGTCTCCATAAACAGTCAACCCATTAAATTATACTGAATAACTAACCCATACAAAAGTTAATATCACTTGATCACTGATACAGCAAATGTCATCATGTAAAAACACTGAGTTCATCTTAAATAATTAATATGAAGTACGAAAAATAGTGTACAACTTAGGTATTTTGGATCTCCTTAAATAAAAATCACCCAGTGAAACCTATTTGTTCACTAGGAGCGGTTTCACTTAGTATTCACGAAATCAATCCTGTTTTAGACGAAAACCGATGTATTTCTTAATAATTCATGTTAATTACTTATTTATGCAAATTAGAGAAGTCAATTGACAAACTTCTAGAAAACGGACTTTTTGTAACAAAGAATTATTCTGTCAAGTCAAGAAATCTGTCTGTCATTTTAATAACATGTTAAATTATGTCACTCGATGCAAATTAATAACTTTTCTGCACAAATTAGGATAACAGATGTACATGTGACTTGTAAACTATATCTCTTTTTAGTAGTTCTTTGACAATGTTATAAATACGAGCAGCAAGAAGGGTCGAGAGGCAGTCGGAATGTCACTTTGGTACAGTGTGTTAATGTGTTATTGTTTGAGGTGGATAAACAATGCAAAGAACATGTAAAGGAAGTTGTGTTGTGTCATAGTCTTTGGTGGACAGTGGAATTAAGATGGCCACCAGAGAAATAAATATTTGAAGTTTACACATTTGTTGGTTTCGTTCATTCTTTAGCATCAAAAGCACATAAAAAACACGGGACCTCATGTTTTCAACCCTAGACAACCAGATTTAGAGCCAGCATCAACATCGAGACACAGCAGCGATCCAGCAAGCAGCAGTGATTACTACAATGCATTGTAATGGCGCCAACCTAACATCAAGTGCTAACAAGCTCCGTAAAGGGGAGTGGAATAGTGCGATTATAGCAATTAGCAATATCTACGACCAGGCGAACATTACAAGATGCACTAACCACTGTGCCACCCCGGAAGAGTGGCTTTGCACAACTGCACAGACTACCCTAGCACGTCTCCCTTCACAATCCAAATTCACATCCACTGCTCAGCCTACTTGTTATTCCCCTTAAACTCGAACAGCATTGCAGAGACTCTCCAACTGTATTGGAGTAGCACTTCAGCATCAAACGAAACAGGAGGTCCTTCCTGAAACCCAGGCATAGCTTCTTTTAGTAAATGAAGTTATATTGTTCAGAGACCTATTCAGATCTCAGACGTCTATGATGTATATACCTGTATTTTCATTTTTCGCTTCAATATGTATGTACACATCATAGGTGCTTGAGACTTGGTTCAAATGGTTCAGATGGCTCTGAGCACTATGGGACTTAACATCTGTGGTCATCAGTCCCCTAGAACTTAGAACTACTTAAACTAACTAACCTAAGGACAACACACACATCCATGCCCGAGGCAGGATTCGAACCTGCGACCGTAGCAGTCGCGCAGTTCCGGACTGAGCGCCTAGAACCGCTAGACCACCGCGGCCGGCGCTTGAGACTTGAAAAGGTCTCTGGAACAATATAGTTTCTTTTGGCACAAAATAATAAAAAGTTTGTTTTAACAGGAGATGTACATGAAAATCACCCACATATTTAACTTTTTCAAAAATTTTAGTTTCAATAAATTATATTTTTTCCCCAAAAACTATTCAAGAGATTTCTACAAAATTTCTCTGTTTAATTCCTTTGAATGTAGAAGCTTCTCTCATGAGGTTTTATTGAATATTTCCAATAGGAGAGTTTTTATAATTTTTAAATTATGGTTCCGTAATTATAACATAAAATGCATGGAAAATTCCACGCACTTTGCACCATACTTAAATTCTACTCATAATTTTAAAATTTGCTCTTGAGACGACGTTTATTGGGTTTATAGAAATAAAAGTACAAAATTTCATAATTATAACGTTCACAGATTCCGAGAAAATGGTACATAAACTTAAAAAAATAATGTTCAGGAAATGCAATTTAGTGTTCAATCTAACATTTTTTCATATGTCAGCTCTTCAGAAGGCGCCAGATTGGTACTCAGTTTCCTCTCTCCCTTCAAGGTTTCTCTTCTGGTTTCTAGTTTTGTGCCTTCTTTCCGTTGCCAGGTCTTCAGCTGACTTTTCAGCTGCAGAGAGGCGCTGTAAACCTATTTTTCACAAGACGTCTTTAACGAAAATTCCTATCTTAAAGCCCGTTCTCTCTAATACCTATATCCTCCCTGCTTTTGCATTATTAAGTAGAAAGACTGCATCATAAGTTGCAATTCTGACAACTGCTGAATATCAAAATTTGGTTTTAAAGCATTGTTTCCATATGAGTAAATTTAGAGGCTGATTTGGCTTCTGGGTTTTGCCATGAAAACACTTTTTTAGAAGTTGAGGATTGGCCATAAACCTGTAATTGGGCTTGAAAACATCCAGGATACATTATGGAAGCCTCTGCTTGTGACTGTAATCCACAAAATCGTTGTTCGCCGAGCCCGTATTGAAGTGTTGCTTCATAAAATGGGCGTGGCAGGAAGGTTGTGTCATGTATTTCATTATTTTTCAGACTCTTAGAATAGGATTTCATCAGTGAAACTTTGGGAAGTTATTATCCGTTAGTTCTTATAACAAATAAAAAATAAATTGGAAATTGACGTTTCGGTCAATTTCGTGAATGTCCCTGTGAAGCTGGCTCTTTTAGAATCTTGAAAGACGCTGAAGTGATTGCTTTGCTCGGCCTTTTTTTACTGGACAGCTGATACGAAATAAATCAGCATTCACCTCTCAATCTCCACATCCCGCGCGTCGACTTCCCATCTGCGCCCGTGCACACGTGTGGCACTTTCACTGGTAAACTCGCCAAGACTTTCAAAAGAATGGCTAACTGAGTTTGGAGCTCTTGAAGCTGGGGAAATACATATTCAGGTGACTTTATTCGTTAATGAGATATTGCGGTAATGTACAGGTTATCTTTAGACTTACGGTGTCCAACAGATTCGAGAACTCGTAGCGCGTGTAATTGTCCACTGTTAACATTTCTCTGGATAATTTTTATTTCAGCTGGAGCCACGGTCTTGGTAAATTTTTTGAATGATACTACTGCCATTTGACTGCAATAATTTTTAATTTATTGTTGTACGATCCAGATTTCAGCCTTAGGCCATTTTCAAGTAAATGTAAATAAGTTTTTGTACTTGAAAATGACAAAGGTCGAAACCTGAATCATATAACAATAAAAAGAAAGTTAGTACAGTTAAATGGCGGCAGATTCATTCAAAAAATTTCTCTGGAGATCTGAAAATCAAATAGGCAAATACTTTTTTGAATACGAAAGTATTTTTATAAAAATATTTTCTGTTGTAATAATTAAATTACTCATGTTTGGAAACAATTCTAAAAATGTATCAACGTCCTATTGTAGCATCATGACTGATGTAGTCTTTGTGCGTATATTGTACGTAGCTTCATAAGTATGAAGTGTAGGCACAAGCAAAGTAGTCACAATAATCTTATTTGAAACTTTTATTTTAAGGCTTGTTAGTTACGAATGTATTATATTTTAATGAAACAAAAGTAAAATTTGCTAAGTTGCTACAGTCCTTTTATCTCGCATTTGCCTAACATACATGCTTACATTTACAGTATGTTGTTTTTTAAAACTACTAGTTTCTGCAGGGTGTGTGTGTGTGTGTGTGTGTGTTTGTGTGTGCGTGTGTGTGTGTGTGTGTGTGTTCGTAGCAACGTTACTAAATCGCACTGAAAACCTCACCGATTTCAGTTATCTTATTTTTAATCTCGTCTATTCATTAAATTAGTTGGTTATCATAAAGTTTTTCCCGATAGCACCCGCACCGCAGGTTTAGTTTAGGTGACTGTAGATCCTAAACACAGCGCTAGTAGCATGAGACACAGCTTAGAACTTACTGACACAACTAGCGAGGCGTGTCTTGCAGTTCACACTGTAGTTATACGGGATCTCTTTCGACCCAACGTTTCAGGCGTGCCTCCCCCCCCCCCCCCTCTGCCCACTCCCTTGACCCAGTCCTTTATTGCACTCTTCACGCTTATTGCTTACTTGTAAAATTCTTGGTGAAGACTGCACCGGATAGCAGTCTGCGGGTCAACAAACCGTAACTATGCACTGCTACAGCTGCACAGATTCCTGCAGAGACGCTCGATTAATTAAACAGGACGCGACGAGTAGTGTAAAGTGTCGCTAACCCCAAATTCGTGTGGAACGCTGCGAGCCGCGCCGCTCGCCAGTTGACTATCAAATTTAATATCAAGTTGGGAGTTCTCGCGATCGGAACGCGCCAGTCCTGAGCCCTCGCCTGCTCTCCCCTTCCTCCGCCGCCCTCCCGCCGCCCTCACGGCGTCTCCGGCGCGCCCTCCGCTGGACCGAGCATCCTCCTCCGTCCTCCTCCGCGCCTCCCTTAATTTCAACAAAACGAGCAAAAGGCAATTTCCCTGCGTCGCTTCTCTGTCCCCTCTCGACACCGTCTAACTGGACTGAGAATCTATAATGAATCTGGTTCCAATCGGCGGGGCACATCGTCCGCAGCTAGGGACCTGATCCCGCATCAATCGCCCTCCTCTTCCTTCCCTTACCGGACGGGGTGGATCCTGGCTGGAGGAGGGCTGTGGGTGGGGGGGGGGCTGGATGGGGGTGTAGGGAGTGGTGGTGGGGAGGCGGAGGAGGGGGGGGGGGGCACGATGAGTGGCGGCCAGTGCCCTGGAAACGCAGACAAGATACGCCAACAGACTCGATCGCGGTTGATTGATCGGCTTACTCAGCCCGTCAATCTAAGGAACTGCATACTCACTCCGCTGTCAGTCGAGAGTTCCACATCGATGGAGCTGCCGGGAAAAAGGAGTTTTCCGGCGCCTTCACTCTCGTTGCCTTATCGAAAGAGTACAGTGAGGTCTGTTAAATACGGCATACGCAGGATTCTCAGAATCAGAAAAATAACAATATGAATCATAGAAATCGTAATCAGTTTCATGGGAATTCAAAGCTTACTTGTTTTACAGTGAACACATGGTGTGTCGTGGGGCGATCACTCTGTTTTTAAAATAATTGAAAAGCCACGATCGCTTCAATCGTTTATCAGATGACCGGTTTCAGCACTCTGAAGATGCCATCGCCAGATCTGTGAAGGTATAACATAACAGATTTGAGGGGGGGCTTACATGAGTTAACTTTATGCACAGGAAATGTATGCGCAAATGTGAGCTTTGCATGGGTATGTGACAAGCAGTTATAGTAAAGTTATGTTTTAGTAGTAATGAGTGGTTATACCGTGGGACTGTGTATGCGCTACTTGGACAGCGCTATCTGGTGGCCGGTTGTGAACCGCTAGAATCACAGCAGGTAAGCCTGCGCGGAATAGGGCAGTGATGATGCCGACCGGTGTTAGGCGAGCAGTGGTAGTTTTATCTGATGACTTCAGTTTTATATTTTATGGGAAGAACGACCATGAGAGCAGTTTTTTATTATTTTTATTGGTTGTGACAATGATTTTATCAGATGGTCTGCCTCATATGCGATGATGTCCATATGGTTTTATGAATATTAATCCACGTTTCAGGTATGTGGTTCTGTAATAATTGCAATGTATATAGTTAACTCACGTAAGCCCTCCCTAAAATCTGTTATGTTATACCTTCACAGGTCTGATGATGGCACCGGGCATCTAATAAACGATTGAAGCGATCGTGGCTTTTCAATTATTTTACTTGTTTTATTTTCCCCAGCCAGTTACCACGTATTTCCATAAATTATATACTACCCTTTACTCCAATGTCGTAAAAACCATTCTCCTGTTCTCTCAAAAGTTCTACTCCCCTTTCCCACGACTGTACCACACCGAGAATTCGTTCAGCTTTGGAGACAACTCTAACTCGATACGCTGTTTGGGCTCATAAAAGCGTCCATGTCTCATTCCTAGAATCCTTGTGTCTCAGGCGATTAGTGCGAACAGAAATGAACAAACTGCTGCCAAGAGCCATTACAGAAATCTACAGGCATTATGTAATTACGAATCTTTCAAAGTCTAGCAGACGGAAGCCGCACCCTAAAGTATTCCTGGTCTAGTGATTTTTGCGAATAAAGACAATTTGGTGGCTGAAAATAGGTGTAATACGAATTGTATGATTCCTTGACACAAGACATCTTTATATGTAAATTGAAGATGGAGAGGGGAAGAAAGGAAATGAAAGTGAGGGGGTGGTTGCTGTCAGTTGCATCAGGACGTTATGCGGTATCAGCGGCGACGAGTGAAAATGTGTACCGGATCGGGATCTCCCACTTACTATGTAGGTGCATCAGCCACTGCACCATCCGGGACACAGCGTAATCGCAACCGCGTGGACTGTTTCGGTACTCCTCACGACCAATGTACATTCCCATGAGGCACCACCTATCCATAGTCCCTGTCCATTTCCTCCTTGTTCAGTCTCTGAGATTCCCACAGGAGGTCGTACTTACTTGCGCATCCGCAGTGAAGAAGGTGGATCCGTTGCCCAGCTAGGCCAGTGAATTATATGAATGCATGGTGTCTGTATTTTCGGAGGCGTCCGGAGAAACGGACACTACGCATTCATACGCAAGAGGTCTTATCAGAGAGACAATTTACATTGATTGTGTCTGGTGTGTTCCGCACAAGTATGAATGCTCTACACAGTTTGTAACAAGAAGCAAAAACAATAAAGAGTGCTAATGGAAATACGGGGAAGGCTGCATGTGCTACAAGCCTATTTCAGGCAACGGGCAATATACAACCCATTGCACGAAAACAATGCGTATTCGACAAACATTAAAGGGCCATCTCGCTAAGATTATGCGATCGTCGGGAACCAGACACCAGGAACTTAGCGCAGGCATCACACGATGACAAGTTAATGGTTTGGGATAGTTACACAACAAACAGGGTGCCGCCATTCCTTTGCGTTCGGATTGGATTAAGACATGAGCCAACGCTCCCTCCATGAGTGCCGGCCGGTGTGGCCGAGCGGTTCTAGGCGCTTCAGTCTGGAACCACGTGACCGCTACGGTCGCAGGTTCGAATCCTGCCTTGGGCATGGATGTGTGTGATGTCCTAAGGTTAGTTAGGTTTAAGTAGTTCTAAGTTCTATGGGACTGATGACCTCAGATGTTAAGTCCCATAGTGCTCAGAGCCATTTGAACCATTTGAACCTCCATGAGTTACGTGGCGTGCAGTGGCCTGAACAATATTTTATAGATCTACAGTCTCAGAACGTGAGACTGAAATGTGCGTTTAAGTAGGATATTACCAGGACACTCCGGTTAAGCAGATTGTCACCAGCGCTAAACGCATCCCATTAGCGTCATGGGATATCGAAACAAGACAGCAGTGTACATCATTTATTGAAAACATGTATGATTTGATGTCTCTCTTTCTTCGGATATGCGTACATTTGTATCTGTAGCTTGTGGTGCTTCAGCAAAGTTGTGAGCATCAGAAAAGTGTAAGTAACCCTTTCCTGGGCTGCTCGTACTGTGGACAAGGGTTGCAACAAGTCCACAGTACGAGCAGCCCTTAGCGGCTCGCCATCTGACAAGTGTTCATGACGTCGCCTTTCCGGCTGAGATCTTTTTTAATATGTGACTTCAAAGTACTGCATCTTTTCGAGTCAGTACAAACTTTAATTTTATTAACGTACTATATACCTAATGTTTTAGTACAGTTAGTCTAATTCTGAAGACGACGCTCATAGTAGCGTCGAAACCAGGTCAATTTTGACTTAATATTTGTGACCGAGACCTTATTTGTTACAATATAATTCTGACACTGTCACTGAACCTTAGCAGCTAATTATATTGTTTTTTTCTGTTGGGAGGTTACACTTGCCGACAACCGCCCAGGATCGTATTTTCTTTGTAAATTTCAGAGAAGTAGTCACTATTGTTGAATGTAGTTTGCATCTGGCGCAACGCATTTACTGATTTGTCACCCTTTCTTTCACAGGTCATCGGCAATTTATTGCTCTTTGTTGTCACTGTATTTGTTCCATTTTTGCTTTGTCTTTGTTTGATTTTGTGCTTATCGTTGACTTGTCAAAATGCCGCGAAAAACTGCTAACAGTACATCGCGATCCGTAATGAGTGAAAATGCCGACTTGAATAATTTGACTGATAATACAAGCGACACTCAGTGTCTTCATGATAATCCTACAGTTACAGACAATCAGTGCGTACCGACCACCAGTAATGATTCTAATCTAAATGATGAGCAAACAAATTCAATTGTGTCCTTTGTAAATTTAACGACAATTGATGACGCGGCACTTTCCGTTACAATGAACGCTGCCCAGTTTCACACACCTGATTTGCAAAATTTATACAGTGATCAGATAAATGTTTCTAACGAAGGTGAACAATATAGGCTACACAAAACATCAAAAAATTTATTTGATACCGATGTAGTGACCAACAGTGCACATCCGACTGGCAAACCTTTTTGTGAATCAGACAATGACCAAATGGTTACCGGTACACAAAACGTGACACATGCAGATACACCATCACACAGCACAGAGAATACAGCAGCTAATTTTGGCATGGATCGAGTTATGGCATTATTGCTACAACTTAATGAAAATCTCAAACAACAAATTAATGAAAATAATAAAAATCTGAAACAACAACTTCATGAAAATCTCAAACAGTCGAATGAAAAACAAGACAACAATTTCACACAACTTAATGAAAGTTTTAAACAGTCGAATGAAAACCACGACAGGTCGTTCAAACAAATTAATGAAAAACTTGACACCTCTATTGAACAGCTTACTGAACAGTTTACAGCCGTTGCGGAGCAATGTAATGAAACTAAAGAACAATTACGTGAGGAAATTAAGGCTAGTGCTAGGTACAGTAGTGAAGAAATTAGATCTGTTGCACAAGAATTAAGTAATACGCATGCAGCCACAACAAAATTACTTAGAGATGAAATTAGTGCAGTTGCTAAACAATGTTCAGAAAACGGAACATAGTTACGCGACGAGTTTAAATTAATGTCAGCAGAACTTTCACGCACACTGGATGCGAAAGTAGACACGAAATTTGACCAACAGAACAGCCAAATTGACGAACGTTTTAATCACCACCTACAAACCAGTGAAACGCGTTACCGTAAATTTATACAGGAACAGAATAAAGTAAAGAAACAAGTCATGGAAACAATTACTGCACAGAGACAAGAAGATAAGCGAAAGTTGTTTACGAAAGCAGAAACATACGTAGACAACAACATTGCTACAGTAACAGACGAAATCAAACAGTTGAGCATCGAACTGCTCCCTGCCGCCGTTGGATAAGCAGCTGCAGCAGCAAGTCGTATACTCCTAGCTCACTCATTTGTTACATACTTTAATTCTTAATTTCTTTGCGTGTTTTTGGTACTTGCATTGTTTAATTCATAAATTTCTGGCGTATTATAGTATTTGAGAGTTGTAGCATCGCGTTTTAGTACCTGAATAGTGTAAATTCGCGTAGTCGTCTGTCTTCTGTTTTTGTTTTGAGCGGCCAGTGTCGGTTGGTCACAGTCAGTGTGCTCCCTGCCGCATTTGGATAAGCAGCTGCAGCAGCAAGTCGTATACTCCTAGCTCACTCATTTGTTACATAGTTTAATTCTTAATTTCTTTGCGTGTTTTTGGTACTTGCATTGTTTAATTCATAAATTTCGGGCGTATTATAGTATTTGAGAGTTGTAGCATCGCGTTTTAGTACCTGAATAGTGTAAAATCGCGTAGTCTCCTTCCGCCGCCGAGCAGTGTGTCAGCAGTGCACAAGTGGCAGCATTACTGCATTTACTAGGCAATCTTGTATTTTAATAACCGTTTAAATTTTGTGTCGATTTGTTTGCGCTCTCTGTAGATTAGTTCAGACGTTCTTTGCACAACAGTTTTTAGCATGGATAGGGACTGCAACTGCTGTGTTCGGATGCAGGCTGAGTTGGCATCCCTTCGCTCCCAGCTTCAGGCAGTGTTGGCTTCGGTCACACAGCTTGAGGCTGTTGCCAATGGGCATCAGTGTGGGGGTCCGGATGGGGGTTTGTCGGGGACGGCCAGCTCGTCCCACGCATCCCCCGATCGGACTACGACTGTGGTTGCCTGGGATACTGCCCGCATTGAGGCTGATCCCTCACCTGTGGTAGAGTGGGAGGTCGTCTCAAGGTGTGGCAGGGGGCGAAAGACATTCCGGAGGGCTGAACGGAAGGCCTCTCCAGTTTGTCTGACGAACCGGTTTCAGGCTCTGTCTCAGGCTGATACTGATCTTCGGCCGGACATGGCTGCTTGTCCTGTTCCAGAGGTTGCCCCTCAGTCTGCAAGATCCAGGCGGTCGCAGAGGGTGGGCTTACTGGTAGTTGGGAGCTCCAACGTCAGGCGCGTAATGGGGCCCCTTAGGGATATGGCAGCAAGGGAGGGGAAGAAAACCAAAGTGCACTCCGTGTGCATACCGGGGGGAGTCATTCCAGATGTGGAAAGGGTCCTTCCGGATGCCATGAAGGGTACAGGGTGCACACATCTGCAGGTGGTCGCTCATGTCGGCACCAATGATGTGTGTCACTATGGATCGGAGGAAATCCTCTCTGGCTTCCGGCGGCTATCTGATTTGGTGAAGACTGCCAGTCTCGCTAGCGGGATGAAAGCAGAGCTCACCATCTGCAGCATCGTCGACAGGACTGACTGCGGACCTTTGGTACAGAGCCAAGTGGAGGGTCTGAATCAGAGGCTGAGACGGTTCTGCGACCGTGTGCGCTGCAGATTCCTCGACTTGCGCCATAGGGTCGTGGGGTTTCGGGTTCCGCTGGATAGGTCAGGAGTCCACTACACGCAACAAGCGGCTACACGGGTAGCAGGGGTTGTGTGGCGTGGGCTGGGCGGTTTTTTAGGTTAGATGGCCTCGGGCAAGTACAGAAAGGGCAACAGCCTCAACGGGTGCAGGCCAAAGTCAGGACATGCGGGGACCAAGCAGCAATCGGTATTGTAATTGTAAACTGTCGAAGCTGCGTTGGTAAAGTACCGGAACTTCAAGCACTGACAGAAAGCACCGAAGCTGAAATCGTTATAGGTACAGAAAGCTGGCTGAAGCCAGAGATAAATTCTGCCGAAATTTTTACAAAGGTACAGACGGTGTTTAGAAAGGATAGATTGCATGCAACCGGTGGTGGAGTGTTCGTCGCTGTTAGTAGTAGTTTATCCTGTAGTGAAGTAGAAGTGGATAGTTCCTGTGAATTATTATGGGTTGAGATTACACTCAACAACCGAGCTAGGTTAATAATTGGCTCCTTTTACTGACCCCCGACTCAGCAGCATTAGTGGCAGAACAACTGAGAGAAAATTTGGAATACATTTCACATAAATTTTCTCATCATGTTATAGTCTTAGGTGGAGATTTCAATTTACCAGATATAGACTGGGTGGTAGGGACAGAGCATCGAGTGACATTATACTGAGTGCACTATCCGAAAATTACCTCGAGCAATTAAACAGAGAACCGACTCGTGGAGATAACATCTTGGACCTACTGATAACAAACAGACCCGAACTTTTCGACTCTGTAAGTCCAGAACAGGGAATCAGTGATCATAAGGCCGTTGCAGCATCCCTGAATATGGAAGTTAATAGGAATATAAAAAAAGGGAGGAAGGTTTATCTGTTTAGCAAGAGTAATAGAAGGCAGATTTCAGACTACCTAACAAATCAAAACGAAAATTTCAGTTCCGACGCTGACAATGTTGAGTGTTTATGGAAGAAGTTCAAGGCAATCGTAAAATGCGTTTTAGACAGGTACGTGCCGAACAAAACTGTGAGGGACGGGAAAAACCCACCGTGGTACAACAACAAAGTTAGGAAACTACTGCGAAAGCAAAGACAGCTTCACTGCAAGTTTAAACGCAGCCAAAACCTCTCAGACAAACAGAAGCTAAACGATGTCAAAGTTAGCGTAAGGAAGGCTATGCGTGAAGCGTTCAGTGAATTCGAAAGTAAAATACTAGGTACCGACTTGACAGAAAATCCTAGGAAGTTCTGGTCTTACGTTAAATCAGTAAGTGGCTCGAAACAGCATGTCCAGACACTCCGGGATGATGATGGCATTGAAATAGAGGATGACACGCGTAAAGCTGAAATACTAAACACCTTTTTCCAAAGCTGTTTCAGAGAGGAAGACCGCACTGCAGTTCCTTCTCTAAATCCTCGCACAAACGAAAAAATGGCTGACATCGAAATAAGTGTCCAAGGAATAGAAAAGCAACTGGAATCACTCAACAGAGGAAAGTCCACTGGACCTGATGGGATACCAATTCGATTCTACACAGAGTACGCGAAAGAACCTTCTAACAGCCGTGTACCGCAAGTCTCTAGAGGAACGGAAGGTTCCAAATGATTGGAAAAGAGCACAGGTAGTCCCAGTCTTCAAGATGGGTCGTCGAGCAGATGCGCAAAACTATAGACCTATATCACTGACGTCGATCTGTTGTAGAATTTTAGAACATGTTTTTTGCTCGAGTATCATGTCGTTTTTGGAAACTCAGAATCTACTATGTAGGAATCAACATGGATTCCGGAAACAGCGCTCGTGTGAGACCTAACTCGCTTTATTTGTTCATGAGACCCAGAAAATATTAGATACAGGCTCCCAGGTAGATGCTATTTTTCTTGACTTCCGGAAGGCGTTCGATACAGTTCCGCACTGTCGCCTGATAAACAAAGTAAGAGCCTACGGAATATCAGACCAGCTGTGTGGCTGGATTGAAGAGTTTTTAGCAAACAGAACACAGCATGTTGTTATCAACGGAGAGACGTCTACAGACGTTAAAGTAACCTCTGGCTTGCCACAGGGGAGTGTTATGGGACCATTGCTTTTCACAATATATATAAATGACCTAGTAGATAGTGTCGGAAGTTCCATGCGGCTTTTCGCGGATGATGCTGTAGTATACAGAGAAGTTGCAGCATTAGAAAATTGTAGCGAAATGCAGGAAGATCTTCAGCGGATAGGCACTTGGTGCAGGGAGTGGCAACTGACCCTTAACATAGACAAATGTAATGTATTGCGAATACATAGAAAGAAGGATCCTTTATTGTATGATTATATGATAGCGGAACAAACACTGGTAGCAGTTACTTCTGTAAAATATCTGGGAGTATGCGTGTGGAACGATTTGAAGTGGAATGATCATATAAAATTAATTGTTGGTAAGGCGGGTACCAGGTTGAGATTCATTGGGAGAGTCCTTAGAAAATGTAGTCCATCAACAAAGGAGGTGGCTTACAAAACACTTGTTCGACCTGTACTTGAGTATTGATCATCAGTGTGGGATCCGTACCAGATCGGATTGACGGAGGAGATAGAGAAGATCCAAAGAAGAGCGGCGCGTTTCGTCACAGGGTTATTTGGTAACCGTGATAGCGTTACGGAGATGTTTAACAAACTCAAGTGGCAGACTCTGCAACAGAGGCGCTCTGCATCGCGGTGTAGCTTGCTCGCCAGGTTTCGAGAGGGTGCGTTTCTGGATGAGGTATCGAATATATTGCTTCCCCCTACTTATACCTCCCGAGGAGATCACGAATGTAAAATTAGAGAGATTAGAGCGCGCACAGAGGCTTTCAGACAGTCGTTCTTCCCGCGAACCATACGCGACTGGAACAGGAAAGGGAGGTAATGACAGTGGCACGTAAAGTACCCTCCGACACACACCGTTGAGTAGGTTGCGGAGTATAAATGTAGATGTAGATGTAGATGCATGATGAAATCTCCGATCTTAAAACAAAAACAGACACACACACACACACACACACACACACAGTAGACTTTCAGACAATGACCAGCAGACTTGAAAAGTTGGAACTAATACAGGATCCAGATGCCATTAAAGCAGACGTTAAGAAATTGAACAAAACCACACGAAAAATGCAAAAACAAATCGATGCCTGTGACACTAAAAATGACGATCAGGTAAAAGCACTGACAAAAATTTAATGAATTGGCCAGTCGTATTGACGTTATCGAAAATAACAATCACACCAAATAAGACGATACGCCACCAGTTTCGTTCAATCAGACACCCGAATTCCAAAATTTACGGCAGACAATCAGTGAGATAGGTTCGTCCAATAACACATTACGTAGAAAATGGTCATCTTTAGAGCAAGAAGTGACAGAGATAAAAAATGTCTCAGCCTCTAACACGACACAGCATACGCCACTCCCCGAACATTTCTTACACTCACGCAGCCAGTATAATTTAGGTGATTTACAGAGAGTACGTGACTTAGATTCCGAACAGTCACAGACAAACAGATGGTCATACAATCCCGAACCTGTTCAGACATTCAGAGACGAAAATTTTGATTACAAGCACTTTCTATCCGTTTGGAAATTTAAGGTATTTAAAAATGACAGAACACAGATTCACCCTTTGGATTGGATTCAACAATTTAGCTTTGCTTTTCCACCAACTTGGCCCGTAACACACAAACTTGAATTTATTTGCAGTTTTTTGGAAGGCGAACCGGCAACTCGTATGAGACCGACTGCGAGACAAAGCTATTCGGTAGAAGAATTTCAAAATGCTTTTCTGTCAGCGTATTGGTCGAAGACGACACAGCGCGGAATCAAGGATCAATTAATTAGCTTACCGAATTACGAGAACTCAAATTTTCCCACTGTCACGCAATTTTTTGAACACATGATCCAACAAAACCACTACTTAAGTGAGCCATACAGTGAATCAGCACTTATCCAATTATGTATTTCTAAATTACCACGATCGTTAAGGGCATCACTTTTAACAGGACAGCAGAAAGAAAATATTTCGGCATTTAGAGATCTGTTACAGCTTTTGGAAGTTCAGCAATCAGACTATTCCTTCATTAACAAAAATTTTTCACATCATAACCAAGGCCAACAAGCATATGGCAATTACGACCAGCAAAGCTATTTTAATAGCAAAGGTAATAGACAGTCCAGGAATGACAACCACCAGAACTTTAACAACAGACAAAATTTTAATTATCAGAGTCCTCATGGTTATCAGCAACAGCAAAGACAGTTTGGCAACAATAGAGGCTTTTCCCTATATCATCAACAAAACCAGTCGGTTAGCATACCTAACCAACAATGTAGTCTGCAAGGTCAACCAAGCTTTAATGTTTCGCCGGCTACACACACCAAATAGTAACGCACAGCAACAAGGAAATCACTACGTACAGAAAACACACCATTTCAACTCCTATCGCAATGCGCCGTATAGCAACGATTATTATGACAGACGTAAAAGTAAAGAGCAAGTTTTCAGCGTACGTTTAATAACAGTCGGTCTTACCAGCAGCATAATCAACCACAACAACAGATTATCATGAATGAACCAGACAGTCGGGATCATTCCGAACCTAATACGTCAGGAAGAAATAACAGAACAGTACAAACAGTCGAAATGCCACAACATCCTCCCACAAATAACAGCACGTCAGAAAGAAAGCAAAAAAGTCAAAAGTAAATATTTTCATGCCCCAGCAATTGACTATCGATCTCAATGAAATGCATTGCTAGTACAAAAAATAGTTATTACCAGTCCCAACTATTACCAGTATATAACTAAATAATGCTACCAGTTTACCATATATTTCTAGTCCTAAATATAATGCAAAATTTTCTGATGTATTGATTCTATTATGTCTATGTATTATTGGACTACAGACCTTGAGTAATAGATACAATGTCTTACATTTTAAATATGTGTTATGTCACTTACGTGATATCATATATGAACACTAGCAGCTTGATGCTACATGCAGTAACTCTTGTTTTGAATGATACTGAATGATGTTTCATAATACTGTGTAAATGCTATACCAATGATCACAGTAATGAGATGACTTACACATAACTGAAAGCCAATAATTACTGTAATGAGATGACATGATGCCAATAATTACTGTCATGAGGTGAGTTATGAATGATGTTTTGTAATACTGCATAAATGGTAGGCCAATGATTATTATAATGAGATAACTTATGCATAAATGCTATGCCAATAATTTCTGTAAATAATATTTTGTTATCCTCTATAAATGCTATGGCAATGATTACTGTAATGAGATGACTAATGCATAAATGCTATGCCAATGATTACGGTAATGAGATGACATGATGCCAATAATTACTGTAATGAGATGAGTTATGAATGATGTTTTGTTATACTCTATAAATGCTATGCCAATGATTACTGTAATGAGATGACTTATGCATAAATATTATGCCAATAATTACTGTAATAAGATTACTTATGAATAATGTTCTGTAATACTCCATACATACATAGAAATGTTTAGTAATTAGCCAATGATTGCCAATAATTACTCAAATTGGTTGATACATTAGTCTAATTCTGAATGATGACTAGCATAAGACTTAATGTCCTTCACCTTCTGACCTAATTACCAGCAATTACTGCAATATCCATATGTCCTGTCCATCCTCATGATCATGGAGCTCTATATTTGGTTTTTGCACTAATTCTATGTTGATGTAAGAGTATCGATTCTACAAGAATGTGGTGTTGACATATCAAGCTGTCCACCACTCTGACCAAAGGAGATGTTATTATGGTCCTACTGTTTGGTGTACCTAATGTACTACCAAAATGATAACATACAATATTAATACAACATGTCAGTGTCTTGGCTACACTGATCAATACTTTAGGGAACAGAACTTCAGATTGTCTCACTTGGTGTTGTGCTTCTGTAGAAAGATATGGACTTTCAGTGCAGCAACGTGCAACCCACTGTGCTACAACCATGACGCTATCCTTCCCATTACTTTCCTAGTTTTTGTAAAAAAATGCTTAAGAGTTATACAGTACGTGTGCACTTTATTTCATTTGCTAATGTATTCAGTTCTTGTAAAAAAAAATGCTAAAGACTTATACAGTGCGTGTGCACATCATTTCATTTGTTAATATGAACAGTTGTCCTAAATATGCTAAAGACTTTTACAGTGTGTGTGCACTTTATTTCATTTCTTAATGTATTCAGTTCTTGTAAAATGCTAAAAAATTTTACAGTGTGTGTGCACTTTATTTCGCTTCTTAATGTATTCAGTTCTTGTAAAAGATGCTAAAGACTTATACAGTGTGTGTGCACTTTATGTCATTTATTAATATATTTTGTACTCATTGCGTATACATTTTGTCATTTCGTAATATGTTCTGAACTCAGTGCGTGTGTACTCTATTTCATTTCTTAATATGTTCTGCACTTATCAATACTGTATAAACTCTGTGACTGTAGACTTAGTAACTAAATGGATTATAGAAAAATTTGTTGCTCATGGCAAGTCCAAATGACTCACCATCGCTGCCAAATTTTTGCCCCCCCCCCCGCCCCCCCCCCTCCCCCCCATTGGAGGGTTATGTAAGAGTTCCATGATTAAGGAATTTGTTGCTGCCGCACTCGAGCAGATGTAATTTCGATGGATTGCTCGCTCTGCCTGCGATATGTAAGCTATAAGAGAATCTCAGACCAAAGAGCAGTGTTGTATGCAGTAGGAACTGTGTAGCAGTAGGAGTAAATAGTTGCTAGCAGTCTGATGTATGGAGTTGGCTGGGCCAGTCGTGCGGAGAGATGGCGGAGCCTGAGCGATATAATATAAGGTAAAAGCAGCCTCGCGCATATGTAGTATTGTTATATCAAGTCCCATGTAAAAGTTTTAAAAAATCTCTTAATAATAATCATTCTCATAAAAAGTAACTTTTGACAATCATCCATTTCAATTTCAAGAATTTACTAATTTCTCCAATCCTTGGTCATCCCGATTATTGAAAAGAAAATTCAGTTGTTTCTTTTTATACATGACAAATCTATCGGCCAACATTGCACTCGGCTGTGGCAGAAAAATTTCTTATAGGAGCAGATATATATATATGCGTTATCTGGCGACCTTACTGAGGTAAGAATTTTCAATTTATTCAGAATGATCTTTCAGGGCCATGACGCAGCACTACTGACGTCCAAAATTTACCAGTTTAAATTCACAATCAATTATTGAAAGGTTATAAGTGAGTCACATTTTTATTATTCCTAGGTTACGGAATAATAAGCTGTTGGAAGGTTACGCTGAATGTGAATGAAATAAATAATTATATTGTTTTTACTGTTGGGAGGTTACGGAATTTTTCTGTTGGGAGGGTACAGTAGTATGCGACAAACTGTTTTCTTTCATTATTTTGTGGGGGTGTCAGCTACAAAAAGTTTCGAAAAGTTTGAAATTATGTCTTAAATTTGTTAGTAGTCGTTAATGGATGAAAATAATGTGGGTAATTTGCGCACCTTGAAGCTATGCTGCCTCAAAAGATATACAAAACTTCTAACTTTAATACTTTTACGTAAGATTATACCTCTTAATTGGTAGATTATAACATTATTTTAGGTTTTTAAACTAAATTAATAATTATGTGAAGCACTGAAAATCAACTATTTTCCCTTGAGAGCTGTTAGATACGTAACCTGCAACTGTGATCATGTGACCGGCTGACCATGTGACCGTTTGAACCGTTCAGTAGTACACTCCTGGAAATGGAAAAAAGAACACATTGACACCGGTGTGTCAGACCCACCATACTTGCTCCGGACACTGCGAGAGGGCTGTACAAACAATGATCACACGCACGGCACAGCGGACACACCAGGAACCGCGGTGTTGGCCGTCGAATGGCGCTAGCTGCGCAGCATTTGTGCACCGCCGCCGTCAGTGTCAGCCAGTTTGCCGTGGCATACGGAGCTCCATCGCAGTCTTTAACACTGGTAGCATGCCGCGACAGCGTGGACGTGAACCGTATGTGCAGTTGACGGACTTTGAGCGAGGGCGCATAGTGGGCATGCGGGAGGCCGGGTGGACGTACTGCCGAATTGCTCAACACGTGGGGCGTGAGGTCTCCACAGTACATCGATGTTGTCGCCAGTGGTCGGCGGAAGGTGCACGTGCCCGTCGACCTGGGACCGGACCGCAGCGACGCACGGATGCACGCCAAGACCGTAGGATCCTACGCAGTGCCGTAGGGGACCGCACCGCCACTTCCCAGCAAATTAGGGACACTGTTGCACCTGGGGTATCGGCGAGGACCATTCGCAACCCTCTCCATGAAGCTGGGCTACGGTCCCGCACACCGTTAGGCCGTCTTCCGCTCACGCCCCAACATCGTGCAGCCCGCCTCCAGTGGTGTCGCGACAGGCGTGAATGGAGGGACGAATGGAGACGTGTCGTCTTCAGCAATGAGAGTCGCTTCTGTTTTGGTGCCAATGATGGTCGTATGCGTGTTTGGCGCCGTGCAGGTGAGCGCCACAATCAGGACTGCATACGACCGAGGCACACAGGGCCAACACCCGGCATCATGGTGTGGGGAGCGATCTCCTACACTGGCCGTACACCACTGGTGATCGTCGAGGGGACACTGAATAGAGCACGGTACATCAAAACCGTCATCGAACCCATCGTTCTACCATTCCTAGACCGGCAAGGGAACTTGCTGTTCCAACAGGACAATGCACGTCCGCATGTATCCCGTGCCACCCAGCGTGCTCTAGAAGGTGTAAGTCAACTACCCTGGCCAGCAAGATCTCCGGATCTGTCCCCCATTGAGCATGTTTGGGACTGGATGAAGCGTCGTCTCACGCGGTCTGCACGTCCAGCACGAACGCTGGTCCAACTGAGGCGCCAGGTGGAAATGGCATGGCAAGCCGTTCCACAGGACTACATCCAGCATCTCTACGATCGTCTCCATGGGAGAATAGCAGCCTGCATTGCTGCGAAAGGTGGATATACACTGTACTAGTGCCGACATTGTGCATGCTCTGTTGCCTGTGTCTATGTGCCTGTGGTTCTGTCAGTGTGATCATGTGATGTATCTGACCCCAGGAATGTGTCAATAAAGTTTCCCCTTCCTGGGACAATGAATTCACGGTGTTCTTATTTCAATTTCCAGGAGTGTACATTGTTCACTGAAGAGCCAGAACACAAGGATCAACAGCTTAATAGCGCATTAGTGCACATTTGGAACGCTATAGAACAGCGATTCTGAGTGCCATGTATTCGAGAAGTCGTTGGTAGGATTCCGGAGGTGTGTGACAAGATGTCTACGCCCATGAAATGCACTTTAGGTACATTACAGGTCGATGTTTTGGGGTCTCAGATGTGATCCATCTGGTTCAGATTAAGAGAATTTTGTGGCCGTGACATCATCGTGAGTATCACTGCCACTCTCCGCCAACAACTGTAGTACGATTCGGACTTTGTAGAACAGACAGTTATCTAGCTGGAAGATGCCATCGCTCTCGGGGAAGAAACCAAACATGAAGGGGTGCAAGTAGTCCACCACAATGTTCATGCAGTTCACAGTTGTCATCGTGAGTTCGATTACTTCCATAGATCCCTTGGGAGTAGAAGTGATTGTACTCCATAAGATAATACTGTTCCCACCGAACGGTGTCCATGCCACAGTACATGTTTCGAGCATCTCTTCGGCTGGATGTCGCTGAGTCTGGGCACAACCATAAACCTCTTGGACCAAGATAAGTCTTTCATCCAACTTAACGACGTGACTCCATTCATCCACGATGCATTCTCAATAATATTATGCTCACTGCTGTCGCCAACCGCCAGTGTCGTTGACTCACCATCGGTACATGCCGTGGTCGTTTGATGCGGATCCCAGTGTTTAACGATGTGTGTTGAACGGTGTATTCCAAACACTTGCGCCTGCATTGGAATGGGAAATGAACATGCTATAGCTCATCAGTGTATGAGACATTAGATCTTTTCCGTTTTCAGATCCCAGTCACCTGCAATTGACTCATTATGAAGATTTTAGATATCTGTGTGCGACTGTACAGAGATCATAGGAAATAATTTACTGCCCTTCTAGCAGTAGTTTAGTTTAATCGTAGGTGGCTGGAGCAACATAGGGTACCGAACGACTGGAAGAAAACGCTGGTCATTTCTGTTTCGCAAAACGATCGTATGATATATACACATAATTACTGATGTATGTCACAGATATCAGTCTGTTGTATAACTGTGGAACAATTTATACTAACGTGTTATGACATACATTGACGGAAAAAATCCTAACACCAAGAAATAATTAATGTAGAGAAGTGCTATTTTGTGAATACATTTGTGTAAGTAACATATTTAAATGATTAAGATCACAGGTTGATGCAAGAATGGGACAAGCCACTGAAAATGTGAAATGCTGGTACCTTAATATTTGGTGTAACCGCCAGAATGTTGAATGCAAGCATGCAAACGTACGAGGGCTATTCAGAAAGTAGGGAACATTTCCGTCTCACGCCGCTAGGCGCACGCCGATCGCGTATATTTTGGTGTGTGCGTGCTCGGCACCCAACTGTGACAGTGGGAACGTCTCAGCGCGTCAGGTTTTTTCGATATTCGAATTTGAAATGTGCGCTACAAAGAAAGTCCCACCAGTTGTGAGGTGCGGTCTGTGATACGGTTTTTGTTAGCAAAAAACCTAAAACCTACAGAAATTTATCGTGAACTGTGCGAAGTGTACGGAAACAACGTAATGAGTCAATGTTCCGTCCAGAAATGGTCTATTCGGTTTAAAAATGGCCGAACCAACGTTCATGATGAAGAGGAGAGTGGACGATCTTGTCGCTAAAGTTGGTGAAACGATTCGTGAAAACCGTCGCTTCACAATAACAGAGCTTTCGCTTTCTTTTCCACAAGTGTCACGGAATTTGTTGTTTGAAATTGACACTCATAAACTAGACTACCACAAATTTTGTGCACGACGGGTGCCCAAAATGCTTACAGCGCACCATAAAGAACAGCTAATGGAGGCAACGTTGACATTTCAGGAGGCCTAAGGCCTACCAAAAACATTGTGATTCATTACTGGATCGAATCGTAAACGGCGACGAGACTTGGGTCAAACGCATCAATTGCGAGACAGAATTACAGTCCATGGAGTGGGGGCACACAAGGTCCCCCTCAAAACCAAGAAAATGTTTGCAAACCTTGTCAGCAAGTAAGTTGATGGCGCCAGTGTTTTGAGATAGGCAAGGTGTTCTTGTTATTGATTTTCTCGAACGTGGAGCAACCATAAATTCTGCCCGGTACTGTCAAACTTTGCACAGCCTTAGAAGAGCAGTTCAAAACAAACGCCGAGGAAAGCTGACGTCCAAAATTTTGTTTTTGCACGACAATGCCCAACCTCACATGGCAAACCGCTCTAAAGAACTCCTTAATTCATTCAAATGGGAAATTTTCCCTCATTCGCCCTACAGCCCCGATCTTGCACAAAGCAACTTACACTTGTTTCCAAAGATGAAGAACTGGCTTGCAACTCAGCGCTTTGATGACGATGCGGAACTCCAGGCGGGCGTGACTCACTGGCTGAAGTCTCAGGCGGCAGAATGTTACGATGACGGTCTTTCAAAGCTTGTCCACCGCTACGATAAGTGCCTCAATGTGTTTGGTGACTATGTGGAAAAGTAGTATGTCAGTCGCTCTTTCAGTTGTATATAATAAAATGTATTTTTTATAGTTACCTTTTTTTTAATGTCAAAATGTTCCCAATTTTATGAATAGCCCTCGTATACGCATTGTGTTGCAAGGTGCCGGTTGTCAGTTTGAGGGATGAAGTTCCATGCCTCTTGCCCTTGGTCGGTCAATAGAGGGACGGTTAACGCTGGCTTTGGATGACGCTAGAGTCGTCGTCCGAAGACCTCCCATATGTGCTCGACTGGAGACAAACCTGGTGATTGAGAAAGCAAAGCTAACATGTCGACACTCTGTAGACCACGTTGTGTTAAACAGTGGTATGTGGGCGAGCGTCTTCCTGTTGAGAAACAGCAGTGCTGTTCAAGAATGGCAGCACAACAGGTCGAAACTCCAGATTAACGTACAAATTTGCAATCGGAGTGCTCCTGTTCTCATATAAAATCGCACTCCGGGTATAGGTCCGGGTATAGGTCCAGTGCGTAGACGCTGCAAACAGGTTGGTTGCAGGCGCTCACCTGGCCTCCTTCTAACCAACACACGGCCGTAACTGGCACTGAGGCAGAACCAGCTTTCATCAGAAAACCCAACAGAGCTCCAATGAGCTCCCACATGATAGGATTGAAGTAACAAACGGCGATGGTTTGGGGTCAGTGAAATGCACTTTACAGGGCTTCTGCTTTGGAGCTGTTCTTGAAGTAACCGATTATTTAAGTTCGGTGTGTCACTGTGGTGCCAACTGTTGCTGCAATTGCTGCTGCAGGCGCAGTACGATGCGCCACATCCATACACCGAACACGTCAGTCCTCCCTCCCGCTAGCGCCACGTGGTCTTAAAATGCCTGGTCTTCATGCGGCCCTACCTTC